>NC_090265.1:1071371291-1072056291 GCF_040414725.1 Anabrus simplex | reverse complement strand
ATTGACAAAATATAATAAAAATAGAAAAAATATCAAAATAACTTTTTAAACTGATGAAATTAGTCAAAAAATGTATCCTAAACAGGTACCTCTATTCATGGGTGATGGTATTACACAGTATCATGCTATTTTCCTGTACCACCTTCTTCAGTACTCTTCTTATTTGCTCTTCCCAGTCATGCGTTCTATTGACTTTGTCAACTTGAGAAGGGTGGAAATGGCCCTGAGTAATTTCTTACTGATGTGGCATCCAATAACCATTCTACATTCAAAGTACTTAAGCTCCCTTTGCCTGCCCATCTTATAGGTATCTCATAGCATTGACCAACATCGTACCTGTAAATGCTTCTTATAATAGCAATGGTTGTCAGAGATATCTAGGCTCTAGTCTTAGATGTACCGGTACAGAGAGGTGTCTGGATACTTTGGATCAGACAGTGTAGATACCTAGGCAGATCAAACAGTAAATAACCATAAATCTGTTCAATAATATCCCAAAATGCTCTGCCACCCTCATCAGAAATTGCCTAATTTGTTTCAGAATCTTAGGAAAGGCTTTAGAGGATAATTTCTCTTATCAATTATTGCCTGAGTATTGTTATTGTTAGTAACTGTTAGTTAAAAAAAAAAACTCACTCACTCACTCACTCACTCACTCACTCACTCACTCACTCACTCACTCACTCACTCACTCACTCACTCACTCACTCACTCACTCACTCACTCACTCACTCACTCACTCACTCACTCACTCACTCACTCACTCACTCACTCACTCACTCACTCACTCACTCACTCACTCACTCACTCACTCACTCACTCACTCACTCACTCACTCACTCACTCACTCACTCACTCACTCACTCACTCACTCACTCACTCACTCACTCACTCACTCACTCACTCACTCACTCACTCACTCACTCACTCACTCACTCACTCACTCACTCACTCACTCACTCACTCACTCACTCACTCACTCACTCACTCACTCACTCACTCACTCACTCACTCACTCACTCACTCACTCACTCACTCACTCACTCACTCACTCACTCACTCACTCACTCACTCACTCACTCACTCACTCACTCACTCACTCACTCACTCACTCACTCACTCACTCACTCACTCACTCACTCACTCACTCACTCACTCACTCACTCACTCACTCACTCACTCACTCACTCACTCACTCACTCACTCACTCACTCACTCACTCACTCACTCACTCACTCACTCACTCACTCACTCACTCACTCACTCACTCACTCACTCACTCACTCACTCACTCACTCACTCACTCACTCACTCACTCACTCACTCACTCACTCACTCACTCACTCACTCACTCACTCACTCACTCACTCACTCACTCACTCACTCACTCACTCACTCACTCACTCACTCACTCACTCACTCACTCACTCACTCACTCACTCACTCACTCACTCACTCACTCACTCACTCACTCACTCACTCACTCACTCACTCACTCACTCACTCACTCACTCACTCACTCACTCACTCACTCACTCACTCACTCACTCACTCACTCACTCACTCACTCACTCACTCACTCACTCACTCACTCACTCACTCACTCACTCACTCACTCACTCACTCACTCACTCACTCACTCACTCACTCACTCACTCACTCACTCACTCACTCACTCACTCACTCACTCACTCACTCACTCACTCACTCACTCACTCACTCACTCACTCACTCACTCACTCACTCACTCACTCACTCACTCACTCACTCACTCACTCACTCACTCACTCACTCACTCACTCACTCACTCACTCACTCACTCACTCACTCACTCACTCACTCACTCACTCACTCACTCACTCACTCACTCACTCACTCACTCACTCACTCACTCACTCACTCACTCACTCACTCACTCACTCACTCACTCACTCACTCACTCACTCACTCACTCACTCACTCACTCACTCACTCACTCACTCACTCACTCACTCACTCACTCACTCACTCACTCACTCACTCACTCACTCACTCACTCACTCACTCACTCACTCACTCACTCACTCACTCACTCACTCACTCACTCACTCACTCACTCACTCACTCACTCACTCACTCACTCACTCACTCACTCACTCACTCACTCACTCACTCACTCACTCACTCACTCACTCACTCACTCACTCACTCACTCACTCACTCACTCACTCACTCACTCACTCACTCACTCACTCACTCACTCACTCACTCACTCACTCACTCACTCACTCACTCACTCACTCACTCACTCACTCACTCACTCACTCACTCACTCACTCACTCACTCACTCACTCACTCACTCACTCACTCACTCACTCACTCACTCACTCACTCACTCACTCACTCACTCACTCACTCACTCACTCACTCACTCACTCACTCACTCACTCACTCACTCACTCACTCACTCACTCACTCACTCACTCACTCACTCACTCACTCACTCACTCACTCACTCACTCACTCACTCACTCACTCACTCACTCACTCACTCACTCACTCACTCACTCACTCACTCACTCACTCACTCACTCACTCACTCACTCACTCACTCACTCACTCACTCACTCACTCACTCACTCACTCACTCACTCACTCACTCACTCACTCACTCACTCACTCACTCACTCACTCACTCACTCACTCACTCACTCACTCACTCACTCACTCACTCACTCACTCACTCACTCACTCACTCACTCACTCACTCACTCACTCACTCACTCACTCACTCACTCACTCACTCACTCACTCACTCACTCACTCACTCACTCACTCACTCACTCACTCACTCACTCACTCACTCACTCACTCACTCACTCACTCACTCACTCACTCACTCACTCACTCACTCACTCACTCACTCACTCACTCACTCACTCACTCACTCACTCACTCACTCACTCACTCACTCACTCACTCACTCACTCACTCACTCACTCACTCACTCACTCACTCACTCACTCACTCACTCACTCACTCACTCACTCACTCACTCACTCACTCACTCACTCACTCACTCACTCACTCACTCACTCACTCACTCACTCACTCACTCACTCACTCACTCACTCACTCACTCACTCACTCACTCACTCACTCACTCACTCACTCACTCACTCACTCACTCACTCACTCACTCACTCACTCACTCACTCACTCACTCACTCACTCACTCACTCACTCACTCACTCACTCACTCACTCACTCACTCACTCACTCACTCACTCACTCACTCACTCTTCATTATAGACCACTATGCCTTTCAGTGTTCAGTTTGCAAGTCTGTCTGAATTTACTAAATGCCGCCACAATCCTATTTGTAACTAGTTCTGTACCCTTGTTTAGTTCTGTACTGTACTTATTTATTATCTTTAAATCATTAGAAACTGAGTCTAACCATCATCATCAACTTGGTCTCCCTCTACTCTTACTCTCCATAACAGAGTCCATTATTCTCCTAGGTAACCTATCTTCCTCTGGTCGCCTCACATCACCTCACCACTGAAGACAATTTATGCGTACAACTTCATCCATTGAGTTCATTCCTAACTTATCCTTTATCCTCTTAATCCAAGTACCCTCCTGCCATTTTTCCCACCTGTTTGTACTAGCAATCATTCTTGCTACTTTCATGTCTGTTACTTCTAACTTATGAACAAAATATCCTGAGTCCACCCAGTTTTCACTCCCGTAAAGCAAAGTTGGCCTGAAAACAGACTGATGTAAAGAGTTTTGTCCAGGAGCTGATGTCCTTCTTACAGAACACTGTTGATCACAACTGTAGGCTCACTGCATTAGTTTTACTGCACCTTGATTCAGTCTCACTTACTATATTACTATCCTGGGAGAACACACAACCTAAATACTTGAAATTATCTACCTGTTCCAGCTTTCTCTCCTCAATCTGATATTCAATACTCTCAGATTTCTTACCTACTGACATCAATTTAGTCTTGGAAATGCTAATTTTCATACTATACTCATTGCACCTATTTTCAGGTTCCAAGATATTACACTGCAGGCTTTCGGCACAATCTGCCATTAAGACCAAGTCGTCAGCATAGGCCAGACCGCTTATTACATTTCCACCTAACTGAATCCCTCCCTGCCATTTTACACCCTTCAGCAGATGATCCATGTAAACTACGAACAGCAAAGGTGAAAGATTACAGCCTTGTCTAACCCCTGTAAGTACCCTGAACCAAGAACTCATTCTACCATCAATAAATTTAAATCGCCCTCAACTTTAATAACTGCTGTGCACCGCTATAAAATAAATGCCAGAAATGGAACAACAGCCAGAATTTTCA
Source organism: Anabrus simplex (assembly GCF_040414725.1). NCBI lineage: Eukaryota > Metazoa > Arthropoda > Insecta > Orthoptera > Tettigoniidae > Anabrus > Anabrus simplex. Next base: position 1,072,051,938 of record NC_090265.1, on the reverse strand, counting down.
TACACAATGTTCAGTGATACATTCAAAATAATTGTATTCAACCAATAATCACATCAGAACAAAGAATTTGTGTAGTAAATCTCCTCGAACCATTCGGGTATATGTAGAGGCGCTTCACCTTTTTGGGGTCTCAATACATTTATCTTTACTCCAATATAATTGGATGTGAGGCTTAAGAACCTGAGATATCAGAATTCAGAGAGCAAAGTAGGCCTTAATTTCATCCTCAATTGTGCCAAATTTTTTGCCATCGTTAGATCCCTACGCGGATATACAAAATATTATCCACATCAGCACTTACTTCATCTGCACCCGCATCCACAAATGGTTATCCATGGATATTGTAAATATTTCACTCTGTTAACACAGTACAACAGGCTTGAAACCTGACACCAGAACCACTACAGTCACAGGTTTATGAGGGATTTTCTCTTGCAAAAACTACTGACGTATTGACCTTTGTTCCTTTCTTACATTAATTGCGGGTGGGAGCTTAGGTCAGATTTAAGGCTTTATGGTCTCACCATTCTTCCATACCACTGCTAAGGGTTACCTAACCACAAGCAAAAATAAGAGTATACCTGAGTGAATATCAATAAACATTATTTAGAAATTATCAGTAAAATTATCTGCACTGCAATACAGTTTGCATCCACCAAAACAATAACTTCACAGATATCAATCCGTGGACATCTGCATCTGTGCAGGGCTCTAGCCATCATCTGTTCTTTCTTTCCTATCTGGGTCCGATTATTGTTCTGTAGCGCAAATATTTGTTTCCTGCGCAATGTGGGAAAACAATGGGTCCATAAACTCCAAAAGTACAGACAACTCCAATACAGAATTATCTAAATATTTGTCTCTCAGTTCTCATGACACCCTTGTAGAGCCTGTAAAGTGATTACTAACCCACACCCAGTCACTGTGTTTTGCTTTCGTACATGGGGCTTTAGGTTCGATTTTACAATCATTCGTATCAGATGAACTGTCACTTTCACTTGAAATCTCTTCTTCAATATTATCATAATTGCCATCACTGTCCTCTGATTGCTGTCAATGGCCTTTACTATGCATAGAGCCATGGCTAGGAGACTGACTGACACCTGATGAAATGCTTGTGCTTTCTGTGGCTACAATCGGGAAATAAATTACAGTATAAGTTCTTAGAAGGAAAGCTGTAAGCAAGCCACATTCCTGTTCTTTTCATAAAAGTTTGCAGAAGGGAAACCCTGGCAAGGATGTTAAAATGTTAAAACTGTTAAATGTTAATTGGTGACACCACCAACATATTAACTATTAAATGTTAAATACAGTTTCATTTAACATTTTGTTCACACTTATAAACATGTTAAACCTGACTTCCTTTGTTTATACACAGTTAGTTCATCATATCAGTTTGTGTTAATAAACTCAGGTGGTGTACTGCATTTTCAAACAAAGACAATGGACTCAGATGCAGATTTGTCCTTTGTTATTGCCTATGTTGCTTCTTACATGATTTTGAGAAGGATGATGATGATGATGATGATGATGATGATGATTGTTGTTGTTTAAAGGGGCCTAACATCTTGAGAATGAAGGAAAAGAGAGTGTGGGTATGACAATGTCTGAATAGACGGCACAATGTGGATGAAATTCTGAATGAGCTTAAAGTAGAAGACAGGTTTGGATTTAAAAACTTTCTGAGAATGTCTGAGCATGATTGAATGTAGTTTATCTATACAAACTTTGCCAAAGCCATGCCGATACCACACTAACAATGAATTGATTTAACATGTTTCCCACTGGAAAACATGCCAGGATGTTAAATATGTTAACTTCAACATATCAAGTTAACATGTTAAGTCAACTATGAACCTAATGTTTGTATACATGTCAATTTCAACATGCTATTTTTAACATGTTTTTGTTTATAATCAGTGGAGACCTGGCTTAAGAGAGGAATTCCTCAGGACTGTATTATTGGACCTTTATATTTTCTTATATATGTAAATGATATGAGTAAAGAACTGGAAACAGAAATAATGCTTTTTGTGGTTGATGTTATACTGTACTGTATGCATAATAAAGGAGATTATGAGCGATTGCAAGAAGATCTCAAGAATGTTGTGAGATGGACAGCACACAATGGTACCGGTATGATGATAAACAGGGTGAAAAGTTAAATTGTGAATTTCACAAAGAGGAAAAGACCTCTCAATTTTAATTACTGTGTTGATGAGGTGAAAGTTCCTTATGGGGATCACTGTAAATATCAAGGTGTTAATAAGGAAAGATCATAATTGGGGTAATCACATGAATGGGATTGTAAATTCTGGTTACAAATATCACATGGTTATGAGGGTATTAAGGGGTTGTAGTAAAAATAAAGGGCTTACAAGACTCTAGTAAGACCACAATTAGAGTATGGTTCCAGTGTATGGGACCCTCACCAGGATTATTTGATTTGAGAACTGGAAAAAATTCAAAGGACAAATTGGGGCAAATATTCATTTACAGGAAGAGGAGATATGAATTGTATTAATTTACCAATGGAGAAGTTAAATGAATTTTCAAATTTTATGAAATTATTTAAAGAAAAGTCTAAGTAAACAACAGATAAGGAATCTGCCACCTGGGCGACTGTCCTAAATACACATCAATGGTGATTAATTGATGACTCTATGATTACTTGTTATGTTCTATATCTGTTATCCATGTAGTGTTTCCTATTTATAGAATTTTTTGATGGAGTTTGCTGTTGATGTGTCTTCTCTTTAGATTCATGTGCTGCCTTGGCTGCATCTTTCCACTAGGATAAATTATTTCTTCCAGTTTTATGAGGTGTTCTTCCAAATACATTCTCTTGTAGTTTTTACTATAACATTCCTGTATTATTCATTCCATTTGCAAGTCTTTATCATCTGTTCATTCTAGTATTGTGATCTCATCTAGTTGTATATCTTTTATCAAAACACAACCCTGTACAGTACATCTACAACTACTTCTCAACCCTCTGTAACTCAGTTTATTAGTTGTCTGGGTACTTTCTCCTCATCGATTTGTGGGTATCACCTCAACTGTACCATACATCCAGGTTTATCTACTGTGTTTATTTACAGTTTGATATTAATTTCTCTATTACCTATAACCTCCTGACATTGTCCTGAGTTTCTACCAACATTCTTACTCACTATGCTCACATCTATTTCTGCCAGCTGATGTTTGAAATATGCTGAATCCTCATAATTTTTACTCCTGTACAACAGATAAAGTCTGAATATTAAATGATATTGAAATAATGTGGTCTAGAAAGTAACTATCTAATTGAGAAATACAGGATCACAACTGTGAAGTTAGCAATAGTTTTATTATATCCACATTGCATTTTCCTCTTTGTTGTCCAGTCCTGGAAGAATGCACCATGTAATTAAATTACATAATTTACTTGCTCCTGTTTGTTTACACTTTTCTTGTTTACAATTTCTTCAGCATCTTCCTAACTGCTATCAGTTTTAAATTTAAAATTAAATAGATGTGTATTAATAAATGAAAAATATAGAAAATTAAATAATTTTTGATTTTCACTTACCTCATTCTTGGTAACTCTGTCCCAGTCCAACAGCAAGAACTCTAAGCTAACGTTGTCGAGGCCCTCTGCTCCAGCAGGAATGGTAAACACAAAGGATTCATTGAACACTGGGTTCAGAGTCCTCCTCTTCACATGGGTTTTCTTTTTGGCTATTCGCTGGTTATTGTACAGCAAGTACATCTTCACATATGGATCTGAAAAATAACATAAAATTGGATGATGTCATGAAGAAAACATTCAACACATTCAAGATAGAAAGTGAGAACAAAGATCTACAGAACCCACACTAGAATAAATTGAAGAATGAATCTAGTCAAAGGAACTGGTATTGGGCCTGTAGGTATAATTCTCTTTTTTTTCTTAAGCAAATGTTAATAAATAAGTTTTGCAGAATATTTTTAAGTGTATGGCTTTAGCTTACAATACTTTATGTCTGTCTAATATCTCCATGCATACTGCAGTTATTTGGTCATGTTGCCTTTAGAGGAGAAGAAAGTATGGAGGACCTTATGATCTTTGGCCAGATTCCTGAAAGAAGATCCCAAAGGAAGAATTTTATTACAATGGAGTGATACAATCAAGAATTGTTTTCTTTTTCTATCCTTTTTAAATAAATTTTTTACATTGCACTGACTTGGAGAGGTCTTGCTTGTGGTGACGATGGGATAGGACGAGGCTAGGACATCGAAGTCTTTGGGGCTGCCAATGGTGGAGTTTGAACCCACCATCTCCTGAATGTAAGCTCACCTCAAACTGTGTAGCCAATTCACTTGGTATGCAATCAAGTGTGTCACTGGCCATGCAGACAGGAAAGAACAAGAAAGAACAGTATCAAGGTCTTTCACAAAGATTCTCGTAGAATATTGTGATCCCCAGGAAAGAGGAAAACGAGGGGAGAGAAAAGTATAAATTACAAGTATAAACCATGTTTTACATTACAATTTGGTTTATGTCGCATCGACACAGATAGGTCTTGCGGCGACGATGGGAGAGGAAAGGCCTAGGAGTGGGGAAGGAAGTGGCCGTGTACTTACTTAACGTGTGAAAATGGGAAACCACGGAAAACCATCTTCAGAGCTGCCGACAGTGGGGTTCGAACCCACTACCTTCCGGATGCAAGCTCACAGTTGCGTGGCCCTAACCGCACGGCCAACTCGCCTGGTAAAACCATGTTTTAGATTGGATCATGTTTACAATGACTGCATAAGAAAGCAATTTGGTGTTGTGCTGATCCAGAAGAAAAATGCATGAAATCAATGGTGTGGACATGTGTTGTGGGAAGGAGCTGAAATAATGGCAAAGATGGGTTATACACTGGACGTTGTTGGAAAGAGACGACCTACAGCGATATACAACACGGTATGAAGAAAGTAAATTTACACCCTTATATGGCCTATACTACCTGCTGTCATTTCTTGATGGATATAGTACTTTTGCATCCATCTCTTGGCGCAGGCCAGAGCAAAGGGTAGCTTCCACTGTAGTCCCAATTCTTATCCATGGCTGTGGCAATATGGAAGCTGCTGAGGTATGTGTGGTGCTGAGTAATGCTATTCTACGTCTCAGTGTTATGAAAGGTGTTGTTCATAGGGTTAGTCATGCTCCATTAGCACTGTCTGGCCCAGTGAAGAAAGCAATGGAAAACTAACTCACTCCTCATCTTGCCTGGTATGCCTCATTTTGGTGTTGCCATTGGTTTTTGTGGTTTTCCTATAACGGCATAGCCTTTGGTGGTGCTATTTGAGGATCCAACCAGCCTGTGAGCTGATGACCTAACAGACAGACATGGCTTATAACAAAATCAAAAGGAAAGATAAAAGAAATAAAGTGGCTCTACCAACTGAAGATTGAGGAAGAGTTCTATTTCATTAAATCCTTTAGTTGACAGGATAAAGCTGGGATTTCCTTTTTGATAATGGTTTAACATCCATAGGAAACAATAAAAAACCATCTTAGAGCTGCCAGAAGTGGGATTCATATTCACCATCTCCCAAAATTAATCTGTCAGTTATGTGACCCAAACCGTGCTGCCTACTGACTTGGTGAAAGCTGGAATATACCAGAATTCTGTAAGTATATTTTTGGATGGTGAATTATTTTACAAAATACTGTGACTATCACAGGAAACAGGAGTGACCGGAAACCCACCCTGAAACTTTAATTAGAATTTTGTTGTTGTTGTCAACCGTGTCTTTCCCTGAAATATCAATTTGAACCTTCATATTTTTGTAGAAACCCTACATTTAAAATGCAGATGTGGTTAGAATTATCTTTTCGAATAGAGCATTTAATGCAGCCAATGGCCATTGTATATACAGAATAAATAAATAAATAATGATACACTACATCACAGTGCAATCTAGAATTCATCACAACATAATTTTGTTAAAGATTTACCGCTGAGTTAACAGTACATTATATTGTAACAGTCACAGTGATTTCCACAGCAACTGCATACACAATCTGGACCTGGCTGATGTAACAATTTTGTTACACACAGTCCATAGTGGAAAACATGTACAGCCAATCGAGTGACTATGTGTCTTAGATCAAACTCCTTATCCAGTCACTATAAACCATTGCATCGATGGCAACAAAATCTCTCCATATGTCACTCTCCTTTGATTTTAATTCGTGTAAAAGTTGTTCATATCTTGGTGTGGATGGAAGAGGTAATCAGAACCAAAGTTCCTCTAATAAAATAGTTATCAATTCATAGGTCAGTCATTAAAAGTGTGTACTTTTAAACACACAGAACCTTCTTCAGGTAAGTTGCTTTAACTTTTCCAAACATTGCCTAGTGCTTCTTCTTTAGATATGGCCATATTATCTCCAGACAGTATGTTACTATGGGTGTTATCTTTTGATGAAACAGTGTTATTGCTGTGTTAAGGAATAGTCCATTCAGATGCCTGATAACTTTCATTGCCTTGATTGCTGCATTAAATCAGTCTCTAATGTAGTGTAAATAGAGTGCCAAAGGTCTGAAACATGACACCCAGATACTTGAAGCTACTTGCTGTTTTAATGGGCCCATTTCCTGTGCAGAATGTCATTGATACTATTCTTTGTTTAACCATTTCACTGCTGCGATCGAATATACTTGAGCTGCCTGAAATGGTCCGCCAGTGCTGCGATCAAATGTACTCGAACAGGAATTTGTCCTGCTAGTGCTGTGATAGAATATACTTGATCTGCCTATAACTGTGTTGTATGCTTCTACTGTCTATTAGCCACAATTTATACCAATTAGTTTATATTAGTTCTGTAGGGAAACATTTTTCTATTATCACACAATTGTGAACATCATGTTTGAATTATGGCTGCTGCGTACGTTCTGCGCTGCCATGGTACTGAAATGAGCAGACACAAGTAAAAACATATTATGATTATAATAACAGGATTAAAACACAGGACTCAAAAGAAGACAGAGGACACAACTTACCTTAAAACCCAGAGGTGAGATATGGAAGGAGTGGAGAAGGAAACATCCCAATACGGTATGAACACTAATATCAAAAGAAAACCACCTTTTAAAGCCAAACAAAATGTACTTATTGAAAGATTAAGTTTTAGGATTAAATTGACAGAGAGCAAAATTAAGGTTTGAAATTAAATTAACAGAAAGCAAATTAAAGTTTAAAATTAAATTAATAGAAAGTAAATTCAGGTCATCATCAATTAGAAAATCCAAAAAGGTATAAATAATAACAATTCTTTAAATGAGAACAAGATTAACAACCAAGGGACTAACTCTATTTGAAATGCTGACGCAAAATGAAAATAGTTGAAACACTAAACCTATTATCATAATGTTTACTTAAAATAATAATTTCAGGGACATCTTCATCTCCATACTTTTAACAAATTCCCAGTAAATACATTCTCGACTTCTTTCTTAAACAATTCTCAATTTTCTATTAAATTTTGTTGGTATCAAAGGTCCCACCAAGTTTCCACAAGGCATATCTCCGAATCATTCCACTAGTTGGATTTTAAATGTTAGATAAAATATAAATAAACCAGAAAAATTTTAGCACAAAGAAGCAAAGAAAGTGTGCATAAATCACTTAGAATAGAAGAATTAAAGTAAAATACACCACAAACATTAAGTACTTCCACAGAAAAACAGCCATGCCGGCTTCCTCAATCAACAACAACAATCAGGTCGATTGTCATTTGCTCTGCATTAGGATGTGCCGGTCACTCCTGCAAGACACAGACCACTCAGACGAACATATCTGAAGTTATACTTAAATATGATAAACCACAAAAGATGATTAAAAACTAAATGAAGATGATCTGAGAAAGAATCTAGGGTGATCACACCCTACACAAAGATGCTTATCTCGTTTCCATCGTTACAGGCCAAGCCCGCAAGCCACCACGTTCCATTCCACCAGTTGACTACATGGTGACTCAAGACAGAATGGCAGGCTCCTTCTCACTCCATGTTACCATTAGACAGCTAGCAAGAAGCCGCATGCTCATTGGTCTGAGCAAACAAAGTTAGACTCGCTGCCACAGGGGAACAGCACTAAGAAGAAGAGCAGAGTCGAAGACATCCATAGATGAAATATGAGAGAAGCGCACAAGGGCGAGGTAAAGCTTTAAAACCAACTTGTGACATCCAATCACAGAGAAGATAAAAGCAGAAGAATAATGGGAAATAAATTTCCAGTAACACAAATTATTTCTGTTTCCACCTCCTCAGCTGTGAATAGTTCTGTATCCTCTAAAATTCTGAGATAGATTTTACAGTCATCTAGTGGGCAAGTGTCTTTCCCTTGTAGAACAATTCGAAGATGGTTCTCCCATACTTCTTTAAATGAGAGAACTGATCAAAGGAGAGTGTCATCAGTTGATTGCCCCTTAGCATGCAGGAACATAACACAACAGTTTGCTCTACTCCATTGCAGAATACAGAATCTAGCAGCATCCAATTAAAATTGGAAAGATTCAAAGGTGTCATCCACTTTTTTCAGATAAGGATTACGTGTTGTAAAACTCTCTCACCTCACTATAGAATGTTTTTACCTCTACAGATGATAGACCTAGTAATTTAATAGATTAACAGTAATTTAATAGATATATACTCGCCAGATATTGTAACAGGAGTTGAATCATGGCTGAAAAATGATATAATGGATGCAGAAATTTTCTCACAGAACTGGAGTGTGTATCGTAGAGATAGGATAGGAATGGTGGGAGGGGGAGTATTCATTCTGGTGAAAGAAGAATTTGTAAGCTACGAAAAAGTTAAAGATGGAAAACATGAAATATTAGGTGTAAGGCTCATTTATAAAGATAATAGGCAACTTGATATCTTTGGAGTGTACAGACTGAGAAATGGTAGTTCTGACACTGATTCAGAATTATTTGATAAGATAATCAGCTATGTGGGCAACAACATGGAAAGGAATGTGATTGTAGTGGGTGATCTCAATTTACCAGATGTCAATTGGCAAGGAAATGTGAATGACAGGAAGCATGACCAACAAATGGCAAATAAGTTAATGTGGAAAGGACAGCATATTCAGAAAGTGATGGAACCAAATAGAGGGAAAAATATCCTGGATGTGGTGCTGGTAAAACCAGATGAGCTCTGTAGAGAAACCGAAGTAATAAATGGTATTAGTGAAGAAGCAGTTTTTGTCATAGTTAAAAATAAATGTGATAGAAAGGAAGGTCTTAAAAGTAGGACTGTTAGGCAGTACCATATGGCTGATAAAGCAGGCATGAGGCAGTTTCTAAAAAGTAACTATGACTGGTGGACAGCGGTAAATAAAAATGTAAGCAGACTCTGGGATGGGTTTAAAGCAATTGTTGAGGAATGTGAAAACAGGTTTGTACCTTTAAAGGTGGTAAGGAATGGTAAGGACCCACCTTATTATCATAGAGAAATAAAGAGATTAAGAAGGAGGTGCATATTGGAAAGAAATAGAGTTAGAGATGGCTGTGGAAGTAAGGAGAAACATTGAAGGACCTTACTAGGAAATTGAATGGAGCAAAGAAAGCAGCTAAGGATAACATGATGGCAAGCATAATTGGCAGTCATACAAATTTTAGTGAAAAATGGAAGGGTATGTATAGGTACATTAAGGCAGAAACTGGTTCCAAGAAGGACATTCCAGGCATAATTAATGTACAAGGGGAGTGTGTATGTGAGGATCTTCAAAAGGTAGAAGTATTCAGTCAACAGTATGCAAAGATTGTTGGTTGCAAGGATAATCTCCAAATAGAGGAGGAGCCTAATGCTAAAGTATTAAAATTTGTCTATGATAACAGTGCCATTCACAATAAGATACAAAAGTTGAAAACTAGAAAAGTGGCTGGAATTGATAAGATTTCTGGGGATATACTAAAAACAATGGGTTGCGATATAGTACCATACTTGAAGTACTTATTTGTTTATTGTTTGGTTGAAGGAGCTATACCAAATGAATGGAGAGTTGCTATAGTTGCTGTATATAAAGGAAAGGGTGATAGACATAAAGCTGAAAATTACAGGCCAGTAAGTTTGACATGTGTTGCATGTAAGCTTTTGGAAAGCATTCTTTCTGATTATATTAGACATGTTTGCAAAATTAATAACTGGTTCGATAGAAGGCAGTTCGGTTTTAGGAAAGGTTATTCCATTGAAGCTCAACTTGTAGGATTCCAGCAAGATATAGCAGATATCTTGGATTCAGGAGGTCAAATGGACTGTATTGTGAATGATCTGTCTAAGGCATTTGATAGGGTTGATCATGGGAGACTACTGGCAAAAATGAGCACAATTGGACTAGACAAAAGAGTGACTGAATGGGTTGCTATATTTCTAGAAAATAGTTCTCAGAGAATTAGAGTAGGCAAAGCTTTATCTGACCCTGTAATAATTAAGAGGGGAATTACTCAAGGCAATATTATTGGACCTTTATGTTTTTTTATATGTATAAATGCTATGAGTAAGGAGTGGAATCAGAGGTATTGTGTATGATGTTATTGTGTATAGAGTAATAAATTACAAGATTGTGAGCAACTGCAACGTGACCTCGATAATGTTGTGAGATGGACAGCAGGCAATGGTATGTTGATAAAGGGGGTTAAAAGTCAGGTTGTGAGTTTCACAAATAGGAAATCTCCTCTCAGTTTTAATTACTGTGTTGATGGGGGGGATCATTGTAAGTATTTAGGTATTAATATAAGGAAAGATCTTCATTGGGGTAATCACATAAATGGAATTGGTACATATCTCTGCACATGGTGATGAGAGTGTTTAGGGGTTGTAGTAAGGATGTAAAGGAGAGGGCATATAAGTCTCTGGTAAGACCCCAACTAGAGTATGGTTCCAGTGTATGCGTACCTCACGAGGATTACTTGATTAAGGAACTGGAAAAAATCCAAAGAAAAGCAGCTTGATTTGTTCTGGGTGATTTCCAACAAAAGAGTAGCGTTACAAAAATGTTGCCAAGTTTGGGCTGGGAAGAATTGGGAGAAGGAAGATGAGCTGCTCGACTAAGTGGTATATCTGGGCTGTCAGTGGAGAGATGGTGTGGAATGACATTAGTAGACGAATAAGTTTAAGTGGTGTCTTTAAAAGTAGGAAAGATATGAAGATAAAGTTGGAATTCAAGAGGACAAACTGGGGCCAGTATTCATTTATAGGACGGGGAGTTAGGGATTGGAATAACTTACCAAGGAAGATGTTCAATAAATTTCCTATTTCTTTGAAATCGTTTAAGAAAAGGCTAGGAAAATAACAGATAGGGAATCTGCCACCTGGGAGACTGCTCTAAATGCAGATCAGCATTGATTGATTGATGATTGGAATGAAAGAAGAAGTAAGATAAGACAATTCTCTCCTCAATAAGATCCAGGTGTCAAGAATGAAGTAATTTGGTCACATGAAGGGGATGCCAGCAAACAAAACTACAAAAAAGGAATTTGACAGAATGATAAAGGAAAGATGACCTGTGTGGAAGGCCACGAAATAAGTGGATAGATCTAGTCAAGAATGACGTGCTGCAGAAAGGTCATGATTGGGACAAGTTAGTGGAAGAAGTATGGTACAAGGACAGGATAGATGGAGAGGACTTATTTACAACACCTTCTGTCGACTAAAATATTATGTGCACTTGAGTTTGGAGGTTGTTTATGAAATAATCAATAAATCCACTGAAAATCCAATAACATCATTGTTTTCCTTGTTTCATTTCACATTAGGTCATGTAGGTTTCAAATTTTAAATTTATCTTGTAACAGTTTTTTTCGCAAGTGGAACGCAAGAAGTGCCCTTTTTTAAGTGTGTTTCAGCCATGCATCAAGTTTAACACATCGTTTCTTCAAAACCCGTCTTTGATCAAATCCAAATTTTAACACAATATACATTAGGATGTTTTAAATATAGTTTACAAATTTCAGAATTTTATGTTTCCAAGAAAAAAAGTTGTCACCAATTTTCTAAGGTAACTTTTTCTCAGCTCGGGCTGGTTGAAAAATTACATTCTTGGTTGTGTTGTAATCTTTACATATCCAATAGTGATGCTGTATGACTGTGAAATATGTAAATGATTTCACTTTTTAAAATATCAGTTTGTTTTTGTAGGGGCAGGACAACATAAATGCCAAGCTGGCTTGTACTGGAAAGTCCCTGCAACTTTTTAGTGCCAGATACCGCGCCATGCCACGCTATGCTGGAAGTTGAGCCTACTGTTTACAGTTGCATGTACAGTGGCATTTGGTTTGCTGTATGCTTAAAACGTTCCTCCGGTATTTAATAATTACCTAGAATCAACTTTGAAGCAATTGGCTTTATGAAGTAATGAAAAACATTTCCTATCAGCTTTACTCATGAGGACTTTGGACCTCCAGTGGCAGCTTTAAAATGCTTTTTTAATACTTTTTATGTTATTTGATTTTTATATATTATTTTTAAATTCCTTTGACAGTTTTATTTAAGTATATCTAAGTATTTACAATATACAGTATATGTTCATTGGTTTGATTTAGCTTACAGTTTATCACCATCATTTTATAATTCATTCTAATCGCTTTTGGAATCAGAACTTTCAAGACTGACTACAACTGATTGTATTTGAATCTCGTCAGGAAGGTGGTCTTTTCCCAATAATATTTTTCTATTTCTATGGCATGTTTTATACAATTTTAACAGAGTTCAGACGTTACGGAATATAAGGTTTCTTGGCATAGGTCTCTCGTCACATTTATGCTTCGTCCCTTCTCTTCAGTGTTCGCAAGGTTTATTTTTCAATTTTATTCTTCACAAAGGCCCAAATCAATTGTATAGCATTCATTTCACAGTGAGCTACTGGCAGCCAGATAAGTTAAACATCTTTTCTTAATTCTGTAGTGATTCATTCAATTTCCTTTTGAGGCATTCTGAAGTAGGGTTTTGCATGGTGGAGTAGTTCTGTTAAGGAATTTAAATCAATTGCATCAGGCAGCAGTGGGATGTTTCTTTTCTCAATACACGCAATAATATTGGCTTTTAACCATGACTTGGTAGGGTTCTTAGTTTCTGGGTGTGTGGTAAGGAGCTTGGTCTATCACTACAGCAGATTTTGGAGGGAGTAGGCTTAAAACCTTCCTGAACCATTTTTCAAACTGGAATGAATTCATTTCCTGGTGATAATCACCTGTTCCTTTCTTTCCCGCAAAGCAGAGCTCAGCTCCTTGAGAAATCCCTGTTCACTGTCAATGTGTAGTATTATGACATGCTGTCGAGCTCCTGTCGGAGTTTTAAAACCTCCCCTCCATCCGTATATTTCCCGCAGGTGGCATTGGTATTGATCATAATTATTATGTTTTTCTTTTTTTGCTGGTTGCTTTACGTCGCACTGACACAGATAGGTCTTATGGCGACGATGGGAAAGGAAAGGCCTAGCAGTTGGAAGGAAGCAGCTGTGGCCTTAATTAAGGTACAGCCCCAGCATTTGCCTGGTGTGAAAGGTCATAATTATCATGTCTCTTCAGAACTTCATTAACTTTTCTTGTCACGTATACGTCGTCATGTGGTTTTGGGCACACCAAGCTTCATCTGTGTAGAAAATCTATTAGCCTGTTTCCCGAAGTCTTGAGGCTACGACCTATAATGATTCCATAAAAACATGCCTTTTGTTCAGATTTTTACAGCAAAATCTGATACTGTGAACAATTTGCCTAAGGTTATCAAGGGATATTTCTGGAAAGTCGGTCACTGAATGTTGAAACCTCTCTTTTAATTATTTTGTTTTGCTAGTGGCTTTACGTCGCACCGACACAGATATGTCTTATGGCGATGATGGGATAGGAAAGGCCTAGGAGTCTGAAGGAATCAGCCATGGCCTCAATTAAGGTACAGCCCCAGCATTTGCCTGGTGTGAAAATGGTAAACCACAGAAAACAATCTTCAGGGCTGCTGACAGTGGGATTCGAACCCACTATCTCCCAGATGCAAGCTCACAGCCTCGTGCCCCTGACCACATGGCCAACTCGCCCGGTCTTTTAATTTTAAAATTATCAGGAAAGCCTTCTCAGAAAAAAATAAAAAATAAAATAAGCAGCTGTGAGTGGTACGCCTGATAACTTCAATAGTGAACTGATCTATTACAATGCACGGTCGTCCTGCTGACAGTCACTTCTCTTAATGGGCGTGGGAGTACCTTCATTGTTTTCCTTGTTGCTATTTTCTTTAATCTTCTTCACTGTGTATTTGACAGATGAAAATGATATTCCAAGGCAATCAGCTCTTCGTTGATGAATAGGAAACTGCTTTTCACCTAGCTTCTTGCTCTCTAAGGTAAAAAAAACAAACAAACAGCACTCACTATCATACAAACCTCAAATTTAGTGAACTAGGTCTTGGAGGAATCTTATAGGAATATGCACTCGCAAACCAACTGAACAGGACTGACCTGAAGTTAGTGAATACGAAGATGGAAAAGCAGTTTCCTATTCATCAACGAACAGCTGATTGCCTTGGAATATAACTTTGGTCAGTCAAATGTGTTTATTGTGGGTAGAATTCCAGTGACTCATAGGAGGAAAGGCCAGGTAGCATGAGAGAAGTCAGGCTGGTACACAAATACCAAAAACTTTAAAAATTAAAAAATGTAAAATGCATAAACAACACAAAAACAAAAATAATACATTTTTAAAGTTGCGTTGGAGGTCCAATGTCCTGACGAGAAAATCTCTCCACCAAACGAGTTGGCCGTGTGATTAGGATCGCGCAGCTGTGACCTTGCATTCGTCAACTGTAAAAAGAATAGCTGTCCGCATTACTTGCTGCCATCCTTGGGATACCTGGGCTCGATTACTGGTAATACCAGAGATTTAAGAATGGCAGGAAGGCTATTATAGAATGGTAGATGCAGCTCACCTCCATTGGGGGTGTGCCTGAAAAGAGCTGCATCACCTCGGGATGAGGACGCGAGCTTACTATTTCCTATGAGAAAACTTTATGGGAAATGTTTTTCATTACCTCATAATGCCATTTGCTTCAATGCTAATTCCAGGTAATTATTAAATTCTGGAGGAATGTTTTAAGCATATGGTGAACCAAATGTCACTGTACATGCAACTGTAATCTGTAGACACAACTTCCAGCACGGCATGGCATGGCGCGGTGTCGCATTATCGCGACAATGTTGCAGGGTCTTCCCAGCTCAAGACAGCTTCGTATTTATGTCGTCCTACCCACTACAAATACAGACAGATATTAAAAAGGTGAAATAATTTACGTGTTTCACAGTCATACAGCGTCACTATTGGATACATAAAGATTACAACACGACCAAGAATGCAATTTTTCAACCAGCCCAAGCTGAGAAAAATTTGCCTTAGGAAATTGATAATACCTCTTTTCTTGGAAACACAAAACTCTGAAATTTATAAAATATATTTAGAACATTGCAATGTACATTGTGTTAAAATTTGGATTTGATCAGATGACAGGTTTTGGAGAAATGATGTCTTAAATTTGACGCATGGTTGAAACACACTTAAAAACGAGCAATTTCTGCGTTCCACTTGCGATAAAAAATAATACTTTATAAATAAAAAATTGAAACATACATGAACCAATGTGAAATGAAACAAGGAAAATGATTCTGTTATTGGATTTTCAGTGGGCCTATTGGTTATTTCATAAACAATTTCAAAACTCGAGTGCACATAATATTTTGGTTGACAGTAGGCAACTGGAGATGGTTCAAGATGATAATGATGTAATCACCCTGACTCATTCTGGGTTTTTGTTGACGATTTGAGGTTTTTTGTCATTGTCATCATCATCGGTTTACAGTTCCAGTTCTATGAATACTGTTGATAAGGCTCTTCCACTCTCCTCTATTCATGAATGTCCTCTTCTTCTTGACATCATCTATTGTCTTCAAAGTCAGCCTTGACCACATCCATCAAGAATAGTCAGTTCTAGGTCTTCCAACTGGTATTTTTCTTCTACCTCTCTTTTCAAGTGCACTCAGGATGCTTTTAGGCTTCATCTTTTCCATGTGTCCCAATCCACAGTAGTCTGAATGGCCTGAATCTATCTAGTAGAGATGTTTTAATCCCACCTTCCTACCTAACCTCCTCAATTCTTAACTTGCCCATCCTGGTCTTCAGGTAGTGAACCTTAGGAACTTCATCTCTGATGCCTCCAGTCTTGATGAATCTCTTTTTTGTGAGGGTGCATGTTTTGATACCATATGTCAGGATCAGTATGAAGTAGCTGCTGAGCATCACTAATTATGCTTTCTTTGGAATCTTAACATCCCAAATAAGGGTTCTCATTTGTTGGTAGAAGAGGGAACACCTTTTGGTGATCTCCGTTGTGGCTAAGTTGTCTTTGGAGACTATATTGCCAAGCTAGGTGAAATCATTCACACTTTACACTATCTGAGTGGTGGTCTGTTACTTTACTGCTTGGTTATCAGCTATGTCTGTTCACTGCTATCTTAGTTTTGCTGAACTCTAGGTTGAATTCCTGAAACCTGGCCTTCCACATATAAAGCCTTTCCTGCACCTTGTCTTCTGTTTCTCCCCAAGCCATGACATCATCAGCGAAGGCAACTACACTGGCGGAGAAAAATATCCAAACACCATGAAATAAGGACTGTAGGATATGGAAATTTTGTCAATATGTTTGTCGAGGTAACATATTTAATTGATTAACGGTACAAGATTACAGGTTAATATCCACCTGAGAAAAGTCATTGCAAATATGCTGTGCTCGTCCATTAATAACTGGTGTAATTGCCTGACTGTTGAATGCGGGCATGAAAACTTTCACGCATTGTGTCATACAGGTGCCAGTTGTAACTTTGCAGGATGGAGTTCCATGGCTGTTGCACTTGGTCGGTCAATACAGGGATGATTAATGCCGGTTGTGGATGACACTGGAGTTGTCGTCCAATGATGTTCCATACGTGCTCGACTGGGGACAGATCAGGGAAACAAGCAGGCCAAGGAAGCATGTCAATATTCTGTAGAGCACGTTGGGTTACAACAGCAGCATGGTGGTGTGCATTATCCTGTTGGAAAAAACCTCCTGGGAATGCTGTTCAGGAATGACAGCACAACAGGTCGAATCACCAGACAGATGTACACATCTACAGTCAGGGTGTATAGGATAACCACGAGAGTGCTCCTGCTGTCATAGGATATTGATCCCCAGGTTAGAATTCCTGGTGTAGGTCCAGTGTGTCAACACCGCAAACAGGTGGAATGCAGACGCTCACGTGGCCTCCTCCTAACCAACACACAGCCATCACTGGCACCAAGGCAAAACCAGCTTTCATCGGAAAACACAATTGACCTCCATTCTATCCTCCAATGAGCTCTTGCTTGACACCACTGATGTCGTAGACGGTGGTGGTTTGGGGTAAGTGGAATGCATGTCGCAGGGTTTCTGGCTCGGAGCTGTCCTTCTAGTAACCAATTTTGAACAGTTAGTTGTGTCACTGTGGTGCCAACTGCCACTCAATTTGCTGCTGCAGATGCAGTCTGCTGCGTCTCAGCCATACGCTGAATACGGTGGTCCTCCCTCTCGGTGGTGCCACAGAGATGTCCGGAGCCCAGTCTTCTTGCGAGTGTACCTTCTCATGACAACTGCTGCCAACATGCATGCACAGTGGAAACATTCCTGCCAAGTCATTCTGCAACAGCGTGGAAGGAAAATCCAGCTTCACATAGTCCTATTATATGGCCTCGTTCAACTGCAGTGAGTTGTTGATACTGGCCTCTTCGTCAGTTCATCTAATACGAATGACTATAAAATCAAACCTAAAGCCCCATGTGCGAAAGCAAAACATAGTGACTGGGTGTGGGTTAGTAATCACTTTACAGGCTCTACAAGGGTGTCATGAGAACTGAGAGACAAATATTTAGATAATTCTGTATTGCAGTTGTCTGTACTTTTGGAGTTTATGGACCCATTGTTTTCCCACATTGCGCAGGAAACAAATATTTACGCTATGGAACAATAATCAGACCCAGATAGGAAAGAAAGAACAGACAACAAAGAGGCCACAAAGATCAAACTGGTTGATTAACTGCTCAAAAATCCTCCCATTAGCGCAGGATTTGGAGAATCCCAAAAGGTGTTACGGGTGTTCATATCTCCCAGCAAGAGAAAGGGAGGAGGTAACCGAGGTAACCATGGCTAAATGGTTAGTGTGCTGGCCTTTGGTCACAGGGGTCCCGGGTTTGATTCCCGACAGGGTCAGGAATTTTAACCTTAATTGGTTAATTTCACTGGCACGAGGGCTGGATGTGTGTGCCATCTTCATCGTCATTTCATAATCATTATGATGCGCAGGTCGCCTACAGCCATCAAATCAAAAGACCTGCATCTGGCGAGCCGAACTTCTGCTCAGACACTCCAAGCACTAAAAGCCATACTCCGTTTCATTTTTTACCAAGCAATTAAATCTTGGAGTTCAGGCATGTGGAGATCGTAGTCCAGTGGAAAGTACACGTTGCACACCATTGTCATTACTGGCAATGGAGCACAAACTGCAACTGCGTCCAGCTGAGTATGGAGCGGCACTTCATTACTGAAAATGTCAGAGCGGACTAGGGTACAAATGCCCCCAGTCGCCACGCCATTCACAGTTGCTCCGTCTTTAGATAAAGACAATATCCTCTCATAGTCATGTTGTGTCCAGGTCTCAAGTGAGATTCCTGTATTTTTTTTTTTTTTTTTTTTTTTTTTTTTGCTAGTTGCTTTACGTCGCACCGACACAGATAGGTCTTATGGCGACGATGGGACAGGAAAGGCCTAGGAGTTGGAAGGAAGCGGCCGTGGCCTTAATTAAGGTACAGCCCCAGCATTTGCCTGGTGTGAAAATGGGAAACCACGGAAAACCATCTTCAGGGCTGCCGACCGTGGGGCTCGAACCCACGATCTCCCGGATGCAAGCTCACAGCCGCGCGCCTCTACGCGCACGGCCAACTCGCCCGGTGAGATTCCTGTAGACAGAATATGGAGGCTGAAGAGATGGATATCATTTGATATAACTCAGCTAGTCGACAAGTATAACTACTGCAGTTCCACTGCTCCTCCCCGGCAACGTCGGCAATAACTCATTTACAGCTCATAAATCTCATATTTTATCCCGTATTGGCTCAACAAAACTAAGGTTAAGTTATAAGTAGGTTCCCACCTTCCAATACTTATTAATTTCTATATAATCATTTTATTAATTACATGATATAAACCAGCTTAATCTCTAGGACATGTTTTGTTCTGATTATGGAACATCTTCAGCTAAAAGATTTGACAATAAAACTATTATATAGAAACTAGCAAGACACCCGTGCTTCGCTACAGTATTATAATGAAATTTATAATTGAATGCTTAATATTTTATATATAATCCTCCGAAATCCATGATCTGACTCATTTTCTGAGAGAATCCACCAAAATTTGTGATCTGTCTCGTTTTCTGAGAGATTACGGCAAAGTTCCTCCCATTTTTCAATCTTACTTTCCAGCAATCAATTTCGTACTTCCTGGGCTAGGTCCAGGTATTCCACCCGGTCAGTGAGGTTCCTAAATCTTTGCCATCTTTTCCTATAAGCATTTTTTATATGGATCAAATCCTTGAGGAGATCCGACGTGGTGTTGTCTTGGGTACCTTGGCGGTACTGAACCCGCGGCCGGACTGCAATCGTAGTCATTACCCGGCTAGGACCCATTTCCAGCGCGGTCTGCACATTATGACGACAGTCCAGAACATTATTATTATTAAGGTGGGTGATATTAGTTGAATTTAGGTTATTATTATTATTATTATTATTATTATTATTATTATTATTATTATTATTATTATTATTGGTGTTCTGGACCCCACAGCAAGATGCAAGACTGCTACATGGCAGTAAATTACATCTGCCGCCATTGTCATTGCTGACAATGTGACCAGCACCATCGTCGCGTGTAGGCAAGTGTGCGAGATTTCTGCCAACACGAATGATATACTTCCATGCATTATTGACCTTCTTATAGAGGTAAACAATTGTACGGTCAATATCATTCCTATCGCTTATTTCAAACATGTTTAAATTTTTATTTATATGCCAGGAGAATCTACTGTAATCTAACTTTATGTTCTACAAAGGAAAAGATGGCTCTTGAAAACAAACCCAGGAAAGATTAAAAATGATCAGTTTATGATTATAATACGTACATTATGAACAGTAAAATCAATTGGTCTGAACTCCTTTTTCACCCCACCACTGTTAAATTGATTTACCCCCCCTCCAAAAAGAAGGTGTATTTCTTAATGTTTAAAGGAGATTCCAAATACCAATGTTCACATCTGTTACCTACAGTTCTGAGATATAAGTATCCCCATAAAAAGAATTAACTTTTTTCACTTCCTTTCACCTCTACCCCCCAAGGGAATTTTCCAGCAAAAAATATTTGTTTCTTTAATAGTAAAGGATCTAAATACCAATTATCATGACTCTAACATCTTCAGTTTTTGAGATATGTGTTCTCATAAAAGGAATTCAACTCCTTTTCACCACTGCCCCCCCAAGATGATTTCCCCCCAAAACGCTTTTTTCTTTGTTTTTAAAGGAGATCCAAACACCAATTTTCACGTCTGTAACAACTTTAGCTTTTATTAGATGTAAGTATACTCATACAATTAATTCAATTAATTTTTCAATTCTTTCACACCCCCCCCCCCCCCTTCATTGGATTTACCGAGAATACGTGTTTCTTTAATTTTAAAGCAGATTCCATATACCAATTTTCACGTCTGAGATAATAGTATCCTCATACAAATAATTGAACACATTTTTCAATTTCCCCATTTGTTGATGGAATTGTGGTGTGGGAAATGGACATTAAGAAAGTACAAGAACAACTGGATACATTGAATGAGAAAATTGTGAAATATGGTATGAAATTCAGTGTGGAGAGGAGCAAGATGATGATAATAAGAGGTGACAGAGTAGGGGAATGAATCGTAAATCCTGGTAGTCAGAACCTTAAAATAGTGGACAGTTTCAAATACCCAAGAAGCTAACTAATGCAAAATGCAAGGCATGATACTGATACCTATAGAGATTTCAGTAGCAACAGGATGCAAGAAGTGAGCACGAGGGAGATCTAGAGTAAGAAGGATGATCAAGACCTGTATAAGAAAAAATAACCTGGAATGGAACAGAAGAATGGTGGAAGGAAAGGGGAAGGTGGAGAAGTAACATAAATGCCCCAACCCAGCAGGACCTGAATAGGAGAAAATAATGATGATGATGATGATGATGACGACGATGATATTTCATCTCCTAGTTGTTGGCTGAACAGTCAGTTTCAGTTTCACTTTCAGTTCAGAGGGCCCCAGGTTCATTTCCTGGCCAGGTATTTTAACTGCATGTGGTCAATTCCTCTGGCTTGAGGACTGAGTGTTTGTGTTCATCTTAATACCTTCTTTTCATCTACACACAACAAATCCTACTACCAAACTCCATAGAAACACATGTGAATAATGAATACATCCCTCTACATAGGGTTGGAATCGGAAAGGGCATCTGGCCATAAAACTGGGAAAAAATCTAAATCATATGCTTACACCAAGAAGTTGAAAAAGAGGCCAGGAAGCACAACAAGAAGTCTTACTGGGTAGGTTACTACTTTCCATCTGATTTTGTATCTTGTATAAACTCCTACACATGATAGATATTATAACCAAGTCTATCATTCATTTATTTCTCATTAATAAATGTTAAATATTAGAGTAATATCTCTTTTATTACTAGTTGGATGAATATATTTTTGAGGGATTTTTTGTATGTTTATGTACAAAAATATATGAGTTAAAATTAATTCCTTCTGAATTTCTTGTAACTTGCCTGCTAGTCCAGTAACATCCATCTTTGGCAGGTTGCGGGCTTTGAGAACCACGACGGTGAGGCGGTTAGCAGCAGGCTGCCAGCAGAGGGAGACCAGCAGTTCACCTCGTCCCATTGCTTTGATCTGCATTAACCACAGAAGCTTTGTCTAGAGGACGAAATGGCAGAACACTCACTTCAGGAAGGCAGATGGGTCGCAAAATGCACTTGTAGAACTAAAAATTTGTGTTAACTATTCCATATCCTTTCATTTTTCATTAGAAAATTGATCCTGAAGTTAAATATGTTTAATAATCAGAGCAGTCTTTGAAGCCTGTAATTTGAGGAATAAATATTTCTGCACATTTGGAAGTCATTTGGTGTAATGTTGGACCCATCTCCTTCACTGCTGTAATAGTAAATCTAAATTTATCTATACAGAAAACATATGTAATGAATGAGAGAAATTATAAAATATAAGAAATAGGTGTTGTAAATATAATGCTGCCTTATGTAAGACAGAAATATTGAACATACAAACTTTAGATAATTTGTAGTTTTAAGCAACTTGAGCAGAAATACGGGAGTAAATGAGGAGAAAGAAAAAAATATCATGAGAAATGAGAAAAAGAAAAGTCAACTGACAACATTTCAAATGCTGGAACACCCACATCTTGATGGTACTAACAGCACAATAAGCAGAATTTGAGCAAGTAGTAGAAATCCTGGTAAGGGATAAGGGAGACAATTCAATTTTAAATGAGAGAATTGTGAAAGGGTTTGGCTGAATTGTTCATGATACATTAATAGCAATATAAAAAGAAGTGAGATTTTTCCAACGTAGAATATAATCATCCACTTGATCAAAACTTTTATCGTGCTTGCTTACATTGATTACCTTAACTCATTTCAAGATCAGGCGTGACTTTCATCATTGAAGACATTGCAACAACTATTGGAGACCAGTCAGTCAAGTTCAAGAATGATTTACAGCTCTCTATCTTTGAGGTAGTCAGTCAAGGGATATATGTAGGAGCTAGATTATGTAGGATATTTAGGATACTTAAATTATTAAATTTTAATGTTTAAAAAAAAAAATCTGTGGTACTACTGAACTTTCTTAAGATCTAAGATCTATGGCAACCATTTCCAAACTGTGGTCCACAGACCCCTGGGGGGGCCACGACTATAATCCAAGGGGTCTGCAATAACAATATAAGTTGTAAGTATTTAAGGAGCAAAATTTTATTGTACACACACAATTCACAGACCATTATTCTAAATTAATGTCTTCACTGTTGTATAAGATACAGTATATGTAATTCTTGGTCAATAAATGGTACAAGTTGGCAGTATCTTGTGAAGAACTTGTATCACCTCCACGCTTCTGATCGATTTTTGTCTCCATGACATCCCCTATATCTTACAATGTCTAGCAAATTAATACTGCATTTAATGCTTTTCATGACAACATATCTATGTGAGTGTACCTTTTCTACTCTCACACAAATGAAAACGAAGTACAGAACTGGAAGTAATGTTTAGGCTAATCTCCGGTTCGGGTGACTATGCTTGATCTTAGGAAAAATGCACCATTAATCCAACAATTGTACCAAGTGAATTTTCTGAAGTAAGTTTCCTGAACCAACCAACCAACCAACCAACCAACCAACCAACCAACCCACCCACCCACCCTGATCTGCAATTAGGGCAGTCACCCAGGTGGCAGATTCCCTATCTGTTGTTTTCCTAACCTTTTCTTAAATGATTTCAATGACATTG
Source organism: Anabrus simplex (assembly GCF_040414725.1). NCBI lineage: Eukaryota > Metazoa > Arthropoda > Insecta > Orthoptera > Tettigoniidae > Anabrus > Anabrus simplex. The sequence goes on along the minus strand of NC_090265.1, from coordinate 1,072,028,258 downwards.
GAAATTTATTGAACATCACCCTTGGTAAGTTATTTCAATCCCTAACTCCCCTTCCATAAATGAATATTTGCCCTAATTTGTCCTCTTGAATTCCAACTTTCCTACTTTTAAAGACGCCACTCAAACTTATTCATCTGCTGATGTCATTCCATGCCATTTCTCCCCTGACAGCTTGAAACATACCACTTATGATATAGATGTTGATGCACATGTCCAATAACGGACCATTATATTGGTATTACCACTTAGTTGAGCAGCTCGTCTTCTTTCTCCCAGTTCTTACCAGCCCAAACTTTGCAACATTTTTGTAAGGCTACTCTTTTGTTGGAAATCAACTGGAACAAATCGAGCTGCTTTTCTTTGGATTGTTTCTAGTTCTTGAATCAAGCAATGCTGGTGAGGGTCCCATACACTGGAACCAAACTCTAGTTGGAGTCCTACCAGAGACTTATATGCCCTCTCCTTTACATCCTTACTACAACCCCCAAACACCCTCATAACCATGTGTAGAGATCTGTATCCTTTATTTACAATCTTATTTATGTGATTACCCAATGAAGATCTTTCCTTATATTAACACCCAGATATTTATAATGATCCCCAACAGGAACTTTCACCCCATCAACACAGTAATTAAAACTGAGAGGACGTTTCCTATTTGTGAAACTCACAACCTAACTTTTAACCCAGTTTATCATCATACCGTTGCCTACTGTCCATCTCACAACATTATCGAGGTCATTTTGCAGTTGCTCACAATCTTGTAACTTATTTATTACTCTATATAGAATAACATCATCCGCAAAAAGCCTTACCTCTGATTCCGCTCCATTACTCATATCATTTATATATACAGGGTGAAGCGTAATTCGCGCACTCGGGCGTCGCAGCGCGACTCCTCACATGCCAGCAATAAAAAAATGTCTCTTACAAATTTTCGTCTTGCGAGTATATCCGGCAGAAAAACGACGTTGAAGAGTAGCAATCTGGCAACACTGTAACCACATGTAGGGTAACTACCTCTGTCAGCAGAAGTTAGTCGCACTGTACAGTTGGTGCAGTGGATAGAGTTTTGGGTGAGCATGCAGGAGGTTGAGTGGTCGATCCTCGGTTGAGGCGTACGTTTTTTATTTCGTAAATGTAGTCCAGGTGGTATGGTATCTGGCATCTTAATCGTCAACAGCGATTGCAGTGGGTCCTCTAGAAACCATTTGCACTTACATACTACGATCCTAGAAATGGACGAACAATCGTGTTCATTGGTCAGCTTTGAAAGGCGCCCTTTCCACGTCGTGGGCATGAATTTATTCGCACCACTTCATCTACTAGAAGTGAAACCTGTTTTCTTTGTACCCTCCTCCAATGGTCCCATAGATTAGTACCGACTATTATTCTTGCCTCGTTCAGGTCCATTACATTTCGTTAGGGCCTTACGTTACCAGTAGGCCTAGCAACGTGCTCTGCGAATAATGTCCAAACTCAGTTACAATTTGTATGTGTTATCACCATGGTCCCAATAATTCTACCTTTCAACACTGCGTCTGGTAACCGCATGCTGTTTAGTACTATCTCAATGCATTATTATTATTATTATTATTATTATTATTATTATTATTATTATTATTATTATTATTATTACTATTATTATTATTATTAGTACGTCTCTGTGGTGTAGTGGTTAGCGTGATTAGCTGCCACCCCCGGAGGCCTGGGTTCGATTCCCGGCTCTGCCACGATAATTTGAAAAGTGGTATGAGGGCTGGAACGGGGTCCACTCAGCCTCGGGAGGTCAACTGAGTAGAGGTGGGTTCGATTCCCACCTCAGCCATCCTGGAAGTGGTTTTCTGTGGTTTCCCACTTCTCCTCCAGGCGAATGCCAGGATGGTACCTAACATAAGGCCACGGCCACTTCCTTCCCTCTTCCTTGCCTATCCCTTCCAATCTTCCCATCCCTCCACAAGGCCCCTGTTCAGCATAGCAGGTGAGGCTGCCTGGGCGAGGTACTGGTCATTCTCCCCAACCAAGAGTCTGAAGCTCCAGGACACTGCCCTTGAGGCGGTAGAGGTGGGATCCCTCGCTGTGTCCGAGGGAAAAAGCCGACCTTGGAGGGTAAACATGATGATGATTATTATTATTATTATTATTATTATTATTATAATTATTATTATTATTATTATTATTATTATTATTATTATTATTATTATTATTATTACATCGATGGGATTGTGGAAACATTGTGTCTATTACTGTTAGGGAAACAGTGTAATTCGAAACCGACCATTTCACCATTTCGGGATGAATCGTACAGAACAATATCTGCCAGAGAGGTAATGCGCGTTAGGTGGAACAGCGCGCAGGACTGACGGCGTGTTTAGTACATAGTGTATGCGCTGTCCATCAGACAGGACTAGTGGCGAGCGGAGTAACGCGCCCGTGACATACTCCAATGTATATGCGTACACGTATTGAATGTCCGTCTTATAAACTTCTAAACCACTGTGGCAGACGTATGGCATACACAAACGATGAATATGTGGATATGCTTCTGGTCCTTGGTGCATCTGATAACCGGGGTGGTGTTGCCGCTCGTGAATATGCTGCTAGATATCCTCGTCGACGCCATCCAGATAAAAATGTGTTTCGTCGTCTGGAGGTGCGCCTTCGGGAGTCAGGTTCTCTCCTACCATCACGTGACAGAGGTCGTCCACGGACTCACCGTACTCCAGCTACTGAGGAAGCTCATCTGGAGGTCATACACCACGAACCTCAGCGAAGTACATGTAGCGTAGGAAGGCAGCTGCGTGTCTCGCAACGCATGATCGTTAACCTGCTGCACGAGCATGGGCTGCACCCCTATCATTATTCTTGCACGCAACACCTGCATCCTGCAGATCGCATTCAGCGGGTACAATTCTTTGAATGGTTCCAACAACAACAGGAAGCCAACGATGACTTTGTAAGCACGGTACTATGGTCGGATGAAGCAGCATTCACTCGTGAGGGTGTCTTCAATTTGCACAATGCCCACCATTGGTGTGAGGTTAACCCGCACGTCACTCGCGACCGTGGATATCAAGTTCGCTTTGGTATCAACGTCTGGGCAGGAATATTGGGCGACAGGTGTCTGGGCCCCTACATGTTGCCTTACCGGTTCACTGCACGGAGGTATCATGCATTCCTCTCAAACTATCTGGCTGATGCGCTGGAAGATGTTCCACTACATGTTCGGCAGAGGATATGGTTCCAGCATGATGGTGCGCCTCCACACTCTGGAAGTAATGTGCTACAGTATTTAGACAGAACATTTCCAGGTAAATGGCTCGGATGTGGAGGTCCACATGTATGGCCACCGCGTTCCCCTGACCTAACTCCCCTGGATTTCTTCCTGTGGGGACACCTGAAGGAGCACTTGTACTCTACTCCGCCAACAAATGTGGAAGAATTGGTAGCGCGTGTTCATGCTGCTTTTGTTACTGTGGACACAGCTATGCTGCGAAGGGTCCAGAGCTGTATGATCCGGTGGGTTGCGCAATGTTTGGACGTGCAGGGAGGTCACTTTGAGCATCTGTTGTTCTGAGGACAACGTATTCTGTTGTGAAGGTCATGCGTTCATTAATATGGACAGTATTAGTGCTAATGTGCTACATCTGCGCGATCATGTTACATGCAGTATGGTGGCATCTCTGAAAACCTTAAAAAGTAGTTCGTGGTAAGTGAAACAAATAACATTATTATTATTATACATGCAGTATGTAAATGACAAGTAGATGTTGTGTTATTGTACTGTGCTATCATCTTTAGTATATCGAAAGTGATATTGTTTGTGTAGTTAATCTGTCCTATGACTGGTCATTTGTTTCAGCTGTCTATTTCTTATTAGTCTAATCAGGTATTTGTTGTTTCAGCGTTACAAAATGTTGTAAATGTAGGATACATGTGACCTCAAAAACGGTGTCTTACTGTATTACAGTAGGTAATGTCAGATGGAAATTAGCAAATAAAAAATGCGCCTCAACCCAGGATCGAACCATCGACCTCCTGCATGCCAACCAAAAACTCTATCCACTGCACCAACGGTACAGCACGACGAGAATGTGCTGACAGCGGTAGTTACCCTACATATGGTAGATTGCTACTCTTCAACGTCCGTTTTCTACCGGATATACTCGCAAGACGAAAATTTGTAAGAGACATTTTTTTATTGCTGGCATGTGAGGAGTCGCGCTGTGACGCCTGAGTGCACGAATTAAGCTTCACCCTGTATATATACATATATATATAAGAAAACATGTAGGTCCAATAATACTGCCTTGAGGAATTCCCCTCTTAATTATTACAGGGTCAGATAAAGCTTTGCCTACTCTCATTCTCTGAGAACTATTTTTTAGAAATATAGCAACCCATTCAGTCACTCTTTTGTCTAGCCCAATTGCACTCATTTTTGCCAGGAGTCTCCCATGATTCACCCTATCAAATGCTTTAGACATGTCATGACACAGTCCATTTGACCTCCTGAGTCCAAGATATCTGCTATGTCTTGCTGGAATCCTACAAGTTGAACTTCAGCGGAATAACCTTTCCCAAAACCGAACTGTCTTCTATTGAACCAGTTATTAATTTTGCAAACATGTCTAATATAATCAGAAAGAATGCCTTCCCAAAGCTTATATGCAACACATGTCAAACTTAATGGCCTGTAATTTTCAGCTTTATGTCTATCACCCTTTCCTTTATACACAGGGGCTACTATAACAACTCTCCATTCATTTGGTATAGCTCCTTTAACCAAACAATAATCAAGTAAGTACTTCAGGTATGGTACTATATTCCAACCCATTGTCTTTAGTATATCCCCAGAAATCTTATCAATTCCAGCCACTTTTCTAGTTTTCAACTTTTGTATCTTATTGTAAATGTCATTGTTATCATAGACAAATTTTAATACTTCTTAGCATTAGGCTCCTCCTCTATTTGGACATTATCCTTGCAACCAACAATCTTTGCATGCTGCTGCCTTTTGAAGATCCTCACATACACACTCCCCTTGTACATTAATTATGCCTGGAATGTCCTTCTTGGAACCAGTTTCTGCTTTAAAATACCTATACGTACCCTTCCATTTTTTCACTAAACTTTGTATGACTACCAATTATGCTTGCCATCATGTTATCCTTAGCTGCCTTCTTTGCTCCATTCAATTTCCTAATAAAGTCTTTCAATTTTTCTCCTTACTTCCACAGTCATTTCTAACTATTTCTTTCCAATCTGCACCTCCTTCTTAATCTCTTTATATCTCTATGATAATAAGGTGGGTGGTTACCATGCCTTCCCACCTTTAAAGGTACAAATCTGTTTTCATATTCCTCAACAATTGCTTTAAACCCATCCCAGAGTCTGTTTACATTTTTATTTACCGTTATCCACCGGTCATAGTTACTTTTTAGAAACTGCCTCATGCCTGCTTTATCAGCCATATGGTACTGCCTAACAGTCCTACTTTTAAGACCTTCCTTTCTATCACATTTATTTTTAACTATGACAAAAACTGCTTCATGATCACTAATACCATCTATTACTTCGGTTTCTCTACGGAGCTCATCTGGTTTTATCAGCACCACATCCAGGATATTTTTCCCTCTATTTGGTTCAATCACTTTCTGAATCAGCTGTCCTTTCCATATTAACTTATTTGCCATTTGTTGGTCATGCTTCCTGTCATTCACATTTCCTTCCCAATTGACATCTGGTAAATTGAGATCACCCACTACAATCACATTCCTTTCCATGTTGTTGCCCACATAGCTGATTATCTTATCAAATAATTCTGAATCAGTGTCAGAACTACCATTTCTCAGTCTGTACACTCCAAAGATATCAAGTTGCCTATTATCTTTATAAATGAGCCTTACACCTAATATTTCATGTTTTCCATCTTTAACTTTTTCGTAGCTTACAAATTCTTCTTTCACCAGAATGAATACTCCCCCTCCCACCATTCCTATCCTATCTCTATGATACACACTCCAGTTCCGTGAGAAAATTTCTGCATCTATTATACCATTTCTCAGCCATGATTCAACTCCTGTTACAATATCTGGTATATATATATCTGTTAAATTAATTCTATCCCTTTCTTTACAATACTTCTACAGTTCAACACTATGTTTTTATGTCATCCCCACTTCACTTCCAGATCTCTGTACCTTTATAATCGCTCCCTAGACAACCCTGTTTCCCTGAATGTACCTCCCTATTACCCTTCCAAACAAATTTCTTAACTTATATGTACCACTGCACTTTAAGTGAAGGCCATCTGAGTGCAGATCCCTATCTCCTACCCACCCATTAGGATCTAGAAATTTCACTCCCAGTTTCCCACATAGCCATTCCATAGTCCCATTTAAATCCCCAATGTCATAATATTTTACAATTTCTCTGCATATATCAAGTATCTTTATGTAAATGAAGTTACAATTAAATTGAAAGGAAAATGAAAATTTTTTCTTTTTTTTAAATGCTATTTGTTCGGGGCATCGACCCATGTGATCTTTTGCCCCTACTGGCACCATATTATATGATGCTGCATCTAATTGGAATGGCAGTAGTATGGAATGTTGTGTGTGAGGAAAGGAAGATTAAGGACGTCACAAACACACATTCTCCAGGCCAGTGATATTAATCATTATAATTGAATCCTCTAGATTCCAAATCCTCTATATCCACTTGTATAAATTGTTCAGGATGTGACTTTTTCTTTGACAGGTTATTCTTGAAATGGTATTGGACAATTTGTGTTATCTAAACATTCAAAGAGGATCCAGAAGCAGTTGTAAGTTATATAAAATACATTAAGAGATATTAATATGCAGTAAAATCAGTGTTAAATATGAACGTAGGGGGTTTTGAATCTCAAATACTAACATAGGGGATTTTGAAAGTCATAATCATGAATACTACTGGATGTGGAGCATTTTGAAACTAACTCACTTTACTTCAGCTGTTGTCACGAAAATGATGTTAAACAATATAAGATCACTGAATCACATTTTATACAACTGTTTTGCATTCTTGGCCTAGTAATCATGAATACGAACTTATAAATCACAGTCAACAATGTAACTTTAAGCACTTCAATAATACTTGAATCGCTAAACATTATTCACCTTTCTCGCTTTTGCCTAAACCTTTTCAAAGTATCCACCTGCCGCAAACTTTTTCACCCTCTTCGTAGAGTTGCTTTAGCAACAAGAAAAGTTTCGTCCCTCATTTTTCAATAAATGATGCCAAGGAAATGGACAATAAATTGCTTTCTCCTTAATGCACTAGGAAGCCCCCTACTATCAGAGTAACGCATATTGCCAACATACTGCTTTAGAATTCTCCTGTCCGTGGTAGAAAGAACGGGCAACTTGTCCTTTCTCCAGTGATTAAACTGCTTACTTTAATCAAAATCACCGTGAATACGTTCAAATTATCCTCTGACAATCGTACTGTTTTGGCTTCATTCGGGTCCATTAATATACGAAAATCTGTAGTTAAGAGAAGATCGCAAGAGTTGGCTGCACTGCTAAACAAGTGACGTCATTCTTATTCCTCAGTACATCTGAAATTTCTCACTGGTTGATACACATACAGGCTTTTGAACGTAACTGGTGGTGGATATAGAGGATTTTGAATTTAACAGTGATTTTCAAGTAGCTCGTTCTAAGTAACTTAGCGAGTTTTGAGACTCAGAGGTTCACGAACCAATCGAACTCATCCTTGGAAATCCACTGCTATGTTTATCTCAATTTAAAAAAATATGGTCTTTAGGGGGTTTTGAATCGAGAGGATTCAATTGAAAACCCTTGACCCGGCCGGGAATCGAACCCGGGGCCACCAGGTGACAGGCAGACACATTGCCCCCTACACCACTGGGCCAGACTAAAATGAGTATTAGTCCTAAATTATATGAATACAAACAAACATGGTAACATTACAAAATTGTGTTTTTTGTTCACTGAATTCAGTATTATGTTCTGTGGTGAGGGGGTCCTTCGACATGAATGCGATATGCTAAGGGGGACTCAGCCACAAAAAGTTTGAGAAACTCTGATCTAAGTTCTCAGGACATACGTTGGTTCCGGTTTCAGTTTTTGGTGGTTTCTATTTAATTCAGCATTGGTTGCAAAAGGTACTGGGCAAATTTAATACCATAGACCAGGGCCTCTCAGGGGGCATGCACCAGTGCACTGCACAGCGCAAGGTGCAAGAGTCGACTTCACTAAGTTGACCAGAGTGAAAACCCCTACTCCTCTTCCCCTACATCTGTCTCACCCTTTCAGCCTGTCTCCACCTTTCTCACCTTCCCTGCTGTTTCTGCCCTCACTGCGAAATATTTACGAGTGGTAAGCAGAGACACTCATTTGTATGGGACAAGGTTACCGGTGTTAAAAATCTCTTCCTTCAATTTGGTTCGAGCAGACAACTTATCTTCTTTAGCCCTTCTTTTCCTTTTTCTTTGCCATTATAACCGATAATGTCTGGAACAAGGGATCAGCTGACAGCAATCCTGAGAGCGTTCTTTAAATTACGATCAGAAATACTTGCACACAGTCTAGTTTTGGTGCAGGTCAAAAACAACAAAAAAAACAAAAAAAACCTTCACATATGCATGTGGAACCAAACATAGAAATAATCTTAGCTGCTTCTCGATGCAGCTTAGGGAAATCTTCCTTTGACAAATTCTGGTAGAATTTGAGCAAAGTCTTTGTATTGAAAAATAAATCATTTTGATGATCACGTAACTATTGTCCATCAGATTAAGCATTTGGCTTTATTGTCACGACTGACAAAAAACAAATACGTAAGTTCCCAGTTCGATCGAAATATGGACTTTCAGAATGCTTTCTTCGAAACAGATTGCTCCATTATCATGTTGTTGTCTTGTGCTTGTCTATTTCATTGATAAACAAGCCATCTATCACCGAATGCTTTGTTGCTCTCAGCGCACTACACCATCTGAGTCAAGCTGAGTTGAGCCAAGTCAGACCGATGCACAGAGCCTATGAACCTCGGTTTGCACTCATGAGATTTTGGGCGCCCTGCGATAGACACATATCAGCTTAATTGTGGATCTGATACAGACAGGTTTCACAGCATTGAAAAAACAAAACAAAAGAACTTCAGTGTAACTTACCTTTCTTATGAAAGCATTTCTCTCCAGTAAGTACAAGTATTTCTCCCTAAATATTGCCTCAAAATTTCAACTTTGGGAGTAGGTTACATAAAACCAAATCAAATGAAATCAATGTAGTTTAACTATGACAATTTTTTGAGTGTTATGCATTTCAACTCTATATCCTGAATATAAGAAACAGATAGATAGATAGATAGATAGATAGATAGATAGATAGATAGATAGATAGATAGATAGATAGATAGATAGATAGATAGATAGATAGATAGATAGATAGATAGATAGATAGATAGATAGATAGATAGATAGATAGATAGATAGATAGATAGATAGATAGATAGATAGATAGATAGATAGATAGATAGATAGATAGATAGATAGATAATGTAAATGCAGCTACCATTTATCACTTTAAAAGTAAAATACAGAAGTTCACTGTCACCTTGAGACTGCGTGGATGAATTTGTCGGCATATGGTCTTCTGTTGATTGTCCCCTAGAAGGGAGAGGTTCACTGATGAGAACACTTCGCCGATGATGTCATCTCTTGAGTAGCGGTCAAAACTCAGCACCACAAAGTGAAGGATGATGTCCTGAAAGTTGTACCAGATTTTACTGAGAAGTATGGTTATAGTTTATTGCAGCTGTTATTTGTCAAAATCAATTTTAAAACCCTATTTTCAACAGAACATCTTTATAGTATTTATACATCGCATTTTCAAGAGGACTGAAGTTGTTTTTCAAAATTCTTTCTTTAACGAATGTGATATCCTGATATGTTACCTGTATATGTATCAAATACAGTCATTTTCAGAGGAATAGACTGAGACATGGTTCTATATTACCTCATATTTCGGTATGATCTGATCTGATCTTGATTACCTGTGGTATTAACCAGAAGGATCACCAGGAACTGAATATGGTTCAATTTTCATATAATATAGTAGTATAGGATTAACCAGCTGATTTTTTTTTATAGGCAGTCTCACATTAAAAATAGTTTTCCATGATTTATAATTTCACATATGCCTCAAACAAACAAACAAACAAACAAACAAACAAACAAACAAACAAACAAACAAACACACAGACAAACAAACAAACAAACAAACAAACAAACAAACAAACAAACAAACAAACAAACAAACAAACAAACAAACAAACAAACAAACAAACAAACACACACTGATAGTATAGTACTGGATTTGGAAAATCGCTAAATATAATGGAGTTCAGTGGGCAGATAGAGCAAGGATTTAGTTTGACACTATTGTAGTCAGGAATCAATGGTAATCACTGAGTTGAGCTGAACATTGTTCGGACTTAATTTTCCGGGTTGTTCCAGTCATATTTTCTGTTTAAATTGCTGATATATAGGGATGAGGAGCACTGATACAACCACCATTATATATGTGATAAGAACCACTCCCAACCAATGTTTAGAATGATGATGATGATGATAATGTGGTAGTTGTTATTGTTGTTTGGGACATTAGTTAGTACACTGGTCTGATGCAGATCTAATCCTGTCCTATCCTACCCTACCCTGTGCTAACTTCTTCATTCCATGTAGTTACTATAACCTGCATCTACTCTAATCTGCTGATACCTATGTGTACAGGCCATGGCCACTGCCCCCTCACCTTCCTCTACATCTCCTTGGCCTGAGAGAGAGCATTACACTCAAGATATGGAATGAAACCCTGCTAGAAAAGAAAGTAGTAAAGATCTAAAAGACATCCCTTGCATGCAAGGCTTGCACTGCCCAAGTCAACAATTTTTAATAAAGATCCCATGAAGGCAAGGAATCTTCTACCGTAACCACTCTGCCACACTCTCTGTGAAAGATGATCAGATATAGTACGACCAAGTGCAGAGGGGAGTAAGGTCTTACATACCGTAAGTGATGTAACAAGTACTTGGATGGGCATGCACAGTGGAGAGAAGATGCTCTGTGATGGCAAAGATCTTGAAACACTTTTCATGTCAAAGCACACATGCAGAGCAACCAATGACTGAGTGCCAGTCAACTGGGTTTTTGTCCCAGAATTGACCACTGATATCTTGTATAATGAGGCCTTTGGAAATTATTTCACAGAATTGTTAACAAATATCATTTTGTTACTAGTGACTTAAAAATATTGGTTTACATGTTAACACTGGGTCTGTAATATCACCAAACATTGACCCGTCATTGACGGGTAGCATATGTTCTACTAGTTTATTCATAACGAGGAGGAGGAAGAGGAGGAAATTGTCACACTGCTGCATGGTGCACTACAGTGGCTACATCGATAACTGCTGATGCAATGATGATGGTGACTGTGATGCTGGTGGCGATGTGGTACATTGCAATATAGTTAGTCTGATTCACACTTCACTCTACTAGGCTGAAAGGATAGATATATCCTCTTTAGATGAGACCTCCGGTGGAGAAATTGTCTATGATGTGGAGATCTCGACTGTCCTGGATGAACTTTTTTTCTTTTTTGCTATTTGTTTAACGTCGCACTAACACATCAAAGGTTTTCGACAACGGAAGGGTGGGAGATTGGGAAGGTAGCGGCCGTGGCCTTCATTAAGGTACAGCCCCAGCATTTGCCTGGTGTGAAAATGGGAAACCATGGAAAACCATCTTCAGGCTGCTGACAGTGGGGTTCGAACCCAATATCTCCCGAATGTAAGCTCACAGCTGCACGACCCTATCCGCACCCGGGTGAACCTGGGTCAGGCAAGAGTATTAAATAATTTACTATATCACTGTGTAGAGTCCTCAGATGAAACCTCTCTTTGAACTCAGCTATATCCACCTGTCTAAACACTTTTTCAAGTGATAATAAATCGCTGTGCTTGATTGAGGTGTGAGAGTGTTGACGGACTTGTATACTCACAGTTCGTAGAGCGTCCTGTGAGCTGCAAGTACCATGTACAACACATTGTCTTCCAAACAGCATTATGAGTTTTGTATCCAAATGCAACAATGGATGGAAGATGATGATGACTTTATGAATTACATACTCTTTAGTGATGAAGCAACATTCCATACAAATGGCAAAGTCGACAGACATAGTTGTCACGTGTGGGGTACTGAAAATTCTCTTGAATTCATCAAATGCGAGTGTCATTCACATAAGGTGTACTTTTTCTTTGTAATGTCATTGCAGAAACTTTACAGACCATTCTTCTTCTAGAATAAAAGACTTGAGAATTTCCACCTTTTCATTACAATTCTAATCATACTTGGCAATTAAATTACATTATCAAAATTAACAGTACATGTTTCATCTCATGAGAGGCTTCTTCAGCTGCTTGTTAATAGTTTAGATTAAAGTAGACATAACAGACATTAAACAGATAATACAGAATAGTCAAAAAAATGTAAAATTTCTAAAACTTAAGAAGCGTGCACTGAATACAATTGAAATAAAAACTGATGCTCAGAACTAATGACCAGAGTCTTAAGAACAGAAAAACACCATCAGTTTCTTCATGTCACATTTAAAATACACTAAATATTGGGTTAATAGCAGTGCAGACCATCATTCACAATTATTAAGGCCTTAGCAAGAGATGTGCCCATTGGGTGCCACATTCTCTGACAGAAAGCCAAAAGGAGGCGAGAGTGGACTGGTGTTGTTTCATGCTAAAAAAATTCAATGGAGGGCAGTCCCAAGACACCTACAACAGCATCACGGGTGATGAAACATGGGTCTACCATTAAGACTCTGAAATGAAGAGACTGTCTTCTGTGTAGTGCTTTCCAGGGGAATAACCACCCACAAAAGTTTGACGAAGTCGGCTCTGGAAAGAAGATGGTGGCAACTTTTTTTTTTTTTTTTTTTTTTTTTTTTTTTTTTTTTTACAAAAAATGGGGCATCTCACCTCTGTGACCTTGGGCACATGTCGTACAGTCAATGATGAATGGTACGTGAATGATTGTCTTCCCAAAGTCCTTGCCACACGGAGGTCACAGCACCCCAAGTCCAAGAGTGGGTACCTTCTGCTGCATCATGACAATGCATCTGAGTACAGGGCTGCCAGAACAATGGACTTTTTGGAAAGGAAAAGTGCGAGTGTTACCTCATCCCCCTATTTATCTGACCTGGTCCCATGTGACTTCTTTCTGTTCCCTAAGACCAAGGAAAAAAATTGGTTTTTGTCAGATGAAGAGGCCGTTGCTGAGTACGAGAGTGTACTAAGTGACATCCCGAAAGAAGCTTGGACTGAGACATTTTCTAAGTGGTTTCAGAGAATGGAAAATTGTATATGTGCCGATGGAGAGTATTTTGAAAAGTTGTGATTGTTTTACAAATACATTTTTTCTCACGCTCTGGTGAAATTTTTTTGACACAGCCTCCGTAAATTGTTTTGTTTCAATTGGGGGAAAAAAAAAAAGAGATGTGAAATTTTCAGAGGAGTGGGGTTAAAGTTTGTGTAAATGATTGCATGAGTGGCATAGATTTTACAGCTCTGATTTCTTAACAATTCTTCATTTGTCTAACATTCTATCAGAATATTACATGTTTGGATTCAAATTTTGAAGGAAACTGCTGGATCTTGTACTTCAGTCATAGTTTTTCTTAGTCTGAATACTATGCATCATGAACGTATCTTCAGTAGCCTTTGCATGATTATTTAACAGGCATGACTAGATCTGTCATTTATCCCCAGTAAGCTAGTCTGAGTAGACTGAATCGCCAGCGATTCAATGCTGAGTGTTGGGTGGCGACAAATAACCCTCATCCCTAAAGGAGCCAATGGCTTTGAGCAAAGGAGCCCTTTTACTTAGGTGCTGCTTTTCCTGTGGAAGAAATACCACTGAAATCCAGGTGGCAGCATCGGTTCTCCAGGGTACGGGCGGTTTCATCGAAACCTGGCAGTTAGTTGTAAAATGCCTTTGGGTGTGGGGAGCTCATCATTATAATACCCTATATGAAGCTTCAACCGAGCTTGATAGCTGCAGTCGCTTAAGTGCGGCCAGTGTCCAGTTTTCGGGAGATAGTAGGTTCGAACCCCACTGTCGGCAGCCCTGAAAATGGTTTTCTGTGGTTTCCCATTTTCACACCAGGCAAATGCTGGGGCTGTACCTTAATTAAGGCCATGGCCGCTTCCTTCCCACTCCTGGTCCTCTCCTGTCCCATCGTCGCCATAAGACCTATCTGTGTCGGTGCGACGTAAAGCAAGTAGCAAAAAAAAAAAAAAAAAAAAGCAGCTTCAAAACGGATCACAAAAAAGAGCTAAGGAGAACTGCAGAAGCAAAGTGCATCTCTTGTGTCTCCAGAGAGGTGTGAAAAGTGGATGGAGGTCAATATGATCCACTGTCCGACCCAGGAGCTCCCTGGATAAGGGTCACGGGAGAGGAAGAAGTCTGTAAAGTATAAATTACTGAAAAACCTAAAAAGAAATTAGACAGACAGACAGACAGACAGACAGACAGACAGACAGACAGACAGACAGACAGACAGACAGACAGACAGACAGACAGACAGACAGACAGACAGACAGACAGACAGACAGACAGTTGAAATTACAGTTTATTTATACAGTTAATCTGAAATTTACGACAGTGTATTCTGTTTTTGTTACAAGTACAGAGTAAAATTATTGCTATACAATCAAATGAGGCAGCTGCATGAAGTTGATGTAGATAACTTCCTGTGAAGCCATAAGGCAGACAGCTGGTTAGTGACCTAATTGAGAGCTACAGATAATGAAAATGTTATTTTTTAAAACTAATTTCTTTGACTCAGATTTGGACTTTCTCTCCACCAATGTTGGCAATGTGAAAAATGAAAATGGAAAACACTTCACTCAGGAAATATTTACCATAGAAAACTGTTATCAAGGAAAATGAAGCCCAAGAATGTTTGCTAGTAACTCCTAGATTCTCAAGAGAGAGATTTCTCAAGCTAAGTATCTTATACCAAAAAAGTCATTTAACAAACCACTTTAAGTCAGTTTATATAATATTTAATAAAGTTTTTCACTTTTTCTAATATAAAGTTAATTCATTACTACAAAAACGTGTATCACAAATAATTTGTGCTCAGTAGAAAAGATCTGTTAAACAAACTTGTAACTGGTTGGAAAATTAGCAGAAGAATTGTGTATTTTATTCCATTTAAGAGAGAGAGAAATTAAACATTTGTTATCCAGTATTGTTGATGGTAATGGTATGAAGACTAAAGGTGTGTCAGTTTTGAAGAAAGTGGAATACATTTGTACCCATTACCATATAAGTAACTGAGTGCATGGAAATGCAATTTTAAAAAGAATGGAAAATACAGAATTTAAAATGTTCTAAAGAATTATGTTTCAAGTCTGAACTTACTTCAAGTTGTCCAACAGTTATGCCATAGAAGGTGAAGTCCTCATCATACACAGGGTTACGTGTCTTGCGCAGGACTCTGGTCTTCACCTTGTGCTGCTTGTCTGGTAGCAGCTGTAGCTTTACATAGGGATCACTGCTGCCCAGGTTGGGGTCTTTGGCTGGAAGATCCTGGCACTTCACCACTGTTACCACTAGAGCACTCTTCTCTCTCTTGTACCTAGATACAAAAGAATCAGTAATATTTAAGTGGTTCATTGATGAGAAATATTGGATATTATGATGGTTTACCTAGTAACTAGACCATTTGGTAAAATAATCATTACAGGAAAATGAATGAAAACCTACAATCTGTTTTCCAGTCTTTGACTGGGTCAGGGATGTAATGAATGAACCATATATAGACTATTATTATAATGGGGTCACCACTCCCAAGGTGATTTTTATTAATGACTGATAAATGTTATGAAATGATAATGGAGTGTGTTGCTGGAATGAAAGATGACAGGGAAAACCGGAGTACCCAGAGAAAAACCTGTCCCGCCTCTGCTTTGTCCAGCACAAAACTCATATGCAGTGACCGGAATTTGAACCACGGTATCCAGCGGTGAGAGGCAAACGTGCTGCCATCTGAGCCACGGAGGCTCCAGTCATTACAGTAAAAGACATGTTTAAATTAGCAGCCTGCATGTAGTGGTTTAGACTCTGTTTGATTTTGAATGGTCAGCAAACATAATGTGATGGTTCTACTGGGTCAAACCTTTTGTAGTGGACCAGCCTTGCCCCTTAGCATACCATCAGTTAACAAACAACACCATGTAGCTAACAGAAAACAGCATGCAGTCATCATGTAATTAACATGAAAAAATATGTACAGAAATTATGTTTCTTTCATTAGTTACAAATTAGTATGTCATGATAAGACTTCTAGATAATTTTTACAATTGTATATGTTTCTTTCCTTCTGCTGTAAAATTGTAATTTTTCCTAACGTGGGTGGTACTGGTACTTACACGACAATACAGACTGTATCCATAGGAATTTGCCTTTCCTAACTTGTTACTCCTGATTGATTGATTGATTGATTGATTGATTGATTGATTGATTGATTGATCGATCGGATCGGATCGATTGATCCTGGCAAGATTAAGGCCAGGTGGCCTTCTCTTACATCTAAGCAGTTTAATGCACTGTTTACAAAGTTGTTCTTGATTACACATAGGTCGAGTCATAAATCATGGCAACTAATTTTTTTTCTCACGAACAGGAGACATCAAGGAAAATCTAAGATATGCATTTGGAAATGTACGTTATGTACGTGCATATGATGCCACTAGATGGTGTATGTAAACAACAGTGTGGGTCTAAGCATGCCCCCAATTTCAGTGTGTGCATGAGAGCGTCACAAAATGGAAGTCAACAAGCAGGAGCAACGATTGTCGCTTACAACGATGGGGATGGGAGTTTCTTCCACACCTGCCTTATTTGCCTAATCTGAGCCCATGTGACTATGATCTAATCCCCAAAGTCAAGAAGCCATTACGTGGACAACGGTTTGCTAACAAAGGTGACATCGTAACAGCATTTTGGAGAGAGGTGTCACACATTTGTGATACACTGTCCCCTTCAAAATTGGCAAAATCATTTATTGGAAAGCATTTATTTCTACTGTGTGTTAAAATATTATTTTATGAACAAGGAAGGGAGTTTTATCACGTCGAGTTGACTGAGCGAGATATGCCAGGTGGCTGGGAATTCCACTCAAGGCCAGGCGAGGGGAGAACGCAGAGACAGCTAGCCAAATAACCTTGGAATCAGCCGTGAATGACACGTGACCAGGCTGAATGTGTGTCAAGTGCTCGATCGATAATTGTGAAGGTGCATGACGTCTGACTATGGCAGCCAATCAAGCGATTAATTTGGTGCTAAGTTAATAAATTAACCAATCGCTTATGAGGAAAAGACGCACCCCTGTCTTAAGACAGTGAATAATGGATTTTCCTAGGGAAAATTTACACAAAAATTTCTACCTCTGAACACGTCTTGTGGAGGATTACTCTAGCTTCAACAGCGGACGGAAGAAGACGTATTTCGCTTACTGAGAAGAATTACTCTAGCTTCGACTACGGGCAGAAGAAGACGCACTTCGCTTGCCAGGGAACTTCGTCAGTCAGAGCCTACAACTGGTTACAACTGCAGTTCAGATGTTTGCGGATTCCACCTATAATTCAGCAGAATTTAAAAGTTAAGTTTTCTTGTCATCTTATCAGACATCGGTGTGAGTTTTGGACCTTGTCTTAGACGTGATTTTTAGTTTCAGCCTCACAAGATTTCCACAGAAGAGGTCACCGGTTCGAGTTCGAGTCAGGATGTCAGTCTTCTTTCTTCGTGAACGGTGTGATTTCCAGCGCGCCAGCATGTCTCCAATGCACGAGTAAAATGTAAGGCAGTCCAGACGGGCGTGACGAGGATCGATGGTGCGTAAGGTGATAATGCACTAGGTCATCAGCCCGAGTTCTACAACCGACAGTCACCACCAAGTAATATTTAAACTTTGTTATTCTTTCTTTCCTTTTGTAAAGTAATTGTAATGACATAGCCTCTACTTATTTATTTAGACATTTTCTATTAGTTAGAATTTTCCCATCTCTTCTTTCTTGGTGATGGTAGATTGAGAATGAGTGAGTATTTGAACCTATTAGTTTGCTTTGAGTGGATGTCTTCGAGAAGTGTTTCAACTGTCCCGAGTTCGTTGTGGCAGGAGAAATAAGTGTAAATTGACCCCAACGTTAAACTTGGACTATTTGAATATTTTTGACTTTTAATGAGATCAAATGGGACAGAAATTCCGTGGATACTATCATGTCAGAGTTCATTCTTCAATTATGCGACATATGGTTGAGTTTTGTGTGCAATAGAGTCATCTGAAATATCATTGTGTAGTAGCTTCCGCACGTATGATCTTGCGCGGCCAGTAATAATAATAATAATAATATTAAAAATAATTTAACTAAATTATCGCGTAAAAGAACACCTAAGGTCATGAGCATAATATTAGTTATTATTGAAAATGGTTGATGTGCGCTCATTATTGTAATTTAGGCCTGGGAAATGGCAGTATCTGACCGATACAATTTGTTATATATTTGCTGTGCTGTGATGATTAGTTGATTGATTGATGGATATTATTGAATCCAGCAGTCGAGCTGTGCATCCATTAATGAGTCAATGATGGAATAAATATGTTACTTGATGTAATGTCTTCGTTATGAGTGCAGATTGATCGAGAATCACAATTATAGTGGAGAAGTAAAAATAAATGTCGTAGCACATGAACCGCGTGCGCGGAATGTTTGTTCTGGCCTATGTGTAAGCGATTTATCGATGATTTTTTGGATGATTTTGTGTTCGTAAATTTTCTCTAAACGTTGTCGTATAACTGTGTTCTATAATTAAGTGATAATCCTTGCTCTGTCACATTTCCCAGTTGATGAGAGGAGGTCACCACGATAGTGTCATCGTGAGAATAATTTTCCTAACTTTGTCTAAACATAAAATTTAATAATCAAGGGCTAGCGTTCGTGTAAATATGTATATAATATTTCCGTGTATCCTTGTGTGAGTGTAGTATGTATGATTTGACTGTGTTTTGCTTAATGTAAGTTTATAATCCATATTTGTGATGATGCTCTTCATTATTTTGTGGAATTCTCGGCCTAATTTACGCCAACTTTAGTGGTTCACCATTTGAATGAATTCAAACCTTTAGTAAATTTTATTCGTTTTTAAGGAGGAATAGGATCTTATTTAACGAATACACATGAATAAGTATAGGCCATGTCAGTGGATTGAACTCACAAAGTCGAAAATTGTAAGAATAATTTAATTAATTGTTTCGAGTAACGGATAAATGTAAATTGACATGAGGTCAAGTTCCGAGCTATTATGTGAAAAGCAACTGCTAAATAATTATAAAGTTGAGTTTATTAATTAATTTAAAGGTCAAAGAAGACGGCTTAACTATAATTTTATAAGAGAAAAATTTTTATTTAATTTTCAAAGAGAAATGAAAATGATCATTTTCAAATTTGTTTAAAATCAAATCCATGAAGGAAGGAAGTTTATTTTCAAATTATTAAATTATCAAAGAGAGAGATCATCTCAAATTAATTATTACTAATTATTTAATTAATTTTCCACTAAAAATATGAATATTATATTTGCAGATACAGGCATTTCCTGTTTCGTTTACCGATGAAGTATCTATGTGACTACAACATAAAAGAAGACAATCATATAAACAGAATACCTAGATTTTGTTAATTATTGTATAATTTATGAAGAGCAGTAGTTGTAATAAATGTCTAAAACCTATTTAGCTTTCTCTCATTTGCCACTAGTTCATTATCTATCCCTGCACTTTAAAATTTTCGCACAGCCGATAAGCGAACGATCTGCACCCTGGAGATCTTCGCTCACCAGCCGAGCTGAGCCCGGCATGACGGGTGCAACACATGCAGCAAATGGTATTCAGCTCCTGCCCCACTGCTGGCAACACACAGTTGAAGCCTTGGGTGATTATTTCAAAGGTCTGTAACCAGTGGAGACTTGTCCTTTGTATGCAGTCTTGTGCATTTGCTGTCTATACCATAATACAACAATGTTTACCAATGGCCTGTGTTCTGTCACTTTCCTACGAGAATCTCGTGAAGTCAGAATTTGTCTTCAGGCACTAGACATAAGTACATGCCCTATGTTTCCAAATGCATATCTTAGATTTTTCCATGTTGTCACCTATTTGCAAAAATAAAAATAAAAAAAAAAAATAAAAAAAGAAGTTGCGATGACTTATGACTCGACCCTTGTATATGTACATCCCTACATTAAACCTACATACTGACTGAAATTATTAAAATAACATTTATATAGACTATAAACAGAAATGAATATTGTGTCTTACCTACTAAATAATTTAAAACGATTATGTATGACAAAGTAGTAAAATAGTAATATATGTAATTATTTAGTAAGTAATTAATAACCAAATTATTTGTACCTAAATTAAAAAGTTACAAAAAATAAATAAAGCTATTTGAGTTTTGACTAAGTATGGATTTAATCATTATACAAATATATATATGTGAGTGTAAAATAGAAATAATTGATTTAACAAGAGTCAGCAAGTTACATTAGGAGGATATAAAAAAAAAGAAATTGATTAGTACAATTAATAATTAGTCATTCAGTTACACAAGACATCCCAAACAGCTGCTTTGAATGCATTTTCACTTTTTATAGCCCTGATATTATCAGGAACTTTGTTCCATTTGCAAGATGCAAAAATTGTGAAGTAGTTGGTGAACATGGTAATTGCGTGGGTCAGCAATGCAAGAAGGATGGTGTTTCATGCTCACTATTATGGTGAGAGAAGAGGTAATTGATGGAATTTCTTAGGTAGGTGGGTTGTGAAAAACCTAATATTTTATGACGGATGCTTAGGGAGTGGTAAGTACGTCGCATGCTCAGACGTGGCCAAGATAAGTGTGTAAATAATGGCAATACATGGTCGAAGTTCCTTAGATTGCTTATGTAGTGTACACATAAGTACTGTCCTTGTTGTACTTGATTTAGTAGGATCACACCTGCATCCTTGTTCACAACATCACAGTAATACAAATAAGACAGAACAAGTGCTTCGACCATTGTTCTTTTTAGTCTCCTGTTATAGCCCCTGTTATAACCAGAGGGATCTTTTGTTCTTAATGATTTAAATAATTTACTTCTTATATTTCATTATGTTAACTAAAATAATTGTATTAATTAACTAGCAAATGTACCCGTGCTTCGCTACGGTATTCTACATTGTATACGGATATCGACGTAAATACTGTGCGTGCAGAAAATGAGATTGTTTTAAAATTGCATGTCTCTTAGCCTTATCCGAGAAATAGCATGGGGAGGTCCCCATACGTTGTTTCCAATGTAAAGTGAGGGTTGCGGAGTTGTGATGATAACGGCCGGCTCACTTGCCTACTGACATTCACAATCGAGTTGGCAAGTTTACATTATAATTGCAGGCCCCATTGCCTACTGCGTGGTCACAATCGATTTGGGAAGTTTTAGTTACAATGGTAGACCCATTTCCTACTTTCAGACAGATTACAGTTGAGGAGTTTTTATTATAATAGCAGGCAACTTCCCTACCACCAGTCAAAATTGAGTTGTGCAGTTATCATTATAATGACAGGCCCTTTTTACTGCTGCCAGCCAGCTTACTGCCAGTCACACAGAATTAGTGAGTTTCCATGAAAATAGCAGGCCACTATGCCTAATGCTAGTCAAATTTTAGATTGGAACATTTGTTTATAATGGCGGGCACCCTGGCCTAGAGCCAAACACAATAGGGTAGGGGACTTTCGAACAAAACTGCATGATCCCTTGCCTTCTGCAAGACAAATCGAGAAGTGAATTATTCATTAAAATGGTAAGCCTTCCTTACTAATGCCACTTACACAGGAGTTGGGGAAGGACCCCATTCCTACTGCCAGCAGTCAAAGTCGGTGTAGGGAGTACTGATTACAATAGCAGACACACCCTTTCACGATCGCTACAAATCAACATCAATGAATATATATAGATGGACATACGAAAGTATATGCATGTTTACAATATTGCAGAGCTTCATTTACAGATTAATTGGTGCTAAATGGTACGTTATATTGACAAAGGATTGTACCGTAAGGCACAGTATTTAGTGATCTAAATGGCTGGTCCTATGATATTTTCTCGCATCTCATCTATTCATGGGTCAGATTGAGTCAGAAACATTGAATAGGTTGAAATTTGTGTAAGATTATCTTACATTGCATTACTTTTCGGATAATTATGTGACATATCATTTGGCTCACATATGGCTACTGGGTGGGCCAATGTTCGTGTAGAGTTTGATCATACTATATTTACTGTAAGTGATTGAAAGTATGAATTATATAGGTAAGGAGTCCAAATTTACTTAAAATCGAGAAATAGAGACGAATCTAACGTACAAGCGATACAGATACTACAAAAAGTCATAAGACCAAGGTTGAAGATCACTCCTAATTCAACGAAGATTGTGCCATCTGTTATATGATAGGACTTCCCGTTTATCCCACGAAATACCCCGAAACGAAGGTCTGCACCATCATTAAAATTGCTTCCATATGTCGATATTCTTCGGGGATAAAATATGAAAAAATTAAAGATCTGTGAAGTTTTTCATTCGTTACAGGCTGAAACGTATAATTTTGCCAAATTTCAATTTTCTTGCTTGTCTGGCAGATTATTCTGCAATCTGGATTTTGGGTGAGGGGGTAAAAATTATGACTTTTAGGAAATTAAAAAAAAAATATGCAGACGATCATTATTACCCCCCAAACGGTTATCTGTACGAAAACTTCACCAAAATAGTCAATGTACAGCACACACAGTCGTTACGATTTTATTTATATAGATAGATAAGGAATCTGCTCCACGTACAACACATTTTGGCTACGTCCGCTGGACTTAAACTGCAAAACCAACCGTTCATGATATCTCACTTATTAATCCTCCTGTCGAAAAATTCACATGAGAACAAAAGTTTTAGAAATGGATTTCCATTAAGGATTGTAGATTTCGATTAATTTCGAATGTGCATATTTTGAGGAAGTACAAAATCATGGTTCCGGTTTCGGATAATTCTCCAGTAAATTTAGATATTCAGAAGTAATATTGGCCCTAAAACCTACACAAGGACAGGTGGATTCTAAATATCAAGTTTGGTAGAAATATATTCAGTAGTTTTCAAGTTATAAAAAACTCAATCAATCAACTCGACAAACAGACACCAAAGTTAAGAAATATGCAGATGGTCATTATTACAACTTAAACGGATAACTGTACAGAAGTTCCACCAAAATAGCCAATGTATAGACAGACGGTCATTGCGATTATATTTATATAGATGACAGATAAGCATGGGCACGTTTGAAAGTGCAAACCTTCATTTCGAGATTTACTGCTCCTAAACGGTACATCATACCAACAAACGGTTTGCACCCTCAGACGTCCCTTTTATCGCTCTACATGTTTGGTGTTAAAACATTTTCTCGTATCTCACATATTTATGGGTTTGATTGAGGTACGATATTTGAATGGGGTGAAATTTGGGTACATTTTCATCATTTTACATTATTTTTCACATACTTATGTGAAAGCTAGAATCATGAAATTGGGTTTGCATATAGCCATTAGTCGTGTCAATGTGTGTGCCAAATTCGATGACTCTACCTTTCCTATAAGTGTGTCAAACTAAGTAATACACGTGTAAAAAGCACAAAATTTACGAACCATCGAAATATATAGCCAAATCTACCCTATAGGGGGGGGGGGGGGGGGAGAGAGAGAGAGAGAGAGAGAGAGAGAGAGACGACAAAATATCACAGGACCAAAGTTGTAGATCACTCGAAATTAAACGGAGATTGTGCCATCCGTTTTGCGATTGGACTTACCGTTTAGCCGCGAAATACCTTGAAACGAAGGTCTGCACCGTCATTAAATTGCCTATATTTCGATATTATTCGGCATAAAAAGTGAAATATTTAAGGATCTTGGAAGTTTTCCATAGGTTACTGGCTAAAACGTATAAATTCACTTAATTTCATTTATTCAGCTCGTGTGGCAGATTGTGAGGCAATCTTGATTTTGGGCAAGGGAGGGAGGGGGGGGGTGTAAAATTTAGGACTTCCAGGAAACTATAGCTAAAACATATGCAGGGGGTCATTATTACCCCTTAAACGGAAAGCTGTACGAATATTTTGCCAAAATAGTCAATGCACAGACACACGGTCGTTACGATATGATTTATCTAGATAGATAAGGAATCTGCTCCACGTATAACTCCTTTTGGGCTATGTCTGCTAGACTTAGCCTTAAAACCGAACTTAAATGTTATCTCCTTTATTAATCCTCCAGTTGAAAAATGCATATGAGGAAAAGAAATTCGAATTGGATTTCCAAACAGTTTGATCGATTTCCAGTCAGGTTGGTCTTGTACTTTATATATTGTGGGAGAGTAAAAATCACCATTTCGGTCCCCTATAAAACCCCAGTCCATTCTGGGAATTTGAAATGGTATAAACCTTAAAACCTACCCTTGGAGTGGTGGATGCTAAATATAAAGTTTCTTTCAAATATCTCAGTAGTTTTCAAGTTGTAAGAAATACACTTTACGCACACCCGCTCTTGCGTTAAGTCCGGTGGGACTTGTACCGAAAACCGGTCCGTTAATGATATCTCCGTTATTAATACTGGTATCGAAATGAAGCACACGAGAAAAAAAGGTTTAGAAATTAATTTCCATTAAGGCAGGTAGATTTCCATTAAGTTTGGTTGTGTATATTTTAAGGGAGTGCAAAATCACGGTTTCAGTTTCGTATAAACCCCCAACTAGTTCAGGAATTTAGAAACAATATTTGCCCTAAAACCTACCCAAGGACAGGTGGATTCTAAATATGAAGTTTGGTGGAAATATATCCAGTAGTTTTCAAGTTATAGAAAGACAAACAGACCAACAGACAAATAAAAAAACAAACAAACTAACTAACTAACTAACTAACTAACAGACACCAAGGAAACCTACCCTTGGACAGATGGATGCTATATATAAAGTTTGGTTCAAATATCTTCAGTAGTTTTCAAGTTGTAAGAAATACGCTTTACACGCACCCGCTCTTGCGTTAAGTCCGCTGGGATTTGTACCGAAAAACGGTCTGTTAATGATATCTCCCTTATTAAATCCTGTTATCGAAATGATGCACATGAGAAAAAAAGGTTTAGTAATTAATTTTCATTAAGGCAGGTAGATTTCCATTAAGTTCGGTTGTGTATACTTTGAGGGAGTGCAAAATCACGGTTTCGGTTTCGTAAAATCCCCACTCATTTCAGGGATTTAGAAACGATATTTGCACTAAAACCTACCCAAGGACAGGTGGATTCTAAATATGAAGTTTGGTGGAAATATATCCAGTAGTTTTCAAGTTATAGAAGGACACACAGACAGACACCAAAGCTAAAAATGATGCAGATGGTCATTATTACACCTGAAACGGATAACTGTACGGAAATTTCGCCAAAATAATCAATGTACACACACACGGTCGTTACGATTTTATTTATATAGATGACTGGTGTATAATAATTGGAAAAAATTATCTCACTCATGAAAGGAATTAAAACAAAAGAAAACACTCTACTGTGTGATTATGTTGTTGTTATTGTAGTCATTGGTGGTGGTGATACAGTTCTACAAAAACAAAGGAACTACATGAAGGGATATATTTAACACAGGCAGAAAAAAGGATCAAATAAAAACAGACTCGATTGGATCTTACATACTCCATTGTAGTGAATGGTACTGCTTCGTAGAAATATTTGGTGGTTTGCTGATATAGCTGGCCATCAGACTATTTCACTTAATCTGTGGTCTTCATACTCAGTTATGCAGGGATGATGATGATGTTACAAAATAATTTGTTCTGCCCCTCAGTGTGAGCTTCTAGCTCATTGAGATCCTGATTAATAAATAAATTGACAATACATTTCACAATTATATTACAGAATAAAAACTAAACATGAAATAACATACTAATAGTAATGTAGTAACATTTGTAGGCTATACTAGTTCGTAAACATTATTTATCTGTTAGGTAGTTTTATCCCAAAAATATTTTGTTTTGCCCTTAAATGTAATCAGACTTTTAGTTAGTTTGATACGTTCAGGAATATTATTACAATTTTTGAACATTAAATATGTGACAGGTAATGCCATAGGAGAATTTGAACAGGGACGAAGGAATTCTGCACTGATTATAATTTTGTCCTTGTTAATAGTTCAAGCACCAGAAACAAAGTCTATACACATGGACAAGACCTGGAGACACACAAAGATATCAAATAGACTTCATTATGATTAGACAGAGATTCAGAAACCAGGTGTCCGATTGAAAGACTTTCCCAGGAGCAGACGTGGACCCTGACCACAATGTGATGATCATGAAATGTCATCTGAAGTTGAAGAAAGGAAGGAATGTAAGAAGATGGGATCTAGATAAGATGAAAGAAAAGAATGTGAGGGATTGTTTCAAGGAACATATTGTACAAGGACTAAATAAAACAATAATAATAATAATAATAATAATAATAATAATAATAATAATAATAATAATAATAATAATAATAATAATAATAATAATAATAATAATAATAATAATAATAATAATAATAATCGTATGGCCTCAGCTACCGTGTGCAGACATTTAAATTTGACGCCATCTGGCTGTCTGCTCGTCAATTTCGACGTTCCGTTTTACTCTAGGCCCCCACTAGATGGCAGACCGAGTAAACCGAAACTCTCTTGGGCGTCTATGGCTGAGATTTAATGAATTTTGTCAGGTAAACACCAAATGTGTCACCAGAGATCTTTTACATGCCAATATCGTATGACATGGAGTGTCGAATGGACTTTTTTCCGCCCTTCAAAAATCCCACTACCTCTGCCGGGTTTGAACCCGCTATCTTGGGATCCGGAGGCTGACACTCTACCGCTGATCCACAGAGGCAGCTAAGGACTAAATGGAAAGGATGAATGAAACACAATAGATGAAGACTGGACAGTCATGAAGAATGAGTTCAGTAAGGCTGTTGAAAAATAGTTTTTTTTTTTTTTTACAAGTTGCTTACGTTGCTTCGACACAGATAGATGTTATGGAGATGATGAGACAGGAAAGGGCTAGGAGTGGGAAGGAAGTGGCCGTGGCCTTAATTAAGGTAGAGCCCCAGCATTTGCCTGGTGTGAAAATGAGAAACCAGGGAAAACCATCTTCAGGGTTGCCGACAGTGGGACTTGAACCCATTATCTCCCAAATACTGGATACTGGCCACACTTTAGTGACTGCAGCTATCGAGCTCGGCGAAGAAAAGTTAGGAAGAAAGGTAAGATCTAATAAGAATCAGTGGATAACTCAGGAGATATTAGACCTGACTAATGAATGGCAATAATACAAGAATACAAAAAATTAGGAGGGCAGAAAAGAATGTTGTTATTGTTGTTGTTGTCATTGTTGTTGTTGTTTTTTGAGTCATCAGTCCACAGACTGGTTCAATGCAGCTTCCATGCCACACTACCCTGTGCTAAACCTTTTACTTCTATGTAACTACTACATCCTACATCTGCTCTAATCTGTTTGTCAGTTTCATATCTTGGTCTTCCCCTGCCATTTTTACTGCCTACACTTCCCTGAAAAAGTAACTGAACAAGTCCTGGGTGTCTTAAGATGTGTCCTATCATTCCGTCCCTTCTTCTGGTCAAATTTCGTCAAATTGTTCTCTCACCAATTTGATTCAATATCTCATCATTCGTGATTTGATCTAGCCATCTTGCCTCCAGCATTCTTCTGTAACACCACATTTCAAGAGTTTTTGTTCTTTTTTTTCCTGAGTTAGTTATCATTCATGTTTCACTTCCATAAAATGACATCCTCCAGACACAAGTCTTCAAAATTGTCTTTCTTATTTCTACATCAAATGTTCAAAGTGAGCAAATTTCTTTTCTTAAAAAAGGCCTTCCTCACTTGTGCTAGTCTGCATTTTATGTCCTCCTATAGTTATTATACTACACATATAACCATATTAATACACTTCCTTTAGGATTTCATTTCCTAATCTAATATTTCCTGCATCACCTGACTTTATTCGACTGCACTCCATTACTTTTGTTTGCTCTTATTTATTTTCATCTTGTACTCCTTACCCAAGACTTCATCCATACCATTCAGCAACTTCTCGAGATCTTCTGTAGTCTCAGATAAAATAACAATATGATCGGCAAATCTCAGGGTTATGATTTCCTCTCCTTGGATTGTGATTCCCTTTCCAAATTCCTCTTTGATTCCTTTATTGCCTGTTCTATATGAACGTTGAAAAAAAGAGGGGAGACAAAGTGCAGCCTTGCCTCCCTCCTTTCTGGATTGCTGCTTCTTTTTAAAAACCCTCGATTCTTATTACTGCAGACTGACTTTTTATACAGATTGTAGATAGTACTTTGTTCTCAGTATCTGATCCCGATACTTCAGATTCCAAATGCCTTTTCTAGATCTACAAACACCATATACATGGGCTTTGCAATTTGATCCTCTTTATGTTGCACCGACACAGGTAGGTCTTATGGTGACAATGGGATAGGAAAGGGCTATGAGGGGGAAGGAAGCAGCCATGGCCTTAAGTAAGGTACAGCCCCAGCATTTGCCTGGTGTGAAAATGGGAAACCATGGAAAACCATTTTTAGGGCTGCTGACAGTGGGGTTCGAACCCACCGTCTCCCAGATGCAAGCTCACAGCTGTGTGACCCTAACTGCATGACCAACTCACCTCGTAATTTGATCCTCTAAGATCAGATGTAAAGTCAGGATTGCTTCACATGTTCATATATTTCTTCTGAAACCAAATTGATCTTCTCCCAATTCAGTTAAAACTTGTCTTTCCATTCTTCTGTAAATAAAACGAGTTAAAATTTTGTAAGCATGAGATACTAAACTAATGGTGCAGCAGTTTTCACATTTGTCAGCACTGGCTTTCTTGGAAATAGGTATAACAACATTCTGCCAAAAATCAGATGTCATTTCTCCTGTATCATACATCTTACACACTAAATGGAGTAACCTTGCCATACTGGTTTCTCCTAAGGCAGTCAGTAATTCTGAGAGTATGTCATCAATTTCAGGTGCCTTGTTGCTAGTTAGGTCTCTCAAAGCACTATCAAATTCTGAACGCAAAATTGGCTCTCCCATTTCATCAGCATCAACAGCGTCTTCTTGTTCCAGAACCATATCATCTACGTGGGTCGGTAGATGCAGAGTGGGTCTCAGCCCGTAAGTGGCCATGATTGGTCTGTGGTCCAACAGCTCTGCACTTCGACCGGCCAACCGAGCAGAGGAGGGGTGGCCACAGCTCTACTGTGGCTCTACGCCTCTGCATTCGGGACATGGGACAGGGCTGGACCTCACAGCTGGCCCCAACCGTTGGCTGTCCTGAGAATGGTTTTCCATTCTCCTGCACTAAGGTGAATGCCGGGACAGTTCCTAGTATAGGCCACAGCCGCCAACTCCCTCATCTTCTCCGAGCATCTTCCATCCGGGCAGTAATGAAAACGTTTTAGTAGTAGTCATCTACGTCCTTACCTTAATACAACTGTTGGTATGTTCCTGCCATCTTTCTGTCTTGTCTTTTTGCCTAGAAGTGGTTTTCCATCTGAGCTCTTAATATTCATACACCTAGTTTTCCTTTCTCCAAAGGTTTCCTTGATTTTCCTGGGTGCAGCATCTACTTTTCCTAGGACCATGCAACCTTCAACATCCTTGCACTTGTCTTTCAGTAATTCTCCCTTAGCTGTCCTGCATTTGTCAAATTTCAAGTTTTTAGCTCATTTGGAAGTGGGAAATCTTTAATGTTAATCACCTTCTGGCTTTATATACTGTATATAAAATGTTAGGTGATAGCAAATCAATGTAGGCATGTTATAAAGTACAATTTTTGCAATATAGTTTAATATATTTTTTTCTTATGACGTGTACAAGTGCAAGTGGAAATTGCAACCAATTCATTTATGTCTTGCCACAGCTTTAGTCTCTCCTTTTAACACCACTAGTTTCACAAAATTGAAATTCAAGTCAAATTGAAAATTCTTGATTCAGCTTTGTGAGTCTCTGAAATTTATGGTGGGGAGAGAAAATATATTTACACACACACTCTCTCTCTCTCTCATCTAACTACATACCTATGAGAGGTACCCTATGCATAATTTGAAGTCATGGTTGGTGAAGGGTTACAGAAATGTTAGATGATACTAAAATATCCTGAACATTTTTGAGAACATATAAATGCTTGAGGTGCATATGACTAGGAAATTGTTCATGGACCACGAGTTAGACTGGTATTAGTTTGACCTCTTCTTGACAGTCTCTATTATTTATCTCTCCTGTCATGCCTTTCATGTTCAAGTTATGCTTTCATCTGATTCTTATGATATTTAGCATTCTTAATTATGTTGTATAATGTTGCAATGTGTTATAACAATGAATTCATGATGTATATTTTATAGCATATAATTTTTTATTCCATGTAGGTAATTCTCAGCAATATCATATTGTTAGACTACTAATGATCATTTATGTTATTGGCACTTATAATTTTGTTATTTTCCCTGGTGTTTTCTTTATTAATGTAATATTAGCTACAAGTCAACTGAACATAATTATTACAGTACTAACAGATGAAAAAGCACAAGTAGTGTTTTATTTTGTTTACATATTTTCTTTTCTTTTTGTACTAACTTCCTGTAAAACCTACATTGTCCGTTATGCTGAACACTTCCCTGAGTCTTAAGAGAAACTGATCTAGTTTGTCCCTGACTATCAGCAAGGTTCTGCTGCACTGAACCCTTGCCTCAGTCTGAAGAACATCCTTCCCTAGTTTAGCTACACCACTATCACTAACTAGAAAGTTCTTCTATTGTTGAACACTCACCTGAGTCTGAAGAACAGCTTCCCTAGTTTGCCTCCACCACCCTCACTAGCTGTGAGGTTCTTTTCATTCGTCTCAAGCTCCTCTTTGGATGGAGTGGTAGGTTTGTCCACTATCTCATTCTCTGTATGGTACACTGTAGTTTCCTTCTCACTGGGTTCTATCTGCTGTGGGGATTCCTGAACTGGACTGTTGGCAGACTGTGGTGTTAATATTTGTCCTGATGTGGGACTGGGAGTCCCTGAGCCACTGGGCTGTAACACACAAAATATTAAGTCACTTGGACATCTTTGATTTGAAAGCAGATTGTTTTTTGCTAGTGGTTTAATGCTGCACTAATAACACATCAAAGGTTTTTGGTGATGCAAGGACGGGAAAAGACTGTGACTGGGAGGGTAGCGATTGTGGCCTTAGTAAAGGTACAGCCCCAGCATTTGTTCAGCATGGGAAAACATGGAAAACCTTCTTCAAACCCACCATTTCCTGAATGCAAGCTTACAGCTATGCAGTTTATAATAGCAGTCATAATATTGATTACAGTAACACTGCTTACAGGTCCCTTTGGTGATTATTGTTTTATGAATCAAAATAATAGGTTTATTTTATTTAGAATTAAATAAATAAATAAATAAATAAATAAATAAATAAATAAATAAATAAATAAATAAATAAATAAATATTAGTCCATGATACTTAATTAAAAAAGTAAGTTATAAAATTCATATTGGGGTCCATATTGAACTACGTATAAGCTCATGAAAGAATTGTTGTGTTCACCTTTTCAATACACTTTGTTAAAAATCAAAATAGAAGTTACATGCTAAAATAACATGACATGTTTCACCTATGATATTATAGGCATCTTCAGCCATGCTATCCTTTAGATTAAAGTTAAAATTAAAGAGGTAGACATGACTTAAGGCTAACTTAAAATGATACGTAAAGTGGCTTATAATTTAAAAGAGCTATCACAAAATCACACTTGTTTAGATAAAATAAGTACATGAGTGGGATTAACGTGTGTCGAGTCATTAAAATAACGTTGGTCAAGTATGGCAGTTAATATTTGCAAGCACTCAGGTACACTTGTATTTATATTCTTAAAACTTGTTTCTTCCTGGGATAAAAGTGCTACTGCTGATTAAGACCGTAATTGTGGCTATTTAAAATGATGATAGTTGGGCTTGATTTGTGTGCATCTTGAAGACGAAGAGGGGACTTCTAGAGAAAGTTCTTCCTGTGGCTGGATATTATGTTTTGTGCAAAAGAATTTCGGGTTGTGGTAGGAGAATAGTCTGAAACGAAGAAAAGGGGAAAAGGGAAATACATTTGTTATAAGCTCTAGGCGAATATATGTGGGGGGGGAATATGATGGAAGACTGTCAATTAGCATTAGGCTTACCCACTTGTTGCCCATACTTTGCTGCTGACAGCCTAGGTGCTGCAGTGTGTTGATCTGGCCGTGGTCGAGGCTGTGCATCTGGTATTGTATCTGCTGTGTGCAGGCGGGTATGCTGAAGAAGGATAGGGAGGAATGTGGAGGGAGGGAACTATGGTAGTCACCAGGAGGAGGCCTGTTGGTGGACAGCATTGATGTCAGAGAGGGTTTATCTGTGATTTGAGAAGAAATCTCTCTTAATTTAAATTTATTTAGAAAATGTGGAAGCAGTCCGTAGAGGGGACTACATAACTCGATGATATTATTCAAGTTGCTATCTCGGTTGTTAAGGCGATCAATGTAAATATAGATATTTTAGTACTTGTTCATTAACTTACCCTTTTTAAATCTCTTTAAAATAGTTAAATCCTGCTCTATGGTAGTATGACTTGTTTCCCTCATATGGATACTCATTGCCAAAAATCTTTGGTACTTGTTAAAGTGCTCTAAATATCTAAGACGACCATGCAACATAGAACTGTACATGTGAGAAACAGTCTTCTCTTAAGTTGAAAAAATAAATATATGTTTCTTTATTTTTAAAAGAGATTCTGAATACCTAATCCCACATCTGTAACATCTTCAGTTTTTGAGATATACATAAGTATCCCCATAAAAAGAATTCAACCCCTTGATCAGTCCTTCCCCCACCCCCACCCTCCTTTAAGTGTATTTTCCTATAACAAAAATACATGTTTCTTTAGTTTTAAAGGAGATTCCAAATATCAATTTTCATGTCTGTAACATCTTCAGTTTTTAAGATATATAATTATCCTCCAAAAAAAATAATTATTTTTCATTTTTCACCCCCCATTGTGCCTTCTCCGAAAACAAAAAGGTACATGTTCCTGTATTTTTAAAGGACTTCCCAAATACCAAATTTCTTGTCTCTATATAATGTAGTTATACCAGTACTCATTTTAATAATTCATCCGCTTTTCCAATTCCTATCAGCCCCTTAACTGGATTTTTTGGAAAAAAAAAAAAAAAAAAAAAAATACGTGTTTCATTATTTTTAAAGGGGATTCCAAATACCAGTTTTCATGTCTGTACATCTGTAACACCTTCAGTTTTTGAGAAAAATATATATTCATAAAAATTCTTCTTCTTCTTCTTCTTCTTTCCACCCCTCTCCCGCCTTAAGTGGCCTTTCCAAAAAAAACAAAAAAACAAAAACAAAACGTGTTTCTTTATTTTGAAAGGAAATTCAAAATACCAAGTTTTACATCTTTAACAGCTTGAGTTTTTAACATAATGTATCCTCATAAACATATTTCAACTTATTTACTTATTTTCAACCCCACACCCTGTACATTGATTTCCCTAAAAACAAACGCATGTTTCTTTATTTTTAAAGGAGATTCCAAATACTAGTTTTCACGTCTGTAACATCTTGATTTTTTAAGAAATAAGTATCCTGATAAACGTAATTCAACTCAATTTTTACCCACTCCCCTTCGTACCTGTGAAGTTGAATCCCTCTCCCCAAAAGTGTGTGTTTCTTTATTTTTCAAGGAGATTCCAAATACCGATTTTCACGTCTTTAACATATTTAGTTTTTAAGATATATCCTCATACAAAGAATTCAACTAATTTTTCAATTCATTCACCCTCATTAAGTGGATTTTCTGAAGGCAAAAGAACACGTGTTTCTTTACTTTGAAAGAAGATTCCAAATACAAATGTTCATGTCTGTAACAATTTCAGTTTTTGAGATATAAGTATCCTCGTGAAGAGAATTCAATTCCTTTCTCACTCCACCCCCGCCCGTTAAGTTGGTTTCACCCCACCCAGAAAATGCATGTTTCTTTATTTTTCAAGGAGATTCAAAATACCAATTTCCACGTCTGTAACCTTCAGTTTTGTATATAAGTTTCTCCAGAAAAAGAATTCAATTTTTTTCACTTCCTTTCAACTCTTCACTTAAGTGAATTTTCCGAAAATAAACAGTACCCGTTTCTTTAAAAGAGCTTCCAAATATGAATTATCACGACTGTAACATCTTCAGTTTTTGAGATATATGTATCCTCGTCAAAGGAATTCATCTCCGTTTTCATTGCCCCCTACCAAGTTGACCCCCCAAAAATGCGTTTCTTTAGTTTTTAAGGAGATTCCAAATACCAGTTTTCACGTTTGTAACAACTTTAGATTTTTTGGTATATATATTCGTACAAATAATCTGACTAATTTTTCAGTTTTTTCACCCCCACCTCCATTAAGGATCTTTCCAAAAACAAAAGAATACGTGTTTCCTTATTTTTAAAGGAGATACCAAATACCAATTTTCACGTCTGCAACATGTTAAGTTTTTTAGATATACTGCAGATATGCTAATTATAAAAATTCACCCCCTTTTCAGTTCCCCTTAAGAGGATTAAAAAAAAAAAAATGTTTCTTTACATTTACAGGAAATTCCAAATACCAGTTTTCAAATCTGTAATATATGACCTGTTCGAGATAATTTGCAGACATAGTCATTTTAAAAATTCATCCTGTTTGTCACTCTTGTTCTCCCCCTATTCATCAGATTATCCAAAAACACAAAAATACTTGTTTCTTTATTTTCAAAGGAGATTCTAAATACCAATTTTCATGTCTGTAACATGTTCAGTTTTTGAGATACAAGTCTCCACATAAAAGGTGTTCAACTCCTTTTCCCCCATTTTTCAGCCCCTTAATGAGATTTTCCTAAAACAAAGATATACGTGTTTCTTTATTTTTAAAGGAGATTCCAAGTACCAATTTTTACGTCTGTAAAATTTTAAGTTTTTGAGATATAGACATCCTCATTTTAAAAATTCACCCCCCTTTTCACCCCTTTAGTGCTGGAATATCTGAAAATTCTCCCTTAGTGAGCATCTACACCCTAATATAAATGTATCCCCAAAATTTCATTTCTTTATGTCCAGTAGTTTAAACTCAGCGATGAGTCAGTCAGTCAGTCAGTCAGTCAGTCAGTCAGTCAGTCAGTCAGTCAGTCAGTCAGTCAGTCAGTCAGTCAGGACATGTTATTTTATATATATAGATATTAAGAATGTTTACAAGGTAATAATTAGTAGCATCATTACCAGCACTTCATCATGTTTCTTCTGTACCATAGTAGCATATACTCAACAGGAGATTTTTTAAAGCTGTGGTAATTGAACTGAAGGGACTAATATCTTTAATCTTATTTGGAAGCTTATTATATAATCTGATTCCAATAGAGTCTACATGTCTCAAGGCAATGGTTTTACTCTTGTGCTTGATAAAAATATTATTTCTTGTTTGCGTCTGATAATTGTGATTGTCAAAATTCTTTCTGAAGTGATCAATTTTTTTTTTTTTTTTTTCATGTGTAGAATACATTGCATGATGTATTTGCTTGGCACTGGGAGTATCCTTAGTCTCCTAAATAACGATCTGCAATGATCTAACCTGTTACGTCTCGATATAATTCTGATAGCTCGTTTCTGTATTCAAAAAATAACATCAAGATTTTATTTGTAGCAGCTCCAGAGACCAATTGCATAACAGTTGACTGAATGGAAATACCCAAAATATGCTATTCTAACATATTCTTCACTACAACTATTAGACAAAATCCTTAAGGCAAAGCAATCAGAACTCAGAGATTTCCCTATTTTTTTAAATATGACAATTCCATCTTAATTTTTCATCTATATGGACACCTAAAAATGGTGTGGTCAATGTATTTTCAATTGTATTTGCATTTAATATAAGGTTGTGTGTTTCTTTGCAGTTTTGTCATGGTAGGTAGATGCCTTGAATTCCATGTGTTGGGTTTTTTCTAGGTTCAGTGTTAATTTGTTTTTCCTGAACCATGATTCTAACCTAGATAGGACTGCATTTGCTGCAATTTATATAGACATAGGGTTAGGATTATTGATAATTATGTTTGAATCATCAGCATACAGAACTGCAGTTTCTACTTGATTATTGTGAGGAAGATTGTTCACACAGATCAAGAAAAGAATAGGCTCCAAAATACTACCCTGCCGAATACCTAAGTCTATGTTTTTCACCTGAGAGTGGTATGTCTCATTATGCCTCCTACTGTTACAATGTGTAATTTCAACAAACTGGGCTCGTTCATCCAGGTATGATGTAAACCAGTTGTTAACAATTCCTCTAAACCCAGTCTGATATAATTTGTGCAACAATATTTCGTGATCAACAGTATCAAATGCCTTTGAAAGGTCAAGAAATAGTCCTATCACAGTTCCATCATTATCAAGTGCATTTACGAGCAACCACGTAAACATGTGATAAAGCAGACAAAGTACTTCCGCCAGCTCCGAACCCATCTTGTGCATTACTTAACAAGTTATATTTAATTAAAAATTTAGTAAGCCCATCTTTCAAAGCACATTCAAATATATTTGAAATAACAGTAAGTATTGATATCGGTCTGTAATTCTGTAAACTGTGTAAGTTTCCACTTTTAAAGACTGGGATAACTTTAGCTATTTTTAAGAGATTAGGAAAATGACCACCATCGACTGGGGTTACTATGGTCACTTTTTTCAATTTTTTGTGAATATCTTGCACATTTTATGAGATATCCATGTAAAAATGAAATATGATTTAGTATAAAGTGTTGGGTATCATCTCCTTACTAAGATAAATTTTTCGAACATCCAGTAATTGTCTCACATCTGAAAATGTAGTGACCATAGTAACCCCATGGGGTGGGGACACTATGGTCATATATTAAAATCACTCAAGAATTGTTACTAAATATGCAGGAATTAGTAGGGGGTGACAATGGTCAAACAGAACATGTTTTTACAAGCATATTGATGTAAGAAATCTTATATTTAACTATAGTCTAAAGCTAAAAAATTACAATTATGACAAACATTAAAGAAAAATTTTCAAAATGTGTTTAATTTGTCCTTTTCATTTATAATTGTCTCATTTCAAGTTGAAGCCAGTAAATTTTATATAGAAGCTTAGCTTACCCCCACCTCTTCTCAACTGGAGGTGGTAGTATTTTACGAATTTCAATTTGATAACAGAAATGTATGCTTCCTTTGGTCACACAAAATATTCATGACATCTTCTAAGAAATGTAACATTCACTTCATCTTCTTGACAAGTACCATCATTATCTATCACTTTACTATGTAATCCAGTTTTGTTTTTTTGGTACTAAACTCAACCAGAACATAGTCTCCTGCAGCATTCATCATTATCTTCTTCTTCATACTTTAATCTCTTCCCAACTTCCTTCATCACTTCCATTTAAATGAATTTCAACATCATTTTCAGAGTCTGATGAATCTTCTTTATATGCCTTTTCTGCTTCTTTCTGAAGACTGGTAGCACTGATGTTTCACCACTTGTTCCTGCTTGAAACTGATCTTGAAGAGGTGGACAAGGTTCAATATCCTCCAAAGGGGCACTTTTTCCTGGCTCAACAAAACATCTCTTCTTTCTTTTGGGGCCATTTCTTTACTTTGAATAATGCATTTCTTCCAAGAAACTTATTTAAAACTGAATCAGCAATGTCACTAACAACTGAAGAATTACTGTCAGTTTCTAGGACAGACCTCACCATTTTGCCACTAACACTGAAATAAAAAGGACACAAACATAAAGTATGAAAGAAACAAGTGAATAATAAAATATAAATATATTAATTGTATACAATATTTAACAAGAGTAATCTAATATAACCCATAAGACAATTGCAATGAGTTGATACTCATGACCATAGTAACCCCAAAAAACAAGATAACTGTACTATTGTTTATAAATTTGCACTTTTAAGGTACAAAACAACCTCCGCTACCCTGCTGGCCAACATTCTGATGGTGAAAGTTATTTTGACCAACAGGACTCGAACCGACTAACCATGATGTCAGACCATATAGACTTCACTCCTTAATCATCATGGTCACCAGGCAGGCAGTACACCGGGTGAGTTGGCCATGCGGTTAGAGGCGCGTGGCTGTGAGCTTGCATCCAAAAGATAGTGGGTTCGAATTCCATTGTCGGCAGCCCTGAAGATGGTTTTCCGTGGTTTCCCATTTTCACACCAGGCAAATGCTGGGGCTGTACCTTAATTAAGGCCACGGCTGCTTCCTTCCAACTCCTAGGCTTTTCCTGTTCCATCATCGCCATAAGACCTATCTGTGTCGGTGCGACGTAAAGCAACTAGCAAAAAAAAAAATTTTTGAAGAATAAAACTTCTACAGGTGTAGATGAAATTCCCACAAAACTCATTAAAAAATGTGCTCCTTATCTGGTACAGCCTTTAACTTACCTCATCAGTGAGTCATTTTCTAGTGGTCAGCCGGGGTGACAACGGTCCCAGGGGTGACTATGGTCAAAACTGAGGAAAAATGTTATTGAAGCTTATTTATATATTATATATTTTTAAAATTTCAATTTTCAAATTTCCCTCCAATCTATGCACATTTTTCTTTCCAGAAAGGGAAAACTTGTGATTCTAACCTGAAATGCATTTTTCTGACTATCATTTGTTTCAACACTTATTTTTTGACAAAAATAACAGTTGGCTAAACTGTTCATTGTTGCTCCTAGGTCATCACTTCTAAATGTCATCTGAAAGCGTTGTTTACCTTTGTTTATTCCTTGTGAATGTATGTATGTAATTTTATCTTTATAAGAAATTGTTTTGTACCTTAAAAGTGCAAATTTATAAACAATAGTACAGTTATCTTGTTTTTTTGGGGTTACTATGGTCATGAGTATCAACTCATTGCAATTGCGCCTCTACGCGCACGACCAACTCGCCCGGTCTTCGAAGATTGTATGAATTTAAGAACTTCCAATTCTGTTACTGGAGTTAATTGCATAGAGTTTTGCACAAAGGTTGGGAGTTTTGGTAATACATCTGATTTATTAGCGTTTTCAAGTTTGTATGGTAGACAGTAGCGGCAATTGGGAGTTAAAAGTGGGGGGTCGAAAAAAATTATGGACAACAAAAAGTGTGATTTAGCGGGGGGGTATATGCATGTAAACTGGAAGAAAAGCTACAAAGTGGTACATTTTTCATGCTCTCTCGGTGAATTTCCACAGAGAGGTACAGGTTTTACCAATTTAAGTGTGGTAATAACAGTTTTTGAGATGTTGATTCAATACTAGACTACAGAATAAAACTTTCACCAAAGGAACCCTATATACATATGTATTACAATTAAATAGAAGTATGGCGTGATTATACAATTAAAAATCATTTAGTGTTTGACTACATACATAGAAACAAACAGATAATAGAGAGACTGCCAGACGGATGAATGCGCGCGACTATCGGTGAATCATACCTCAGTGTCCTTGATCTCGGCTAAAGACATACCCCTGCTACCCTTTTTCATAGCACATGCAACGTCTCCACTACTTAATGAGGTGCTATGCAAATCGGTTAGCTGTGACGAACGACATTTTGTGCGTATTTCCGCTAATAATTAAAGAAAGAAAGAAAGAAAGAAAGAAAGAAAGAAAGAATTAAAGAAAGAAGCTGACAAGATAACAGGGCTCGTAATTTTTTAAAAATAATTCCAGTAATTCCTAGTTTCAGCCGGCTAAAATGGAATAAAAATGTAATGTTTTTCCAGAAAGTGAGAGGGGGCGGGTGGGGTAACTTCCCCACCTCGCCCCCCTTAGTCGCTGCTACTGATGGTAGGGATAGAAAGAAATCATTTATATAATTAGCCAGATGTCCGAGAGACTTCTTTCCATTCAGTGTTATATGGCATCGAATAACTTGTGAACTAGCGCTGTCATCTATTCTAAATAAAACATAACTTACGTACTGTACATGCACAGTATATAGCCTACAGTAGAATCAGTTACAAGCTCATGAAATCTGTGTAAACACTATGCTGTCAATCTAATAGAGAACTTGGATGTTACTTACATACTGTATGTCTGCTAGTGTCATTATTTTCCTTTTTTATTAAGCAATACATATGTAATAGAAATTATGAAATTCAGCATTCTTCACTTGAATTAATTCATATTTTCTTCCCTTCCTTTGCCCCTGCCCTTGCCATGATACAATACAATCAGCTGTTGGACTGGTTGGGATGAACACGGCGGTCAAACGGACTGTCACTGTAGCCCACCTATCAAGCTCTACGTCCAACAAAATGGTTGGTGATTTAGCACACAATTTTATGGCCATAAATATTCGCACACCAGTAACACTGTTGTCCTTGATCTTATTCTTGTTGTTGTGTGTTTTAATGTAAGATTTTGTAATGCACTGTAATCTGAACATGAACATAATTCACTTGTATCAGTTTCCTTATAATGAAAAGTCATGCATGCACCTTAATTGTATTCTATCATCATTTTGTAGCTCTAAACCCACCCCCGACATCGGCCAATCCGGCCTATGCTACTGATTTGTACCTTCTGTATATACCATACTGTAGAAGGCAGAGTTCTGGCACATGGCAATAACGTGAGGAAGAATATGATGAAAACTTAGTGTAGACAGATGATGAACAGTGGTTTCCTAGTTACCATGATGTCGGTTTTCTGTCTATGCTAAATTGATGCTGATTCCAGACAGACCCCCAGCCCAAAACATATCCGTGTTAAAAATGTACAGTTTATCAGTCTCCTCTGCTGAACAGCTCTAGAGTAGCAGCCTCTGGATTTCAAGATCCAGGGTTCAAGTCTGGCAGAGGTAACAAAATCTTTCAATTTGGCACTCCGTGTCATACAGTGGTGGCAGAACTTTACGTTTCTTGAGACTGTTCCTCTTTCTTGACTGACCACAACTGTTCTAATATTCTAATATACAGTACTTTTCACATGGCAAAAATCCCAAAATATACTGTGTCTATTATACTGAGCTTAAAAGCATCAATCTGACATTTCATGTATAGACTATTGATTACCCGAAAATCTAATACAAAAGAATGACAAAATATTCAAAGAAAATTTAAACTGGATGATGCACAACGCTAGAAGGAACATAAGTTATTATACTCAACAGTGTTAATAATGCTGGTCTCTAGGGAAGTAGGAAAGAGACAGTTTTAGTTCTGTCATATCTGACTGAAGGTTATCTGTGAAGTAATCTGACTTATTTTAATCAAAAGTGTAACTAGAGAAGACACGGTCAAACTCATGAGAGCCAAAAACTACCGACGATTGTGGATGCATGACAAACAATTGATTCTTTACAGTCTCAGCATAGTGTAAGGTCACCAACTTGAAAGTTGTCCAAATATCAAGGGTTACGAACTTCATGTTGTTGGTCCGTATTGAACTGGGATTACATATAAATTATAAACAGAAAAGTTTTCCACCTATTCAATACATAGCTATAATTTATATATAGCTGTCAAACATACTGAGGGCATATGTAGAATAATTTAAGATTGGAACCTAAACTAATTTCATTGATAACAAATGCCTCTTCTTTCAGTGGATTAGTTGACTAGAATAACTAATAGGGTGCACAACGATGTTCACTATCCAAGGACTCACGAGACTGGTTAGTTCGAATCCCACCATGAGTCAGTTTTCCAGTGGCGTATCCTGGAATCTCCACTGAGGCATGCAACTAGTAACCATGCAGTTAACACAATGTATTAAGTAAATTTCAATTCTACTCACCCCAATTACATGTAGGTGAACTCGAGCCAAACAGTTTTACTGTAAGTTTCTGGATTGAACGTGCGTACACAATTCTTGTTTTCTGTTTTTAAATTTACGAGGGTCCGCCTCTGTGGTGTAGTAGTTAGTGTAATTAGCTGCCACCCCCGGAGGTCCGGGTTCGCTTCCCGGCTCTGCCACGAAATTTGAAAAGTGGTACGAGGGCTGGAACGGGGTCCACTCAGCCTCGGGAGATCAACTGAGTAGAGGTGGGTTCGATTCCCACCTCAGCCATCCTCGAAGTGGTTTTCCGTGGTTTCCCACTTCTCCTCTAGGCAAATGCCGCGATGGTACCTAACTTCAGGCCACGGCCGCTTCCTTCCCTCTTCCTTGTCTATCCCTTCCAATCTTCCCATCCCCGCAAGGCCCCTGTTCAGCATAGCAGGTGAGGCAGCCTGGGCGAGGTACTGGTCATCCTCCCCAGTTGTATCCCCAACTCAGAGTCTGAAGCTCCAGGACACTGCCCTTGAGGCGTTAGAGGAGGGATCCCTCGCTGAGTCCGAGGGAAAAGCCGACCCTGGAGGGTAAGCAGATTAAGAAGAAGAAGAAGAAATTTACGAAGGAAGGTAGAGGTCTCGCGGCTTTAACTATTTGCATCTTTTCATCAAATGAACGGCCAGTAAATGGCTTTTCAAACTGATTTACAATTATATCCGTTTTAGACTCATCCATCGTTAATACCAGTGGCATTGGTCAGTTTCGTCACCTTGGGTTCTCGCTGGGGGGTAATCTGTGTGTTCCGTTCGCTGTAAACATGTCGACTTCTCGAAGTTGCTAACAGATGGCAGAGGGTAGCACGGGTATGGGGTGACAAATTCTGACCAAGTTTCAATTGCAGCGAAATCGTCCGGAGGGTTTCAGAACTACGTCTGCCACTGAATGCAATTTTAAGATCGAATGCCTTACGTCCGTAACTCCTACATTTGCTGTCTCTTTCTTCCGAGAGTGGAGTCGACGGCGAGACTACACCAGCACCACACGTAATCAAGCAACGGAACTAGTACAGTTGCGCGGACCTTTTGAACTTCTGAGAGATGAAATCGTTAATATTTGACCTGAAACAACCTAAAATTGTAAATCAGACAGTTCTTTGTGTTATCATAATGCATGCAATGAATGCCTTGCATTCAAGG
Source organism: Anabrus simplex (assembly GCF_040414725.1). NCBI lineage: Eukaryota > Metazoa > Arthropoda > Insecta > Orthoptera > Tettigoniidae > Anabrus > Anabrus simplex. Next base: position 1,071,984,943 of record NC_090265.1, on the reverse strand, counting down.
AGAATACGCCCCTGCAGTTTTCGTTCGGGTACAATTTTGAATTTATGGTGATGGCTTTACAAGATTTTCTGGTGACTTTTTTCCAGGGCCCTTCCAGTCACCTGTCTGTTGGCTCACTCCTTTCTTCCCATTTGATATTTAAACCATTCCTGCACTTTCACTACAATAATGATAACTTCTAAACCATTCATGCAAATTATATACTGTAACGGATACTTTTTATTATAGAGGTGAACAAGTAATTTATTTTGATAAGGATTACGTGATTAATCTCAAAATATGATTTAACATATAAATGCTTATTGAAGGCTCCTTTTTAGATGGGTAGGCTTATATGTCATCACCAAGTTTCTTTTGTAGAGCTTTCCAATTATTCCACACATACTTGGGATCACTCATTGACAGTTTAGGCAGTGCAAGCCAAGAAAGCACTTGGATGGCCAGATTTCCTTTGACTTCCTTCTCTAAAATCACAATTGTTTGGCTATCTTTGTTGTAGGTTAATATTTAATACACCTAAAGAGTCCTCAATAAATGCTCTATACAAAGCAAAAAGCTCATCAAACTTTAATCCATGGTTCTCTACATTAGTTCTCACAAACACAGATCTCACCGGGAACTTTATTTTTATAATTTGTATGACATTATGAACAGAGGGATAATGATGATCAGTCCTAAATACCAGAAGGAAGTAAAAATAGACATCACCAATTTGTTTGAATAGGTAATAATAGTAGCCAGTTTTGAAGGACTCCATTTCGAAACAGCTCATTTGTTCCTTTATTTAAATAATAACTGTGTCAGTATACTCACTGCTGGAGGAGAGCGTGTCCCACCGGTAGGACTGGGGCTCTTCTTGAGGTAGTGAGTGCCTGTCCCCACCCCCATGCCAGCAGGGCTCTTCACTGCTGTTGGCCTGCGGTACTGGTGTAAGGCCAGAGGCTTCTCTGGACCCATTCCTCGGAGTCCCTTCTTGCCGCCCACCAGGCGCGTGTGTCGTCGGTAACAAAAGCATGTGACAGCCGCTACGGTCACTAGGAAGAGGGTAGCACCCAGGCAGATGCCCACCAATGCCGGTGTCGTCACTGGAATAAATAATAATAATAATAATAATAATAATAATAATAATAATAATAATAATAATAATAATAATAATAATAATAATTAGTGAGACGTACAACAACTGGATGTTCAGTACTGGTATCCACAGACTACAAGGAAAGAGCAATCTTATTGGTAACATTATACATCATGCATGTGCCACGAAGTAGTTCAAGAATTCAGGCAACTTAGCAAATGAAGTTGCAGAAATATAAAGTGCTAACACAGTCAATAAGGGGGGACACATGCGATGTTGGGTCATAAATGCAATTTTTTGAAAACAGTGTTATTATTTAGTTAGATACTTTGACAATATATTCCCAAAGTTTCGTGATGGTATTCAGTCTACAAACTAATATTTTGTTTGGATGTGCACAAGATCATGCCCCCTTTGTGGCAGTCATCATGACATAAAACTGAACTATTTGTCCATTGGATGGGCAAAAGTTGAGGCAAGTCTTGCTGCATGATCAAGAAGGCCATGACAACTTCCGCTGTATGCTCGTGTGGGTGGGGAGGGAAGGCACAAATTTCTTTTGTGGTTTGATGAGCATGCCACCACCATCAAGCAGGTTCACTACACTCAAAAATCACTTTCTTGGTGCCCTAGAAATAGAAAGTAAAGAGAGTAAGGCATGTGCAGTTAAGGAGGTAGTTTGAACAGGGAACTTGTAGATAATGATTGTCCTACTACTGATCTGGACATTTCATGTGATGACACTTGGATGAAGCTTGGCTACACCTCCCTTCAGTATGCCACCTCTGCAATAAGCAAAGATACTTGAAAATTCTTGATCTGCAGGTAATGAGTAAATACAGCAGTGCATGTGCCTTGAGGAAACCATCTGAAGATGGAAGGAGAAAGGTGGTTGGAGAAACATGACATGTTTTGGGCCCAAAACAGTCAGACATTGAGGTACGAGTGGTGGAAAGGAACCAGCTGGAATTAAACTAATTTTACTTTGGAGCCAGACACGTCACAACGTAAGATACACAAGATATTTAAGAGATGGAGATTCCTCCTCTTTCAAATCTGTCTTTAAAAGTGAACCTTATGGTTCAGAGGCTCCAATCAAGAAACTTGAATGTGTAGGGCACATTCAGAATAGGATTGACAATAGACTGCTGAAGTTAAAGCATGAACTGAAAGGCAAAAAGCTTGAAAATGGTAAACCACTTGATGGCTTACACAGGATCACAGATAAAGAAATACACAGTATGCAGGTTTACTATGGCAAGGCCATAAGAGACAATGTTGGAGATGTCAAAGCCATGCAGAAAGCAGTGCGGGCAATATTTTTCCACAAGCACTCTACATGCAAAGCATACTCTTTCCAGTATAAATTGATGCAAATTTAAACAAGAACAAGCAGAAGGAAGATCATATAAACATAAACATATAAACATGAAGTTGTGATGAATGCTATCAAGCCCACATTTCGGATTCTAGCACACTCCAATTTCAAACGCGATTAAGAGTTACAACCAGTTACTATGGCAAAGGTGTCCAAAAACAAAATTTGCTGCTTCTGATGTTAACATTGCTGCAAATGATGCATGTTTGGTGTTCAATGATGGAAATAACAGAAGAATCAAGGTCCTCAAAAGGCTTGGTTTTGATGATGGTACTTACACATTGACAATCCTGAGAAAGATAGACAACCAATGCATTGCTGCTTCAGAACTATCAGGGGAAATGCTCATCAAAGAGACCAGGCAAATGAAACAGGTTAAAAGGAGAGGTTTATAAGAGTCACAAGAAGAGGAATATGATTATGGCCAGCATCAATTATTTGTTTCTAGTAAATCACATGTCAAATTTTCTTTCTTCATTTCCCATAAATTACATATTTCAACATGTAAGGAACATTTTCTCCTAAACTACTAGGGCTATTCGACTGAAATTTTGGTGCAATTAATTTAAATAACTAAGTATATAATAGCATCTGACAATTTTTTCCTAAATACATTTGGAAACCAATCATGCATTTATATAGGTATGGTACCTATAAAAAGGTCAATTTTTTCTTCAATTGGAAATATAATTTCTTAAAAACAAAAATGTTTAGACAAATTCTGTTCTGCAGAAATTTTCAAGTGATTTCTTAGTACCATATAGGTATATACAAAAATTCAAGTTCATAGCAAAGACAGTTTTTGAGTACATTTTCCTTACATTATGACAGAATTTTCAAAATTTGAAAAATTAACTATTATATTTTTATATTTGTAGAAAACATTCCTCTGACACCCATGTACTGGTGTGTGTGTACAAAGTTTGGTAAAGCTAACTCTAAAATGGCCTTAATTTTGATGAAAGAGACACACCGAATGAAATAACAAAACAGGGAAGCAGAATTCGTATTGTATCAACACTCAACTTGATTTGTCCAAGTACCGCTGCCAACATTTCTTTTTAAATACCGGTTCAGATAGAGTGTCCCTTAGGTCATTGGGCAACAAATTCCACGTTGGAATTGTACTCACAACAAAAGAATTATTGTTGAGGGTGGATCTGCGATTTGGTATTTTGACGGATGGGTTAGCTGCAGCTCTGGTTGGGATGTTATGAATGGTTGAGAGCAACTGGAAATAATCTGTTAGATAAGAGGGTGTCTCTTGTACCTACTGTATATTATGTTGTGGAGTAGAAGCAACGAATGATAGCTACAACACTCGTTTAGTTTAGTTTAACCGAATCTAGCTCATGGAATGCAGGAGTTATGTGATGAAATTTTGGAATGTTCATTATAAAGCGGACTCTAGCATTCTGAGCTCTCTGAAATCTGTTAGAGAGTGTGAGAGTATTAGGGAGTCTGTTGCACACGGCGTCACAGTAGTCAAACCGGGGCATTATTAGCTGGTGAACCAACAGATTTCTGACCTTGAAAGGAAGTAAATTTTTCATTCTTTTAAGCGAGTGAAGGGAGAAATACTCATTGGCATATAGCTGTTGTGTGTTCTGTCCAGTCAAGGTTTTTGTCCAGTATTAATTCTAAATTTTTAACTTTGTTTACAAAAGGGATAATGATGCCATTCAACGTTATTGGGGGTCCGACTCATTGGCTGAATGGTCAGCGTACTGGCCTTCGGTTCAGAGGGTCCCGGGTTCGATTCCCGGCCAGGTCGGGGATTTTAACCTTCATTGGTTAATTCCAATGGCCCGGGACTGGGTGTTTGTGCTGTCCCCAACATCCCTGCAACTCAGACACCACACATAACACTATCCTCCACCACAATAACACGCAGTTACCTACACATGGCAGATGCCGCCCACCCTCATCGGAGGGTCTGCCTTACAAGGGCTGCACTCGGCTACAAATAGCCACACGAAATTATTATTATTATTATTATTATTATTATTATTATTATTATTATTATTATTATTATTATTATTATTATTATTATTATTATTATTGACGTTATTGGGGGTATATCTACGTTCGTTAAGTGATAATATATCTTGTATGTACCTATTATTATAGTCTGAGATTTCACGGGGTTCATTCTGAGTCAGTTTAGTTTAGTCCACATATTGACACGCGCAAGATCTTGATTAATTTTACATATAGCGTAGCTTCGTGAATACCGGTTACTTTTGTGTGAGCATAGACCTGAAAATCATCTGCGTATAGATGATACTTATAGTTTTCAATATTTGGTGAAATATCGTTAATATCAAGGGAAACGAGAAGAGGAGAAATTACAGAACCCTGAGGCGTCCCTGTCTCAACCTGCTTCCAGGAGGGTGTTCTTTCCGCGATGTAAACACATTGACTACGATTTGACAGAAAATATTTTATCCACGTTTTTACATTGGATGAAAAGTTCAACGATTCTAATTTTGCCAGAAGTAAATCTTATCCTCGCAGTCGAAGGCTTTAGTCAGATCTAATAGTATTAAAACTGTTAGATGGCCATTATCCATAGCACATTCTGTATCATTACCGGTAATTACTTTCACCACAGCAGTTGTAGTACTGTGGCTAGGGCGAAATCCTGACTGATATTTATTGAATACTGTAAATTGTTCTTATCTACGTCCGTCATAATTTGCTTATGAACCAATCGTTCAAGAATTTTGACAGAAAAGATAATACGGTATCGCTTACAGGTCGTAAATCGTCAGCTAAAGTTTGATTGTTGGGATCGGGATAACAATAGCTTTTTTCCACTGCGAAGGAAACATGCCAGTCATACGGGATATATTTATTATGCGAGTAAGGTAAGAAGGATAATATCTAGTAGGCTATATTATTCAACACCTTAAAACTAATACTATCACAGCCAGTACTGGTAGCGCGAGCTGATAGACAGGAATACTTGCTTCACTTGAGTGGGTGTGGCATGAGAGAAATATAGTTCAATATTTGGTTTCTGATCACATTTAATTTAATTAAAATATTTTTTTTTTTTACTTTGTTCTTCTATCGGACTTGGTCTTGTCGCAAAGTGGCTGCTGAGCTCCTCAATATATATGCTATTAATTAGTTCGGTCCTTTCAGGAGCCTTACCTAAACATATCTGTAACTGATCTCCACAGCTTAGCTGTGTCGTTAAGCCGAGAGTGGGCGAAGCGAATGTTAGCGTTACGAATCATTTGTCTTACTTTGTTCCTTAGTCTTTTGTAAGACTCAAAATTTACATTTGAACTATCTTTACGGTAGGTTTTATAGCCCTTATCTCTCAGAGTCATCTGTTCACAAATGTATTGGTCCAGTGCGGCGTGTCTGTCGTACAGTGAAAACAAAAGTTAAAGTAAGGAGCATCATTCAGGCGCTGAGCAGTGTGCCATAGCGTAGAAAGAGCATTCTCAATAAAGGCACCAATCTTAATGTTTTTAAAATATCTGAAAGTGACAGTTTTCTGGTTATATTTACAGATTTTTAACGAATACACAACATATAACTTACAGCGTCATGATGGGAAATTCTAGAAATGGAAAGTTGTCCAGTGCTATGATCTTGTCGGGATTGTTTGTTACTATAAAATCAATTAAAATGTGGGTTTTACTGATGCGATACGTCGGTCCTAAGGGAAATATCGTCATGTTGTAAGATGTAAAATTGTTGGTCAGTTGCGAGATCTCATTGGTGCATTTTAGCATGTTGGTGTTAAAGTCTCCTAGTATCAAAATATGTTCATATCTGGCACTTAGCCGGACATTATTATTATTATTATTATTATTATTATTATTATTATTATTATTATTATTATTATCATCATTGCGATATAGTCTATGGTAAGTATTCCGGATTATCCGGATTTAAACAAGCAAGGATTCAAGACAACGAATTTACATTCATAGCCTGCTCAGAACAATAGCACTGGCATTTTCTCGTGAGGGCATGAACCATTGAGAGGGTTTTCTGGTGTATACGAGCCTGTAGCAATCTTGTAACTTATACACAGCACCATACCGCTGCGAGTACAACATCGCGAAACGAACACCTTGTTCCCTGGGGATCCATACAACAGGGATGGCAATTGATTAGCACATTAGTGGCTGATGTGGGAAGAAAGGCGAACAATGGTTTTATCGCTCCATTACCCAGCGCACCGCATTTGGCACCTTCTATCATTACTGTCCCGTTAATTGCGGGACTAAAATCTACCAGCCATCTGATGGATTCTGTGAAGAAATGCTAAGTTATTCCAATTTTAATCTTTGAAGACAATAGGGGAGTACTTACCACATTTCACACTAATAATAATAATAATAATAATAATAATAATAATAATAATAATAATAATAATAATAATAATAATAATAATAATAATAATAATGGAGCTTCCGTGGCTCAGGCGGCAGCGCGTCGGCCTCTCACCGTTGGGTTCCGTGGTTCAAATCCCGGTCACTCCATGTGAGATTTGAGCTGGACAAAGCGGAGCGAGGCAGGATTTTCTCCGGGTTTCCTGTCATCTTTCATTCCAGCTACACTCTCCAATATCATTGCATTTCATCTGCCAGTCATTAATCATTACCCCAGAGAAGTGCGACAGGCTTCGGCAGCCGGCACAATTCCTATCCTCGCCGCTAGATGGGGCTTACTCATTCATTCCATTCCTGACCCAGTCGAATGACAGGAATCAGGCTGTGGAAATAATAATAATAATAATAATAATAATAATAATAATAATAATAACAACAACAACAACAATAATAATAATAATAATAATAATAATAATAATAATGTCGGGCTCGATGCCTGAATAGTCAACGTAGTGGCCTTCTGTCCGACGCTCGCTATTCGCGGCAGGGTCATTTATTTTAGTCGTGTCTGGTTAGTTCTTCTGGCTCGGGAACTAGGTATTTGTGTTTGTCTTAATACACACCTCATAATTACATACAACTAGGGATGTACAAAGATATTCTTAGTTCCGCAACTAAATGTTGAGCTCTTCGACGTAGTTTCATACAAAGCTGCAATTATAATGGACTGATCCGATCCGAAAATGACTGTGCAAAATGCAAAATAAAGAAAAATGACCTAAAAGTATCTTGACTACGAAAAAACCTGAAAATGAAAAAGACATTAAAAATGATATTTGATACATTTTTAAATTATCTGAAGGTATTTAGGAAAAGGCTAGGTAGACAACAGATAGGGAAACTGCCACTTGGGCGTCTGCCCTAAATGCAGATCTGTGGTGACAGATCGATTGATGACTTGGAAATCACTCTTTGATGTATTTGGAAAATGCGATAAAATGTGAAATTTATAATAAAATAAGATATGTGAAACCATATCGTATTTGTTTTCATATAAAAGTTTACTTGTGCTTTTATTGTTCTTCTGGAAATTTAAACAGAGGAGGTTGTGCATCCTTGGACTGCCTGTAAATGCTGTTGACTGTTAATCTCAAATAGCCAGTTTGCATTATGTTTGTGGTTCTACCAAGATTATTACACAGGTTACTGAAAAATATTTCAGTAGATTTAATTGTAAGTGGTAGTAGAACACGAATCATAGAACAAAATGTTTACGTATGATCTATGGTTTACTTTAACAGTGTCACTGATTTATGAACATGAAATTATATTTGAGTTTTTGTTTTTTGATTTTTAATCAATATTATTTCTTTAATTTGTTATGCTTTAGCTAATATTCATTTAAATTAAATGATTTTTTTACAATGAGTGTACTTTAATTTTACTATTAGCTCTATGCAAATTTAATCTTAATTTCACGTGAATATTATGAAGAGACGTCACATTGGTCTATTTCTTAAAATTCATTCAAACTTTATATTTTTCTTCAACATGCTATACAACGCTAAATTACAAGTGCAAAAACGCTACATGTTATTTCAAAAGTCTAAAACTCACTACCCCCACTGGCCAGTTATTACTAGACTTATGTCTTCATCCGTAATGCAACGGTTAGCTCTATTTGCTGCCGTACTCAGAGGTTTCAGTTCGATTCCAGGTACTGCCAGAAATTTAAGAATGGCAGGGGGGCATATGCAGCTCACCTCCATTGGGGGTGTGCCTGAAAAGAGCTGCACCAAAGGCCGTCTAATGGCCGCATTTCACATAGAATGTTCTTCTACTGATATTCTATTGGATCAAGTTAGGCCCCAACCGTTTCAACCAACACTTGGCACAGTTTCGAGTTTCTGAAGTAAGGCTGAAACCGAGGCAAATGGCTTTACCAGACACCGAGCTCGATAGCTGCAGTCGCTTAAGTGCGGCCAGTATCCAGTATTCGGGAGATTGTGGGTTCGAACCCCACTGTCGGCAGCCCTGAAGATGGTTTTCCGTGGTTTCCCATTTTCACACCAGGCAAATGCTGGGGCTATACCTTAATTAAGGTATTAACGGCCGCTTCCTTCCCACTCCTAGCCCCTTCCTCCGTCATCGTCGCCATAAGACCTATCTGTGTCGGTGCGACGTAAAAGCAAATGATATTTATTTAATAGCTTTACCAGACAGATGCGTTTGGCGGGCTATTCGAATTGAATTGAAGGAAAAGTCTGACGACGATGTTTGCGTCTTAATTTACACCATACGGCCATGGTACGGCGGTATTGCCACCGAAACCGCCACTGGGTATAAGTGAAAAAATGAAGAAATGTGACATACAGTAAGTGATTTCTTATCTAAATGCGATAAAACTTTCGTACTGGAGATATGTATGTAAACAAGTGGAATAATTATAATTAAAAACAGTACCATATACAGACTTATATTGATTTTTGTACAGATGTTTGTAATGTAACTTGTACCACTTTGTTTTTACCATGCCCTTCAATTATAATTTCCTCCTCCCTATAATAATAATAATAATAATAATAATCGTATGGCCTCAGCTACCGTGTGCAGACATTTCAATTTGACGCCATCTGGCTGTCTGCTCGTCAATTTCGACGTTCCGTTTTACTCCAGGCCCCCACTAGATGGCAGACCGAGTAAACCGAAACTCTCATGGGCGTCTATGGCTGAGATTTAATGAATTTTGTCGGGTAAACACCAAATGTGTCACCAGAGATCTTTTACATGCCGACATCGTACGACATGGAGTGTCGAATGGACTTTTTTCCGCCCTTCAAAAATCCGACTACCTCTGCCGGGTTTGAACCCGCTATCTTGGGATCCGGAGGCCGACACTCTACCGCTGATCCACAGAGGCAGCTCCTCCTCCCTATAATCAGATTGTTACAAGGTATTATTCAGAACTTTCCATTCCACTGCTGGAAAAACCCCTCATTAACTAAATAGAAATACCGGTAGGCATTTTTAGGCTCCAAATTTTAAAAGGTCACAATGAGCAAAATAGGCATTTTAAGCACCGTAAAATGTCTATCAATATATAAAACGAGAAGATATTTAACTAGTGTTAATTTATCCCTCGAGAAGAAATAGATATGTAGCCTAAAATCTAATATCATCGTCCGTACATTCAGACTCTCAACCACATAGGAAAGGGGGGATAAGGGCAAGGACTTCTTCCGAGCCATATTCTGTGGAGATTAAAAATAATAAACGTTCATATCCACCTATGGTTCATTAATCTCACTTCTCCACTTCCAATGTACATTATTGTTTCTCTGATATTCCGAAGTCAGCTTTCTGATTTTTTATCGTATGGCCGTTAGTGCCGGGAGTGTTCGAGGACATGTTCGTCTCTCAGGTCTTTCTATTTGACGTCCATCGGTGACCTGCTCGTCTGCATGTGAGATAATGAGGTAGGGAGAGGCACATCGTCTACTCCTGTAGAATAACACAAACGGGTCTGTTCAAGGCTTAACGTCGCCATCCGACGAACGAATCATAATCAACAGCGTCATATGCCCTCATTGCATATGATCGCTGCGGATATGTTTGGAATTGAATACAGGCTTTTGGCAGGCAGTCTAGAGATTAGACATTGTAACTTATACCATCACCTCTCCTACCCTTCCGGCCAACATTCTAATGATGAATTTTTTTCACCACCGGGACTGGAGCAGTTATGCTCCATGTCAGACCATAAATAATTCAAGCCTTAACGATCATGGCCATATATTTTTATAGTACATAACGACAGTAGGCAGTGAATTAATGTGCTTGGTATAAACACCGAGCAGAACACGGTAATATCCATTAACGTGAAACTAAAGTCGTAAATGATGAAATATCAAAATATACACAAAATATTGAGCGACTTCAAAGAGAATATTTAAACATGCATCAATTACATGCGCATCCAATCCAACGTTCAGCTTATTCAGCTCACCAACTCAATGAAGGGGACTGTGATAGCTCGCAAGCCCATCCGACGATTTGGATCACATGATTAGGGAACAGGTATTTACTATTCGACTCACTTTCCGTGAATACAAATGCGGGGAACATTTTAAAGAGCAGCACTGACAGAGTTGCTAGACCTAGTATCATTTATAGCATTGTTTTTTCGTCATCTATGAAGTACATGGCATTGCTACGATAACAAATAAACAAAAGCTCTTTACGGCCTTGGGCTCAGCCAGAAGCCCTGCAGATACTGGAATGTTATGTAATCACCGTAACGTCATCCTCAGTCTATTACTTGGCTTTATTGACCGCGTTTGCTGCCTATCGTATCAGACAAGTCCTCAGTCAGCCTCGTGAGTTCTCGTGAAGCCCCTTCCAGCTCTGAGCTCAGAATGAAAGTCGGTGGACTGGTCGGGAATCGAATCCAGAGACTCCGGGTAAGAAACATCCATCCATCCATGGATCGAATCCGCCAAATTGAGCTCAAGGAAGCCAGTGCTCTACTATCCGAGCTACTCAGCACGGCAGTCTTCCACCTCACTAAGTATTTTTGTGGCCCTTCCAAACCAAACCAAACCCCACGGCGCAACAGCCCCGAAGGCCTGCAGATTACGAGGTGTCGTGTGGTCAGCATGACGGATCCTCTCGGCCGTTATGCTTGGCTTTCAAGACCGGGGCCGCCATCTCACCGTCAGATAGCTCCTCAATTTTAATCACGTAGGTTGAGTGGACCTCGAACCAGCCCTCAGATGCAGGTAAAAATTCCTGACCTGGCCGGGAATCGAACCCGGGACCTCCGGGTAAGAGGCAGGCACGCTACCCCTACACCACGGGGCCGGCTTTTGTGGCCCTTAAAGACAATAAATCAAGCCCATTATGAAATAACAAAAGGTGTCGAATAATTTTCATCCGTGCAGTAGTTCCCGATACAATCACTTGGCACTCAAAGGAAGCTTTATCGTGTGGGATTCGTGTCAGCAGGTTTACTGACACGTTTAAGAACCAAAGCTACGGGACTTTGGAGAACGATAGTAGTTGGGTGGACGATAATCGACGACGACTTCTTGTTTATTATTATTACTACGACAAGAACACGTAGTTTCAAGCGTACGGGAAGGAACGGTAAAGGATGAGGGGAAACTTCTGGTGATGTAATGTCAGAGGCTGTATGTTTCTTCCGATATATTGTGAAGGAGCAAATGCGGAGAGAATATTGACATCCCGGAACCTGATGTTCAAGTACCATCTCAACTCCAGGAAGCGAACACTTTCCTTCCTTCATTAAATTTCTCCAGCGTTTCGGGAGCGACAGAGAAGAGTCGAGTGGAGGTGATTTGACCTCATTTCAACATTAAATGGAAGTTCGGGCTCTTATCGAGCGTTATATTCTGTCTTACGAAACATTTTCTTCTGCCATTAGTTTACACATTGATCATCTTCAGTAGTTACTTAATCATATTCTGCTTCCCTTCCATCTACAATAGGCTATTGTTCTAAGTCCGTGCCACAATCACTCAACATTTCAAAATCCAGATCATCATCATTAACCTATATAGTCACTCAAAAAAGCAACACATGGTATTTTATCAGTCTTAATTGTTATCAAATTATAATTCATTTCCCATGCAGATACTCACTCTTTGGATATCCCCAACAATACATCGACAGGTTCAATTTTTTTCTGAGTTAATATACCTGGGGGAACTTTAACAGTGCCATGCGCCCATTCCTGTTTTTTGAGCGGCTGTATGTCTAAATTCTGTATGCTCTCTTATTCTCTTTTGAAAAGCGGGATCCGTAGCACAAAAACACATTTTCGTGCTTTCTATGAAAGTATGGCTTCCGACAAACAGAAGGAAGAAAACATGAATTACTCGTGAGAGAAGTTCATGCAATCAATCAGCAGAAATCAACACCTCTTGCTTCAGAGACAAATGTATACCTTCCAATAATTCAGTATTTCAGAGATATTTTTTCATTACTTTTTCTGCTTATATTTTCTTCTTCTGAACTATTTGTTTAATCTTGAAGTGATATTTCTTTTACAGCCAAAAGCCAATGTATTGTATTGGTGGGTTTATTTCAGATTCTTCTCGGAATCTAGCTAAAGTACCCGTTCTTCGCTGGATTTATTAGTAAGGATAAAAGTAGTTAAATTAAGGTGGCCCTGAAGTACTATATGTGTGTCTTACAACACGATCCTGTAGACAATATTTACGATCTCATCGGGTACATTAATATATAGGTTATGCCCACTCGACACCCGATTAGCACGCCACGTAAAGCTGGTCATGACTGAAGCACTGGTTCTCTAGATGCAGTCCTGCTACCTTCAGTGACCAAACTTGCGACTTGTTTATTGACATTGCAAAGGCCAATCTGACCGGGAGCTGCAATCTTGTTAAGTTGAATGGCAAGTCTGATGGTATCGGCAAAAGAAAAGGGAAGAACAGTTAAAGGTGAAATCTGTCCCTTGTTAATGATGATTGTTGTTGTTGTTGTTGTTGTTGTTGTTTGAGTCATCAGTCCATAGACTGGTTTGATGCAGCTCTCCATGCCACCCTATCATGTACTAACCTTTTCATTTCTACGTAACTATTGCATCCTACATCTGCTCTAATCTGCTTGACATATTCATACCTTGGTCTACCCTTACCGTTCTTACCACCTACACTTCCTTCAAAAACCAACTGAACAAGTCCTGGGTGTCTTAAGATGTGTCCTATCATTCTATCTCTTCTTCTCGTCAAATTTAGCCAAATCGATCTCCTCTCACCAATTCGATTCAGTATCTCTTCATTCGTGATTCGATCTATCCATCTCACCTTCAGCATTCTTCTGTAACACCACATTTCAAAGCTTCTATTCTCTTTCTTTCTGAGCTAGTTATCGTCCATATTTCACTTCCATACAATGCCACGCTCCACACGAAAGTCTTGATTATGAATGATGATGATGATGATGATTATGAATAATTAAACAACTTGAAGGAGGAAGATTAGAAAGCAGGTCCAAAGCCTCGACAAATGAAGGTATCGGCAAAGAAAAGGGGCATGAACGGCCGGAAAATAAAAGCTTCTTTAGGCCTCGAATCCTCTAATACCGTAGGGTTCGGAAAAGCATAAGAGTTGGCGAAGGGAGGTCGCAAAGGAAAGATTAGAGGAGGAGCCTGGCACAACTGAGTGGCACCACTGCCGGACTCAGCTCGGGGTCCGTGTCCATCACACCACGTCTCACAATAAAATATTAGAAAAGATTTTACTACAAATAAAAACTGGGAGACTGTAAGGAATAATATCTAAGAGATGTGAATTCTAAGACTACGTAAAATGAAATGTGAAGTCTATACTGTACCAGGAAAAGTTAATTCAAGAGCATGAGGTCTTTCTGAAGGGTGCCTAGTCCTTAGGAGATGGTACAGAGAGGGAGGATCGCAAGGCGAAATAATAGATATTATATCTTTCTTTCCATTATTCAATCTCTGGGAGGTCACCCTATTAAATCGCCAAATCATAGACATTTACTAGAAAATAAATCCCAATTTCAACATCAGAATATCGAAAAATCAAGTTGATCAAGTAAAATTCAACTGAATAATGTCTTTCTCAATCAGTTATGTCCATCATAACTTTCATGGCATAAATTAATAATAAAGCATGTTGTATTATCTGCGCACCTTTACTGGATAGATTTACACCCTAGTGCTGAATTGATCGACCTCGGCAATCTCCTAGATTCGTACTGGCAACCTTTGAAACACAAACTATGAATCGCTTATGCATCGCTGTGCGACCTTTGGCGTACCCTTTACGTACTAGTACTGTTGTTATTTACGCAGCAAAGCCAAACTATAGAATTCATTCTAGGAATAAGATTCGCATCGAGAAATGTTATATAATGTTATATAATGTGTGTGTGATACACAGTTGTTGGCTTAAGATAAAGGTTTAGCAAAATTCATATCGATCGATCATATTATCGATTCAATTCTGATTTCATTTCCATTCAGTTGGCAGTACTACTGGAACCGGAATTGCTCCCTCCTTACTCCTCAAACCCGTACACAAATCTATCGATAAAAAGTGCGCAGATAATAAGTAATTAAGAAATCCTAAAGTCTTTTCTATTGGCACTTGCGATTTCAGATTACGCTTTCTACATAAATTAAATAAAGCAAATTTGGTAATTCCTTCTTGTGAACACATCAAACTCAAATATGAAACACTTGAAATTAAATCTGATCTTACCGAGCTCGATAGCTGCAGTCGCTTAAATGCGGCCAGTATCCAGTATTCGGGAGATAGTAGATTCGAACCCCACTGTCGGCAGCCCTGAAAATGGTTTTCCGTGGTTTCCCATTTTCACATCAGGCAAATGCTGGGGCTGTACCTTAATTAAGGCCATGGCCGCTTCCTTCCAACTCCTAGCCCTTTCCTGTCCCATCGTCGCCATAAGACCTATCTGTCGGTGCGACGTAAAGCAACTAGCAAAAAAAAAAAAAAAAAAAAAGAAGTCTGTTCTTCTAGTATAAAGTTCTGAGTATTGTCCTATTTTTTTAACTTGTACACTTTACGTCAATATTGTAAATTTAGAGTTTATGATACACTTCCACTATGAATGAAGCACTCAGTTGATATTTTGAAGTTCCAATAAATGAGAATATGCGACGAGAGCACACTGTTATTTGAAAGTCTGTCTTTACTTAAGAGTTGTAAAACGTTAATTTTCCAAGTTTATGAAATAAATGAACTTTTGATTATTTTTTTTGTCAGTAATGACACTGTTTGTAAAAGTTCGGTTCAAAGTTAGAATTATGTTTTTGAATGGAAAAAGAAAGCACTGATATCACCTGACATACGCCTTCTTGTTAAGCTCAAACAGTTGAATACTGCTCTGCAAGCAGCAATCTGGAACTCAGCTAACAGCTATCACCACAATACAATGTTCCATAGTACCACGTTCCTGGTACTGTCCCTCGTAGTACCAAGTCCACGTTGATCGGCATCAAATCTCCGTCGATCTCCGTTGTCTCGAGTCAGGATTTCTCACATTAATAAAATAAAATAAAAGAGTGGCTTAACCACGAGAAAGTCCAACTGACCAGGCTGAAATGTGCACCATTTGATTTGCACTGTTAGAACTGATTATGATTGTCTCATAAATAATGACCATTCACTGGATGAGAAATATGTCGAAGCACTGTCTATTATCATAAATTACGACGATTGAAAAATAAGAAAATAGTTTATTTTGACGCTTACTGTACACTGTTCGTATTGTCAAGAACAACTTTTATTCGAAGCACAGTCTATCAAGGCTCACTTTCACAACAAAGACTTAGCTCTCTCTCGTAATATCTCGTAATGTTCCTTTCACTATCACAGTTTTACAAGTATTCATATATGAATTTTATACTTCACAATATCACTGAATTACGAAGTTTATTATACAGTCTATCCACACGGGCTGTTTCAAATGGTACAGTCTGTTACGATGATACGCGAACAGTCTTTCGGCACGAATTAAAGTGTTCTAGGCTCTGATAATACTCAAAATAGTCAACGTGTTGCAACCTGCACTCACGATGTTCTAAGTAGAAATAGTTCAAGATCATTACAATTTAAAATAGCCGTGCTAACTTTGAGTTTGTTCAAGTCATTCACACGAAAATTTGAGATTGTTGTCAAGTCCAAATATTGGCGAAATATTACAAGTCTTATGACACACGTTAATTTCCTAGGTTTGAACGTCTGACGAATTGCAAATCCAACAATTTATAAGTTATTCTCTAGTATCCACAGAAAATAAGTGTCAACTTGCAGTCGAAGTTATATAAGTATTACAATGTTCCGACAGGATGAACACTGAGTTCGACTCGTCGCGTGCAGCATGACATGCGAGTCAGCTGTGAAGAATGCGAACTGAATTGCTACGGTTACTTTGCGTTATCACGTTTTCATTCCCCACCCTGAAGGGGGTGGGGCGGGCCCCTTAGAGAGTGACGCTCTCGCTCGGGCGGGGAGATGCGAAGAGAACTGGGAGGTGTGAGAAATGAGGAAGGTGGGTAATGCGGTATGAAGAAGTTAAGGAGATGAGAATAACGGATGTGTAGGTTATTTAGTACTTTGTGGACAGATTTACAAATACTTGTATAGGAGAGAAGCCAAGGAGGGAAGGTTTAACCAAGGTGTAAGGGACAAGATGAGGTGCAAGGATGTGATAGAAGGAAGAGAAGTTAACAAGAGAAGTGAGTAGGAGGCTAAGGAGGTGAGAGGTCTGCGATGGTGGCGAAAAGTAACGGGGTGGGGGTGGATAAGGTCGGAGATGTGGACTAGGTGGTTGAGGAGGAGGGGCAGGCCGGGGACGGCGACGAGGTGTGGTACGTCGGGGCGAGGTTTGGGGAGGCGAGCGAGATGGTTCAACTCGATGGTGGCGGCTATAGAGGTTTATCCCGTTGTCGATGAGGCGTTGAACGTCTTCGGAAGTTGGAAGATGGAGTCTGACTAAGAAGGTCGGACCGTCGACGTTGTGGAAGCGAAACGCTCTTCGCACGGGCAGTCCTGACTGGCGGAGTTCCTGGGTGATAACGTCAGCTGGTATACTTGGTTCCACACGGCGAACGACGCAGCTATACAGAATATTACGGTCTGAAGGCGGTGGCGTCGATGGTGGACGTAACATACTCCAGGAGTATCAGGAGTAATAGTTCTCTCGGCAGGTGGCTGAAGAGATGTGCTCTGGGGATGTGATAGATCAGGGAAGGGAGGGATGGGGAGAGAAGACATCATAAGGGGGAAAATATGGGACATCATTGTGGTGGTAATAGGAGTATTGAGTGGCGTGTGCGCAGAGGTGGTAGTGGTAGTAGTAATGGTAGTAACGGGGGTGGTGTAACTAGAGGACGTGTGTGCTGGTGGAGACGGGTATGGAGGGGTTGCGATGGGCGAAGCGGCTGTAGCAGGCGCGTTGTCCATGAGCTGCACGAAGACGTTGGAAGGAGTAGATTCCACACGATGAAGGCGATGTTGGATGAACACACCATTGTCGTGAATGTTGAAGTAGGCATCTGCAGAGTCGATATACAGAAGTACATCCGGTGATGGTGCGTGGCCGTCGTAGAGTCGTGCGGCACTATGGACGCCGAGGATGCGCAAATCGGTCTGGATGGCCTCGTCGGAGATCGCAAGGTCAACATCACGGACTATACAGGTATAATACATGGCGGGAAGGCCGACTTCCAACTTGGTGTCTGGCCGATATGCTTTGTTGGGTCGGCCGGGTGCGATGTTAGAGTTGCTGCGTCACCCGGCCGAATCAAAAATAGTTTGGGATGAGGTAATGGAGAAGACAGTCCACTGTATAGACAGACGACGAAGGCGTGTTGTCGAGAAGTGATCTGCGTGGGTTGCTACGGTCTGGTCCGTTGCTTATATTCCGTACGACCCAAGGCTGCTTGCCACGTCACTGGGGGGAAGTGTGCTTCTTTCCTCGCTTATATCTCTTGAATGTCCTGATGGATTTTATTGAAATTAACATATGTTTACGTTCAGAACATGAGCTACGCGATGATGTATGTCTCATTTCTGTGTCTTTATCGGATTAAAAGTTAGAAATTTTTCTTCCAGTACATTCGAGAGAAAGGCGTACAATATGTGGCAGTGAC
This sequence comes from Anabrus simplex, assembly GCF_040414725.1. Classification (NCBI taxonomy): domain Eukaryota; kingdom Metazoa; phylum Arthropoda; class Insecta; order Orthoptera; family Tettigoniidae; genus Anabrus; species Anabrus simplex. Next base: position 1,071,966,443 of record NC_090265.1, on the reverse strand, counting down.
GTCACCGACAGGTTCATTGCTCGTGACGTGTTCAGCTCGCCACGAGGAACTTCGTATCGCGCTCTCCCAAGATGTTGGGGATACGAACATATATTATTGCCGTCCCTTTTCCAAATATTCCGGGAATTTTAAGATAATGTACCGGGCTGGAACAATTCCTGGTACAATACTTATTAAATGTGAATACTAAACCAACAATATTAAAAATATAGACTCACGAATTATAAATATAGTACGATGACGATGACAATTAAAGCAAGGTGAAGTGTGAATTATAAACCCTTTAAATATGAATAATAATGTTTGTTACGGAGATTCCGTGGTGGACAGAGGTGAAAGAAGGTGCGGGCATGAATGGGTCTATCTACTACAATCAAAGAGTTATATTTCTTTTGAGCTGTATTTTTTTCCAGAAGCTAAATTATAACAAAGCAAGTCGCTCAGCGCCGGAAAGAGATTTCAGGTAGATTAGTTTAAATACAAAGTAGGAGAAATCAGAAAATCAACAAAATTTGTCAATTAATCAGCTTGAAGCTCCGAATTTTACAAATGTTACTTGAGCACCATGGCTCCATCCACTCAAGAGTCAAGGAGACAGGTCTCCCACTTTCATTTACAGAGTTTTACTAACACCTCTACAAAATAGAAAGCGCGTCAATGCTCTATGAATTATCTAGGAGACTGCGCTTCGAACCTTATACTCTTATTGCCTCCTCAAGGCAACCTTCCACATTTACAACCCGAGCATCTTTGCTCACGAAAATTTACACTTTCAAGGCACAACCTACATTTTACAATTCAAATAGAATTCACTGTCTTAAACACTCAACAGTCTAACATAAATGATAGAATTTTACAGGAGTATCGAATACTCATTCTACCGGGCCTTTGTGGGAAGAAACAACACAGGTTAAAGTTACTGGTCCAAAAATCAAAATGATGCGGACGCAGACATTTGCACTCCTTGAAATTTGCACAAAAGATTAAAACCCTATTTGGGCTTCTGGCCCGAAGTTACAGGGACTAATCCTATACTATTAAGGTGACTAGATGGAGAAAATTTGAGTTACAAGCTACAGACGGAAAACGGTTACAAAAACATAGTCACCTCAAATACAAGGGAACTCGAGAGGGTGTCACACCCTCTATTCCCGAATTTAAGCTAAGTGCTTTTCGGCTTGTTGAAATTTACATTTTAGAAGATTGGAAATTTGAGGTTACCTTATTAAAATAGGAAACCTTCCCCTCGAGCTAGCTTCCAGAGGCTATCACATAGTTATTAAATAGCTGCCATTACCTTAATCTCCTGTAAAACTCGGTGAAGGGTGAGACGCCCCCGCCTCCACTATTAGCACACACTCAGTAAATTTCAGTAAACTAGACGATCAAGAAGACAAGGTGGCTCGAAAATTGCCAGCTTTTATACCCGAGGGGAAGGTTCTAGAGAGTTCTGGGCTAAGGGCCGACACACGTCCAATTTTTATTGGATAATTAAATATGTACAAGTAAACGATGATTGGTTGAAAATTAAATACGCAGCATTTCCTTTTGGTCAATTTTGAAGTTGGCTGAAAGAGACCGAAGTGTTGACAACTGTGATACACAAAAGAACAAAGACAAATCAACTCAGTTTAGGAAACCTTAAAATAACAAATTACTTTACTCCTCTTCACGCTAGAGGGCATAACATCAGTTTCTTTAGTAGAAACATCTGTAGAGAAAAGTCCAAACATTTTATACAAGTTGTTGCAATTTTATATTGAAGATAGAGTATTTCAAGGCGCTTTATTTGAATGAACGGGGCGGGTGTACCCTCGCGGTACAATGTTACTTGCTTTACATCCCACTAAGTACTTTTACAGTTTTCGGGGACGCCGAGGTATCGGAACTTAGTCCCGCAGGAGATCTTTTACGTGTCAGTAAATCTACGGACACGAGGTTGACGCATTTGAGCACCTTCAGATACCACCGGAGTGAGCCAGGATCGAACCTGCCAAATTGCGGTCAGAAGGCCAGCGCCTCAACCCTCTGAGCCATTCAGCCCGGTACTGTATTTTTTAATTAAGCATTTAAGCATTATTGAATAGTAACCAACTGTGGCGGAATTCGATGCGTAGTCTTGAGCACATGGGGCGAGCACCAGACAGACTACGCTGCAGACCCAGTAGGGTGTTGTTTTCCTTCAGGTTACCATCCCCGCTCTTCTCACCCCAGGAAAAATATATGGAAAATAATCCCGTCTTTATTTCAAGTTATAGCGCGCATTTCTAATTCTTTTTATCCTTCCTGACCTTTGCCCCAATTTGTTGAGGTCGGCACTTAAAGTGGATTGGCCCAGTTTTACGGTCAGATGCCCTTACTGGCTCCAACCCTAATTGAGGCGACGTATTCACTATTACATGTTTCTGTGTTGTTTGATTGTGCGTAGATGAAGAGAAAGTCAATTAATACGAACAGGAATATTCAGTCCCCAAGCCAGAGGAATTAGCCATAAGCAGTGTAAATCCTCGGCCCGGCCGGAAATCGAATACAGGGTCCTTTGAAACGAATGCCAGTACGCTCAAGGAGCCGGAAATTCATTTGCAATACTACTCCGAAATAATACAATTACACAGGTCTCACAATAATACATCCTCTATACACACAGGTACACGAGGCATTGTTCTAATAATAATAATAATAATAATAATAATCATAATAATAATTAAAAAAATGAAATGTCGTATGGCTTTCAGTGCCGGCTCGCCAGGTGCAGGTCTTTCTATTTGACTCCCGTAGGCGACCTGCGCGTCGTGATGAGGATGAAATGATGATGAAGACAACACATACACCCAGCCCCCGTGCCATTGGAATTAACCAATTAAGGTTAAAATCCCCGACCCGGGCGGGAATCGAACCCGGGACCCTCTGAACCGAAGGCCAGTACGCTGACCGTTCAGCCAGCGAGTCGGACATAATAATAATAATTTAAAAAATATTGGTTTTACGTCCCGCTAACTCCTTTTACAGTTTTCCGCGACGCCAGACATTGCTCTAATAATTATTGGTTTATAACCAATGAAGCCTTCAGTTTGTGTGAGAATGAGCTATGGGATCTAGTTTTATGTTCATTTCAGATTTGAAGGACGTGAGTTTGCAGTTCAGAAACCCTACTCAACGAATAGCTGTTCCTCTTTCTTTAGTTCCACAATGTTTGAGGATGTTCTGCATAGTGTCATGACTCGAAATATGAGAAGTTGTGATACAGTACACGAGACAGTGCTTAAATCCACATCGTCATTCAATATCTTCCTCCATAAATAACCGACTAATTAGAAAAAATTGAGATAATTCTTTTTCGTTGAAGCTAAGAGAATGTGACAGTACTACTAGTTCATATGTGGGATCTCTGATGTTTCATAATTACTAATGTGGTTTTAGGTAATTGTCTGCTACCCAGATTAACAGAAGGATATGGACAGGGAGTGACCGTAGCCGGGCATCATTGCATGATATGTTCTTATTGTCCGGCTGCATGGCTAAATGGTTAGCGAGCTGGTCTTTGGTCACAGGGGTCCCGGGTTCAATTCCCGGTAGGGTCGGGAATTTTAACCATCATTGGTTAATTTCTCTGGCACGGGGACTGGGCGCATGTGTCGTCTTCATCAACATTTCATCTTCATCATGACGCGCAGGTCGCTTTCGGGAGTCAAATCGAAAGACCTGCACCTGGCGAGACGAACATGTCCTCGGACACTCCCGGCACTAAAAGCCATACGCCATTTCATTTCATCATCTTATTTCAAGCAAAGTCGACGAAAGGAATCGAAATATCTGCTCACTGAATCTATCGATCAGCTTCGACGAAGTTCTGGCAGAGAAACAAAGAAAACACAGCGAGATGAACTGGAATTCATTCCATTGAAACACTACGGAAGGTCGTTCGGGATCTCTGGTGACAAGTTTGAAGGCTCCGGCGGCGCTGTTATCAACTCGAGCACGTAAAAAGGGGAATGATGATTCTTGTCAGTACCGAGAACGTGTGTGAAGACATTAGCTGTAACGAACCTGAAGCGAATTGATCCTTACTGGGAAGAGTACATAACAGCCCTTTACGATGCTAAATATAGCTATTCCCCAATGCAAGGAATGTGCCAGAAGCGTGATTTATTGATATCAAACAATGGGATCAGGGCTGTATTGAATTAAATAAGGCAAAGGCCGACTGGGTTTAATTCCAGAGGGGAAAAGCAGGAACCAGCCGTATACCAGAAGTGGTGAGGAAAATGAAGGTCCTCGTCTCAGGTGGTAACTATGTGCCCCAAACGACTATCGAACGTAAGGTGGGGATGTCTGTTTCAACAGTTAACACCACAATCGACAAGGACCTGCAATTATTAGAAAAGCGGCATAAGCGCCGAGTTCACAAGCTGTTGCCTCGTCACATTTCGGAAGGTCCCTTTAACGCAAGAAAGCTGTACCGGTGTAAGGGCTATCTGGTAGGCGACAGATGGAAAAATGTGGTAACATTAAACGAAGCATATGTGTACCTTAGTGACCCGATGGATTTACTACCGCCCTACAGACCAAACAAATTATGAAACACTGCATAAAGAATGCCAGGAATGTTTTCCAAAGGGTTTCATGATCATCGCTGGATATTGCTACAATGACAAGTTAACCATTCGCCGTGTCGCTAATAATGTGAAGGTGAACTCTACATACTATCAGCAAGAGGTTTTCACACCCATTTACAACACAGATATTCCAGCACTGTACGGGAGGGCGTAAAAACAGGTGTGAGTACATCTAGATAAAGCATCAGCCATATCTTTTGTTCGACTCGTCTATTCTTAGAGAGAATGGAGATGGAAACTGGAATCCGTGCAATTCCTTTTGACATTCCGGTAAGGCACGCGAGATTTTAACCTTCGTCAAGCAACGTGAATATACGACAATGTCGGGCAGCAAAGGGAAAGAGATTATAGGTGCAGAAGGAGAACTTCACAGTCAATGTGTTTACACTTATGGCATCTGTCACTAGGAGGTTAGCAGTGACAGGGACGCTGTTGAATGTGAAGGCCGCAAACAGATGGCATTGTATTGGCTGTTATGGAATTACCGGAAATGAATTTGGTATATTTAAGCGAAAGTATTGCAAATTAACTTGGCTTTGTAGTGAATGCAAACCCCAGTTATTGAAAAAGAAAACTTCAAATGAAAAGTATCTAGAGTCTTTGAAGGATGAAATACAAAAAGTACTAGAATTCTTGGAAAATGGTCTCGAAAGGAGAATACGAGAAGAAATACAAACCAAACTAAAGAAAGAATTAGTTCGTGGATTACCCTGGAAATCCGTAATCGAAGAGAAGCCAATAGATCGCTTGACGGTAGATAAATGCTAAGCCCCAGTTCCTCCCGACAATGTGAAACCACGGGATCCCCCAACAAAACAACGGGAAACACAACAAGGAAACAACACAAAATTATCTAAGAAGGGTGAAAATAACTCTATTCTAGGTCCAGTATCAAAAGGAGAATGCGTGGAAGAATGCAACAGGGATAAGACCCTCGAGACAACGCAGGACCATGGACTAATTATCAAGGAAGAAGATCTAAAGCAAAATAAACTAGAAATAATCGTACACGAGGGAACACAGTGATCGTCTGCAGCCAGAATACTGACTCACGATTGCAGGCAGCTCCAAAAAAGACATGGATTTACATAGGTAGACTGCATAGTAGAACGAAATCGGAAGATATAATTGACTTCCTCCAAACAAACAGAATAGAGGGGGATATTGAGTGTGAGATGCTGCCAACTAAAGGAACCAGTAAAGCTTTCAAACTAGGTGTAGACTTCAGATTTCTTGACATCTACAAGATCCCAATTTCTGGCCAAAGGAAATTATAGTGCGCCCCTTTCTTTTTCGGAGACAAAGAACAAGTGCGTCCTTATAATCCGGATTATAGGTCGACACAAACAAAGAAAAAAATCAGGAATTCTGGACATTCTACTCTGGAACGTTGAAGGGTTGAAGTCAATTATCTCGTTAATTTCAGATTTCTTTTGGTAGCGCTTCGATGTAATCATAACCACAGAAACATTCTTAACGGAACATATAAGCTTGCCATACCTATATAGCAAGCATGCCCTAGCCACCCCAAAAGACAAAGGAAGACCAGAAGGAGGAGTTAGCATCTTCTATAAAGATTGCATAGGAAAAGTGAAGGAAACACTTATAGAAGAGAATAGGGTAATTATTCGAACAGTTAAATTAACGATCATAGGTCTATACATCAGCCCCACAAAGAAATTAGATGATGCCGTAGAGCACATTGTAAGAGCCATTACAACAGTGAGAGATGACAGAAATGTAATTCTTGGAGGCGACCTCAACTCTCGAAACGACAGACCCGATTACAAGACAAGACTCTTACTACATTTCCTATACAAAGAGTGATACATTCTGTTAAATAGGCCAGAAGCTGTAACTTATATAGCTCCTTATAGGAAAAGCACCATAGACTTAACTTTTGTGAACGGGGACTGGCTAAAAATATAAAATCAAGAAAGCCTACATTCGGACTCGGTTGCCGCTCTAAGAAAACACATACATGTCCTTTCAAGAACTGTTACAGAAGAAATAAGAAATAAGAAGGAGTGGATTGTCACGAGAAAGGTATCAACTGATGCTCTTGAAATGATAAAAGACGAGCTGCAAAATATATTGCAGGTACTTGGAGAAGGTCTTCTAGATTCTGCACTTGACACAACGCTGAACATTATCAAGGAATCGCAAATCCGGAAGCCACCAAGAATCGCCAAGATTTGGTTTGAGTCCGAATGTTACAAAATTAGACAAGAGACCCCGGACCTTCTCCATAAGGTGCGACAATCAAATGACCATTGCACGCTAACAGCTTATGCACTGAAGAGGAAAGCGTACAAAAACTGTTACAGCAAAGGAAAGCAAACTACTTTGAAGATCTGGCACAAACGCAAGCTCAAGAAGTCCTAGGTGATCCATTCATTACACTCAAGACGCGAAAAACATGCTACACTCCATAACTCCCAATAACACGGGAAAATCACTTCTCAAAAATTCTAAACAAGCAAAATCTTAAAATTGCTCTCCCGCTACGAAGAAATGTTGTCTCAATAACAGATCCGATAGACAGGAGGAAGTCAAAACTGTTATTCTCGGCACTAAAGACAAAAAAGCAGTTGGGCCTGATGAGAGTTTCAACGAAAACTTGAAAGACACCTGTGGCACACTGCTTGACACATGGACCACCTTATTCAACAAATGTTATGCAACAGGAGAATTCCCAGATGGATGGAGACAATCTGCCATAAAGATGATATACAAAGGGAGATATCTAGGATTCAGGAGGTCAAATGGACTGTACCGCGAATGACCTGCCTAAAGCATTTGATAGGGTGGATCATGGGAGACTACTGGAAAAAATGAGTGCAATTGGACTAGACAAAAGAGTGACTGAATGGGTTGCTATATTTCTAGAAAATCGATCTCAGAGAATTAGAGAAGGCGAAGCTTTATCTGACCCTGTAATAATTAAGAGGGGAATTCCTCAAGGCAGTATTATTGGACCTTTATGTTTTCTTATACACATAAATGATATGAGTAAAGAAGTAGAATGAGAGGCATGGCTTTTTGCGGATGATGTTATTGTGTATAGAGTAATAAATAAGTTACAAGATTGTGAGCAACTGCAGCACGACCTCAGTAATGTTGTGAGATGGACAGTACGCAATGGCATGATGATAAACGGGGTTAAAAGTCAGGTTGTGAGTTTCACAAATAGGAAAAGTCCTCTCAGTTTTAATTACCGCGTTGATGGGGGGAAAGTTCCTTTTGGGAATCATTTTAAGTATCTAGGTGTTTAACTTATATAAGGAAAGATCTTCATTAGGGTAATCACATAAATGGGATTGTTAATAAAGGGTACAGTTCTTTGCACATGGTTATGAGGGTGTTTAGGGGTTGTAGTAAGGATGTAAAGGAGAGCGCATATACGTCTCTGGTAAGACCCTAACTAGAGTATGGTTCCAGCTCGATTTGTTTTGGGTGATTTCCGACAAAAGAGTAGTGTTACAAAAATGTTGCAGTGTTTGGGTTGTGAAGAATTGGGAGAAAGAAGACGAGCTGCTCGCCTAAGTGGCATGTTCCGAGCTCTCAGCGGAGAGATGCCGTGGAATGACATTAGTAGACGAACAAGTTTGAGTGGCGTCTTTAAAAGTAGGATAGATCACAATATGAAGATAAAGTTGGAATTCAAGAGGACAAATTGGGGCAAGTATTCATTTATAGGAAGGGGAGTTAGGGATTGGAATAACTTACCAAGGGAGATGTTCAGTAAATATCCAATTTCATTTAAGAAAAGGCTAGGAAAACAACAGATAGGGAATATGCCACTTGGGCGACTGCCCCAAATGCAGATCAGTATTGATTGATTGATTGATTGATTGATTGACTGATTAATTGATTGAGATAGAAGTGACCCAGATTCATACAGGGGCATAGCCCTTCAAAATAACATCTACAAGGTCTTTTGCAAAAAAAAAAAAAAAAATACTGGAGAACAGACTTGTCGCATCGGCTGGAACAATGGTCCCTGATCTACAGTTCGGATTTATGAAAGAAAGAGGAACTCTAAATGCTGTAAAAATCTCATTGACAGTATTAAGGAAACATTAGGCATCCAAAAGGAAAATTCTATGTAATCTTCAGGAAGGCATTTGATCTGCTGAACAGAAATATGCTCCTTTTAAAAGTAGCCGATATGATAGGAAAAGGCAACCCACTGACTATAGCAGTAAACAACATCCTGGTACATAACCGAGTGACAGTTCATGACAGCAAGATATATTCAGCAAATATAACGCAGAGTAACGGAGTTCTCCACGGTGATCCTCTAAACCCCATCTTATTCAGCATTGCCTTGGCAGACATCGCAATGATCACTTACGAAACCTCCGTTACAATGCATTTATACGCTGACGGCATGATTATAGGGTCAAACAACAGGGAAGAATTACACAATGTAATGGATAAACTATGCCTTTGCTGCTGTTTACAGTGCACTATGTATTCTGGTATAGGCTAGAGCAATTTTGTTACTTCCCTTGATCTGTCTCTGTCTTATCCTTGGCTTTGACAATATGAAAGTGACTGAGGTATGAGCGATGCCAGTAATGCCATTCCTTGTGCAGCCAGTCCCTGCTATGAATGGTGTGAAAATGTTCCTCGTAGGGTCGGTTGATGCGTGCATTTCAGTGGGTCTGGCAGACTGATATGTAATAGCAACTTCTGGCTCGGTGAGGAAAGCAACGGGAAACTACCTCACTCCTCGTTTCCCTAGTACGCCTCTTCAGTGATGCCTAAGCCATCTATGACAGCTGATGGCAGAGCTGTTGAGGATCTAACCAGCCTTAGGGTTGAAGATTGAACATACAATGGATAAACTAGAAGACTATGTCAGTCCAGATGGTATTTAGAAAAGGGGGGGGGGGGAATCGCGGCGAATGATAGACTACAGTGTGGAAAGAAGGACTTGGAGGTCGTGAGCTCATTTAAATATTTGGGTATCACACTTCAATCTTCAACTAATTCTTTCAAATGTCATGTAAGAGAGAGTACTTCGGCAACCATCAGAAGCATTTACGATATTTCGTATCCCACGAGACTATCCTTAAGCATGGCCATGAGTTTATTTTATGCTAAAGTACTTCTAGTTCTAACATATGGGCTCTCATCTGGGAATACCTAACAATATCTGATCTCCGAGCCATTGAAAATGTCAAAACTAGATTTCTGAAGTGAACACTGGGAATCTCCAAGACGTCACCCTCAAGATTGACATACATACTAACCTCTGAGACATATTTACTGGAAGATATACGAATCAGAATGCAGCTTCCATCTACCAAACAGGAACAAGAGCTTCTTCAAATTAGACAGAAGAAACGAGAGGACATCAACCTGGAATTTCACTCGACAGATGCCATACTCAACCGTAGCTGGTCTGGATCAAACAATGAGTGCTCTAAATAGGTTGGCAATAGGTAGTTTTCATCATAAGCTATGTACTCGGCAGGGCTATCATGACCCGTCTGAGCAGGACGTTTGTAAGCTGTGTGAATGCCGTTGCGAGCGCTACCATTTCAACAAATGCACTAAACGAGGAAATTCCCTTATGGACTACTGTAAAACGTAAATTAATGTTAGCGGTGTGATGCTTACTTATAATAGTTTAATGTCCATTTGGCTGCAATAAGTTATTGTTGTTACCCATCAAACGTCGTTCCCCGAGATCCCGAACGACCTTCTATACTCAGTTGAAACTGGGAGAACCCCCGAACAACCGTAGAATCTTATAGATAATATAAAATTTGCTTAAAAACTGGCTTCAACCGAGCAGCATAAGATTGTGTCTGTTCGTTGTCTGGGCGCAAATGTGAGCAATAATACTTGGAATTTTACATAAGAAGGGCATGAATGTACACAGCGGAGAAGCAGGGTGCGAAATCGGAAAAAAATGGTGTGGGGCAGAAGGATCGTAGTGCTTAACTACTAGTGTTTATTTCAAACAGTATATAGGGGTATATACTTCCCTTCTAAGTAAATTACCCCCTCCCCCTTAGAAATGTAAATTTAAACGTTTTTGTTTGAATTCTGTTGTTATAAAAAGAATGATGATCAATGGAAAATTATTCCCGGGTTTCAGATGGACTTGCCACAATGAAATATGAAAAATAAACTGCATGTGCGGAGTTGCCACCGCTGCGTTGCTTTACTGTTAAAGGTCTGGCAGTCATCCTATTATTTCTATCTTATCTGTATTATTGTTGATGTTTTTATGAAAATATACACAGTAAAATACATTGATTTTAGTAATATATGTGCTACAATTTCCTCATTTTATAATGAAAGAATGCCCCCTGGGCAATTTGAGATAAAATCATCGATGGGGGGAAAACCCTCCCTTCCCCCTGCGATTTCGCACCCTGCAGAGAAGACTCACATTTATATATCTGCACGTATGTGCACATTTATTCGTTATAATATGGATAGCGACTCTTGTACACGAAATTAATTTGCTGTGGACCCGTTTACGGAGTGGGTTCAGGTTTCTTCCTGATTAGTTAAACTATGATATTGTCTAGCTGAAGTACCTTCAGTTGGAACGCCGAGTCCTCTCTAAGTTTGCGGTGATAGTGGCTAACCGTTAGCAGTGAGTCCATTTGGAACTGTTTCAAACTGCAGCTCCTATCAGACACACATCATCTCTTCATACTTGACCTGAATGTTGACCACTAAGTTATGGAGACCAGCCGCTGGTTTGGCTGTTACGTATACAAAATTAGACCCATATATTTGTGTGGTTGCTCCAAGCTACCCATTCGATAAATCTATCATCTACAGGACCCGGTGGGATGTGTGACTGATCTCGCCTGCTTCTGCACCTTGGCGCTAGCTGAGGCTTCATTCTCTATGCGACAGTTGGCTCAAATAAACTTAAGAAGATTACATTCCTAATAATAATAATAATAATAATAATAATAATAATAATAATAATAATAATAATAATAATAATAATAATAATAATAATAATAATAATCTGCCACTTTTCCCGTGGCTGTGGGGTCCCGGGTACGAAATGTCGCGCACAGGGGGATTTGGTCCTGTTTTACGGCCGGATGCCCTTCCTGACGTAACCTATCTGTAGGGATGTAATCACTATTGCGTGTTTCTGTTGTGGTTGGCAGTGTGGTGTGTTGTGTGTAAATTATTGGGACAAACACATACACCCAGTCCCTGAGCTAGAACTAATCAGACGTGATTAAAATCCCCGACCCGGCTGAGAATCGAACCCGGGACGCTCTGAACCGAAGGGCTCAAGGCTGACCATTCAGTCGAGGATCGGGCAATAATAATAATAATAATAATAATAATAATAATAATAATAATAATAATAATAATAATAATAATAATGTTATTGGTTTTTATATTTCACTGGCTTTTACGGTTTTCGGAGACGTCAAGGTGCCGGAGGTTTATCCCACACGATTTCTTTTACGTGCCGGTATGTCTATCGACGTGGGGCTGAATATTTGAGCACCTTCAAATACCACCGAACTGAGTCAGGCAAACAAAACACACAGAACATCCCGGGTAACTGCTGATGCCGTGATCATTTTTATGTGGATCCCAAACCACAGGTATATGAGTTCTCATTTCAGTAAACCTACATGCATTGGTCAGGATACGAACTCCGTTCACCGTGAAGAGAAGCCAGTGACAAAGTCACTCGGTAATCACGTCCTAAAATTGCACTTAGTATAGCTGCCGTCATTCTCGGAATTCGAACTTCCGATTTCCCAACCACGCAGCTTTTTATTCCTGTCGGGGAGCTGTCTTTACCGCTACCGAGGTGGGTGTTGTACTAGCTGTAACGTTATGCGGAGGTAGCAGGTAAAGTGTTCCAGGGGATTAGTATTTTAACTCTACGGATGAAGCCAGACTTGTCTGTTTTCCCCCCTTTATATGGACGAGTATTGTGATCGTAGACTTTGTTTCAAACAGTCTGGTCTCCACGAGATAGCATTACTGTGCTTTGTGCCGTCGTATTGCTATAATTCTGTTTCCAATTAAGTTAATACCTCTCTACTGGGACAAAGCTAATCTGTTCAATGAAATGAAACAGTAGTGGATAAATGTGACCATGTGAAAAGCGAAAATTAAGTTCTTAGCTTCATTTTAGATTTATCCTCCAGTGGACAACAGAGCGATAGTCACGTGAACATGAAACCACGCTCTTTATCGATTTCAACGAATCGATCCCTTTCAACGCCCTGCGGTCGCTGCCATTAGCTACAGAAACATGCCGGAAGGGCATTAGAAGCTCACATCATTTAGCGAGATCGATACTAATGGTCAGTGATATTTCGTCCTTCTCACAAGGGAGATAACCCGTGCTTCATTTGAGCGATTTATTACTCCGGGTGTGGACTTCAGGGCGTATCATATCAGCCTGCCAACTCGCGTGCAGTGTATTTTGTAATAATGCTATTGGTTTTACAACAGATTAACTACCTTTACGGTTTTAGGAGACATCTATGTGCCGGAATTTTGTCTCTCAACTCGAATGGTACGAGATTGATGTATTCGAGCGCCTTCATATGTCACTGGACTGAGCCGGAATCGAACCTACCAACTTGGACTCAGAAGACCAACACTCTACCATGGATCACTCAGTCTGACTACGCGCGTATGTATGTAATAATTTGAAACTTTGACACGGAAGGTCCCAACACCTCTTATCCTTGCATCGTCTAACCATCTTCGCTTTTCTCTTCCTCTATTCCTCCTACCTTCCCTTGTTCTCCGAGGTAACCTATCCTTCTCCACACCAGGCTACCGTTCTTAAAAGCGATTGTATATTGTAATTTTAAGGACATGTTTATTGTATAATAATAATAATAATAATAATAATAATAATAATAATAATAATAATAATAATAATAATAATAATAACCCTTTCAGACCTGAAAGAAAACTGGAGGCGTGAATTTTTGTTTGTATGTCAAAAACTGACTAAAATGCTCCTCAATACACATATTGATAGTTTATTTTACAAAATAAAAACTAACATTCGAAAAAAAGGACCCACACAATTGTGCGTATCAAAATTCAAAACCTCGTTGTATCACATACGATGATGCATCTTCAAAATTTACGTTCACTAACCAATGTACACACTTCATTGAATATATTCCGGTATTCAGTAAAGCTTCTAGATTAATATAAAAGCAATAAATAAATACTTACTTTTGGCACTACTGCTTCTCGCCATCTCGCCGATCAACTGTGCTTTTTAAACTCTTATTCCTTCGCCCTGGCGGTCAAGCACATACTAAAAACAATTGAAATAGACGCCACGTGTCCCGCACAATCACTGCAGTCCGGTCTAACGCCGAAAAAACATCAAATACGGTCAGGAATAAACAAAATACGAACCCGCACAATTGTGCGTACTCGGTCTGAAAGGGTATAATAATAATAATAATAATAATAATAATAATAATAATAATAATAATAATAATAATAATAATAATAATGTTCCACTAACTACTACTTTTTTAGACACCACTTTCGGGGACACATCAAGGTACTGGAAAGTTCTCTCACAGGTGTTACTTTACGTGCCGGAAAATCTAACGTCACGAGGCTTCTGGTATATTGGAGCATATTCAAACTTCACCAGACTGTTCTAGGATCGAAAATGCCAACTGGTTCAGAACGCTATCATCCGAACTGAACTGCTCAGCCCGGCATATTGATTGTAGGAGCTCGGTTCTTGAGCATATGGCGTTTTGGGCGAGAAGCATTAATGGCCAGATAACAACTGATTAACTGTCATAAATGAGATTTTTTTTTTTTTTTGCTAGGGGCTTTACGTTGTACCGACACAGATAGGTCTTATGGCGACGATGGGATAGGAAAGGCCTAGGAGTTGGAAGGAAGCAGCCGTTGCCTTAATTAAGGTACAGCCTGGTGTGAAAATGGGAAACCACGGAAAACCATCTTCAGGGCTGCCGATAGTGGGATTCGAACCTACTATCTCCCGGATGCAAGCTCACAGCCGCGCGCATCTACGCGCACGGCCAACTCGCCCGGTAAATGAGATAATAGGAAGACACAAATGTTATTATGCAAGTGCAGCATTTGTATCGATTAGGGAATGTTTCTCACTAGTAGCCATGGTAACATTGCTGTTTTCAGAAATGACGTAGAAAAAACAAATAAATGACGAGGTGGTGCTGATTATTGTTTTAAGAGGAAGTACAACTAGGCAACCATCCTCTATATAACACTAATCAGAGAGAAAAATTAGAAGGGGTCCGACACTTCAAGAAATGAAGGTATCGGTCAAAGGAAGACAAGGGCCACGAAGGGCATGAAAATGAAAGACTCCCTAGGCCTCCATACGTAATACCGTCGGGGTCTGGAAAGAAAAAGAGTTGACCAAGGGAGGTCGGATAGGATAGATGAAAGTGAGGAGTCTGGCACAAGTAAGTGGGAGCAATACCAGGACTCAGCTGAGGGCCCCTTGGTGGCCAACCCATGCTCCAAATTCAGAGCCCCTGAGGCCCCTTTTAGTCGCCTCTTACGACAGGCAGGGGATACCATGGGTGTTATTCTACCGCCCCCAGCCACAGGGGGTAAATGACGAGGTCTCGCCTAACTTGCAATGAACCCCGCCACATGGTAGTCTTCACTGTAGACCGAAGCCAGCTCCTGTGCCTATAACCCATTGGTTCACAGCACACTTCACTCGCAATTTTGTCCCTCAGCAGTTCTTTTACGTGCCTGTAAACCTACTGATCTATTGACACGAGACTGCTGTATTAGAGCACCTTCAAGTACCACTGGACTGAGGCGGGATCGAACCACCAACTTGTGCACTGAATACCAGCACTCTACCGTCTGCGTCACTCAGTCTGGCCGCGCGCGCGCGTGTGTAATTATTTGAAACTGGGACAAGGAAGACCTAGCTGTGGCACTGAAGGTAAACATGTTTCGATCGTAAGGATGCGGGTTGGATTCCCTGTGAGGTAGTGTTCAATCACAACATGGAGTGTGTCACCAGACATAAATATCTGGGGATCACACTCTATGCTCAGTTAAGCCTACAGGAGCACGTACAACAAACCATCCACAGGGCAAATCACTAATACTTAGATTCTATCCACTAATCCACACATGTAGCACACTATCACGTAAAGATAAAAAATATCAGCTTATCTGCACATCTATACGACCGGCCGTAGGCTTCCTATCCAGAGCAACACTGCAAAAATCCAGCGTATACAAAACTAGGTGCTACACCAGGCCGTCAAGAAATATACATGCCGATCGTTCGCTCCACCAAATTTTGGAAATCCTCTGAGTATTAGACTAAGCCCTAAAACTGACCATCAGCTTAATACAATCAGGGCCGGGCTGAGTGGCTCAGATGGTCGAGGCGCTGGCCTTCTGACCCCAACTTGGCAGGCTCGATCGTGTCTCAGTCCGGTGGTATTCGAAGGTGCTCAAATACGTCAGCTTCGTGTCGGTAGATTTACTGCCACGTAAAAGAACTTCTGCGGGACTAAATTCCGCCACCTCGGCGTTTCCGAAAACCGTAAAAGTAGTTAGTGGGGCGTAAAGCCAATAACAGGCACGTAACTTTAAGGTAACTTTAGTCTATTGAAAACACTAATTATAATACATACAACACTACGAAATACCTGTAAGAAAGGTAAACACTATTAAACAAAGAATGGCATGTTTCGGTCTACAAGAACATCCTCAGATTGTATCAAATCACTTTAAATCATGTGTATACATATACAATAATGTTTACGTTGCATAAACTTGTCAATGATTGAGAGCTGGTGATATGAACAAGTAATAACAAATAATACGAGCCTCCATGGATTAGGCGGCAGCACGCCAGCCTCTCACGCTGGGTTCCTTGGTTTAAATCCCGGTCATTCTGTGTGAGATTTGTGCTGGACAAAGTGCGGGCGGGGCATTTTTTTCCGGGTACTCCGGTTTTCCCCGACATCCTTCATTCCAGCAACATTCTCCAATAAGATTTCATTTCACCTGTCAGTCATTAACCACTGCTCCAGAGG
This sequence comes from Anabrus simplex, assembly GCF_040414725.1. Lineage (NCBI taxonomy): Eukaryota > Metazoa > Arthropoda > Insecta > Orthoptera > Tettigoniidae > Anabrus > Anabrus simplex. The sequence goes on along the minus strand of NC_090265.1, from coordinate 1,071,949,756 downwards.
AGTGCAACAGGCTTCGGCAGCGGCACAGTTCGAATCCTCGCCGCTAGATGGAGGCTTCATTCATTCTCTTCCTGACCCGGTCGAATGACTGTAAACAGGCTGTGGATTTTCATTTTTTTCAGTAACAAATAATGAATGTAGCAGTATTTAACTATCACCTTATTAACTTATAGAAATGCTTTTGTACTTATCTAAGCTGTCACAGATTAGTCTGTTGCTTTCAAGCATGTCTTTCGGCACTCGAGATGGTTTTTAGGATATTATTTATCACTAAAAATAACATCTTACAGGATACTCCCTAATTTAATTCCATACGTTTATTTAATGAAATCATAAGCATTACTCCCTATTACACAAAAACATATCAGAACATGAAGAAGCAACATATTCCTCTCCTCTTTCTAAAGAACAGAACCATAGCCCACAAAAATTCCCTCACTCACCTACTTCCCCTCCCCTCCATACGGAGCAGAGTTGATAATAAAAGTAAACCTTTCAATATTGAAGGAACAACCGAAATTTGTTAGGCAAAAAGTTAACCAAGCCAACCGAAATTATCATACATGTAAAAAATCCCCCTGTTTTCCCACTACTTCATTAACTCAATGCATTAGCGCTTAATAAATCCCACAAGAGGAAATCTCTGACTTAAATGTCTGGAATGTGGGTGGTAGTAAATTCTGTGAATTTATGCAACTTCTTTCGTCAGTCGAGACGGGTTTTTAGGATATTATTTATCACTAAAAATAACAATTATAAGATACTCTCTAATTCAATTCCATACTATAATTAATCAAAATCAGTAAATTGCATTCAATCCCTAATACATAAAAGACGTTATAACATGACGAAGCAACATAGCCCTCTCTCCTCTTCAATGGACAGAAGGCAGGGTCCACGACACTCCCCTTACTCCCCTACTTCCCCTCTCCGCACCACGGAACAGAGTTCAACACCCACATAAACTTTCCACTAGGGATGAGCATAGCAGTTATTTTTGATTAACGGTTATAACTAGAGCGGTTACCCAAAATACCCGTTAATGTTAACGGTTAAAAATAACCTCTAGTGCCGAAATGAGTGGCTGAGACGATTGAGGCGCAGGCCTTCTGACCCAATTTAGCAAGTTCGAGCCTGGCTCAGTCCGGTAGTATTTGAATACGTCAGTCTCGTGTCGGAGATTTACTAGCACGTAAAAGAACTCCTGCGGGACTAAATTCCGACACCTCGTCTTCTCCGAAACCCGTATAAGTAGTTAGTGGGACGTAAAGCCAATACAACTATTATTATTATTATTATTATTATTATTATTATTATTATTATTATTATTATTATTATTATTATCTCTAGTACAAGAGGGGTACCTAATATTCGCTGCACAAAGGAAATATGGTGGCAGTAGCGTGCCGGCCTGGACAGCGATTTTCAACTGCATCTGAGGGCTGCTTCGAGACGTCCACGTGTTTATACATTTGAGAAGCTATCTGACGGTGATGACGGCCTCGGTCAAGAAAGCCGAGAATATCGACTGGGAGGATTCGTTACGTTGACCACGCGTCGCCTCATAATCTGCACACATTCGGGTGAGGAGGGGTCGCTTAGTAGGCCAAATGCCCTCGAAGCAGGAAGCATTAGGAAAGTATAACATGTGTACCAACTGCAAGGTTGACGTAAGGAGCACAAGCAGCCATAATTCCCTTTTATGTAAATATTCTACCGCAGATAGGCCTACTTCACCCACGGAAAAATACATGAAGTTGATCAGTTTAAGAATGACAAAAAATTACCTCCAAATAGCAGAAGGATACTGTGCAAAATGGAATCGTGTACGGCTTTTAGTGCCGGGAGTGTTCGGCTCGCTAGGTGCTGGTCTTTTGAGTTTACTCCCGTAGGCGACCTGCGCGTCATGATGAGGATGAAGTGATGATGAAGACAACACATACACCCAGCCCCCATTCCAGCGAAATTAACCAATGATGATTTAAATTCCTGACCCTGCCGGGAATCGAACCCGGTACCCCTGTGACCAAACGCCAGCACGCTAACCATTCAGCCATGGAGCCGGACAGAAGGATACTGTAAATGAATGTAAAATACATGCTTAAATAACTTTATACAAAAGCCACGGCAAGTGTTTAACAGGAGCATGAACAAGGAACACAACAAACATTTAATCCATCATCATTTAAGAATACTGTTAATTACAAGCTGAAATAACTTGTATAAATTCTGATTACTGTGATTGAAACTGTTAGCGAGTACGGCCGCACGGCTTTGCCAACTTCATAATTCCCGTAACTCTTAAACACGTCTACGAGTCAGTACTGATTATTTGATATGCTTACTGGTAGCGTGCAGGACCGCGCGGTGCCCTCGATAACCGAGTACACACGAGTATGGCCGAGCCGCTTTCATTAACTGGATATTATAATACTATTTAGTAACGAAATGAAATGGTGTATGGCTTTTAGTGTCGGGAGTGTCCGAGGACAAGTTCGGCTCGCTAGGTGCAGGGCTTTTGAGTCCTGCGTGTCATGATGACGATGAAATGATGATGAAGACAACACATTTCCAGCGAAATTAACCAATGATGATTAAAATTCCTGGCCCTGCCGGGAATCGAACCCGGGACCCCTCTGACCAAAGGCCAGCACGCTAACCATTTAGCCATGGAGCCGGACACTGGTTAGTAAAAATACTAGTTACGGGAAGCAGTTACTGGTAACGACTTCGTCCGCGCACTGGCCTCGTTAACAGAGGACACAACGAGAATTGGCGAACGGCTGTTATTTCAGTAACTGAGTATCTCCTGTAATCGTTACAAGCTCCAAGCGCGTACTGGTAAAAGAATCTTGTTATGTTATTTACCAGCCACAATTTTAATGGAAATATCACTTCCTGTCTGTAACGTCTGCAAGGTAGACGCAAGTAGGGTAAGCTTAGTAATTTCCTCTTACGTACTATTTTCTCCGTCTCCATTGTACAACCGACATCAATGGAGAAATATATAAAGTCGATCATTTAAAAAAAGAACGAAACTGAAGAAAAAAAAAAATCCTACTTAATAACAGGGAACTGTACTGTAAAGAGAAAAGCTGAGGCAAGTGCTGAATAGGAACTTGATGTTTTAACAATACGTTAATTACAATAATTAAAAAATACAACAGAATGTTACCCTAAATAATATAAGAGGTAAATGAATGCAAAATACGAGCTTACAGTAAGTAAATATTCAGAGAAACAATACAATTTTGGTTTACGTCCCACCGACACGGATAGGTCTTACGGCGACGATGGGATAGGAAAGGGCTAAAAGCGGGAAGGAAGCGGCCGTCGCCTTAATGTGCAGCTTCAGCATTTGTCTGACGTGAAAATGGGAAACCACGCAAAACCATTTTCAGGGCTGCCGACAGTGGGGCTCGAACCCACTAACTTCCGGATGATGCAAGCTCACAGCTGCGCGCCCCTAACCATACGGTCAGCTCGCCCGGTAGGGTCAGGTATGAAGTGAGATAAAGCTTCGTAGCAAATTTTACGATCGGATGCCCTTCCTGGCGTCAAACTCATCAGACGACTTAATGAGAGTTTCGATATTTACAGGTACTGTAAGCAGATGATGATAATAATAATAATAATAATAATAATAATAATAATAATAATAATAATAATAATAATAATAATAATAATAATAATAATTCTATGTTCTAATCTTTCTTCAACTGTTATAGGATTTTGAGAAACACTGAGGTTGCGGTATTTCATCTTGAAAAGAGGTTCATTTCTTTAATTTACTGGCACGAGTCTCTTAAATTGGATCCCGCAACACTGAGCAAAGAGAGGGAGAAAGATACAAAACCTACATAACACTTATGTACTTGCCCCTCTTTTACCGTGCCTGCTTACATTAAAGAGTATGAACACAAAATTGCTTTACAGTACTTAAAAAATACTTATTTCGACTGCTGGCACTGCTGTTTTTAAATTAATTGTTGGATGAATCCTTTCCACGTGCTTTTTTAAATTTGATATGGAAGACTTGTGAGAGCATTTCTTCCCGCACATAGAACATTAGCGTGATTAGCTGCCACCCCCGGAGGCCCGGGTTCGATTCCCGGCTCTGCCACGAAATTTGAAAAGTGGTATGAGGGCTGGAACGGGGTCCACTCAGCCTCGGGAGGTCAACTGAGTAGAGGTGGGTTCGATTCCCACCTCAGCCATCCTGGAAGTGGTTTTCCGTGGTTTCCCACTTCTCCTCCAGGCGAATGCCGGGATGGTACCTAACATAAGGCCACGGCCGCTTCCTTCCCTCTTCCTTGCCTATCCCTTCCAATCTTCCCATCCCTCCACAAGGCCCCTGTTCAGCATAGCAGGTGAGGCCGCCTGGGCGAGGTACTGGTCATTCTCCCCAGTTGTATCCCCGACCAAGAGTCTGAAGCTCCAGGACACTGCCCTTGAGGCGGTCGAGGTGGGATCTCTCGCTGTGTCCGAGGGAGAAGCCGACCCTGGAGGGTAAACAGATGATGATGATGATGATGATGATGACATAGAACATTTCGCGAACTCGCTATCTATTACGGAAAAATATGACCACATAAAGCTTGTAAGCTCATCTTTGCTCTCTTCATAACGTTGACGATATAAATGCATGGTTACACTCAATACTGGTCAGTAAAATACACAGTAAGAGTAAACTACTGGTTAATAGAGGCGGTTTCTGCTAGCGAGTACGGCCACGCGTTGCCGGTGTTACCCGAGTTTACTCGACTATTGTCGAGTTGCAGTTATTTCAGTAACTGGATATCTCCTGTAACCGTTACAAGGGCGTACTTGTTAAAAATACTCCTTACGTTATTTACCAGCTATCACTACTTTCCAGTCCAGTCAGGAAGCGGTGTTTGAAAGCAATGGGATACTCTGTAACAGTTTAGATAAGCACAAACATTTTTAATAAGGTGACGGTTGAATTCTATTACAATCATTATTTGTTATTACTTGTTCATAATATGAACAACACTCAATAACTGACAAGTTTACGCAACGTAAGCAATATTGTACATGTATAGTCCGCGCACCTTTTAGCGACATTTCTTTGTACGGGAGGTGGAGTAAGGAGGGAGCTCTCACGGTTCCGGTAATACTGCCAACTGAATGAAAATGAAATCTGAATTGAATCGATATGATTGATCGATATGAATTTCTAAACCTTTATTATCTTAAGCCAACAACTGTGTCATACACACTTTATATAACATTTCTCGATGCGAATCTTGTTCCCAGCATGAATTCTATAGTTTGGCTATGCTGTGTAAACAACAACAGTACTAGTACGTAAAGTGCACGCCAGATGTCACACAGCAATGCATAAGCGATTCATAGTTTGTGTTTCAAAGTTTGTCAATACGAATCTCGAAGATACCCGAGGTCGACCTATTCATCACTAGGGTGTCTATGTATCGCTAAAAGGTGCGCGTACGGTACAAATACACACATGATTTGAAGTGATTTGACAGAATCTGCGAATGTTCTCGTAGAACGAAACATGTAATTCTTTGTTTAATAGTGCGTATTTTTTACAGTTATGTTATAGTATTATATGTGTTATAATTTAATGATTTTCAGTATGTCGAAACACTAAAGTTACGTTAACTATAGTGCTATTAAAACAATGTGCGTGTTCTGACAGTTCGCAGCACGTGGCGCCGAACAAAGGAGTGGGAGCGCTGTGTTGCCACATGATACGGCATGAGTTACTACATCACAGTCAACAGCTCTCGTTCTGCGCTAGGCTCTGCGGAAAATAATAGTCTATCCATTAACGGCGATCATGAAAGAGTTAGAAAAACGTTAAATATCGTTGCTATTATTCCAAGATGGCTCAGCAGTAATTTTATCAGCTCAAATATCGTAAGACAAACTCCTCATTCGCCTTCCTCATAGGCTTTAATGAGTTGAGTTTTTCCCGGTGTTGATAACCTGTCATGTGATGGTCCAATTACATCCACTCCCTCTCTTTCCCCTTCACCTTCTTCCCAAGGCTCCTTTTCTTTCTTTTCTTTTTCTTTCCCTATTCTAATTACTGTAGCTTGAGAAATTTTAAGGCTGCTGCTGTTCTTTCTACAACTTTGTTAACGTCTATCAGTGGGCCTCCATTTTTCCCTTCAGCCTCAAAATATTCCCGTAAGGCACATACCATATCGCGAACTTGACCACGTATAACGAAACCATGCCTCTCCATTACGCTTGCCTTTTTTCTAGGTGAATGAATTCTAGGTCGCCCTCGGTGTTTAGCTGCGCTATGAACGGGTTGCAACATTTTGAATTCAGTAAATGAGACGGTGTTAAAATTACACTATACTACACAATACTATAATTTACACTACACTAGAATGCCAGCCTCGATAACGATACACTTATTAACACGAACACAATAGCACTATAATATTTAGTTGATTTAAAAAACACACTATACAGATAATGATATCTCTCAAAGTAGACATTGTTAGCCCAGCCACATGTGTTACGGTATACTATATTGGCAACGTGGAACTCGGACCGATCGCCTCACGAAGCTTTCTGACAGCGGGGGTAGGAAAAGGGAGAGTGCATGCCGAGCTGGGATTGGCTGAAACGGGAGGCGTGTACCGGTTGCCATAGTAACTGCCACCTCCTACTACCACGCTGAGAGCTGTCAGAACACGCACATTGTTTTAATAGCACTATAAGTCGTTTTTAACAAACAACAAGGCACAGCGCTACGAGAGCCCATTAATTAGAGCATTCGGCCAGTACGACCCAGATAGATGGGACAAACGAAATCGTCTGTCTAAATACATCTTCCTGTTCAAGGACGTACTGCGAAACCTCGACTGTCATCACACGCCACACCAGGGTTCGATCCCCCTCCCCCTCCCACTCCATTGCCCTATAAGCCCACTTCCAAATGACATATCCACTTCCAGTAACAGATTCTAAATCATTAAAGCAACTCTTACATTTCTCAACCCTCAAAAGACAAGAACCGTTTTTACTACATCTGCAAATAAACCTCGACCAAAATTAAACACGTCTCATTCTAGAACAAATTACTAATTTTAAAATTCAAATTCGAACATCTTCATCAGAGTATTATTAAATTCAAAATTATTGTCAGCCGTACTCATACAGTCAAACCACCGTGTGGTAGAACAGAGGCGTGCTAAAAAAAAACCACCCTACTCTGAGAACTTCCTAATAGAGTTACTAAATGTATTATTATTATTATTATTATTATTATTATTATTATTATTATTATTATTATTATTATTATTATTATTTATTGCAAGTTGCTTTACGTCGCATCGACACAGATATGTCTTCTGGCGACGATGGGATAGGAAAGGGCTAGGAATGGGAAGGAAGCGGCCGTGGTCTGAATTAGGGTACAGCCCCAGCATTTGCCTGGTATGAAAATGGGAAACCACGGAAAACCATTTTCAGGAATGCCGACAGTGGGGTTTGAACCCACTATCTCCCGAATACGGGATACTGACCGCACTTAATCGACTGCAGTTGTCGAGCTTGGTATTATTATTATTATTATTATTATTTTACCAGGGGTATACCTTTCCCGGCTATTTAAATTGCACGTCTTCTCTACGGCTATCTATGCCAACTGACTTGAACTTGCAAACTCCCAAGAAATTGCATCTTCTCCTGTTAGATGGCTCTACCATCGATTTATTAGTGTACTCTCATGGACTAAAAACTAACCTAGAGCTTAGGAAATTCAATTTTTGTTATTGGTAAACCTTTTTCTGAGGATTGTTTTTTATTTAGTGTGCTGGAGTTGTCAACACTTTTGCTGGTTCCACCTCTATTGTAATCCGCCTATCAGAGGCTTGTAAATAGGTTCTCTAGCCTATCAATACCGGGGATATGTACAGAAATCCAGCCTATCAGCTAAGTGTTCTGGAAGCTTCCCCTTATGGAAATTCGTATAAAAGCAGGGCACTTTAGGGCCATCGTGTCTGAATTGCTCCAGCGGTTGCGAGTGCGACTTGACATGAGCCCGGGAGGCAGGGGCGAGGCCTGCGTGAGGAAGATCCAGCGACATAAGGTAATGGCAGAATTTACCTAGACATGTGATAGCGCCTGCGGCTAGTTTCAACAGTTTTCTTTTAATGTAATTTTGTAAACTGGTGGTTTTAATGTAGAATTATCGGCGAAATCTTAGGACTATAATTGTACTCCCTACTGGGAAATATGTAATATAAGGGAACAAGAATCATGACACTCTGCTGTTTTTCATTCGACCTTGCAATGGGCGAATAAAGTTTTCAACCTCAAAATTTTGTAAATCTTGTCTCGGCGTTAAATATTTCCCTTTTAGTCACACATTGTAGTATAGGGTTAGCTTCTGTGGACCATTAGCCCATTTAGGGTTTTAGCAATTTCCATCAGGTGTTTCACCTTTTTGTATTTTGTTTATGGCCGATTATGTAAAGCCCTTTCTTTTTACTTTTATGACCACGTAGTATGGGCATTTATGGCACTGTTTATTCTATAACTGTTTCTGAGTTTTGGTTCCCTTTGGAACAGTGCTTAAAATTATTGTTATTGTGGAGCAGTTGATGAACGCTTTAAAGTTGGGTCACCCGATGGGTTGCCTAGTTTAATTGCAGTGCTTTTAATGAAACTGAGTGCCTCTGCGAGGCTAGACCAGGGAATTTTGGAGCTCTGACTCCTGTGTAATGTAACTTGTAGGAGCAAGGTTTGCTCTTGTAAAATATTGTACCTTTGTGGAGCAATTATGTAAAATTAACTGTATTGTAATTGTCTCAAGTTTTGTACCTGATGTTCGGACTTCTAAGTCCCCGATATTGTTAGAGCTGACAAGCACATTAATATTGTTTGTTATTCATTCATTCTCAATTTTAGAAAAGGAAAGAAATACAATTTCCAAATTTTTTATGTTAAATTTTGCTCTAGTTAATTCCTTGTCCAGCCATTTAACCCAGGCGCTTTCTTATTCGTCTGTGAGCCACGGAAACTACTTAACAATTATTATTATTATTATTATTATTATTATTATTATTATTATTATTATTATTATACTTTATTTTCTTAATAGTCCCGACAGAGGAGCACAAAAATCGCAATGGTAGGGGAAACCAAACTTCCCCTGGGGGGAACTGGCAAAAAAATCTTTCCCCCAGGTCCATACTGTTACGTATTCATCGTTAATCCCACCTTTTGCAGAGACTCCTATGTTGCGCTGTTGTTTCCATTTCATTCGATTTTAGGACCTAACGTTGGTCCCTTATAATGTATCCCCCGTTAGTACTAAAACAAGCTGTTTATAAGCTAAGTGTAGGGTTGCATTCTGTGTTGGCGCTCATATAGTGAAGAGATTCTAAGAGAAGCCAATAAAGTATAAAACAATAAATATACCCCAGCTTGTAACCGCTCAGGTTGATACCCTCAACCTAAGATCAAAAACAAAGTAGGGATTGTAAAGATTACAAACATCTTTCAAGGTCCTTTGCGACAAAAATTTTAATGGCCAAACCTATACCAATCAAACAAAAAGGTTATAACAATTGAACAGCAAGTACTGTTAAATTATCTTGCAATTATCTTTTAACTTGCATGTTGATTTTTGAGGAGTTCCAATATATTAACCAACATTCACTTTGTCGCATCGTCTTTATAACTGTAAGGCTATTAAGATAATATACGGTAAGTATAATAGTGACATGTACATTAATGTATTTAGTAACCTATCTGGCGTAGTATTATATCGTAAGTTTTATGAACACTATTCATTTAAGTAAATCTCCATTATTGATACTTTCACTGAGATAGGTTACGGTTTGGTTTGATAATATTCGGTGATTATCGTTACTAACTATTCAAGTTGGTAGCAGTGATAGGTATTTCTTAGGTCTACTCTACTATATTTGTTTTTCTAGGGATTGATTTTTTGTGCTTCTTTCCGACCACTTTCTTTCTTTCTTTTTTTTTTTTTTTTTTGCTAGGGGCTTTACGTCGCACCGACACAGATAGGTCTTATGGCGACGATGGGATAGGAAAGGCCTAGGAGTTGGAAGGAAGCGGCCGTGGCCTTAAATAAGGTACAGCCCCAGCATTTGCCTGGTGTGAAAATGGGAAACCACGGAAAACCATTTTCAGGGCTGCCGATAGTGGGATTCGAACCTACTATCTCCCGACCACTTTCAGTGGATAGCAACAGCTTTGTAATTGAATTTGCTTCTTTCCGCACGACATGCCCAAACCACCGTAGTCATTTTTTCGCACATTTTCTTCCTGGATCGGAGCAAATGCTAAATTGCTTTCTACATTCGAAACACAACTTAAATATAGAGACGTCAGCTGATCCTCTCAGCATCTCAGTTTCTATGACGCTTAGTTGACGTCTTGCCTCGTTCGAAGCAATTCAAACTTCGGTACCATAGAGTGCTACAGGACGGACGATGCTGTGACCTGTGCCTATGACTGAAGGATTCAATTCCAATTAGAATGTGAAGAATCCATTCAGGGCTTAATGGCCTGCTAACTTTGTTGGTTGTCTCATGTTTAACAAGGCGACATATTGCTTAGCTTTCATGAGTGCGTTCCCTACCTTTCACATCAGACAACTCCTCAGTTGGTCTTTCGAGGTTAAGTGAAGTCCGTTACAACCCTCAATCCAGAACAAAATCTCCGGACTGGTCGAGAATCGAACCCGAAGCTTCTAGATAAGAGGCAGGCAGGCTACCCCTACATTATTGGGCTGGCTGCTAGTATCTGAAGGTACTTAAATGTAAGAAGACCATCCTCATGATATAATCAGGGTAATCAGGATGACTCTGCTTCTCATTTGGATCGTCCAAAGGCTTTGATCCTCGACTTAAGGCAGTCTCATGAGGTGAACTATGGATCTGTATTATATGAGAGGGAGAAAAACCCATCATAGTACCCCTAATTATTAATACGACCGAGGAAGTGGTCACATTGATCACGTGACATTCCAGTATCTACAAGCCATCTCACAGGGCAGCTGTCTTTATATAAACCGTAAGGGACTGCAAAAACAGCAGTAAAAAAAAGACAGACTTGGTATTCACTTTCGGGTCTCGCTAACGAACTTTTCTCACTGTAAATTTTCGACCCAAAAACTGAAGACTGATTAGGAATAATATTTTTATGGCTTCGGCAACCTCAGGGTGTTGACGTGAAGCGGTCCCATTAAGTCGGCTGTATATCAGTTTCAACATGGAAAATATCCGTCGGGTTATCGACGAGTGCACCATAATACGTTTTTGACACACCAACTATGATATTGAGTTAAGATTATTTTACACCCTTCGACTTTTTCGGCCGGGATCGAACCCGTGAAATTAAGATCAAGAGCCGGAGACTCTCTTATGATTCACAGATACAGCTTCAGTTAGCAGTTACTCAAATGTATAGTTTGATATTCGATCATATTGTGGACATTTTACTATGGCGCGGAGAAACAGGACAACATTATGTGCCATATTTCCTGCCAACCGATCAAACTTATTCCACAGCAACAGCTGACGCTGCGATGACAAACAACGCTACCAAACAACAATAGAGTTTGACATGGAAAATAATTATATGTATTCATTATACAGAACACACGAATATTTCGAGCGCAGGCAGGCGGTTAATCTATTTCCTCTCAATACAGTGCACCCATATCTTTTTCATTGGCGCCTGCAAACTGCCGATCATTTATTCATAAGGTACAAGTTTGATCAGCAGCGAAGCCAGACCAGGCGAGCGAACGATAAAATTAGAAAAATGTGTTATTTATTGATGCAGAAAGTTAGAGTCCTGTGAAAGGATTTGAAGAGATGAATGAGAGAATAGAAAACTTGACGTTTCCTAGAAGAGTGCGATAAGGAGTTATATTGAGAAGCCAACGTAATAGAGACCCATTCTCAGCTCAAGTAGTGAGAAATTCCCAGCTTCTAACCCGGCTCATTCTATCGGCCTGATGGTAACTCCCACCGCGTTAAGGGGGCTCCGATATGGTATCTTTCCCATGGCTTTTTTTACAATCGGCATTGCAACTTTTCTCAACAACTAATTAAGGTACTGTACATGTCTGAAAAAAATGTGAACCTATGATGGTTTTATAACACTGTAATACCGGAATTTCCAAAAGTACCGTTTTGCTTGGAAGAATTAATTTTTTTAATACTTCAGTTTCTGCACGTTTGGAGGTGCTCTACAGTCAAAAATTCACACACTATGAGGTACAATACAATATACCTGTGTTAAAATACTCACAAAAACGTACTTTAAGGCTGTAAAAGTTTCAGGAAGTTCATGAGGGTAGTTTTTGAGAAAAGGTACACTAAATCTTTCAAAAAACAAACTTACGAGAAACTGCTGTCAAAGTTTCAGTGCATTCCATAACCATAACTTGAGTCATTTGGATCGTCCTGATAGGTTTCTTCCAGCCTTTTCTTTAGTTTTCTTCTCTAATATGCCTTAATTTCCACTTCCTTGAATGCTTTCTCTGAATCTCTAACCCTTACTTTTTCAAGCTTGTGCATGGTTCGTATGGTGTGATACCCAACGCTAATACTAAGTCTCTTCAGTGCCTCACATCTTGGTAAGTTGTCATTGTTAAAAGTCATACAGCCTCGTAAACACCAAAATGAAGAGCATTAATTGACACAAAAGCTGTTTTTGGAATTCTTGACCAAATAACACTGTTGATGCACTCATTCTGATTTTAGGTACGACCATGTAAACACTTTTTTAGTAACTGTACATCATATAGGTCCCTGAAAATAGGCATAAGTTTCTCTATGACAGCGTATGGTAAAACATCCTTGTGTACAAATGTTTGGCCACCTGCTTGTGCTTTGTTGTACTTACACCATGTATCAGTTCCTTTGGGGCAGAGTCCGTGGTTCGATGAATAATCAGTTGAAGTAACGCTGCGAAGACTGCCACGCCCGCACTAATTTCTATTAAATCGTTTATTTAGAGGATTTCTAGGTTTAAAAAATGTATGTATTATGCACCAAATTAAAGAAGACATTCCAAAGACCAATAACCACAAAATAAATAAATAAAAATAAAATGATAAATTTCATCATTTTCCACCATACCGAATCCCGTTAAGTATCTGCATCTTCTGCCGATTTTCCCTCACCTTGGTGAGATCGCGGTTGATAATTGTGTTGCACGTACGGAATTGACCCTGATTTGTGGCCGGATGCCCTTTCAGACTTAGTAGTTCGTAGCGTAGAGTGTTGTGTGTGGATAAAGAGATGTATTGGGAAAATACCAAGTCCCTGAGCCAAGACATAGTTAAAATCCCAAGTCTGGCCGGGAATCGATTCCAGTATCCTCCAAACAGAATGCAACGACTCTGGCCATTTATTCAAGAACATGGCGTTACAATATCAGATTGTATATTTACGAGGTGGCTTGCTAGGGTGACGTACGTGTTCTGGTGATCACGACTTAAGTCTAGGCACTATGCCTTTGATGAAGACTTGCACTTGTAAGCTACAGCGTACACAGCGTGCCATGGAGATACGAATGCTAGGCACCAGCCTCAGGTAAAATGACTCGGTCGGAGGACATCCGTAAGCATCGTCGATAGAGTTGTTAGACTGAAATGACAGTGGATTGAACTCCCGTTTTGATGAGACTTGAGAAGAGAAGTGGAATCCATAGGGCAGTTAACTAGAGATCGTGGAATAATAGGAGAAGCGTATGAAGTCCTCAGTGTATATGGCTTCATAATATCAAGGTGATCTTACTTTGGTCCTCAGGCTAACAGGGACGTCTTTTCTGGAGAAGAATCAGGGTTTCTTAAACGTATGACATAGCAGACAAACGTGGCCTGCAAATTTGGACGCGTTCCAGAAACCCTTGTAACGATTCTCCATCTCTTTAATATCTTGACCAATCTCATCACTGATATCACTCACGTTGGTTTCAACGACATTCGGCAACCCTTCTATTTGTGTGCAATTTTCTGAAATACTTGTTTAGGTTAGAAGATTGTTTTTCCTATGAAATTCATGCATTGCCACCTGAATATTTTACAAATTCTCACTTCAGTCTCACTCAAAGTTTCGTCGGATATTTTATCATATATCGTTGTTGGAGCTCTGGATATAAAGTCAGGGCAAACATGACCGGAATGTGCTTGGTTGTGATCCCCTTTTCTCCATCAGTGCAGTGCTACCAGAGTTGTTTAATTTTGAGACAAGTTTGATCACCATATCGTGTTGGGAGTGAGGTCTGAGGTGAAATGATAAATATAAACTACAGTGTCGTCACAGAGCAGAGGCTGTGAGCTAGAACAAAGAAATTGTGTTGTTCCAGTGCGGGGATGTAGGTAGTGAGGGAGATTGCTTCTCTATCGAGTTAGTGGCCCATCTCACAAACAGAGGAGCGCTTCACTTCACATCAAAGGCGAGCACACTTTATTGATACATTCATGTTGTGGCTAGCGCATCAACTTTGTCATGTACCATAACAAAATTAGAGGGCGATAACCATTTTAATAGACATGCTCGAATTCTGCCTCCGACTAACAAGGTCACAGTCTCATACTGCCCTGGCTAAAAATATGGTAGGCTCGTGCCATCGAGATTATTAATTAGTTAAATATGAACTTCGAGTTCCACGAAGAACTGATATATGTTCCTTCTCTTTACGTTTTCATTATATGCACAATTATACAGGGCTGCCTGGCCGAGGCGGAAGGACGTGGGTTCGAATCCCCGTCAGGAAGTCGTAAAATTTAAGAAACGAGATTTCCAATTCCGGAGGTGCATATGGCCCTGAGGTTCACTCAGCCTACACCAGAAATGAGTACCAGGTTAATTCCTGGGGGCAAAGGCGGCAGGGCGTAGAGCTTACCACTCTACCCCATCACGTGCCGTGGTTAAGAATGGTGGAAGCCTTTACCTTCCACTCCTCCAAGGGCCTTCATGGCTTGTACGGAGGTGTCTTTGTCTTTTGCACAATTATACGCTATCTACCAAAAGTATGCCAACGGCCGTAGCCGCGTTGAAATACCGTATCCCGTGAGATATCCGAAGTTAAGCAACATTGGGCGTGGTCAAGATTTGGATGGGTTGCTAACGCGCTGTTGGTGGGGGGGTAAGGTAATGGAGGAGCGGAAAGGAACTGGCCACGCTACCGTACGTAAACTCCGGCTCAGGCACACTTCTGCGGAGGCTCAGACCTGCCTTCTGGCAGAATACACCCTTACCTTACCAAAAGTATTTCGTGTTTGTTTAAATTGGTTGCCTTTGCTCAGCCAGAATCTCGTGGAACCACCTGTTGCTGCTATAAGACAAATCACGTCGGGCATGATCTCGACTAGAATGCACTGTACGTCCACCGGAATGATCATGATTCCTCGTGGAGCATATCAGGCAGTTGGGCAGTGGAATTTGTATCTCCCGAGACTTCACTGCCGGGCGAATTCGAACAAAAGTTGTTCAGTGAAACTGAGATCAGGACAGTGTGGGAACCAGTCCAATTTGTGATCATCGCTCTCTACATACCACAGCATAGTAGCTGCTGCAACCTAGATCCGTTCCGTAAAACCTCCACAATTTTGGAAGCATTTTTTGTACGATATTTTACAGTAGTGAATTTATGCTGTCGCGAATAATCTCCAGGGTATGAAAAGCACCCCCGCAACATCACGCAACTACCATCATATTTCTTGGGGATTACTGCACACACTGCTGCCGGCCCCGTGGTGTAGGGGAGCGTGCCTCCCTCTCGCCCGGAGGCCGCGGGTTCGATTCCCGGTCAGGTCAGGGATTTTTCTCTCGACCTGAGGGCTGGTTTGAGGTTCACTCAGCCTACGTAACTAGAAGTGAGGAGCTATCTGACGTTGAGATGCTGGCCCCGGTCTCGAAAGCCCAGAATAATGGCCGAGAGGATGCGTCGTGCTGACCAACTCCCCTCGTAATCTGCAGGCCTTCGGGCTGAGCGGCGGTCGCTGGGCAGGCCAAGGCCCTTTCAAGGGCGTTAAGTGCCGTGGGGTTTGGTTTTAGTTTTTTGGTATACACTCTACTAGAAGAGGTTCGCTGGGTAATCGCCAGACTTACATAACTTATATCCAACGGACGGAAATACTTTGAACCTCGTCTCATCACTGCACAGAACCTATTTCCACTGCTCCAGAATCTAACGTTGCGTTCGTCCATACACTGCTTGAGTCTCTCATCTTGACTAATCATGATGTACCACCGCTCTCCCGAGATATCCGAGTGGGTGTGTCCATGCCCTCTTTTAGACAATTTCATATTTCAGGTTTCTGTGATCTCTGTTGGTCAGAATTTTGATCGGATTTAGGATTAGTAGTCGGACACACTACCATTGATTCCCAGAGACTGCTGCTATAAAAAAGAGACTATAAGTATACTCGGGCCTAGCTGAGTCACTCGGACGATAGAGCGCTGGCCTTATGAGCTGAAGTTGGCGGGTTTAACCCAGCTCGTCCAGTGTTAATTGATACCTCACTCTCGTGTTGGTAGATTTACTTGCACGTAAAAGAACTCGCGTGGGGAAAATATCTGGGTTCGGTATTCGTTTTCAGCATTGAAGGTTACGGACTGTAATACCGGCATCAACGCGGAAAACCCGTGGCATGTGGCACGTTATAGTTATTACTACTACATCAGTTCCATTAGCACTAAATTATTATTATTATTATTATTATTATTATTAGTATTATTATTTTAATACTACTACTATTACTGGCTTTACGACCATTAAGTTATTTTTTATGTTTTTAGAAGGCGCTGAGGTGCCAGAATTTTGTCTCGGAGTGATTCTTTTACGTGCCAGTAACGAATTTGAGCACCTTCAAATACCAACAAACTGAGCCAGGATCGAACCTGTCAAGTTGGGATTAGAAGACAAGCGTTCAAGCGCCTGAGGTACTCATCCTGGAACAACAACAACAACAACAACAACAACAACAACAACAACAACAAGAAGGTAATGGACGTTAATGGAACCATCTACTAATGGCTTAATTGCGCGACCAACTCATTCAATAATATACGAGATCGCTCCATGCAATCGTAGCACGTGTGATGTACTGTATTCGTTTCGTCCTTCATACTTTGTGCATCATAATCTTAGACTGCATCACGATTTGGTCGTTACATATTATCGGAGTGCATACTGAGCGGGGACTGAGGATACTTCCTGCCTAACACTGTCGCATAAAAAGTTGTCTATTGTTACTTCACGGCGACGAGCGAGCTACTGAAATGAATATTGGGCGAGAGAGACAACTGATGGAATAAAGATTATGCGAATACGTGGAATAGCCAAGCACCTCCGTTACAATCTTTTCTTCTTCAGTACGCCTATGCCATCGTTCTCATATCACAGCAGAATTCTATCCCAGAATGAGCCAGCGCTTGTTGACAAACAAACGACTTCACAGTGCCTGGTAGTTGTAGCCTTGTTGAAGCGACTTGTTTCCCGAGGAGATGAAGAGTTGAAATTTGTTTATGCTGCTTTGCTGGTAATATAAACGAAGGTTAATTTGTAGCCGAAGAAAAAATAGGTAGGCTGTATTTAGTATTTACCAAACAATGTTAAATACACCTATTTATAGCGAACCTGGACAAACTATGACGTTCTTATCTTATGTTACAATGAGTGATCGTGTGAGCAGGAAAGTCATTTAGTGTAGGTTCTGTAGGCCTAGATATATTTAGTGTCTGCGGTAGTAGTTACATTTAAGATAATGCCACCTGTGAACCCAAAAGTAAAAATCAAGGCGCTGCATGCAAAAGCGAGGGAGATAATTCACTAAGTGACGAAGTTCATAAAAAAGGAAGCCAAAGAGGGACTCACTATAGCATTGCAGTCAGTTCTAGCAAGGATTTTAGAAGCAATGGGAGTGTCTACTCGTATGCGCTTTGTCAGTAAAATTCAGCGTGACGGCATTGATGCTGATAATAAGGAGGCTAGTTATATAACATTAAACTGGCAAATTTACCGTTTCTATGTTTATGCATATATACAGTAAAAAAATAGGAGAACATGTTTTGTAACGTCTGGTATGTCAACATTTGTTTGGTAGATGGGGTTCCAGTGGTCGTACAGCATACATTGAGACCTTAGCTACTCAGGGTATGTCAAATCGAAGTACTCCATCTGTAGGCGTAGCCATACATTAAATTGTCAGGTGACCCCTCAAAACAAAGTGAATAGCGGTGCGTCCGTGTGTCGTTGTGAGGTACACAGACTACTGTGGTCATTTGAGCACGTTTTACGTAAACCAGCACATCCCATGAGACATCCTATCGAGGTTCAAGTAGCAAGGGCCGTCACTTTGATCGAAGAAGGATGGACTTTTCGTCGTGTTGCTATGGATATCAATGTCTCTCTGTCTGATGTTCAACGCTTGCTACAGTGAGACAGGCCAGTTCACAAGGAGGGTTGGACAAGGTCGTGGACGCATGACAACCCCACAGGATGACCAGTATCTGACCATCTTTGCGTTGCGGCGTCGTTCAGCAACTGCCCGAGAACTGCAACAAGACCTCAGGAGGGCCACTGGAGTAACGATGTCTGACCAAACAGTAAGGGACAGGTAGAGAAGTGTTCTTACGACCCAGACGTCCTGTTCGAGTGCCCCGTTTAACGCAGCAATATCGCGCAGCTCGCCTTCTGTTTGCCCGTACCCACGCCAACTGGCAACTTCGCCAATGGAGACCTGCGTTGTTCACAGATGAGTCCAGATTTCCCCTGACACAGCGTGATGGACGTCAACGTGTATGGAGACACCGTGGTGAGCAGTACATGCCAAATGTTGTCCAGGAAGACGATCGATTCGGACAAGGTTCTGTGTGGGGTGGCATCAGTATTGATGGCCGTACGGATCTTGTCGTCGTCTGTGGTAATCTTAGCGCTGCGGGGTACATCGAGCAGATACTGCTACAGCATGTGTTGGATGCTGCATACGGTGTAGGTCCTGAATTCGTACTCATGCATGACAATGCCAGGGCTCATGTAGCGCGCATCACCAGAGCTGTCTTGCGAGAATTGGACATTCAAAAGATGGAATGGGCAGCGGTGAGTCCCGACCTTAATTCCATGGAGCATGTGTGGGATAGGCTTGCCAGAAGTGTTCGTGGGCGTCCTGTTCCACCACAGACTCTCCAAGACCTCGAACAGGCTCTGATTGAAGAATGGGACCTGATAGCGCAACGTGACCTCCGTCGACTTATACGGAGCATGCCACGTAGGTGCCAAACTGTGACAAATGCTCGTGGAGGACATTCACCATACTGAAGCTCTCCAACTGTGAATAAAATCCACCCTGAAGGACTGTTATCACTTTGTTTTCGCCCCTATTTGGACATTTCTGTTTGTGTTCTGAAAATGAACGCGAATTCATCGATGTTCTTTTGTATACTTCAACGGTAAAGAATGAAGGTTTAGTTGGTAATATACCTGGGTGTGAGGTATTGTTTTGTGGAGCATGACATAGGTTCAAAAACATATTCCCCTAATTTTTTAAACTGTGTACTTTAGAAAACTCGTTACTTTCGGAGTTTAAAATAAGTTGCGCTCAATTATTCCTCTTGTGTTTCGTTATTCAGATTTTGAACTAAATTTTCTCTATCACACCTTGAACAATAAAGTATGCCGGGTCAGTTCTGGTAATGACGATAACATTTGATTCAGTTTTCATTTACGTGCTTTTGAAACGGGACTAAAGGGTACACACACCCACCCTTCATTATAGACTGTTATGCCTTTCAGCGTTCAGTCTGCAAGCCTCTGTGAATTTACTGACTGCCGCCACAATCTTCTATTTGTAACTAGTTCTGTGACCTCGGTTAGTTCTATACCTCTTATGTTTAAATCTTTAGAAGCAGAGTCTAACCATCGTTGTCTTGATCTCCCTCTACTTCTCTTACCCTCCATCACAGAGTCATTATTCTCCTAGGCAACCTATCCTCCTCCATTCGCTCCATATATCCCCACCACCGAAGCCGGTTTATTCGTATAGCTTCATGCATCGAGTTTATTCCTAACTTATCCTTTATCTCCTCATTCTTATTCTAGCATCAATTCTCACTGCAACCCAAATGTCAACATAATAATAATAATAATAATAATAATAATTGTTACGGAGATATCCGTGGTAGGTAGAGGTGAAAGAAGGTGCGGGTGTGAATGGGTTTCAAGCTACGAAATTAACGTGCAATGTAAAATTAATTTAAAATTTAACTAGGTTATATTTTCTTTTCAAAAACAAGAGATAACAATCATAACAGGTACAGAGTAGCAAAAAAGTAGGTACAATATTACTGGATTCGGGATCAGTGCCCTTACTTCATAACTCTTGGGCAATCAGCCCCGCCTTACTCCAAAAAAAAAATTAGCCAAGGGGCAGAAAACCCCATTCATGCCCAGGAGCACTGGCTCCAAACATTACACATAAAGCCTGCACGAGGCATACAGAAACAAATTTCAAAGAGCGATCCGCTCTCAAAATTGTAAGCCTATCACAAGGCCACACCAAACTCTACCTTCAAGCTGTCCTCTAAGGACGTATTCACAGGGGTAAAATACCCAACCTACTGAGGTCTATTACATGAAAAGAAGGTTGATTACATGACCTCTAAAATAACAATTTGAGAGGAGGCGATCTTGCACTCCTAATACACTTTGTTTTTAAAGCCTAATCTGGCTCTGGGCCGCTAACGCAAGGGCTAATCCCATACTACAGAGGTGACTTAGAGAAGAACACTTTACATTACATAAACGAAGAATAGTTTGAGAAAATAAGTTCACCTCAAAACAAATGTGAGTGGGAGCTCGAGAGGGTTAGCACTCTCTATCCCAATATGTAGCTTTACAAGAAAAAGATGAAAAGAGTAATTACATTTTAGGAAACGGTTACATGATGGAAATGCTTCGAACCCGCCGCGAGTGTTAAACTGCCGACCTAGCAAGAAAGGAAGTTATTAATAGGCCATTACCTGGTGTTGAACGGCTGAAGAAGAAAGAGGCGCTTCCCGCCTCCTGCTATGTACTTAATACACTGAAAGATGGAACAGAAGTGGCCCGGAGACCCCAAAATCAGCAGTTTATATACTCTCGCGGAAGTTTCTAGGCGTTAGGGGAATGAAAACACCCGCCCACAATGTTTTTATTGGATAGGACCCCGCAACAGATACAAGTTGGGGAAAGATACCCCAGATTGGTCAGAAATTACTAAAAGAAATTCGGGATTGGATAAATCTAAAACAAGGGGAAAAAGAGGGGTATACAGCCAACTTAAACAATAACAGAAAGAAATTTAACAAGAAACAAACTTTTGAAATAAAAATTTCTCCAACAAAATAGTTCTTTGACTCCGCACTAGGGTGCGCTATTGTTGATATTCAGTAGTGTCCTCTAGAAGAGAAAGTTCACACTTCTTACTTCAAGCGAAACAAAAACACATCAAAAGTGACACAGTTCAAAAACTCAAAATTTTCCACGTGGTGACATCTTCTGAGAAAGTAGAGAATTAATAGAATAGATAAAGTTCAACCTTCCTCCAGAAGAGGAGTTTCAACTGGCGCAACTTTTAAATAAACGGTGTAGAGGTGTACCGCCCGGTACAGACCTCCCCCCCCAAAAGTTCCTCCAGGGGTGACACATGAAATCAGTTTGAAACAAAGTCCAAGTAATGATGTTGATACGAAGATAGATAGCAGAAGCTTTCTTAATTCAGTTTCAAAATGTTGTTGTTGCAGGTGAATGAAAGTCTTTATGTTTGTAGAATTTGAATTTCTGAAGATAAACTTTTAATACTTAAAGGTGAAGAAAAATTTTGCAATGTCCACCAAATATTGTTGTTGAATTCCCAAGTGTAGTTATTGCTTATGGTGACTGTCCATGTAGTTGATGTAGATTGAGTCGGATGGCCAGACCGGCTGTTGCAGCTTGCGTCCAACGGAGGCCGCTCGGACCCCTCAAGTACCCTGAGATACCGCTCGCCCGCACTATGAGGGGAGCAGAGGTGTTGAAGTACGCCGCGCCCGCGGTGAACAGATACAGGCTGCGGGCATGTAGCAGGTCGTGCGCCGCACATCAGCCTTGGCCGGGAGGAGAGCTCCGGCTCGCCGTGCACATGTCGTCCTCGCTGGAGAGGAGGGGGCCCATCCCCCTCCCCAGTCGCTGCACGGCGCTGCGCGGCTGCGGGGGCGCTGAAACATTAAAGCTAGGCGGCAGAATTGTGTTGGACTATCATCTTCTTTGAGGGTACAGGCTTGTGGAGAGGTTGAGGGGCCAGCGGCGTGTAGATATCCATGGCATTTACTATTATGAAGCCACAGTGTAAGGTGGAGCAGGAGACGGGAGCGTGGTAATGGCCGTGGCAAGAACAGGATGGCAGTTTAACGGGTCGGGGCAGGTTTTACACAAGGCTTACATCTAAAACCAAAATATTACAGAAGGGGCAGAATGCCTTAAAAGTGAAACTCAAAAAAAAAAATAAAAATATAACCTTCATATCCTTTCAAAATAATATGAAGCAAGTTAACACAGAAATTACACCGGTTTCACCTGGGACAGGTGAACTCTAAATATCCTCTCGGTGGCTGGATTACTTAGCAATAAGGTAACCGGCGTAAGAAAATCGAGAATGATACAAGGCCCATGAAATCTGGGGGCAAGCTTGCCCGCGGGAACAAAATTTTTGACCATAACCTGGTCACCTACCTTCAAAGTGGTGGGTCTCCGTCCACGATCATACCTTTCCCTAACCTTTTCATGAGATACTTTAAGATTGGCTTTAGCCTTCTTCCAAAGATCTTTAATGTTATCCGGATCTATTGTCTCGGGCAGAATGTCATTCAGAGACCAGAGGTTAGAGAGCGGCGTGTTGGGAACGAACTTAAACATCAAAGAAGCTGGAGTAAATTTGTGTGATTCATGAACCGCCGAATTCAAAGCAAAAGCTAACCAATGCAGGGACGTGTCCCACCTAGAATGATCTTCATGATGATAGGCAATAAGTGCGGACCTGAGATTACGGTTAACCCGTTCAGCCAGAGATGGTTGAGGGTAATAAGCAGATGTAGTTACATGAGAGATGGACAAGTCAAAACAGAATTTACGAAACAGATTTGATGTAAAAGCTTTAGCATTATCAGATACAATGTATTGGCACGGACCAAAAGAAGCAAAAATAGAATTTAGGCAAGTAATGGTGGACTGAGCGGTAGCCAGCTTAGTCGGAAATAACCAAGAAAATCTAGTAAAGCCATCTACGCACACAAAGATGAACTTGTTAGCATTACCCTTTGACTGGGGGAAGGGTCCTACATAATCGATATACAGGCGTTCCATGGGGCGCGACGCTTGATGCGAAGACAAAAGGCCTACCTTGGTGGACATGGTGGGTTTACTAAGCAAACAAGATTTACAAGCTTTTACAAGTTCACGGATTTCACCGTCCATACCTTTCCAAATGAACATTTCACGAATTTTTTCACGGGTTTTAAAGATTCCAAGATGCCCTCCTAATGGGGTCTCATGATAATACTTGAAGATCATAGGCACAAGAACCGCTGGCACGACAACCTTCATCATCTTATCATGCCTCGATGGGCAACATAAAACACCATTCCTCAGAACATAAGGGACGACATGTTCCCCAGAAGAAAGGGTTTCCATTATCGGACCCAGCGTCGGATCTTCACGTTGGTATTTCTCGATATCCCTAAAGAGCATGGGAGCATCTGTTAGGATGGCATTAACCTCAGATAGTATGGACTCGGAAGGTGATGAACTGTCGACAGGTTCATGGGTCTCGACGTCGTTAGAAAACATACGGCTGAGTCCATCAGCAACAACATTTTCAGTACCTCTGATATGTCGTACATCGAATTGGAAGGCAGAAATACGGATGGCCCAACGGGCTATACGACCAGTACGACGCGGCCTACCTAAGACCCAGCTTAAGACTTGATTATCTGTCTCCAAGTCGAATTTGACATGTTCCAGATAGAGACGGAACTTTTCTAAGGCAAATAAAACTGCCAAACCTTCAAGCTCATATATGGAGTACTTTGCTTCTTGAGCCGAGAGAGTCCTAGATGCATAGGCGATGGGGCGCCTCCCTAGTTCAGTCTCTTGAAGAAGGACTGCAGCTACCGCCGACGACGACGCGTCGGTTTGGACGATGAATTTCTTCGAGAAATCAGGCATAGCAAGTACAGGGGCATTACAGAGAGCTAATTTAAGGTCTTCAAAAGCGGCTTGTTGAGACGGTCCCCACTCGAATTTGATGCCTTTCCTACGGAGAAGGTTTAAGGGCGCCGCTCTATTAGCAAAATTAGGAATGAACTTCCTGAAGAAATTCACCATGCCAATGAACCTGGCGATACCTTTAATGTCCTTGGGAGGTTTAAAATCACGGATGGCCTGTGTTCTAGAATGATCGACTGCTACACCATCAGGTGACACAATATGCCCTAGGAATGACATAGAGGGCTTAGCAAAGGCAACCTTGGACAACTTAACAGTTAACCCAGCCTTACGAAGGCGATTGAGAACTTCTCGCAGATGATCTAGATGTTCTTCAAAGGTTTCGGAAAATACGACATCATCCAAGTAGTGATATAAGTACTCAAATTTGATGTCGGAGAAGACCCTATCTAGTAGCCTAGTGAGCACAGCTGCCCCCGTGGGGAGCCCGAAAGGCACGCGGTTGTATTCATATAAATTCCAGTCCGTGGCAAACGCTGTAAGATGTTTAGACTCTTCGGCAAGGGGAATTTGGTTGTAGGCCTGATTCAAATCCAAGATCGTGAAGAACTTGGCCTTACGAAACCATGAAAAACAAGAATGAAGGTCGGGAAGGGGCACAGATTGCAACACCACCTTCCGATTGAGAGCCCTGTAATCAATGACAGGCCTGAAGCCTCCTTGGGGTTTCGGGACTAGAAAAATAGGCGAAGAATACGCTGACTTAGAGGGCCTAATAATACCATCCTTCAACATCTGATCGATGATTTCTTTCAGAGCCTTCATTTTAGGTGGAGATAGCCTATACGGTGGAAAACGGACAGGAATCGAATCCGTGACCTCAATTTTGTATTCAATAAGGTCAGTAACACCAAGAGTATCAGAGAACACCTCGGGAAACGACTGACACAGTTTCCGAATACTATCAGCCTGCTCCTCAGGTAGATGTCTAAGGTCTAACAACATCTCATCCTGGGTAGGCGAAATAGATGAACATGATACAGAATTACACTTTAACAAGGGAATTCTACAATTGGACGCAAATTTGAATGTGCACGACCTACTCTGGAGATCGAGCACAAGACCAGTGTGAGAAATGAAGTCCGCTCCCAATATGATGGGGCAAGACAAACGCTTGGCCACAAACAATTTGATCTTCCATGTAAATTTAAAAACCCGAATTTTGACATGTAAGGAACCTAGAATTTCTAATGGAGATGAATTAGCCGAAACATATTTAACAGGAGATGAGTCATAGTCAGGGAGTTTACAAACAGATTTCAATTTAGAATACCAATCAGCCGAAATAATGGAACAAACACTGCCTGAATCTAAGAGAGCTGTTATAGGCTCGTTATTTAACTCAATCTTAAGAAAAGGAACAGGTGCGGGGGTATCCGCCGCAATCCTGAGACACTCTTTAGGGCATTCAAAAGATGAATTTGAAGGCTGGTCGTTCTCTGTATTTACAACCTGTTTACTAGGGGCTAAGTCTCGGGAAGATGGATTAGTCGGCTCAGCCGACGCCACTAGTCACTTTTTATTATTGGCATAGCTGGAATTTGCACCAGAAGTTGAGCAGGAGGGGGTGCTATTTGAGTTTGGGCAATTCTTGGCGATATGTGAGAAGGCCCCACACTTAAAACAGCCTTGTGATGACCCTGCTCCATTCCTTGTCCCACTTGACTTGATCAGAGGACACTTATTCCGCAGATGGTCAGGCGACCCGCAAGCATAACATTTACGGGGATTGACTGGTCGGCGAGGTGGAGGCCGAGTGTTACTAAAGGAAGGCGGGGGTTCTTTCGCGACACGCAAAGAATCGGCGTATCTAACTCCTTCCGCTGAGACGGCCAATGCTTCAAGTTCAGAGAAGGTTTGCGGACACGCCGCGAAACACAAATATGACCTGTAGGATGGCGAAATACCTTCTACAATAGCCTGCACAATCTGATCTTCAGGAAAGTGCAGAGCAAACACCCTAGTGTAGAATTTGATATCTTGAATGAAATCAGCCAAGTTTTCATCCAAGCGCTGTACACGGTAATAGTACTTCTGAATCAGGGAAGACCTGGCCCTAGCCGGGATGAAGTTAGCTAGCAAATGGGCATGGAAATCCTCAATAGATGATTGCTCGGCAATGGCTCTTACGATTTTATCAGAGAGAATACCAATAGCATACGGATAGATAATTTGCAAAATTTGACATGGCGAAAGAGAAAAAACAAGAGCATGATCCTGAAATTCCACTAGAAATCTTAAAAATGAAATTACATCACTGGTGGTGTTGACGGAAAACTTAGAGATACCTCTAAGCAACATTGCCAATGGATGAGGCAAGCTACTGAACCCAGGTGACATAGTCGTTAAAGGTTTCAATGGCAAAGAAGTTAATTCAGAGCGGATGTTACCCAATGACGCACGGCGTTCAGATTCGTTGTTCGATGGGGCAGAGATAGTTTGAGCAGCAACGGTTATCCTATTGACTTCTCCCTGAGGAGGCTCTTCCTCGTTACCTACATTCACCGTGGCGGGTTGATCAGTTTTGGGAGGAACTTCGCCGGTTATCAATTGAGTGACCTTATTAGACAATTCAGAAATAGTTTCAAGGAGCGTATTAGCGTCCTTCCTCTGAACGTCATTCACCTTTAGAGACAACAGATCATTAACTCTATTTGCAAAGTGATACAGCCTGCCTTGCACACGCTTAATTTGATTAGGAGACGGATCGTTTTCATCAAAAAAGCTGACTACAGATGCTAGCCCAGTAATATTCTCGACGATCGTGGAAAGAGAGTCATCAATTTCTTTCTCTCCCAAATTGGGGATGGAAATGGGCAAATCAAGGGACTCTCTAAGCTTGTTGGTGTCGATTGCAACCGTGCCTCCAGATTGCACATTTCTGATAGTTAACTCGTATATCAACTCCTCTTTGCGCAAGTAGTTAAGGAGGAGAACATCGCGAGGGCCGGGCATGATGACAGAACAATTTTGAAAAACTCAAAAAATTCCAGCAACTGAGAAAATTGTTAGAGTTCGAATCAAAGCAATGTTTAGCCGTCAAAAGGGGCTAAATTGAGACCCATTCAACCACGCTCTGCCACCACTTGTTACGGAGATATCCGTGGTAGGTAGAGGTGAAAGAAGGTGCGGGTGTGAATGGGTTTCAAGCTACGAAATTAACGTGCAATGTAAAATTAATTTAAAATTTAACTAGGTTATATTTTCTTTTCAAAAACAAGAGATAACAATCATAACAGGTACAGAGTAGCAAAAAAGTAGGTACAATATTACTGGATTCGGGATCAGTGCCCTTACTTCATAACTCTTGGGCAATCAGCCCCGCCTTACTCCAAAAAAAAAATTAGCCAAGGGGCAGAAAACCCCATTCATGCCCAGGAGCACTGGCTCCAAACATTACACATAAAGCCTGCACGAGGCATACAGAAACAAATTTCAAAGAGCGATCCGCTCTCAAAATTGTAAGCCTATCACAAGGCCACACCAAACTCTACCTTCAAGCTGTCCTCTAAGGACGTATTCACAGGGGTAAAATACCCAACCTACTGAGGTCTATTACATGAAAAGAAGGTTGATTACATGACCTCTAAAATAACAATTTGAGAGGAGGCGATCTTGCACTCCTAATACACTTTGTTTTTAAAGCCTAATCTGGCTCTGGGCCGCTAACGCAAGGGCTAATCCCATACTACAGAGGTGACTTAGAGAAGAACACTTTACATTACATAAACGAAGAATAGTTTGAGAAAATAAGTTCACCTCAAAACAAATGTGAGTGGGAGCTCGAGAGGGTTAGCACTCTCTATCCCAATATGTAGCTTTACAAGAAAAAGATGAAAAGAGTAATTACATTTTAGGAAACGGTTACATGATGGAAATGCTTCGAACCCGCCGCGAGTGTTAAACTGCCGACCTAGCAAGAAAGGAAGTTATTAATAGGCCATTACCTGGTGTTGAACGGCTGAAGAAGAAAGAGGCGCTTCCCGCCTCCTGCTATGTACTTAATACACTGAAAGATGGAACAGAAGTGGCCCGGAGACCCCAAAATCAGCAGTTTATATACTCTCGCGGAAGTTTCTAGGCGTTAGGGGAATGAAAACACCCGCCCACAATGTTTTTATTGGATAGGACCCCGCAACAGATACAAGTTGGGGGAAGATACCCCAGATTGGTCAGAAATTACTAAAAGAAATTCGGGATTGGATAAATCTAAAACAAGGGGAAAAAGAGGGGTATACAGCCAACTTAAACAATAACAGAAAGAAATTTAACAAGAAACAAACTTTTGAAATAAAAATTTCTCCAACAAAATAGTTCTTTGACTCCGCACTAGGGTGCGCTATTGTTGATCTTCAGTAGTGTCCTCTAGAAGAGAAAGTTCACACTTCTTACTTCAAGCGAAACAAAAACACATCAAAAGTGACACAGTTCAAAAACTCAAAATTTTCCATGTGGTGACATCTTCTGAGAAAGTAGAGAATTAATAGAATAGATAAAGTTCAACCTTCCTCCAGAAGAGGAGTTTCAACTGGCGCAACTTTTAAATAAACGGTGTAGAGGTGTACCGCCCGGTACAATAATAATAATAATAATAATAATAATAATAATAATAATAATAATAATAATAATAATAATAATAATAATAATAATAATAATAATAATTTCGTGTGGCTATTTCTAGCCGAGTGCAGCCCTTGTAAGTAAGGCAGACCCTCCGATGAGGGTGGGCGGCATCTGCCATGTGTAGGTAACTGCGTGTTATTGTGGTGGAGGATAGTGTTATGTGTGGTGTGTGAGTTGCAGGGATGTTGGGGACAGCACAAACACCCAGCCCCTGGGCCACTGGAATTAACCATTGATGATTAAAATCCCCGACCTGGCCGGGAATCGAATCCGGGACCCTCTGGACAGAAGGCCAGTACGCTGACCATTCAGCCAACGAGTCGGACTATTGTCAACATAAATGCCTTTGATTGGTTATGATAATCTACCCTTAATCTCAGTACGGCGACTATCTTTTCCCTCGGTACTCTGTCGTAAGCCTTCTCTAGATCTACGAAACATGAACATAACTGACTGTTCCTCTAGTAGAATTTCTCAATTAACTGGCGCATACTGAAAACGTGATACTGGCAGTCCCATTGTGGTATTATGGCGACGATGGGACAAGGAAGGGCTAGGAGCGGGAAGGAAGCGACCGTGGCTTTAATTAAGGCCTGCTGTAAAGTGGGAAACCACGGAAAACTATCTTCACAGCTGCTGACAGTGGAGTTCGAACCCAGTCTCTTCCGAATGTAAGCTTACGGCTATGTGACTCAAACCACGCGGTCAGACTCGCTCGGCACTTTTTTGCAATTTTCTTTACGTCATAACGACATAGGTAGGTCTTATGGCGACAATGATATAGAAAAGGCCTGGGAGTGCGAAGGAAGCGGCTGTGGCCGTAATTAAAGTACATCCCCAACATTCCGTAGAACTAACTAGTGTAATTAGCATGTATCTATATGCAGTCGAAAGAGGTTCCGAATTGCGAGATTTTGCTGTTGAGACTTTGTGTTTACAGTGCACTCTGCCTTCTGGTGTGGGTTAGAAGAATTTTGTTACTCTGTCTCAGTCTTATCCTTGGCTTTGACAATATGAAAGTGACCAAGGTATGAGCGATGCTAGTAATGCCAATCCTTAATAGCCAGTCCCTGTTATCAATGGTGTGAAAATGTTGCTCATAGGGTCGGTTGGTGCATGCATTTCAGTGGGCTTGGCATACTGATATGTAATAACTTCTAGCTTCCCAGGGAAAGCAACGCGAAATTTTCTCCCTTACTTCACTAGTACGCCTCTTCAGTGATGCCTACACCATCTATGACAGCTAATGGTGGAGCTGTTGAGGATCCAACCAGCCTTCGGACTGTGGGTTGAACATACAGGAAAATATGTTTCATAAGTGTGAGTTAACATCATGCTGTCTGAAGTGGAAGTATTCGAGCAAGACATGTTCAATGGTTCAATTCGCAGCTCAGCAATCCTTGAAATGGTTTTCCGTAGTTTCCCACTTCTTCTCCAGGCAACTTTTTCTTATGTGGGTCTCACAATCACGAACCATGAAGTACGAACAATCGAGATTTCATGTGGAACAGTGTAAAAAGAAAGGTGCGTGACGAGTTATGTGAACAGCCATTGAAGTTGCAGAAGTTCATCCAGCCACTCTGCCTAGAAGGAGAAAGATTCCCAAACAGTACGACGATTCTGAAGATAATTCAGCAGAACAGTTTGATTAGGTTGAACAAATGTACAGGTGTCCATTCTTTGCAATCATATTTATTTTATTTTATCGGTTTACCCTCCAGGGTTGGTTCCTGCCCCCCCCCCCCCGTATTCAGCGAGGGATACCACTTCTGCCACCTCAAGGGCAGTGTCCTGGAGCGGGAGACATTTGGTCGGGGATACAACTGGAAAGGAGACCAGTTCCTCGTTCAGGCGGCCTCACCTGCTATATTGAACAGGGACCTTGTGGGGGATGGAAATATTGGAAAGGAAGAGGGAAGGTACCTTCCTGGCATTTGCCTGGGGAGAAGTGGGAAACAGCGGAAAACAACTTCGGTGATGGCTGAGGTGGGAATCCAACCGTTCCTCCCCACCTCTACTCAACTGACCTCCCGAGGCTGAGTGGACCCCGTTTCAGTTCTCGTACCACTTTTGAAATTTCTTGGCAGAGCTGGGAATCGAACTCGGGCCTCCGGGGGGGGGGGCAGCTAATCACACTAACCACTACACGACAGAGCCGGACTGCAATCATAGATACCAATGTTACTTGCTTGGCTTACCGTCTTGACACATCATCTTACAAATTCTTACTTGAATTCGAGCAGTTTCTACTGGGGAGTTTTGCAAACATACAATACATTAAGATGGTGGACTCTGATCGTCTTTTGCTTTACAGAGAAATGTTTTATGAGTCGTTGCTGAATGGAGGAAAAATAATTGGTGAGGACATTACCGATCACTTCAGGAAAATGGTTCATCTTAAGGATGTCCGGCTCAATGGCTAGATGGTTAGCATATTGCTCTTTGGTCCAGAGTACCGGGTTCGATTCTAGGCCCGGTCGGGGATTTTAACCTTATTTTCTTAATTTGACTGGCTCGGGAATTGGGCATGTGTTCCGCCTTCATAATTAGAAATTATCTTAGGTAGGGCCCGATCCTCAGACATGCTAGTCGCCTATAGGCCGTCTACTAGAAAAGGAACTCCACCACGCCTCTCCGGAGGCCATACGCCATTATTATCTTAGGGATTTGCTCTCGGAATTGTTCAAGTTTATAAAACTAGTGATGACAATGAAAACAACTTCAACAGCTGAGAGGTTTTTTTCAGGCAGTAGGCTTTAGGCTTATTTCCATACAAGTACAGGATAGTAGAGATAAAATTCAACAGCCTTCTGCATATAGGACTATTCAAGGAGGCTGCTAAAGTTTGAAATCTGGATAAACCGGGTAAGTTGGCCATGCGGTTAGGGGCGCGCAGCTGTGAGCTCGCATCCGGGAGATAGTGGGTTCGAATCCCACTGTCGGCAGCCCTGAAGATGATTTTCCGTGGTTTCCCATTTTCACACCAGGCAAATGCTGGGGCTGTACCTTACTTAAGGCCACGGTCGCTTCCTTCCCATTCATAGGCCTTTGCTATCCCATCGTCGCCATAAGACCTATCTGTGTCGGTGCGACGTAAAGCAAATAGCAAAAAAAAAAAAAAAAAAAAAATCAAATCTGGAATTTTACATTTCGTATCATGAAACGAACAATATACAGTAACAGGACATTTATTCAGAAAATGTATTTACTACTTTTTATAACTTGTGATCATGTTTGATAGCGTCGTACTTAAGACATTCCTTCAAAATATTTCATTATGGATCAAGTTCTTTTTTTTTTTTTACTGTTTACCTGCAAATATTATTGAAAACCCCGTACATAGAACTCGTTCAAAGATGAGTTTGAGAAACAAGCGATATTATTGTTCTGTTCTTTTCTGTTTGTTCGTGAATATATAGTACTGTTTGCATTAATAGTTGCATATCATTTTGCATGCCTGTGTTCTTGTTAATCATGGCCCACCACTAATTACCCAAAATCGGTGCGCCTGGGTGAGGATTCCCACCTGACAGCAAGGGTCTAGTGAAATGTATGGCCCCGTGGATTGGTAACTTATTAGGCATATCACGTATTGATTACCAAATATATGATAAAATGAATTAATAATCCATGTTAGACCATAAACTATTCGTGAATCATACTGGCATCAATAAAGCCAGATTAAACTGGCAATGAAAAATAACAGCAATTACCGGCGGTAATCAAAGTCGTTAATCTTGGGGCGTGAATGCAGAGAGTGTTGTTATCTAGGGAGCTAAATCTGAACTAGCTGCCACACGTCGGCTGGTGACAAGATACTGCTTTGATTTACCGTTCATGAAGCGTAAATCACAGCGAACAGCTATCTATTCGTCAAACACTTTCCAGTTTTGCTCCTGGAGAACGCAGCATGAGACCATTCCAATACCCAATAGGAATGTGATATTCTCCTAACCGCATAGGTTGTAAAACTACCACTACACTTTTTGAAAATTGATGTTCCATGCCCCATTACTTACGAAAGTGAAGAAATAACGTCAAATGAAAAAACTTGAAGTATTTTTTTAATTATCAACAGCGCTTGGTACTTATTGTTAAATATTTCGGAAAAAATGTATGAACTCTACATACTTTTCCGAATTACTTAATTGCTCCGTTGTACAAGGCTTTGATCAGCTTATCCCAGGTATTTCTGGATTTCTGGATCATTCTGGATTTCGGACAGTGTTCAAGGCAGGATGCCATGTTATGTTTCGAGTGAAAATTCCAATCTAGGATCCACCACGATTCGAACATCATCTGTCAGGGTGAAAAACGAGTGGCTTAGCTAATTTTACCCCTTTGATTAAAGTAGTAAATGCCAATAATAGTTCCAAGCTACATCAGTAATAGAGTCAAATGAGTAGTGATCAATTTTGAAACTCATTTTCTGACACCACAGTACATCACATGGTATTAATAGGCTTAAGTGGTCAGTAGATCCCACTTCTGGACAGAAAGTGAGAGGGTAACAAAATATGGTTGCCAACCTGCCCTAAGAATAAAGATGATTTGTTTGAATTCATCCTCATATATTTAAAAATCATATTCATTTCTCTTCTGCCACTTTTACACACGCCAGGCTGGGTGGCTGAGACGGAGACCAAGTTACCAGCACGTAAAACAATTCCTACGAGACAATTCCGGCACATGGACTTTCCAGAAAACCGTAAAAGTTAGTGGGACATACAGCAAGATCAATAACATTATTCTCACAGCCTGGCGGGGTCGTGGATGTGATTGAACTTGACCGAGTTTTACGACTGTATGACCTTTCCGATGCTAACTCTATGGGAAGGATATATTTGACTGTTACATATTTGTCTGGTGATTGGCAGTGTGGTATGTTGTATGTAAATGAATAGATGAATATTAAAATAAATAAACACTCAATCCCCGAGCCAGACAAAAATACAAAGGCTAAAATACAATAGTATATCTATGACCGTACGCTGATCATTCAGCCAAAGAGCCACACGAATGTACTCGAATATGAACATGCAATGGTTCTAAGAATTGTCCGAGTTAAACGTAACCTGAGTTAGAGTTCATGACCGAGCTCGATAGCTGCAG
The DNA here is from genome assembly GCF_040414725.1 of Anabrus simplex. Lineage (NCBI taxonomy): Eukaryota > Metazoa > Arthropoda > Insecta > Orthoptera > Tettigoniidae > Anabrus > Anabrus simplex. The sequence goes on along the minus strand of NC_090265.1, from coordinate 1,071,915,718 downwards.
TCGCTTAAATGCGGCCAGTATCCGGTATTCGGGAGATGGTGGGTTCGAACCCGACTGTCGGCAGCCCTGAAGATGGTTTTCCGTGGTTTCCCATTTTCACACCAGGCAAATGCTGGGGCTGTACCTTAATCAAGGCCACGGCCGCTTCCTTCCCACTTCTAGCCCTTTCCTGTCCCATCGTCGCCATAAGACCTATCTGTGTCGATGCGACGTAAAGCAACTAGCAAAAAAAGAAAAAAAAAGAAAAGAAAAGAAAAAAAGAGTTCATGAAAGAAGACGAGCTGCTCGACTAAGTGGTATGTTCCGAGCTGTCAGCGAAGAGATGGCGTGGAATAACATTAGTAGACGAATAAGTTTGAGTGGCGTCTTTAAAAGTAGGAAAGATCACAATATGAAGATAAAGCTGGAATTCAAGAGGACAAATTGGGGCAAATATTCATTTATAGGAAGGGGAGTTAGGGATTGGAATAAGTTCCAAGGGCGATGTTCAATAAATTTCCAATTTCTTCGAAATCGTTTAAGAAAAGGCTAGGAAAACAACAGATAAGGAATCTGCCACCTGGGCGACTGCCCTAAATGCAGATCAGTAGTGACTGATTGAGGAGAAAAAACAACAAATCAAACAAACACTCCTTTAATTACATTGTAGACCTAAATTATCATGAATGCCACCACTGCACTATAACAGCGCTATTAACTGTCGTACTTAGAGGCCTGGGTTCGATTCCTAGCCCTGACAGAGATTTAAGATTGACTGCGAGGATGATATGCGTTTGAAGAGGTACACGTAGCTCACCACCATTCGTGGTGATCATGAAAAGAGCTGCACCACCTCAAGGAAAAGTGAGCCTCTTTTGCTGGCGGTTTAAAGTCTTACTAACACATTGAAGGCGACACGAGGATGGGAAAGGCCTTAAGTTACAGCTCCAAGATTTTGCCTGGTGTGAACATGGGAAACCACAGACAATTTCCTCAGGGCTGCCGACGGTGGGATTCGAACCCACCATCTCCCGAATGCAAGCTCACAGCTACACGAGCCTAATCACGCGGCCAACTCGATAAGAAGCCAGTGACTATATCACTCGGTTATCACGACCTATATTTATATTTATTTACTTTTTATTCATTTGTTTGGTGCTATTTTACATCCCTTTCTGATGCTAACCCATGAAGAGGTATGTATTCAATTAGCTTGTGTTTCTATACTGGTCGTCAGTATGATTTGTTGTGTGTAAATATAGCGGGAACAAATCCCATAGAAATCTTAATTACAACCTATGTGCTTGATTTTTAAAATACAAAATATGCCTTAGTCCTTTTCATCACCCCACCTGGTAAGATGTTGGACCGTTTAGGCGCATTCTTCTTAAAAATATCCGGTCCTAGAAGGTTTGTCGAGTCGCTCACTGCCTTTAATTCTCTACAGTTGACCGTCTCGGAGACCTATCATTTTCACTGGGTGTCTTCATCTGTCACAGATTTTCCTCAACGCCGTTATGTCTTGAGTTCCAGCTTTCACTTACACGAGCCAGGTTCCATCCCATCTTTCCTGATGACCTCTCTGGGTCATCTCTTGTTTTTCTACAGACATTTCAAGAAAAACAGATATTTTGAATAATATAGATATTCGGAAAGGCACTGGCGATATATCATGAATTATTACTGTGAGGATTAACAGCTCCTGTCTTGGAATTGCATCCTCATCTTACAGTGGTGGCAGTGTAGTAGGTATCGTTCATCGTAATTTGCTTTCCTGCAATGGACTGTTGGAGAGTTAGTTGTCCGCCTGTTAACTAACAAGAGACCAGCGAATGAACGAAACGTAGAGAAAGTCAAGCGGCAAGACATAAGCCATTTAGGGACTCCGTCGGAAATGTCGAGGAAAGGAAGTGACGTGGAAAAGAATAATGATCCTTGTTCAGACGTAGCTTGTCATGGTAATTCCTCAGCGGCACCAACTCTACAATGGTCCATGTTGAAAAGGTTACACGTTACTGAAGACATCTTGGTCATTAATTGTTGAGCCGCCATATTGAATTCATTACATGTGTGCTCTCATTAATAAGTTTGTTAAATAGTAACTTTGTGTTAAATATTTAACACGTTTTTTGTCGCCCATGTGCCTCATTGTATTACTGGCCGTCACTGTGATTACGCTTTGTTATTCTATTAATGTTAATTTACTTGATTTACGTCCCACTGACTTTTCTGAGACTCCGAGGTGCCTGAATTTAGTCCCGCAGGAGTTCTTTAACTTGCCAGCAAATCTACCGACACGAGACTGACGTATTTGAGCACCTTCAAATACCACCGGACTGAGCCAGGATCGAACCTGCGAAGTCGGGGTTAGAAGGCCAGCGCCTGAACCGCCTGAGCCACTCACGCCGGCTTTGTTCTTCTGTAACGGCACTCAAACTGAGGTTCGAGTTATGTGTTCGGGTTATTGGTTCGTGACCTTTGCTTTCAAACGTGGTGCAATTGTGTATGAAAGTGGCAGGGACAATTCTACCGGTCCTTCAAATTGCAACAAAAAAAGTAAATGCAAAAGGCAAATAAATGAGAAGGCGATGTACAGTAACTTGTGCCAGGGAAAGGAGAAAAGAACTGACTCCATATATTACTATCCTCTTCTTCTTTATCTGTTTACCCTCCAACGTCGGTTTTTCCCTCGGACTCAGCGAGGGATCCCACCTCTACCGCCTCAAGGGCAGTGTCCTGGAGCTTCAGACTCTGGGTCGTGCATAAAACTGGGGAGGATGACCAGTACCTCGCCCAGGCGGCCTCACCTGCTATGCTGAACAGGGGTCTTGCGGGGAGATGGGAAGATTGGAAGGGATAGACAAGGATGATGGAAGGAAGCGGGCGTGGCCTTTAAGTTAGGTACCATCCCGGCATATGCCTGGAGGAGAAGTGGGAAACCACGGACAACCACTTCCAGGATCGATGAGGTGGGAATCGAACCCATCTCTACTCAGTTGACCTCCCGAGGCTGAGTGGACCCCGTTCCAGTCCTCGTACCACTTTTCAAATTTCGTGGCAGAGCCGGGAATCGAACCCGGGCCTCCGGGGGTTGCAGCTAATCACACTAACCACTACACCACAGAGGTGGAAGGCAGACTATTATTACCTTCAGTTCCTTGAAAATCCTGCACATTGCTTAGAGACTTGCTTTAGGATTTACCACTAGTGCTATACATGATAGTGTGTGCAGTAATGGTTAGCGTGCTGGCCTTTGGTCACAGGGGTCCCGGGTTCGATTCCCGGCAGGGTCGGGAATTTTAACCATAATTGGTTAATTCCGCTGGCACGGGGGCTGGGTGTATGTGTAGTCCTCATCTTCATTTCATTCTCATCACGATGCGCAGGTCGCCTACAGGTGTCAACTCAAAAGACCTACATTTGGCAAGCCGAACGTGTCCTCGGACACTCCCGGCACTAGAAGCCATTTCTTTTTACTACTACATGAAAAACCAATTACTGAAGGATATTCTTAGTGTGGAAGATTATTACATAACAATGTCAACATCATTTGTTCTAATGAAATGCTACATATGCTGCACATGGATGACGCATATGTGCGCCTACCTGCACCTAGGATATTATATCGTTCTTCAGTGTCGGTCCGTCATCGATGTGTATGTGTAAAAACTTCGCGTGTACTGTTAAAACTACAATTACTACCTTCTAACTAATAGAAAGGAAAACATATCGGCTCCAAGGGGAAATTTATACGTTTAATTAAGACGACAGTGAACATGTTAAAGAAATCGCACAGAACAGCATCATTTATTACCCCCTTCTACACACCATTAAGATCTTTTGCAAACATAAGTCCATAGTATTTTCAGTGCAGTTTATACCACCTCGTTGAATTACTAAAGTATTTAGTTTAAACTACATTTCTATTGCGTCTGTTAACGTGTTACTCTTAAGAACAGTTTAGAAAACTAGTAGTGTAGTTATTTCATTAGATACGGTCTTTTCTGCTTAATTGCTGTGTGATTCTTGTATGATTCTTTCCATATATCAAATTTTAACGGCAATTTTCATTTATCTTAGGGCGTAGGAGTTATTATTATTATTATTATTATTATTATTATTATTATTATTATTATTATTATTATTCATCGTTAGGGCCACTAAGGACCGTGATATCTCAACTGTTTGTCTTCTTGCGAGCCCACCAGATTATCATCCTTTCGGAGTGTGCTTTCTTCCAAGTATCAGAATGTACATGCTTCAGTCGAGTTGGGACTACTTCTTGGTGAACCTGTCAAAGTTTGTGTTAGAGTGATGCTCGGAGTTGAATGCCTGTTTCTGAGATTCCATACTTTAAAAGATCTTTATCGATCTCCAGCAACAAAGGATGAATCGTTTTGAGACTTCTGAAGCAGGATAACAAACATTTACAGATTCTTTCAGCTGGCAATCTGAAGAGGTGAGCGTAAACTCTTACCATTTTCCGGATTACGCTTGATATCTTTTCAGTGTGGGTGTACATTTCTAAGTCTGTAAACACCATCTTTGAGACTGGGAGCAAGAATTTTTCGGATAATCCTCCTTTCCTTAATCGCCAGTTTTTCAAGCAGGCTATGTGTTCTAAGGGTTAAACATTCTGCTGCATATAAGGCTTCAAGTCTAAAATTACAGTTTGATAATGTCCTTTTTTTCGCATTTTTCTATACGGTATATGTTTTGAGTGAGTCGGAAGGCTGTTTCAAACTTTATGACACGTGTTAAGACGGAGAACTTCTCAGAATTATTGGATACAACCCATTCACCAAGGTAGCCTACGTGAATCTCTCCACTTTCAAGATTCTACTGTGGGTAGATCAGAAGATGTGGCGGTGCATGTATGATGTTAGAAGTGAAGTGGGTTTTGGTATATTATTATTATTATTATTATTATTATTATTATTATTATTATTATTATTATTACATTCCTTTAATGTAATCATCCGCAAAGTCTACTGAAAATTCACAGCCTGTTTCCAGTCAATTGACCAGGTAAGGAATGGAATGGAATGGAATGAATGAATGAATGAAGCCCCATCTAGCGGCGAGGATAGGAATTTTGCCGGCTACCGAGGCCTGTCGCACTCCTCTGGGGCAATGATTAATGACTGACAGATGAAATGAAATAATAGTGGAGAGCGGTGCTGGAATGAAAGATGACAGGGAAAAAGCGGAGTACCCGAAGAAAAGCATTTCCCGTCTCCGCTTTGTCCAGCAGAAATCTCATATGGAGTGGCCGAGTGAGAGGCCGGCGCGCTGCCACCTGAGCCACGGAGGCTCCCGCAAAGTCTACTACCTTTTGCCAAATGGGAAATCGTAGGGGAAAGTTAGTAAGGCGTTCTCTGTTAACGACAGCGACGAAGGGTCCTACTGCGTGGACTGCAGATGCCACGTCAGGAAATCGACAGGCTTGGAGGGGTTCCTTCATCGATGGTATAGGGAAATGAGATCACTAATGATGTCAGTCTGATTTTGAGGAATGGACGGCCGACCTTTGCGGTAAAAATCTACAGTCTCATTCCAACCCGCACGAAACGCCTTGACCCATCGTGCAACCATCCTCACGGTAATGCATTCTCTCAACAGGATTCACGTAATCCTCGATAACATTCTGATGTATTTTTGCAACGAGCAACCTCGATTTTAATCCACGAACGCTGATCACCTTTTGAAAACATGCTTTAGAGCGATGAAATCGACACTCTTCACTTCAATGCCACACAGAAATCCCCCTGTGGGTGGGGGTGGTAGAATATCACCCAGGGGCCCTGAACTTTGGAGCTGTGTTGGCGACCACGGGGCCTTTAGCTGAGTACTGGCATTGTTTCCACTTGTGCCAGGCTCCTCACTTTCATCTATCCTATCTGACCTCTCTTGGTCAATTCTTGTTATTTTCCGACCCCGACGCTATTAGGTTTGCGAGGGCTAGGGAGTCTTTCATTTTCACGCCCTTCGTGGCCCTTGTCTTTCTTTGGCCGACACCTTCATTTTTCGAAGTGTCGGATCCCTTCCATTTTTCCCTTTGATTAGTGTTATATAGAGGATGGTTGCCTAGTTGTACTTCCTCTTAAAACAATAACCACCAACACCATCACCACCCAGAAACAACACTCCCAACTGGATGCCGGTCAAAATGCACGCTACACATCGACAACAGCGCCACCTGACCGCTCTCATATCCTGTTTGCGCATGCCCGATCGCCTGCGAGTGTCTGGACTACGTTGCCAGTAGTTTATTTACAACCCTCGTATACAGCACTTCCTTCGTTTGATTTTTTATTCACAGAATACGTTTTTCTTAAACTCTTGTTGATTGAAAAGTCATTTTCGTAAAGAAGATTACAGAATGGCTAAATAATGCAGGTGCAAGAACTGTGAGCAGGCATTAAGGAGTGTGACGGAAGAATTCGAGAGTTTGACGAAAATAGTTAGGATTCTATCGGGGGACGGGTGTGAAGTAGGTCTGCCTCCAGCGATGTAAAGGATATTATAGATATTCAAGAGGTACTGGAAGGCAGGGGAGAAGTTGTGGAAGACAGGTGGGCTAAAGTTTCAAGGCAAAGGAGACTGAGGGCCAAGGAATCTACTCAGGCAGTGTTCAGGCACAGACTGTGGTTCAGGGGAGGTCTCTGTAAGGAATCGATATGAGTCACTGCAGGTAGAACAGCTGGGAGAAGAGGAAGAACAGCGAAGTGTAACAGAGGAGAGTGGCGGTGAGAGGACTGGGAAGGGAAGGGCCCATTAGCGGATAGGAAGGAGGAGGTAGAACAGCTTCATGAGTGTGAGACAAGGGAGGAGGTAGTAGGTTCTTTAGCCATCAGGGAAGAAAAGAGAGACCAGGAGGGGAGGGAGTCTAATGCGGAGGGAGAAGTTAAGGTTCCGGTCATATGAGGAGGTGGGGGGGGGGGATATCACTCTACTGTTAGACACGCGGGGAAAGTATGTGAGGAAAGAGAACCAGGGTACAGTGTTATCCAGGAATTAGGTTAAGGTAGATATTGACGAAAGTCGAAGGAAACGAGGAGGATAGCGAGAAATTAGTAGACTTTCACGTTGGCTAGCATCAACAATGTAAGGCAAGCAAGAATAGGTATCAGCCTAGTAGAGGATTATGTGAGTTCTGGTTAATTAAGTGCAGAATAAGTTTAAGGGAACGGAGATGGTTATCAGTGGGATACTCTGTAGCAGGGATACCGACAGTAAACTGATAGGGGATTTAAATGAGAATATGGAGTGGGTATGTGGGAAACTGGGAGTGTGAGTAGTAGATCCTAATAGGCGGGTACGAGATAGGGATCTGTGCTCAGAAGGCCTTCACTTAAACCGCAGTGGTAGTGTAAGATAGGCTTGTTTAGAAGAGTTATAGGGAGGTACATACAGAGAAACAGATAAAGTTGGAATTCAAGAGGACAAATTGGGGAAAATTCTCATTATAGGAAGAGGAATTAGGGACTGAAATAATTGTCCAGTGGGGATGTTTGATAATTTTCCAACTTCTTTGAAATAATTTAACTAATACTAGGTACCAGCTGATAGGGAATCTTGCATTGACCGGTGTTCGCATCTCGGCCGCCTGGTGAGAAACCAGTGATAGTGCTACTGGCTATTACGCCACCTCATTTTCTATTGCCACCTGAAGCCGACAGCATCCTGCTCCAGTAACACAGACTAGTCTTAAATTCGTAGCAGAGTCGGGAATCGATTTTAGCATCCAACTCTGCAGGAAGATACAATGTTAAACTTCGACCACAACGGCAGAGCATCGTTACACGTAAACAATGTGCGGGGTCTTTGGTGAAGGTCTTTTGGGCGTTGGATACGTCACATGGGTGTTAGAAACAAGTGAAAGCTCAGAGTTAAGGCTTAGAGATTTTCCTTTCTGACTGGACTCTCCAATCTTCATCGACCCCCTTACGTTTAATGGGTGTTTCCGGTTTTACATGTCTCCTTAGGCTTAGACGGGAGCGGTAAGTTAAAGACCTACTCGACTGCGGCTCGCGGCGCTCCGACACCCCGACTTTCTTACCTTGAAAAACATGAGCGCATGGTGTTATGTTCATCGCATTTAATTTTTGATGATGATGATGCTTGTTGTTTAAAGGGGCCTAACATCTAGGACATCGGCTCCTAATGGTACGAATTGAAATGAAAAATTAAAAGTTCAAAATCCTCTACTGACCAGAATTTAAAACGTGAGGACGAAGAATGAATGGATGCATGGATATGAATTTAAAACAATCAGTGGAAACGACCCACAGAAACTGGCGTAGAACAATAGTATTACTGACCGAGGGACTGCTCCTATAGCACGATACTGAATCGATGATGCTTGTAGTCTAAAGAGGTCCAAAATCCAAGTCATCGCCCTTCATAATGGTACTTATCGCTAGGAAAGTAGAACCATGGTATTTGTCATGTTGCAGTACGAATCAAAAGTAGCGCAGACTCGCGGTGTTCCACACATTATGGCACTACTCACAGGTAATGAAATTCGCACATGTCATACAGACCTACTGTGTTTCGCACATTGCGGCGCCATTTACAGGCAACGTAAACCTATGGTGTTCATCACATAAGTGTACCAACCACAGGGACTCACGCTATCCCGTGGTGTTCCTCATATAGTGGGTACTAATCATACGTAGTCAAGCCAGAACCGCGGTGTCGCTCCTAAAGTGGTACTAATCACAGGTACTGTAAAAGCCGCCGCGCTCTCGTTTGCTACTAATTACAAACCTATTTGGTACCCAACATAGTGGTACTACGCGCAAGTAAAAGCGACCCATGTTGTTCCCTGCGTGGTGGTACTAATCACAAGTAGTTTTATGGTTCTAATGCAATCATCCCTTGGGCGTCCCATTTAGTCGGCTCTTACGACAGGCAGGGGATACCGTGGGTTTATTCTTCGTCTGCGTCCCCCACTCACAGGGGGTCATTTAATTTTTTATCACACTTAATTTTAATTATAGTATGTGTCCAACCCTTGTCCCGTTTCTCTACGGGATCGAGTATGAAGTAAGATGGATCTTCGTAGCGACCTTGTACGAACGCATGCCCTTCCTGACATCCTCCTCATTAGCGGAGTTCATGAGATGAAATTAATGATGTGATACACGATAGAAGGAAGGGGGAGAGTGCGGGCAGATAGCCTACTCCTTTCGAACAGCATCAAAGTGTCTGTTCAAGACTTAACGTCCCCATCCGATGGACAAATTACCAACGGCGTCATATGCCATCATTTCATATGAACTTTGCGGAGAGGTTTAGAACTGAATCCAGGCTTTTCGCACACAATCTAGTGATTTTATACTATCTGCCAGCCAACATTCTGACGGAGAAAATATTTTTCTACCAACGGGACTCGAACCAGCTAACCACGGTGTCAGACCACATAAATTTGACGCCTTAACGTTCATGGCCGCCAGGCTGGCTGTTCTTAATTAATTATTATGAGAAATATAGGCTACTTCCCTTGTGGATACCCATAACAAAGATTATATGTAGGCTATGGGATCAATTGTTACTGAGAAAAGTGTACCTGCGACGAACTTATAAGAAGTAAATTAACAAGAGACACCTTTTCAACATAATATATGAAGTAAATAATAGGAAGTAAATAATAGCCAACCAATTTCGATGAACCTCAAAATCTTTCGACCGGTAAGAAGGTATGATAAGTATTTTCACACAAGAAATTGATGCAACAACACTCCAAAACATTATGCTCTTTGATCAACGAAAGAACATGCGCGTAATTCACACGAAAATCACAGCCACATGATATGTAAACATGGTATACATAGTACACATGGTATACAGATTTTGAGGTTCATCGGAATTGGTTGAATATCCAAGACTGGATGTAGTATTATTTACTTGATATATCGTATTGAAAAGGTGGACCCACTTGTCAATTTATTTTTATAATTGCACTTCAATACGGAACAATAATGACATTTATAGCTTATAAAAATGCGAGGAACTTATAAAATTTACACATTATTTTTCTAACCGCCTGTGCAAGGCTCTCTTACGCCCAACCTCGGTCATCATGGGTTTGTTCTATTTTCTCTGTTTCATTCTTTTCATGTTTTTTCGTTAAATTAAGATATTGCGACGTTTGAGAAATTTTCACAAAATTCTCAAAGAACATGCTAAGTCCACGTTTTAATTTTTTCCGATATTACTGCCATCTTGTGGCTCTAATAATCTAGTTTAATTCCTCTGGCCTATAAAGGGAAGTAACCTGTTAAGTTCCTAGATTTGAGCGATTTTATAAACCATAAACAGGGAAGAACATGATGTTCATTTTTAATGGCGTGTGGCCTCCGGAGAAGCCTGGTGCAGGTCTTTCAAGTTGATTCCCTATAGGCGACCTGCGCGTCTATGAGGATGGGGCCCTATCTGTGACGAATTCCAATGATGAAGCCCGTGAAACATCGGAATTAACCAATAAAGGTTAAAATCCCCAACCCTGCCGGGAATCGAACCTGGGACTCCCAGGACCAAAGGCCAGCACGCTAACCATTTAGCACGGAGCCAGACAACATGGTGTTACAAAGTTTTAATAATGCTCTCTAGTAAAATGAGTAAAATGCGATTTAGCATGTTCTTCCCCTGGAACCTTCATTTCTTGACACAGCTAGGAAGTTTTCTCACATACAGATATCGATAGTTCTCGCGTAGATGAAATGAGTGGCACCTCGCTTTCGCGAGTTACACGTTATTTTACACCACAAAAGGGTGGGTGCACGTGCCGCGCGCCATCTGAACTTGAAAGATACTTGCATAGAGTCTTTGGAACTTTCTCTTTTCAAGTCGGTTACTATATTTTTTATTATTATGAAATGGCCCCACGGTCTTGCGATATACCGAGCAAGTGGTCATGCGGTTAGGGTCGCGCAGCTGTGAATTTGCATTCGGGAGATAGTGGGTGGAACCCCACTGTCGGCAGCCCTGAATATGGTTTCCCATGTTTCACACGGCCGCTTCCTATCCCATCATCGGCATAAGACCTATCTGTGTCAGTGCGACGTAAAGCACATCGTAAAAATTAAAAGAAGAAAGTTTTGGGATAGCGAGCCTGTCTCTTACCCGGAAGTCCTGGGTTCGATTCCCGCCCAGGTTAAAGATTATCTTTACCTGGATGTGAGGACTGTTTCGAGGTCATTCAGCCTACATGAGAACAACTGAGGAGTTATCTGACGGAGAGATAGCAGCTCCCGTGTAAAATGCCAAGAATAATGGTTGGAAGAATTCGTCTCGTTGACCATGTGTCACCTCGTAGTCAACAGGCCGTTGGGATGCGCAGCGGTTCCTTGGTAGGCCAAGGCACTTCAAGGCTATAGTGCAAAGAGGTCTGTTTAGGTTTTTTCTTTATAGTTTTGAAATTCGTCAAAGAAGTCTGGTGCATACTTTTTTTTGCAATGCACGGACTTTTCTTTTACGGAGCAGCTCAGTACTAGAAATAAACGATTTTTATGTCTAAAGATCGACTTCTTTACATAGTATTAAATTAGCACTTTGAATTAAAGCAGCTGTTGTGTTTGTAACATGGACGTTTGAATTAAATGGAATAGGAGAGAAGGTAGCATGCTAGTGGGTGACATAGCAGCTATGCGGTCATGGCCGTTGCCTGGTACCGCGCCTGGGTTTCGCTCGGTTAGAGCTTGTGGTTTGAAATTAGTTTCTTTTACTGCAGGGAGATGGGTGTGATAGTGTACCTATCGATCAGCCAACTCGCAGAAGGCCGGGCGGAGAGTGCGGCCGTGATAATCCCAAATACCGTAATGTATTGCGAGTTCAACAAAGCGCTGTTTGAAATGAACAGTGAGCTCGCTCAAGTGAATACTGTGAGCTCTACTTTGATCGTTCGCGAAGCGGGCAGCATGTAGGGAGCTTCAGAGGAGGACAGTCATATTATTAGCCCAGATTCATTTCTCGTGACACGTATTGTTTACAGTCTTCTGGTATGGGCTAGAACAAATAATTTTGTTACTTTCATTGATCTATCTGAACTTCATGCTTGGTTATGACAATGTGAACGTGACTGAGGTATGGCGTTATGAATAGTGTGAACGTGTCACTGATAGGCTTTGCAGACTGATATGTAATAGCGACGCTCGGCTCAGCGAGGAAAGCAACGGAAACTACATCACTCCTCACTTTCCTAGAACACTTCTTCAGTGGATGACTGTTGATGGTGGAGATGATGGGGATCCAAACAGCCTTCCGGTTGATGACTCAACATGCAGTACTTATGCTCAACAACTAATTTTTCACGAGAATATTATTTAATGCAGGAAACGAATTACGGTTCTGGGAGGTCGGGGAGTGGAATGCTTTCGCGTTAGCAAAGTTGTAACGCCATAGGCTTCTCATCAAGGCGGACGCGATTCGAATTCCGGCCAATGAAAGTGGGATTTTTGAAATGAAATATTACATCCCTGTGGTTCGAATTCCACATAAACTGGAGATCCCATGGCTATGATCATGAAGTCAACAGCTACATAAAACTTTTTTTTTGACGTAACGGCGTTAACAAAATCAGCCTGTTTATGACAGTCTTTTTGTACCAAAGTGATAGAACTGTTAAACTTTTTAGTCTGTCGAAACACCAATTACAGTATAACACTGTAACATATCTGTAAAAATAACACACCAATGGACAAAAATGAGATGTTTCGTTCTACAAGAACAACTTCAGATTCTGTCATATAAAATTTTAACTATATGTATACTATATAGGGGCTGCCTGTCTGAGGCGGTAAAGGCATGCTCGGTTCACCCGGGAGGACGTGGGTTCGATTGCTCGTCAGGAATTCGAAAAATTTAAGAAACAAGATTTCCACTTCCGGAGGTGCACATGGCCCTGAGGTTCACTCAGCCTACACCAAAATGAGTACCAGGTTATTTCCTACGCGGGAAGGCGGCCGGACGTAGTAGAGCTAACTCTATCGCACCATGTGCCGTTGTTACGGGTGGTGGAAGCCTTTACCTTCCACTCCTTCCAGGGTCTCCATGGCCTGTACGGAGATGACTTTGATTTTTATATTCTATATGTACAATATAGTTTTAGGTTCCGTAATGCAGTAGTTTGACTTGGTGATAACGGACAGTTACCTGTTTAAGATAAGCAGAAAAAAACCTCTCAAATTTTAGTAAGGCGACAGTGGAGGACTCTTGCATTTCCTGCATTCAAAACTTTGCCTCACTTGTTCATAAAATCACCAATTCACAATCATTGACAAGTTTACGCAACATAAACAATATTGTACATGCAGTATAATGGCAAAAAGTGATTTGATAGAATCTGAGGATGTTCTTGTAGAACGAAACATCTCATTATTTGTTCATTAGTGTGTAAGGTGTGTTATAGTGCTATAATTGGTGTTTCGACATACTTAAAATTGTTATTAACTTAGCCGACACTGGAAATATATGGCTTCCTTTTTAACAAACTATAGGTGATACGTTCGATATTCTGATATCGCTAGGAAATTCAAAGCCCCAGATAAATGGCAGAACAACAAATTTAGCTCCAGTGTTGCCATCTTGTATTTTCAAGATCCGCTAAATACTACTAAAATTCGCTAAAATTCCGCCAAGAAATCCGATCTCAAATAATGAGCAATAATAATAATAATAATAATAATAATAATAATAATAATAATAATAATAATAATAATAATAATAATAATAATAATAAATGTCTGCACTCACCTGATCTGTGAGTTCCACTGGGATTAACCCCCTGCCTGGGAGCCGGCGAGCTAAAACTTGTAGGCGTTTTAGTGCCGGGTGCAAACCAGGTGAATCCCCTACCTCGAGGTCCACACACACAACAGACCAGTTAATTTAACGGTATTCCTTCATAGCATAAATACAAATGCTACTCTCTCACAGTTTCATTATCTGTCGTCATTCGCCAACTAAGAGATAAGTACCCTTTCCCCACTCGTTACGAATTTACGATACCATGAAATGAAATGTCGTATCGCTTTTAGTGTCGGGATATCCCAGGACGGGTTCGGCTCGCCAGGTGCAGGTCTTTCTATTTGACACCCGTAGGCGACCTGCGCGTCTTGATGAGGATGAAATGATGATGAAGACAACACATACCCCCAGCCCCCGTGCCATTAGAATTAACCAATTAAGGTTAAAATCCCCGACCCGGCCGGGAATCGAACCCGGGACCCTCTGAAGCGAAGGCCAGTACGCTGACCGTTCAGCCAACGAGTCGGACTATATGATCTCATAACATCAAATCCCAATAACACGTTTTCCTCATGTCACTGCTAGCTCCTGATAAGAAATACAGAATAGCTCGGAGAGAGACTGGAGTAAAAAAAAAAAACGACGTAAAATTGATAAAACACTAAATTCCGCTATAATAAATCTAGAATGCCGCCAAAAAATCCGCTGTCCGCTAAATGATATTTTTCTCCGCCGACAGTCTTCTAATTCCGCCAAATTTAGCGGAAAATCCGCTAAGTTGGCAACACTGTTTAGCTCAATGATGCAACCTCTAACCATGGGGGTCTCATGCTACCAGCGCTCATTACGTGCACTGAGTACGTTTCGGAGCGCTGCGCTGTGGTGAGTGAACGTGTAGACCGATTGAAAAGCTTGTATCAGTGTGAAGAGACAGACCAACAAATATAATGAAAATTAAAAATTTGCAACAAAAATGTTCAAAATTCAGAGATTTGACCGTCTAAATATCAATTCTGACCTCTGATATTAGAAAGTTCTCTTTGAGCCAGAGATGATACACCCGCAGGGACAAAGTTGTTCGGGTTAGAATATGTAGAATTTCTTAATTTGCTTCATATCGACTTCTGAATGCAAATTCTGACCATTGATGTGTGTAACATTGAATAGTGTGTTACGCCCAAAATAATGGTACTGTAGTATCCAGTACGGACATAATATGTATTTCTTTATTAGGTTACATTAACACTACGTCTATAAAGACAATGGAGCTGGAATAATTGTTTATCGTAATCTAGAAAAATAATAAATGGCAAGGTAGTTCGTAATTGAGTAGATGGTGCCGGTTGGCGCTGTGAACATTGCGTCACGGTGATGAACACCACATTTCTCCCCCACGAGTGTTCAACTATACTTCTTATTAAAATGAACACGTCTTCCATAGCGGGTTGTCACAGTTGGAGGTGATGTCGTGTGAGGTGTAGGATCTGTCGGTTTTTTCTTGTAGTGTAGCAGGAATTGTTGAGGTGCTCTGTGTCGTAGAATCATCTGGGTCTGTAATAAAGGTCGGTTTCAGCTGATAGGAGGAGAATTTCCTTGATTGATTGATCAATGGGTCTCGGCCCAAAAGTGGCCACCGCTGGTCCGTGATCCGGCAGCTCTGCACTCTAACCGGCCAATCGAGCAGAGAAGGGATGGCCACGGCTCCACCGTGGCTCTACGTTTCCGTATTTGGGAGACGGAGAGGGATTAGTTCCCACCGCCGGCTGTCTGAGAAGGGTTTTCCGTGGTTTTCTATTCTCCTGCACTAAGGCGAATGCCTTATTATAGCTCACGACCATCCACCCTCTCATCTTCTCCGCACATCTCCTTTTCCGAAAACAAATCTCCCGGCCTGAAAGACTGCGTCACCGTCTAGGAGGCCCGCCTCCCCCTTCAGGGGAGGAATGAAAATTTTTTGTAGTAGCCGATCAATGGAAACAGTTACTCGCGTACTACGGATTTCAAAATCGTAGGGATTCGCAGAACGACTTGGATTGAACGGGCCACCGTATGGATATTGCAATGTCCTACGGACTGCATCATGACGTACGAACACATGTGAACAAGTGTCCAGTTCACGAAAACCAAAAGCCTGTCGTGCACAGTGAAGACGCGGTGAGGTAGGACGCAGTTTTCTGGATCGACTTCGCAGAGCTCTCACAAAGTCTGATGCCTCGATGATGTCGCTGGAAATGTTTATGGAGAACTCTCCTAATAGTCGTACCGTTTGTCCAAACACTAACTCCTTCATCTTATTTCTGTACAGGAGATTGCAGTACATTGCGGGAGACTCAGGACAATTAGGGCAGACGTTACATGGTGTACGAAAATTTGAGTCAACAAATGTACTGAAACGTATGCTCTTGCTATATAATATTAGCAATCCCTGTTGTTAGGCGTCCATGAAGATAAGTTAGTTCGCAATAAATAATATAATAACACAAGAGCCGTAAAGATAAAATTAATATATTTTTTATTTCATTTGTATGTTGACCTGATAATTGCCCACTGCGGTGCCATTGGTCTCACTGCAGTTATCATCAGCCACTTATAAATACTGAATTGACTATTTAACGTGTCTTTTATTTCATTCTAAGTCAAAACTTACGTAGAGTCACGTTGTCACGGAAATACAGCGGCACAGACCTCCTCTAGTAAAGTATACTCGTGTCCTCGTCCCGAGGTGGTGCAGCTCTTTTCAGGCACACCCCCACTGGAGGTGAGCTGCATGTACCATTTCAACCACATAGCAGCCCTCCTGCCATTCTTACATTTCTGGCAGTACCGGGAATTGAATCCGGGCCCCCGAGGACGCAACTAATAACACTAACCGTTACGCTACGGAGGTGGACATAGTCCTCCTCTGCCTCACCCGTATCTTTCTAAGAATAGTAATCGGCAGGGTCCACCGCATTTTAGAACCAGGTGGCAGATTCCATATCTGTTGTTTTCCTGGCCTTTTCATAAATGATTGCAAAGAAATTAGAAATTTATTGAACATCTCCCTTGGTAAGTTATTCCAATCCCTAACTCTCCTTCCAATAAATGAATATTTGCCCCAATTTGTCCTCTTGAATTCCAACTTTATCTTCATATTGTGATCTTTCCTACTTTTAAAGACGCCACTCAAACTTATTCGTCTACTAATGTCATTCCACGCCATCTCTCCGCTGACAGCTCGGAACATACCACTTAGTCGAGCAGCTCGTCTTCTTTCTCTCAGTTCTTCCTAGCCCAAACTTTGCAACAATTTTGTAACGCTACTCTTTTGTCGGAAATAACCCAGAACAAATCGAGCGGCCTTTTTTTGGGGATTTTTTCCTGTTCTTGAATCAAGTAATCCTGGTGAGGGTCCCATACACTGGAACCATACACTAGTTGGGGTCTTACCAGAGACTTATATGCACTCTCTTTTACATCCTTACTACAACCCCTAAACACTATCATAACCATGTGAAGAGATCTGTACCCTTTATTTCCAACCCCATTTATGTGATTGCCCCAATGAAGATCTTTCCTTATATTGAGACCTACTTACAGTGATCCCCAAAAGGAACTTTCACCCCATTGGCATCATAGTAAGGGCGAAACGTCTGGCAGTTCAAATAAATTGACGCGGTCCACGCCAGAATGTGCATCACATAACAACATTTGCCACGTAACCCTACGAATGAAGACCTCAACATGACAACCACCTGTGGTCGGATCTGTTCTCACAACCTAGAAAGTAGAAGATGAACACCTAACCGACTACTCTTCGTAGTTGGGAAAAAATAATAGTGCCATATGAAAAGCAAAACAAATATTCAGAAAGCAATAAGGGCAGTATGGATAGCTTTCAACTTTATACCGGGCAAGTTGGCCGTGCGATTAGGGGCGCGCAGCTGTGAGTTTGCATCTGGGAGATAGTGGGTTCGAACCCCACTGGCGATGATGGGACAGGAAAGGGCTAAAAGTGTAAAGGGAACGGCCGTGGCCTTAAGGTAAACCGAGCTCGATAGCTGCAGTCGCTTAAGTGCGGCCAGTATCCAGTATTCGGGATATAGTGGGTACGAACCCCACTGTCGGCAGCCCTGAAGATGGTTTTCCGTGGTTTCCCCATTTTCACACCAGGCAAATGCTGGGGCTGTACCTTAATTAAGGCCACGGCCGCTTCCTTCCTATTCCTATGCCGTTCCTATCCCATCGTCGCCATAAGACCTATCTGTGTCGGTGCGACGTGAAACAAATAGAAAAAAAAATTAAGGTAAAGCTCCAGCATTTGCCTGGCGTGAAAATGGGAAACCACGGAAAACCATATTCAGGGCTGCCGGAAGTGGGGTTCGAAACCACTATTTCCCGAATACTGATACTGGCCGCACTTAAGCGACTGTAGCTATCAAGCTCGTTGTAGAAGAAGAAGAAGAAGAAGAAGAAGAAGAAGAAGAGGAAGAAGAAGAAGAAGAAGTAATTTGCTGACATATGTCAGCGAAGCTGATCTCTACTGCCGAGCTGAGTAGCTCAGACGATTGAGCGCTGGCCTAACTTGGCGGGTTCGATTCCGACTCAGTCCGGTGGTATTTGAAAGTGCATAAGCCAGCGTTGTGTCAGTAGATTTACTGACACGTAATATGACTTCTGCGAGACAAAATTCTGACACCTTGGCGTCTCCGAAAAACGAATAACATTATTCTTTTACGATTGTTTAATGTCGAACCGACATAGGTTTTATGGCGATGATGGGATAGGAAAAGCCTAGGAATGGGAAGGAAGTGGCTGTAGCCTTAATTAAGGTACAGTCCCAGCATTTGCCTGGTGTGAAAATGGGAAACCACGGAAAGCCATCTTTAGGGCTGCCGACAGTGGGGTTCGAAGCCATAATCTTCCGGATGCAAGCTCATAGCTGCGCTCTCTAACCACACGGCTAACTCGTCCGGTAACATTATTTATCACTGATCCCTACTGGAAGGTTCCTCAGTCTGAGTCAACTGGGTGCAGAGTGCTCAACTAGAGATCTTAAACATATCAATAATCGGAACATGGAGTGCCTAGATTTTTAACCGTCCTTTAACAATAGGCTACCACAGTCGGCATCGAACCCACAAACTTGGGCCCGTGGATACTCAACTAGGGTAACTAATGATGGAAGACGCCGGCCTACGATGGTCTGCAGAGGTCTCCTCATCAATGTGCAAGACGTTAGTGGTTACATTCATTACCACGTTACAAAGTAGTGAAAACAGCGGCCTTATCTTGAAGAACTGATGAGTCGTACACATTTTCGCCAGCTGGCGTTACTTTCATTACGACTTTCGTTCTCACATATATCTCTTTGTCTTATTGCTGGTATTTTTCTTCTAAAATGAGCTTTTAACGCCGATATCGGAGAAGAAATGTGGCTGTAATTGAAAAAGAGCGAGGAACGAAGTGAAATAAAATATCTCTTCGAGTTTCCACTTGGACGAGCTACTGGTAGATCTACAAGCTCGCACTGCAGTAGTAGCTACGACAATCACACTGCTGTTTGGTATCGTGCGTACTGCATTGGTGGTTAGCATACGTCTCATACTCAGGACCGCAGATTCGATTCCAACGGTGTCGACTGTATTAGAAAAATCCTCGTGAACAGATAAGGTATTCATTCGTGTAAACTTCTACCGGTATTCAAATTCGGCAGCCCAGGCCACACATTATTATTATTATTATTATTATTATTATTATTATTATTATTATTATTATTTATTGTTGTTACGTCCGGCTCCATGCCTAAATGGCTGGCGTGCTGGCCTTTGGTCACAGGGGTCCCGGGTTCGATTCCAGGCAGGGTCGGGAATTTTAACCATAATTGGTTAATTCTCCTGGCACGGGGACTGGGTGTATGTGCCGTCTTCATCATCACTTCATCCTCATCACGACGCGCAGGTCCCCTACGAGAGTCAAATCAAACGACCTGCACCAGGCCTCTCGGAGGACACACGACATTGTTTTTAGGTCTCACTAACTAATTTTGATGGTTTTCGAAGACGCCGATGTGCCAGAATTTTGTCCCGTAGTTCTTTTACGTACCGTACCAGTAAATCTACCGAGACGAGGCTGACGTAGGCTATATGTACACCTTCCAATACCACCGAACTGAGCCAGGATCGAACCTGTCAAGTTGGGGTCAGAAGGCCAGCGCCGAGCCACTCAGCCCGACATTATTATTATTATTATTATTATTATTATTATTATTATTATTATTATTATTATTATTATTATTATTGCTATTATTGTTACCGTGTTTTGGTGGATCAGCAGAGGTGAAAGAAGCTGCGGGCTGGAATGGGTCTAACTACAAGTCCGAAAGATGATTTTTAAAATTTAAATAAAGGTTATATTTTCAATTGATAACAAGATTTAACAATTATCACTAGGTGAAATAACAAAGAAAAATCAGGTACAATGCAACTTTACAAACGAAAGCACAAGTTAAGAAAATTTTACAAATTCTGGGCTACGAGCCCCAAATTTTAACAATTTCTGAGCTCTCAGCTCACAACCACAAATTACCAAAGGCCAGAAAACCCCTCATTACATGGAGCACTTGCTCCCGACTTCACATTTCAAGCCTCTCTAAGGCACTTTTACCACAACACCATAAAGAGCTGACCCGCTCTCAATCTTTCAAGCCTATTAAAGGCAACAACAGACTATTACACTAAACTGCCATCAAGGCACAACTTATAAAGAAACAGGGGTATCTCGTACCCAATCTACTGGGCCTTAGTGGACAAATACTAGGTTAATTTAAATGGCCCAAAACGTAAAAGGAATGGAGGCGTGAATAAGCACTCCTAAATACACATTTTAAAACCTAAGTGGCGCTAGGCCGATTACACAGGGGCTAATCCCAAGCTAGGGAGGTGACTCGTATGAGAAAACTTGAATACATTAAGGAAGAGAAGAAACGGTTATGAAAACGTCGTCACCTCAACTTCAAAATGGAGGGGAACTCAAGAGGGTAAAGCACTCTCTATCCCCACTTTACAGTTAGAGATTTGTAGTTTTTACATAGACTGAAATAGGATTTGCATTTTAAAAAGGTTGGTTACATATTAAAGGTTTCGAACCCTCCCCGCGAGTTAAACTGCTGAGCTAGCAATAAAATATGTTAAATGGCCATTACCTTGTTGAAGATCTGTTGCCCGAAGAAAGAGGCGCTTCCCGCCCCCTGCTACATATCCACACGCAAAGCTAGATGTTATTGAATTGGCCCGGAGACAAGAAAATCAGCAGTTTTTAAACCCTCGTGGAAGATTCGAGACCTTTCCTGAATGAAACAGCCACACCCACAACCTTTTATTGGTCGGTTAAAATTTACACGTAAAAAATGAAGAAGAAACCTGTGATAGGTGGGGAATTAAATACATAAATTATTGATTGGCTAGCTTCAAAATAGGCAGAAGAAAGGGTTAATATTGCCAACCCACAAATGAAAAAACGAAATTTAATAAAGAACAAACTTATGAAAACAAAAATTCTTCCAAAAGTTCCTTCACTTCACACCAGGGTGCATGATCATAGTTTTTAAGCAGTGACATCTATAAGAGAATGTCCACACTTGCTGATCAAATGAGAAATTAAAAACAAATCTAAATGCACACAGTGACATCTTCTGATAAACAGTTGAGTTGATTCCGTTTTTAAAGTTCAGAGTTTCTCCTGTAGAGGAGTTTCAATTGGCGCAAGATTTGAACTTGCGTCGTAGAGGTGTACCGCCCGGTACAATTATTATTATTATTATTATTATTATTATTATTATTATTATTATTATTATTATTATTAAAGGGGAGAAATATCTTAGTTAATGACTCTTGGTTTTGAGGCGATGATGCCAAAAATTATACGCATAAAAGAGGGAAGATATAGATATGAAAGTAAAGTGGTCACTCTAATTCAATCACAGTTTTAGTCAAAAGATTCCTGAAGTTACCGTTCCATATTTCTGATATGTTATCTCTGAGATATAAAACATCACTGAAAAACAGAACGAGACCACAGTATTATATATGTTCCTCGTAGGCAGTGTTGCCAACTTATATTTTTAAGATCCGCTAAATACTACTTAAAATCCGCTAAAATTTCGCCAGGAAATCCGACATGAAATAATAATAATAATAATAATAATAATAATAATAATAATAATAATAATAATAATAATAATAATAATAATAATAATACAAGTAAATGTCTGCACTCACCTGACCTGTGAGTTTCAATGGGATTAACCCCCTGCCTGCGAGCCGGCGAGCTAAAACTTGTAGGCGTTTCACTGCCGGGTGCAAACTAGGTGAATCCCCTACCTCAAGGGCCACACACAAAACAGGCCAGTTCATTAAACGGTCTTCCTTCGTAGCATAAATATAAATGCTGCTCTCACAGTTTCATTATCTGTCGTCATTCGTCAACTAAGAGATAAGAACCCTTTCCCCACGCATTAGAAGTTTATGATTCCATGATCTCATAACATCAAATCCAAATAACATGTTTTCCTCATGTGACTGCTAGCTCCTGACAAGAAATGCAGAACAGCTCGGAGACAGACTGGAGTACAAATTAAGAAAGAACGTAAAATGGATAAAACACTAAATTCCGCTGTAATAAATCTAGAATTCCGCCAAATATTCCGCTGTCCGCTAAATGATATATTTCTCCGCCGATAGTCTTCTAATTCCGCCAAATTTAGCGGAAAATCTGCTAAGTTGGCAACACTGCTCGTAGGTACACTTTTCTGAGAAACAAACAAGCCTAAAAATTTAATGTTTGTCGCAGGTATCCACAGGTTTGTATGCACATGCGAGGTGAATTATCTTTCGATAATAATTAAAATTAAGTTCTGATAAATATTAAATGAGCTCGTTAATTTTTCTGCTAGTGGTTTAATTTCGCACTAACACGTGTAAAATTTCTGGCGAAGCAAGTTAGGTAGGAAAAGGCCTAAGCCTTAATAAAGGTACAGTCCCAGTACTTGTCTGGCGTGGAAATGGGTAACCACGGAAAACAATCTTCGGAGCTGCCGACATTGGGTTCGAATCCACCATATCCCGAATGCAAGCTCACAGCTACGTACGTTATTCGAACCGCGGAGCCAACTCGCTCGGCGTGTGTACCTTTAGATCACCTTGCTACTCTTATGACATCCTTGTATTGAATTTAGATGCATAATGTAGTTATATGCATTTGTTAATGTCACATTTAGTTTGTCAACGATATCTCAAAATGAGTTGTTAGTACGTTCCGATAGAGCTGCTTCTGTCCCGCCTTTCATTAAGTTGGAAAATATATGATCCTGAAATGGTGTAGGAGGCAGATACTGGGAGATACTTGTATACAATGGAAATGCAAAGCAAAGTCACCTCCGTACAGGCCATGCAGGCCCTTGGAGGAGTGGAAGGTAAAGGCTTCCATCATTGTTAACCTCGACACATGATGGGGTAGAGTGGTTAGCTCTACGCCCGGCCGCCTTTGCCCCCAGATATTAACCTGGTACTTATTTTTGGTGTAGGCTGAGTGAGCCTCAGGGCCATACGCACCTCCGGAAGTGGAAATCTCGTTTCTCGTTTGTTCTGTTGTTTGCCCTGCTCATTACCTGAATGGTTAGCATAGTGGCCTTCGGTTCAAAGAGTCCCGTGGTTGATTCCTGGTCAGGTTAAGTCAGAGATTCTAGCCGTGTTTGGTTAACTCTTGTGACTCTGGGACTGTTTTTTTTTAAAATACACACAACATATCGCAGTGAGCCTCCGTGGCTCAGACGGCAGCGCGTCGGCCTCTCACCGCTGGATACCGTGGTTCAAGTCCCGGTCACTCCATGTGAGATTTGTGCTGGACAAAGCGGAGGTGGGACAGGTTTTTCTCCGGGTACTCCGGTTTTCCCTGTCATCTTTCATTCCAGCAACACTCTCCATTCTCATTTCATAGCATCTATCACTCATTAATGTAAATCACTTTGGGAGTGGCGACCCCATCGTAATAATAGCCTATATCTGATTCATTCATTACATCCCTGACCTGGTCAATGACTGGAAAACAGGTTGTAGGTTTTCATTTTCATTTTCAACATATCGCAGTACACTGTCAACTACTACAGAAACACGCAATAATAGAATATATTCCTCAACATACAGTTGTATCAAGAAGAGCATTATAATGTTATTGGTTTACTAACTACGTTTATGGTTTTCGGAGACGCCGAGGTGTCAGAATTTTGTCCCGAGGAGATTCTTTTACGGGCGATTCACCCCGGAAAATCATTTTCACTCTCAGTTGTAACCGTGCAAGCGAAAAGGAAAGTTATAGTAAGCGAATGCTGACATGGGGATCACTATTCAGAAGTACCGAGCAGGGATAGGTTGTTGACAGGGGTGAGGAAGGCTCGCCCAGCGTGCTACAGAATTCAGTATTGGGCAGCAAGCGGGGCTCACCACAATTCCGATGGCAGCCTCGGTGGTGGCGGTGTTGCTGCTCTTCGGAGGCTCAGAAATAAACCCTAGACCCGGTCCTAATGGCGCCGTGGGATGGGACGAACTGGAAAAGATACAAGTAGGTTTTCCAAGCAGAACAGACCAGAGATCATCTACGGGAGCAAGTTAATGAGTGAAGAGACGTAAGGGCTGTGCTACGACAGCCAGATAAAAGTTCGATTGAAAACGCGTACTACGACTTTCATTTATGTGCAGTCTGGAAGAATATTCTCGAGTTTAGCTATGCCGAAGTTGGAGAGTCAGTTAACGCTCTTATTTGGGACTTCGCTCCTATTGGGAACGCTACTGTAAGAATCAAGATGACTGCACATGCAAGATGAATCTACATCTGCATGATGTTATACGAAAAATAAGTTTTTATAATATAATCTATGTATCATCTTTATTTATTTATCATCTTTATTTATTTTCCTCCAGGTCTACAGTATTGCTACCTTATTGATCCAATAATGGACAAAAATAATAAGCCCAACCTAGACAGGCTTTTATACTAACATACACATATAATAGATTCTCATAAAATAAATGAAATAACATTAATTAACTCTAACCTAAGCGATATCTCGGTAAAACTAAGAAGAAAGTAAATTATATTAAATTAAATAAGCGAGCTAACAAAATAAGATAAATTAGGATAATTAATCGTCACCACGGCAAGGTAGCCCCTGGCCAGCTCCTAATGGAGATCTGATCGCCATGGCAACACGTCACCAACCAACGTATCAAAACAAAATTTTAAAAAGTATATTACAAAATTACATGGCAACGAAAATAAAACAGTAATTAAGCAATGGCAAAACAAACAAAATTAAGCTCTGATTTAACAGTAGCTGGCAACTCGGCATAAGTGTAAAATACCTTCCGGTAAGACGGAACAAAATAAGAATCGCACACCGGCATACCATGGAAGGCTAATGCCTTTCCTCATCCTGTGATGTCAGCAAAACCCAGAAATCTGCTTCCTCACTGACCCAGGCTAGCTGACACCAACTTACCTCTTGCTCAATCTGCTGAGCTGTGCCTACCTATGCAACAACATATGCACTATTCTACTTTAAGTTACCTCTCGTTATTCCTTATGACCTCAACCTCCAACGTTTTACCAATTAGCTCAATTATTAACTCTTATCAAACCGGAAACACTTCCAGGCCGTAATGACTCAAACTCCATATTAAATTTCACACTAAATAACTTATTCACTCTTTACTCAAATACAATTAACAAACACACTCCACTACCTACCTAAATTGGCTTCTTAACAGTACCTCTAACCACTGACAGACCAACTTCCAACCACCTTGCCGCCGCCCTTCATTATAACACCATACTTCATAAATAATCACTTTCACAAACTACCAAATCAACTCCTTACAAATAACACTACATCCACCATTATCTTGCTTTCTCTTGTCAGTTCACAAACACAACTCTTATCACTCTTACTCCAAACTTCTACTATCATTTAGATACATCTATCACTCTTAGCAAACCGGTAACACCTCTAATCCGCAATGACCCAAACTCCACATTAGATTACACATTAAATCACTTTATCATCATCACTGTTACTCGCTATATCCTCATTATGTAACTTCTTACCATATTACCGTTCACATATACTTAACTATAATATCACAGCCTCTATAACTTCCTCCTTCTTAACAACCGAACCATCTTTCCTTAATAACAATCACTCCATTATCTCAAACTTTCAACTTTCTCGTTACCTCTCGTTGCTCACTATAAACATACATATCACCAAATCTCTCCACCTTCAGCACTTTAACAACCAAACTCCACTCAACTTCCAACTATATCCTCTTCACCTTTCCTTAAATATCATCATTCTTTACGCTCCACTAACACCAACTCTTAATCATCCTCCACATTCAATTATACCACCTCCTCTTACTCCTAGAATAATTACCATACCATCTCTATAATTTAATCACTCTTATCTCAACTACAAATCTATCTTTTTCAAATGACAATACATTTCCACCATAAATTTACTTCCTCTTATACAACTAACATAAAGACTCTACCACTTACCATAATCACTCTCACATACTGTATCACCAAATCAATCCCTTATGAATAACAATCCAATTACACCAATCTAAACTCCACATTAAATTACAATTCAATGGCTTTCTCTCTCTTAGCTCACATACAATCAATACACACATTCTACCACCTCCTCGTATCACCTAGCTTACTTACTAATACTGTTTGCCTTTATACTTGGCAAAAGAAAACCCAGTCAAAATACCGACACATACCAACAAATCTACCTCTTATACCAAAACAACCTCACTCCGACATTTTCCAACTTATATTTGTTTCCTACTTTTATCTCGAATATATCAAAACCTCACTCCACTATAATTTCATCATTCTTCACCAACCAAACCCTAAAATACAGACACATACGATCTAAAACTACTTTATTATCTTTCCCTATACTACCACCATGTATTCAGCCACCATTCCCTTATTTACTAACTTGTTAGAGTTTTTACTTCTTGTAACTCTACCCTCTTCATTTTTCTTAATTCCCCATATGTCTCTTAAGCTCCTGCTTCTTCCTTTCCTCATATACAGCTCTATTCTCTGCCGGGTTTCCGCTGCTCTTTCCTCTTCATTCTGCACATCCCTTCCTTCATTGCATTCGCCTCTCCGACTTTCCTCTTCTCTGATTATGTCCATAGCTGTATCCCTACTCCGTTGTCGACTGCACTTTCCTTTTCACTATGTACGATCGCACTTTCACTATGCTCATCTCCCTGTCTTTCCTCGCTTAACTTCCTATTTCCTTTAGTTATTTCTTTATCACCGTGTCCGTCTTCTCTAACGCTACTGGCCATAACTTGATTTTCTTCCTCTCTCTTCCCCATTTCTTCTTCTCTTTTCATATTCTCTTCCAAATCCCGTAGTTTCGTCACTGTCTAAAACCTGGTCCAACGGCCATTGGTTACCACTAGTTGTTGACCCTTAATGTAAGCTCTTAACCCATGAAGTCTGGCCCGGACTAAATATTTTCTTAGGGTATTTATATTCCTCATCCCTTCTCTTCTCATGTCTCTTTTAATCCAGATTTTTGTGCTCCGTAGATTATCCGCACCTCTTATCACTATTTCCGCCATCAGGGTGGAAACAACTTCACTTTTATCGGCCTGTAGCCCCGTGCTTTAACTATTCTCTCTACATCGTCTATGTCAACTTCACTGAAGTTAATTTTCATCCTTTTTTGGATGAGATCCACAAACTTGTAGATCGTCAACACTTTGTCCTCTCCTTTTTCATCCGGCACTCCATATATAAATAAGCATTTCTTCCTGCGTTCTTGGCAGCTGCTTTCTATATCAGCCTTCAGCTTCACCACCTCTTCCTCCATGTCCCTTATTTTCTCCTTGAGTGACGCAATTTCTCTCTCGTTGATTCCTACTTTGGTCCTTGTTTCGTCTGTTTTTCCCTGTATCCATCGCCTCATATTCTCAAGTTCTTTCACTTGTTCCTTCATCATAATTTGCTCAAATGGGCATACTTCTTCCACAACCTCCCTAACCACCCTCCTTATTACCTCCACATCTTCCCAGCTCATGTTGCCATTGGGGGTCGGTCCGGAGTTTACTTCCACACCCCCCTTTGACTAGCAGTAGCATAATCAACGTTGCCACCAATATGATCTCACCCTTCAATCTTGATTCTATTTTATCTCCTTCACTCCTGGCTGTTTTCTTCTTCCCTCGCCCCTGCCAACTTCCGATAACTGCCCGATACTGATCGACACCAATCATCTTCCTCTTCACTCCCGTCTTCCTTCTTCCACGCACCGCTCGCACTCCACTCCCGCTGTACCGGCACACCCGACTCAGCACGTCTACTCCTGCTAACTGTCTAGGTAAGACTGTAATCTATGTATATATATATTTATAATATGTATCAATCTTCCTGTCCAGCTATCACAGAATTTTTAAAGATTTCTCAAGCTAGAAAGTTGTTGCAACTGATTATATGAGTCGCACTCAAGCAATTCCACAGCATGCTTTCTATGTAGCCGTAGTCGTTACGGCAACATCGTTTGATGATGCTACGCAGTTATTTATCGGTTCGAGTCCCAATAATCCAACACTTTTATACCTTTTACATGTTAGTTGGTAGGGTACTAGAGGTGATAGTACACATTTCCTAATCATTAGAGTGCGTGTCAAAAGCTTGGGTTCTATTCCATATCTATCCGCGACTCACGTATGGAGTAAAGGTATACGACGTTGTTCACGGTGATTCGTCCGTCGAATGAGGACGTTGTCTGCATCTGCGGTGTATTGGTTAGCGTGATTATCTGCCACCCTCAGAGGCCCGGGTTTGATTCCCGGTTTTGCGTACGAGGGATGGAACGGGGTCCACTCAGCCCCGGGAGGTCAACTGAGAAGAGGTAGGTTCGATTCTCGCCTCAGCCATCCTCGATGTGGCTTCTACTCCAGGCAAATGCCGGGATGGTACCTAACATAAGGCCACGGCCGCTTCCTTCCCTCTTCCATCCCCCTAGAAGGCCCCTGTTCAGCATAGCAGGTGAGGCCACCTGGGCAAGGTACTGGTCTTCCCCCAGTTGTATCCCCCAACCCAATGCGTCTCACGCTTCAGGACACTGCCCTTGAGGTGGTAGAGGTGAGATCCCTCGCCGAGTCCGGGGTAGAAACCAACCCTGGAGGGTAAACAGATTAAGAAAGAAGGAAAAAAGAATGAGGACGTTAAGGAGGTTATATTTCTTTGACTTCATAACATCTTGTTACTAAGTATTTACACTCAAGCCAGAAAAATGCTTGTCAGTTACTATTCTAACATTGTCTTGGAGAAAAAGAAACTAACTACTTACTAAATTAGCAACAATAAATTGAATTAATAATACAATTAATAATCCTACGCCGTACAGAGTGGCACTAATTACGAATATAAACTTTACTTCACCGTAACGCACATCCTCGTTAATAGAAGTAGACAAAAACAAAATTATACCGTAGGGTAGGAATTATTTTATAACATACATAACCTCAATCTTAACTTTTGCGTCCAGGTTATATCTTCAGTCTTTTTATTTTCTACAACAATTTCTGAGTTTTGTTATATAGTTAATTAATTTTAACATTTTTCGTATGTGTAGATTTCAGTCCTAATTCTGATTTTACCTGAACTTCCACTCTAATATTACAATTTCAAAAAGGAATAGCGCTAAACAAATGAAAACACCAGGGAACGCATATACCACCGCGCTAAATTTCACTATATTTTCAGTAACCTTATTACCAATGGAATAAAAATATTACGGCATCTTCCGCATAACAATACCGTCGTTAATATCCGTTGGTAGTATGCAAGAAAATATTTAACTTCTAGTTTGCAAAACTGCAGCCTACGTATCTGGCTGTTTATCTGACAGTCGTAGTACAGGCCCTTTAAAGCATTGCATCGCAGAGGAGCTCAACTGTAACAGAAATAGTGTTTCAGAACAACAAAGAATTAGCAAGTTTGAAGGACAAGGTGAAGCAACTGGAAGCGGAGATAAAGAAAGAGAGAAAGCTCCAGCAGGAAACCCGCAAGAAAAACAACTTTATATATGGGTTACCGGAGGACGCCAATGAAGACCTAGGAACTAAAGTAATGGAACTGATAATGAAAGTTTGAGATTAGCTGTAGGAAAGCTTACATGGACAAGATCGATGGGCTGGAGAGGTTAATAAGCGACCAGTGAAAGTGAGAACTTGGACAGTATACGCAACTTGAAAGGCGGGAAAGTACGAATTAAGCAGGAAATTGAGAGAAAATACATTAGCAATCAGAAAAATGCTTCGATTTCATTTGCACACGTTCTGGACTCATCACCTACATAATGGGAAACCAATTTATCAGTGGTGGGTGATGAGAAGTGGAGACACTCATCGTCAGTAGACCTGTCGAAGGAGATGGGCAGCGTCGAGAGGACGATGGCCGATGAGGAATGCGAAAGTATGGTCCGGCTGACCTCAGTGCGCGAACCGAGCATGCTGATTCGGATTCCGTCAGCAAGGAGAGCAGCACGGATACTGTGAGGAAGGTCTTAACTTTCAGACGCAGGCACTTGCGCTCGAGCTTGAAGAACTTCTGTCAGGAGAAAAGTAAACCAAAGGAGGAAGTTATTGATAGGGAAAGTGTTAGCTCGATAGATGATAGCTGTGTTGAAATGAGAATAACTACGATTACTAGGAGTAATACTGGCAGTCAGAGTGAAACGCAGGAAAAGCATAACTAGATATAACAGTAGGTTGTCTCAATATTGAGGTTTCGCGAGTAAATTAGGGAATTAAAGAACTTTGGGAAGCTTGCATGCCCTCGCTTGTGTAGAGCGTTGGATTGTACGAAGTAAGATACAAGTACAAGAATTTGCAATCTATTCCAAGGCAAAAGAAAGAGTATGTAGAGGGAGATATCCGGGTGGAATAATGGCTCTGGTGAGGGAGAATGTAGGAAGGTTAATATAGGGCATATTGCATCGGAAACAGAGGAAGTGATTGGATTAAAAAAAGAAAATTGTATGAGGAGAGTGATCGGTATCTACAACCCTCCGGAGGTCTCTCCATTTGCGTAAAATAAATTTTTTCGATAATTTAGTAGCCTATTAGAAATTAATCAGATTGGGGACAGGCATTGTGATATTGGGAGACTTCAATGCGAAGGTTGCGGACCAGAGACCGTTGTATGTCAAAGACGCAGAGGAAATATTTCTTCGAAAGAGAGTAAGTCAATATAAGGCATGTAACAAAAATCGTGAAAAACTGTTAGAGTTGTGTGGTACTGAAGAACTATATATTTGAATGGGTGGTTGTTTGGGGATGAAATGGGGAAATTGGCACATAACAGATGCATGGGGGTTGTGTCATACATTTGGTGCTATGTTCAATGAATGTGTTGTCTATGATTAGTATCATGAAGGTGGAGGACTGGGGAGAGTCACATCATTTACCAACTATCATTAGAATAGACTATTGGGAGAGAAGTGCCTCAACAAACCGCACGAGGAAATTTAAAAAGAGAGGTCGGCGGCTAAATACGAGTGGAAAGAGGAGCTAGGGATTTTTAAACAATTGTTATGAAGGAAAAAACATGTCAAATAGTGAATATTGGAATATGTTCAATGATTGAGAATAAAAAAAATCCATTGGGCAGTAAAACTGTTAGAAAACACTATTACCGAGCTCGATAGCTGCAGTCACTTAAGTGTGGCCAGTATCCAGTAATCGGAAGATAGTGGGTTCAAGCCCCACTGTCGGCAGCCCTGAAGATGGTTTTCCGTGGTTTTCCATTTTCACACCAGGCAAATGCCGGGGCTGTACCTTAATTAAGGCCACGGCCGCTTCCTTCCAGTTCCCAGGCCTTTCCTATCCCATCGTCGCCATAAGACCTATCTGTGTCGATGCGACGTAAAGCAAATAGCAAAAAAAAAAGAGAATGAAAACATTATTAAAGTGTCGGGAGAAAGAAAGTGGGTAAAGGAGGCGAAGAGGAATATAAGAAAGCCATAAAAGAAAGAACGAAGTACTGAGGTAATTAAAGCTATACAGAAAACTTGGAGGAGACGATCAAAGAATAGAATTCTGCACTAAAAAGAATAAAGATAACTGTTGTATATAATAAAATTTGAATGGCAGACATACTGAAAGTAGGAAAGTGTGGAGTACAATCAATCGTTTATGTGGTGAGCAGAAAGCTGCTCAGCAAGCTGAAACTAGGTGGCGTACTACAGGAAATGATTAGTTGGTGAAGGCAGGTGGAACCTAAAATAAAGGGAGTGAAGTATCTATATGATTGGGATGCACTGTGCCTACATTAGATAAGGAAATATTGATAGAAGAATTAAGAAAGGTCATATAGAAAGGGAAAGCAGGAATTATTTCGGGTATCACTAAAGAATTTTGGAAGCAAGTGGTGAAGAAAAGGTATATCATAGAAAGCTTGTCACATTATTTTATAAAGTAACTGAAGGGGGTAAATTTACAATATCTTGGCCAGGGCAGTGATTTGAGCAATCTATAAGAAGGAAGGAGATACATTAAACCCAAACAGTTATAGACGCGTAACTTAACGTTGCTAAATACTAGACAGGTGTGCTGGCAAAAATGAATTACGAAGTGGGTGGAATGGGCTTGATCCTGGACAGACTCCAGTCACACTTCAGAGAAAGATTGAGAACTGACAATATACGGGGTGGAAGGTAACTGATGCACCAAAGTAACACGAGTAAAAGATCTTGGGAAGAGGATCACAATGTCACATATTTCAGGTTTGTAGTTTGTACCATTCTTGAGGAAAGTCGTGCTTTGGAAACTACAAGAAATGAAAAGCGGCTGGTGGTAGCTACTGATAAGGCTGGCGGAGTACGTACTCAAGTGTTCAAATCGGTTGCGGCCTCTGTTGAATCTTTAAGGTCGAGCGTCCGCTGTTATCAAGAACAATAACAACATGCATATCGTCTTTCCAGAGGACTGACTAGCACTATATGTCTTTTCACGAGAGTTTAATCCTGATGTAAACATGGAATGTCCACGCCTCCGTCAAAGAAAGAGTTGTGATTCGCTGAGCGTGTAGTACCGACCTCCACCCCGTCAACGTCTTGTGTTCGGACGTACAGGGCTGCGCATAGCATACGACAACAGTGCGAAGATCTGAACTTCTGAATAAATGCCTAAACCTGGATTCTGTTCACTTAGTTTATTGAACACATTCACAATGCACTGCCTATGGTCACTTCTGAGCGGTTTTCCCTCTTTTGTGCTTCACTACACGTGATGGTCCTACCTCTTGCTCTATTTCTCTCACTATGAATACTGACACCACGGAACACTATTTTCAAGACGGTCGGCATTAGGATTCAAAGCACTCACTATCTGATTCCAGGAAACTAGCCGGAATACCGTGCCGCTGACAACTGTGCGCCATGCTGCTCGGATTGGCCACAACGTTAATAAATAATACCATACTGAGAACAACCATCCGGCTGCATAGTTGAATGGTTAGCGTACTGGCTTTCCGTCCTTGAGGCCCCGGGTTCCATTCCTGTCAGGGCCAAGTGCATTCCTATGGTTCAGGGACTGGGTATTTCTGTCATCTTCAAGACATACGCAATAACAACAGGGAACGACACTCACCACCACCCTATTAACAGACCGCATTTCTCCTCTAATGGCTGGGTCAAGAAGGGCATCCGGACGTAAAATTCTGTCAAATATCCTACAATCCACGAACCCGCAGGGAAAACGAGATACAATGTTCTGCAATGGAAACAATCCCTATGGCATCGCTGCTCGCAAGTTTGATTCCCGGCCAATGCATGTGGGATTTACGAAAGGAAATCTCAGCTCTTATGGGTCGGATACCACATACAAATGGACCTAAAGTAAAAGTGACGTAAAACTCTAAGAGTAGTTTACCTTTTTAATAGAAAAATGAGAATACAACGGCAAAACGCGTATGTAAGTTTTAGAGAGTTACACACTCGATTAGATCGGTCTTGGGATATGGTGTGCATTTCTGCAGCAGGTGTTCGAAATGTTTAACCATTAGCGATAACACATGCTTGACACCTTCGACGAAAATATACTTGAACCTACCGTAGTATCTCGTGGTTTTGATTCATGTCCTGAGCAACTTCCAAGGCACGTTCGTGGAGCTCTTCTCCGCGATACGCCTTAGATTTCATGTGCCCCCCCGAAGAAGTAAAATAAAAGGTTTAGAATGGGACTTCTTGCCGGTCAGCTGATACGGTCCAAACGCCCGTTCTATCGCTGCGGATAAGTGGCGTCCAGGTGGCGGCGCACTGCGTTGGTAATGTGCGAGGGTGCTCCATCATGTTGAAACCTCATGTGCCGTCGGGTATTCAGTGGAACATCCTGTATTACTAGTGGTAGAGTGTCTTCCAAAAAGCGTAGATAAGATACGCTAGTCAGTCTATGAGCTAATACCACAGGTCCTATGATAATGCCTTCCAAATCCCTGTCTGAACATTAATGGAATAGCGAACCTGGTGGTAGGAACGTCTCTTAGCATGAGGATTATTCTCCGACCATAAATGTGTGTTGTGAAAATTGAAGATGCCACTCCTCGTAAACGAGGCCAAATCCATGAACAACCGGACGAGTTGGCCGTGCAATTAGGGGCGCGCGGCTGTGAGCTTGCATCCGGGAGGCAGTGGATTCCAATCCCACTGTCGGCAGCCCTGAAGATGGTTTACCGTGGTTTCCCGTTTTCACACCATGCAAATGCTGGGGCTGTACCTTAATTAAGGCCACAACCGCTTCCTTCCAACTCCTAGGCTTTTCCTATCCCATCGTCGCCATAAGACCTATCTGGCACGAAGTCTTCAGCTTGATGATGGACCCATTCATAGAAGGCCATGCGCGGCGCATAATGTGTCTTCGGTAGGTGCTGAACACGCTGCACATTATACGGATGTCTCGAGGTCTTCTTGTAATGTTCGTAGGACATTTCTACCACCGTCGCGATTTGGCGAGTACTCCTGCCAGGGTCCACCAGCTCACGCCTGGACATTTCTAATGTCAGCCTACAGACAAAATAGGTATTAACAATACTTTTACATGATCTTTAAAAAATGTATAGTTTAATTTCATTTCCTCCACTCCTACTTGTTGAGATTCTTCTTTTGCCACTGAGTGTAGATTTCTAATAACGTTACAAGATGCCTCTTCTTCGTCCCTGCTCCACAATCGTGGTAATATTCAACTGAAACTCATTTAAATTAATAAATAATAGATATGGTAATAACTTCCTTTGTATAGAAATACTTTATGTATATTTCTCCACGAGACCAACCAATACCTGGTGATTTACTCGGGAAATTACGAATTCATATTGGTTGTATTCATCAAAGAGCTTTGAAACCGTATTTAAAACGACTCTGGCTCCTTCCAGCACAATATTTGAATAAGAACGTTCAATATTCTACGAAAACTGTGATGGAAACGCGGCTGCTACTTAAGCACTGCGACAGGCCGGTTAACGTCAGGTGGCACATCAAGTACCACTGCATCTCGCTGAGCTAATCTGTGTTGAAGGAGGCCAGCTTTCATCTCCGATATGTGAAGTAGGGAGGGTGGAACATAAATCAATGTCTCGCTTCCTAGGGAGCAAGAGCCTTCCGGAGTTCGATCTTGGTTCGGACCACGCCCGACCTCAAGTGACAAGCAATTGCACTAACACTGCGGCTCTCTCGTCAAGTACTTGAAAGACGAAAAAGATCGTCGTTCATTACTGGTAATCAGACTTAGCTGAATCTTAGAAATTCGTGGTAGAATTTAACTTACTTGTAAATGTTTCTTGTATATTTCTCCAGCTTTTACGTTTCCTTTTTAAAAATATTAATTCCCAGTCAATTCGCTACAGTGAATTTTCTTACCGAGCGAGTTGGATGAGTGGTTTAGGCCACGTGCTGTTAACTTGCATTTGGGAGATGGTGGGCAAATCGTCGCCATAAGACCTATATGTGTCGGTGCGACGTAAAGCAAATAGCATCAAGTGTCAAGATCAATATCGGTAGCCCTGAGGATGGTTTTCCGGGGTTTACCCATATTCACACCAGGAAAGTGATGGGGCTGCATCTTAAGTAAGGCCACAATCACTTCCTTCCCAGTCCTAGCTCTTTCCTGCTTGAGTTAGTGTGATATCAAACCACTAGCAAAAAAAAAGTAAAGAATCTTGTGATATTTACTGCCATTGTAACCTACGTCACTTCATCTATAGT
Source organism: Anabrus simplex (assembly GCF_040414725.1). Classification (NCBI taxonomy): domain Eukaryota; kingdom Metazoa; phylum Arthropoda; class Insecta; order Orthoptera; family Tettigoniidae; genus Anabrus; species Anabrus simplex. The sequence continues at coordinate 1,071,879,657 of NC_090265.1, read as the reverse complement.
AATAGTGGGAAGAATGTACATGTTAATGCCGACTGAATGATGCATACATGACAGCTTATTTCCAGGGAAACCTACAACTCTACCAGTTCCGATAATATTAAAGAAGTCACTGTGTCGATATTCCGTCCTCTCACCTGGCCTTCAATTCCCGACTGTACATAATGTTGTTTCTGGGGATTATCAGTCTATTGACTAGTCTGATGCATCTATCCAAGCTGCTTTATTCTGTGCTAAACTCTATCTCATACATACGAAATTATGACATTCCAGTTTTTATTTGTTCAACTTTCCTCATTGAAGATCTGTCATACCACGAAGTATACAAGAATTAGCTGCTGATGATGAAGACTTGGAGACGATCAACAATAACATGCAAATTAAAGAACAATTACATTAAATTATCGAAAATTATCATGACGCTAATTAGAGAATAGACAAAATAAACTCACAATTACCTAGGTATAATTACATTTTCCGGGGGAATCGCAACAAAAGTTTGATAAACTAAAGGCATCTTAAAATAATAAACCCTTACCTAACGTCACAATCATCTTAATATAATCACCTACTGTAAGTGTGGTTCTTCTCATCCTAGATCCTCTTAAGGCTATAATAGCATAGCCTCGACTTATGTAGAACTAGTGCAACTGATCCTCGTGTATCTATGAAGAACGTTCCTGTAATTACAATAAGGAATGATCTGCTCGTAAATGATTGTCTACTCCATCCGTCTGACCACTCTATGGTGGGATTAGTGATCATTCTGCTCTTCTGCCATGGTTTAAACGTCATGAAAACAATACGTCTGTTACTATTATTAATGGCTAGATCCTAGCTTTGAGCAGGTTTTAACATAATGATCGTTAGACTTCTTTAAATCGTACTCTAGAGCAGGGCCTCTCAAACGCCCAAAATCTCACGCGTGCAAACAGCGGTGCAGAGTTCCTGTGCACAGTGCATCGGTCCCGCTCGCCTCGGCTCAGTTCGGACCAACGCTTCATCTCTGGGCAACTCGGCTCAACTCGGCTTGGATTTGGAGCGCTGCGGAGCAAGTGAGGAAGAGGGAGACAGGGAGTGAGCGAGACAGGCGTGGGGAAAGAGAGAGACAGGAGTAGGGGTCTGCACTCCGGTCAACCAAGCGAAGTCTTCTTTTGCACCGTGCACAGTGTATACAGCAGGCGCATGCACCCTGAGAGGTCCTGCTCTAGAGGGATATTGCTAATATTAGTTATAACAAGGGTAAATCTACCTTTTCCACTTGTATAAAGAATGTTGAATTGAAACATAGAGGTGGCAACACTGCAAATAACTGACAGAACGGTGCCAAGGGGTGGCAACACTACAGTACCTACTGTCACAAAAGTTCAAGACCACGAGATAACTTCTGGTTCTATACAGTATCTATGGTACGGACTGGTCTGCAAATATATTTTAGCTTACTCGTGTTGATATACAACTTATGAAAAAGAACTGTTGGAATAACGAATGAAGTTTATGAGTTATAATTTTTGAAACATTCTGAGAACCTATTAACGAACCCCACTTCTGGGTGTAGAGCCCACACTGTGCACTAAACTACAGAAGGTATTATGGATAATTAATTTTTTCTAAATAACTTTCCATTAGCGAGTATATTTCCGTAAAAACCGTAATATGGAAGTGTCACAGGGTCAGATTTTCTGCGTTTTTCACGACACTCACTTCCCAGTTCGGACGGTGACTGTGACCTCAAAGATAAGACGCCAGTCAACGATGATTCACAATCTGGAACGTGTATCGATGCCTTTGCTGGCGAGATGTAGTGTTTACGGGCTAGAATACATTTGTTACTTTCATTGACATGTCTGAGTCTCATCCTTGGCTTTGACAATATGAAAGTGAGTGATGCTAGTAATGCAGCCAGTCCCTGTTATGAATGGTGTGCAGATATCGCTCATAGGGTAGGTTGGTGCATGCATTTCAGTAGGCTTGGTACACTGATATGTAATAGCAACTTCTGGCTCAGTGAGAAAAGCAACGGGGAAACTATCTCACTCTTCATATCCCTAGTACGCCTCTTCAGTGACGCCTAGGCTAATGGTGGAGCTGTGGAGTATCAAACCAGCCTTCGGGCTGAATACCCAACATACAACATGTATCGTTCCCTGCGATATGTGGTACGTGAGGAGTGCAAATTTGGTGACGGTAGCTAATTCCAAAGATTTTTCAAGCATTCCTAAATACGGTGTTAGTTATTATTTAAATGCAAAATAAAAAAAAAAGATAAAAGACCCTATGTTACTTCCATCTATCGGCATTTATGCCAATATACAGTCCACTGGATAGTTATTTAGAAAACAGTAAAGTAGCCATATACATTCTGTAGTTTAGCGAACAGGATGGTCTTCACACTCAAAAGTGGTTTATTTTACAAGTTCTCGAAATGTTCGGAAAATTATAACTCTTAAACTCCGACATTTCAACGTTTTTTCCCATAATGTGTATATCAGTACGAATAAGCCACACAATATTTTGCAAGATAAATTCGTACAATGAATGTAGGAGCAGGAGTTCATTAATTGATTTTCGCTGGTGGTCTTAAACTTTTTTTTTAGGTACCGGTTTGGTGTTTGTAGTACGGTAGAGTCCCACAAACTCAATTTAATGTGGACTGAGAGAGTGTCGAGTTTCCGAAATGTCGAGGTTTTCGGAATAAGGGGTGGGTTATTCACAACTCATAACACTGCATATTACTCTAATCAAAGTTCTAGAAGAATACAGGAAACCGAAAAGTACAACATATTCTGAAATAATTGTTAAAAATTAAAAAAAGTAAACTTGGATAAAAACTGAAGACATTTTCCGTTGTCTTCCATCTCTTCGTCTTCTGATTCATTTTCATTTTTACCTTAGTTCTTTTTCACTAGTACGACTATTCCACCAAATAAACCTTCACCGTTTTCATCCTGTTCCAACCATTCTCCAACATCACCACCAGTAACATCTTCGTAGCCTGGAATTTTCTTTAATAAGTCCACTCTTTCACAATTTTCTGTCCCTTTCCTGCTTTCTTGAAACTCGTTTCTTGAATGGTCGAGCAACGTTCTCCAGGAATGAACAAGACATGTATACTCGATTTCATTCCGAGGTTCAGATATCCACCCTAGTACGCCCAACATGTCTATTTTCTATAGTTTATTGATAATGTCTCACACTTCCTCCACGGCTAAGACAAGAGAAGAAGTTTTCATCTGTATCTCTTCCTCAATGCTTCCTAAACATCCTGGTCCATTGGCTGACACACTGAAGTCACGTTAGGAGAGAGAAACGTGGCTCGTATCTTGAGCAGATAAAATAATTTAGCGATTAATAAAAAGGGGATTAGTCCAGAATGAATTCAAGATGGAATTTGCAGAAATTGTTAGTGATGGGATTCACGATTATCCAAATATTTTGTACGTGTGAGTGTGTTGGGGGGCGGGGGGTTGTAGAGGTCGTGACCAAGGCGAGCTGAATGGATATATCAATCGTCACAATTGTGTTGATTGGTCCAAAGACATGCTATTTTTGAGCTGGATGTAAATCTGCGAGGAGTGAGTGTATGGGTAGCCATATCCAGTCACGCCATCATCGGACAGCACATTTTTGACGATACTGTAAATACAGCTGCATACTTGGATATGCTGCAGATGTAATTCATCCCTAAATACAACATAGGCCTAACCATTTTTTCTCATAACGACGGTGTTCTCCCCCCTCCTCCCTTGTCCATTTTGGACTAAAGGCTCTACCGAGCGAGCTGGCCGTACGGTTACGGTCGCCCAGCTGTGAGCCTGTATTCGGGTGATAGTGGGTTCGAATCCCTACGACGGCATTCGTGTAGATAGTTTCCCGTTTTCACACCAGGCAAATGCTAGGGCTGTACCTTAATTAAGGCCACAGTCGTTTTCTTCCCAGTTCTAGCCCTTTCCTATCCCATCGTAGCCCTAAGATCTCTCGGAGTCGCGGCGACGTAAATAAATACCAATAATAATAATAATAATAATAATAATAATAATAATAATAATAATAACAACATACATGTATACATCATTATAGACCGTTATGCCTTTCAGCGTTCAGTCTGCAAGCCTCTGTGAATTTACTAAACGTCGCCACAATCCTCTATTTACAACTAGTGCTGTGGCCTCATTTAGTTCTACACCTGTTATCTTTAAATCGTTAGAAACTGAGTCTAACCATCGTCGTCTTGGTCTACCTCTACTTCTCTTACCCTCCACATCAGAGTCCATTATTCTCCTAGGTAACCTATCCTCCTCTATTCGCCTCACATGACCCCACCACCGAAGCCGGTTTAAGAGTACAACTTCATCCATCGAGTTCATTCCTAACGTAGCCTTTCTCTCCTCATTCCAAGTACCCTCCTGCCATTTTTCCCACCTGTTTGTACCAGCAGTCATTCTCCCAACTTTCATGTCTGTTACTTCTAACTTAAGAATAAGATATCCTGAGTCCACCCAGCTTTTACTCCCGTAAAGCAAAGTTGGTTTTAAAAACAGACCTTTGTAAAGATAGTTTCATTCGGGAGCTGCCTTCCTTACTGCAGAATATTGTTGATCGCAACTGCGAGCTCACTGCATTAGCTTTACTGCACCTTGATTCAATCTCACTTGCTATATCGCCATCCTGGGAGAGCACACATCCTAAATACTTGAAATTATCTACATGTTCCAACTTTGTATCACGAATATGATATTCAGTTCTCTTGTATTTCTTACCTCTTACATTAATTTAGTCTTCGAAGGGCTAATTTTCATACCATACTCATTGCACCTATTTCCAAGTTGCAAGATATTAGACTGCAGGCTTTCGGCACAATCCGGCATTAAGACCAAGTCGTCAGCATAGGCCAGACTGCTTACTACATTTCTACTTAACTCCCTGCCACTTAATACCTTTCAGTAGACGATCCACGTGAACTACGAACAACAAAGGTGAACAATTACAGCCTTGTCTAACCCCTGTAAGTACTTGAACCTAGAAAACATTCTACCACTAATTCTCACTGCAGTCCAACTGACAACATAAATGCTTTTGATTGATTTTAATAATCTACCCTAAATCTCAGTGTCCTCCAGTATGACGAACATCTTTCCACTCTATACCCTGTCATATGCTTTCTCTAGGTCTACGAAACATAAAAATAACTGCATATTCCTCTCGTAGCATTTATCAGTTACCTGGGGCATACTGAAAATCTGATCCTGACAGCCCCTCTGTGGTATGAAACTACACTGGTATTCACCCATATTCCTCTCAACCACTGATCGCACCCTCCCTTCCAAGATGCCAGTGAATACTTTGCTGGTATACTAATCAATGAGATACCCCGATAGTTGTTGCAATCCTTCCTGTTCTCTTAGAGATTTTCTTCTCTGTGTTGGTAAAATCCTTGCTACAACGACATACAACATCCTTGGTGATACCCACCTCTGAGACCATGGGCAAGGAATTAAACATGAGTAGCAGGGACAAAACAATACATTTGTTCTGTTCCACCTACTTCCATATACCGGTATAGAATTTTACTTTCTGTGTGTCGTACTTGTGTTTTCTGTTTCATGTTTTAAAAAATATCCTGTCATTTTGACATGTTGTCCAGTCATAAAATATGGCGATAAACGGTCGTGAACATTGCGGACACTAACTCTGGGGACCATAATGCAGGCTGGTTTGATTGACGGCAACCATTAAAAGTACAGTATAGCTTTCTTCTTGTTTTATTTCGTCAGGGGCCACAGCCATGCAGAACCAATCAATAACAAGTGTCGCCTCTACTGGAGCACAGACAGCTGTATGTTTCCACACTTTTAACCCCTTTATCTGGTTCCACGAGATAATTATGATGCTGCGCTGAGACTTTTCCTTACTCGTAAAAACATTGCTGGTTAATTGGTATGTTTTATATGAGTTGTAGAGTGTCCGCCTCTGCATCCCAGAATCGCGGGTTCAAACCCGACAGAGGTAAACGGATTTTCGAAGGGTGGAAGAAAGTCCATTCGACACTCCATGTCACACTATTTAAGCATGTAGCAAGGTCTCTGGCAACACATTTAGTGTTTACCCGGCAAAATGAATTAAAACTCAGCCGCGGGTCGCCCAACAGGGAACTGTTTTTCTCTCATCTGGTAAAGAAATACGGAATGTCAAATTTGATATATATCTCTACAAATAGGGCCGGAGATTTTCCGCAGAATTTTCCTTTCTTGCTTTTCTATATCTGATTAATGATCTACCACACATGATTAATGTTTACGAAGCCCATGCTTCTGGTTTAATTACTGTATTATAATGCCTTGTCTTGCTTACCTAGATTTGATTTTTTGTTATATGAATTCCAGGTGATTGGGTATGATTTGTGTAATTTAAATATTCTCTCTTTATTTGCCTCACAATTTAACCCGGAGGGTTGAACAACTTCTCCTATGTATTTAAACTTATTTATTTCAGAAATTTTGCCGAATTTAGTTATCAAAGGTTGTCCATCTAAATATTGTGGGGCTCCTTCCATGTACTGAGTTTTCTCGTACGAGATCTGAAGTCCTGTTTTGCCGGCAATTTTATGGATTTTTTTAAAGTGAATGAATTGCTTCTTGCCTATTATTGCAAATAATTGCTAATTCATCTGTAAAGGCCAGGCAACACTTGAATTCTATCCTTCAGTAGTCTGCCAGGGGTCACTGCTTCAATTTCCTTTCCCCAGGATCTGATTAGTTTTTGAAGTACAATATTGAATAGGAGAGGGGATAGTCCATTTCCTTGGCGGACCCCTGTGTTAATAGTAAAAGGCTCAGATCTTTTCATCTAGGATTTTAACTTTCGAAGTTGTGTCAGTTAATATTTGTCTGATGAGTCCTTTTATTTTCCTGTCTAGTTTGAATTCTACTGGTATACTGAAAAGTGTACATCTGTGTATAGAGGCATACGCCTTCCTGAAATCAACAAAAGTGATCACTGTTCGTCTGGTTTTACGCATTTTGAAGTTTTGAGATTCAGAATTTGTTCAGTACAGGACCTGCTCTTTCTGAGACTTGCCTGATATTCACTTATTTGATGACCAGTCTGCCTTGAGAGCAAGGCTTTGGAGAGAATTTTTGTAAGTAACTGGATTCAAGGAAATCCATCTGTATTTAATGATGTCTGTTTTATTCCCTTTGTTGTGCAGAGGATGGATTAGTGCACACTTCCATTCTCCAAGCATTTCTACCGTGATCCAGATATTCTTAAGAATTTAATGAATGTTTTGGGCAAGGCTTTTGCCTCCCATCTTCAACATTTTGGTAGTTATATTATCCTCTCCTGGGGATTTGTAATTTTTTTAATTTCACGGATTATTTGTTTGATTTCTTCCCATGTGGTAGGCTCTGAATCTAGATTCGGAATGGGGTTTTCACTGGTAAGTTGATCTATGGGCGATTCACAGTTTAAAAGTCCCTTGATGTAATTTGCAAGGCGTCAGTTTCCTTGATTATTCCTTTCTAGAGTTCCATCGGGACGTTTGAAACAAAGACTAGGTGCCTGATAATTTGATAATTCTTCTCTGATTGTTTTATAGAATTTCTGTGTGTTGTGTTTGTAAAATCTTGTTCAATTTCTGCCAGTCTATACTGATGAAATTTACGTTTTACAGACCTAATGATTTTTGAAGTTTATTACCAGATTTTGGTGAAATTATGCCAATTTTGTTCAGTTTTATAGGAATTTAATTCCAATTGTAACAGGCTCTATATTATAATAATAATAATAATAATAGTTTATGGCCTTGTCACATGTTTCATTCCACTTTATTATTATTATTATTATTATTATTATTATTATTATTATTATTATTATTATTATTATTATTCAAGGAAACACTATAAATCATTATAAATACAGAAATATGGTGGGTTCACCCGGGCCCAGTCCGATGGTATTTATAGGTGCTCAGATACAACAGCCTCGTGCCGGTAGATGTACTGGCACGAAAAAAGTATAATAAAATACAATTTTAAAACAGTTTTCATGAACAGATCATTTGTAGAAGTGAACAATTTAAATAAATTTTATTTATAATATCCGACTTCACTCACTCTTTTTTATAGGAACTCTCACTTATCCGAAGTTTCAACTGCCAGGGGATTACGCTCGGACGTTTTGTTTTATTAATTATAGGCCTATTAATATACAATCTTTTGCAAGTTGCTTTACGTCGCATCGACACAGATAGGTTTTATGGTGACGGTGGGATAGGAAAGGGCTAGGAATGGGAAGAAAGCGGACGTGGCCTTAATTAAGGGACATCCCCGGCAATCGCCTGGTGTGAAAATGAGAAACCACGGAAAACCACATTCAGGGCTGCCGACAGTGGGGTCCGCACCCACTATCTCCTGAATGCAAGCTCACGGCTGCGCACTCCTAACCGCACGGCCAGCTCACTCGGTTTATTAATATAAGTGACTGGGACATAAATAGATAAACGGAACATATAATATACCAATACGCTTATTTTTGACACTCTAAATGTATATTTAACAATGGTTTATGGTAACTATGATCACGCGCAGTACTCGCATGCACTATACGACAATTGTCAACCCTGTTCCTTGTGTCGCTTTTGACCAATCAGGTTCTCCGAAAGACGTATTCTATATTAATAATAATAATAATAATAATAATAATAATAATAATAATAATAATAATAATAATAACAACAAGATTACCAGAAAATCGACTGTCAAAAAGAATATTAAATTATGTTAGCTCACTTAAGAATTCAACACCTTGGCTGAACGAACTTCGAAAGGACCTCAAAAACGCAAACATATGTGCAACAGACATTTTAGAAAGAGACACCTTCAGACACAAAGTCAACACGTGGGAAGTTACATCAGAGCAACCAAAGCAAAAACAGTGCAGACCGAAATGGTCGGAAGAACGTAAACAAGCCTTCTCAGAGAGAATGAAAGCCTATTGGAAGAACAAGAAGAACCCAAAGAAAGCTTGATTGAGTTGTTTGATTAACGTCTTCCATTATTGGGAGAATACGCTAATAATAATAATAATAATAATAATAATAATAATAATAATAATAATAATAATAATAATAATAATAATAATAATAATAATTACCGAGCGTGTTGGCCACGCAGTTAGGTAGCATAGCAGTGAGCTTGCATAGGGAGATAGTTCACCGTCGGTAGCCCTGAAGATGATATTCTGTGGTTTCCCATTTTCACACCAGGAAAATGTTGGGGCTGTACCTTAATTAATGCCACGGCCGCTACCTTCCCAGTCCTACTCATTTTCCATTCCTGCGTCGTCGAAAACCTTCAATGCGTTAAGGCAACATCAGAACAGTAGAAAAAATACTGATTTTGGATATTCAGCAAACATTAAATGTCATTAGGGAGAGAGCCACTATACAGAGCGGTAGGAAAGTAGGTCTATGGCTTTCCATTGTGGTTGTTTTCTGCAGCGATTTCTGTGTCATCGCCGGTAATTTAACCGGCGACCAATGGAAACGGATGTCTGGAAAACAGAATGCTGAAAGAGTTCGAGAGGAATGACATGGGGCATTTGGTACCTTTCCTTCATCTAGACCACGGCCTCACAAACGCCCAAAATCTCACGCGTGCAAACAGTGGCGCAGAGTTCCCGTGATAGTACATCGGTCCCACTCGGCTCGGCTCGGACCAAAGCTTCGTCTCTGGGCTACTCGGCTAAGCTCGGCTCAACTCGGCTCGGATTTGGAGCGCTGCGGAGCAAGTGAGGAAGAGTGAGAAAGGGGGAGCGAGCGAGACAGGCGTGGGGAAAGAGAGAGACAGCGCTATTGCTGCAAATCGAGGAGTGGGTCTGTACTCTGGTCAACCAAGCGAAGTCGTCTTTTGCACCGTGCACAGTGCATGCACTCTGAGAGCCCCTGATCTAGACTAACAATTTACAGGCTACGTGACAATCTGGGTTCATCTGCAGTGCGCCAAAGAGTGGTCGACTAGTCAACGTTACTACTCCGGACAATGAGATGCTAGTTGTTCAGGCATTTATCCAAAACCAAAAAAGAATAAAAAAGGAAGAGCGTCCAGCGAGTTGGACATTGAACGTAGATCCTTGGGTCATCTGTTATAACGTTTAGGCTTGAAGGTGTATCGGCCAAGATTAGTGTACAGATTAGAAGAGGATTCCGATTTTCGTCAAAATTCTGCGAGGCAATGCCAAATGAAGAACGAGAAGGTGATGGCATTAATGGTCCGTCGAAGTAAACTGTTAGACGCCGTTAACAGGCTCAAGTCTGCCTACTTCTTCACAGAAAAATCTTCATTTTACAATTGAGGAACGGTTGAATCAACGTAGTGCAGATGTTTCATGCAGAGGCGTCGTTGGACCTGTCATTTTCGATACACGTGTAAACGAACACGCTGAAGAACAACGTTATCCAACATAAGAACAACAACAACAACAACAACAACAATCCTATAAATTATCTCCAGTCCGGCTTCTTGACTCAATAATCAACGTAGTGGCCTTCGGTTCAGAGGGCTCCGGGTTCGATTTCCGGCCGAGACTGGCGTTTTAACCTTAAATGGTTAATTTTTGTGCTGTCCCCAACTCCTCTATCCAACTCACACCAAAACCAAGCAAACCCCATGACACTACAGGCCTTGTAGGGCCTTGGCCTACAAAGCGACCGCTGCTCAGCCCGAAGGCCTGCAGATTACGAGGTGTCGTGTGGTCAGCACGACGAATCCTCTCGGCCGTTATTTGTGGCTTTCTATATCGGGGCCGCCATCTCACCGTCAGATGGCTCCTCAATTCTAATCACGCAGGCTGAGTGGACCTCGAACCAGCCCTCAGGTCCAGGTAAAAATCCCTGACCTGGCCGGGAACCGAACCCGGGGCCTCCGGGTAAGAGGCAGGCACGCTATCCCTACACCACGCGGCCGGCCCAACTCACACACTACCCACAACACTATCCTCCACCACAAAGAAACATTCAATTTCCCATACATGGCAGATGCTACCCACCCTCGTCGGGGGGTCTGTCTTACAAGGGCTGCACCAAGCTAGCAACAGCCTAAAGAAAGTATTATTAGTGATCTCCAAATTGCTTTCAGTTTGATAGATATGGTGATGTGATGATGATTATTGTTTCAAAATGAATAAGAACTAGGTAATCATGCTCTCTTTCAGTACAGACTTCTACTGTTTATTGAAATTCGGAGGCTGTGAGATGCCACATAGTTGCACAGAAGCGGCATCCCATTAATTAAGAGTACACAACGAGCGGTTGAATTCGACATTGAGAATTTGACTTTTATTTCAAGCTACACGTCATCGTTCCTCCTCCTTTAGAGTTCTTGTTGAGAGTATCTATTTTTTTTTTTTTTTTTTTGTTAGTTGCTTTACGTCCCATCGACACAGATAGGTTTTATGGCGACGATGGGACAGGGAAGGGTTAGGAGTGAGAAGGAAGTGGCCGTGGCCTTAATTAAAGTACAGCCCCAGCATTTACCTGGTGTGAAAGTGGGAAACCACGGTAAACCATCTTCAGGGCTGCCGACAGTGGGGTTCGAACCCACTATCCCCCGAATACTGGATTTTGGCCGTACGTTGAGAGTACGTGGGACGTGCCATGTAGTGGCTGTAGTGCTCCCTATCCTCATTTACCTGGAGACATACTTGTAGAACCGTGTCACGAGTACAGGTTGAAAATGTTCCATACCGACAGGTTTTGGACTTTAGGAAGATTAGAGTCAACATAATAGCTTTCAGTCCTCTCCGCTTAAAAACAACTGCACTTTCACAAAAAGACCCTTCTGTGGATCAGTGATAGGGTATTAACCTCCTGATCGCAAGATCGTGGGTTCAATCTTGGCAGAGGTAGTCTGATTTTTGAGGCCCATAAACATTTCCATTTGACTCTCAATGTCGTACGGTGTCGGCATGTAAAAGGTCTCTGGTGACACATTTGATGATTAATCGACAAATGAAAGAATGAATGATTACTCAGCGCTAGTTCACCCAACAGAGATCTGGTGTACTCAGCCATCTGGTAGAGTAAACGTCGACATGGACAACGCAAGCAACTTAAATGGCGTCAGATTAAAATATCTGCACAGGGTAGTGGAGGCCATTATTATTATTATTATTATTATTATTATTATTATTATTATTATTATTATTATTATAATATTTCTGTCGGAAGTTCCATCTCCAGGAGTTCTTTAACGTGCTGGAAAACAATGTCACGGAGCTGTAGCATTTAGAAACCCTTCAAATGTTATCGAACAGAGTCCGGTCTCCGTGGAGTCAACTTTTTCGTCTATTATTTGGATAAGCTGGGTGTTACTTTCATTTTGTGTCGAATTTGTTTGGATCATTCTTCTTTACATACAAACCCATATCTCTGCTGCTTCCAATCTTTTTCACGTTTTCACATTCAGAGTTCAGGAGCGTCAGAGTCTGGCTCTTAAAACAACGATGGCAACCACTACAATTTTCCTACAAAAATCAATCAATCAATCAATCAATCAATCAATCAATCAATCAATCAATCAATCAATCAATCAATCAATCAATCAATCAATCAATCAATCAATCAATCAATCAATCAATCAATCAATCAATCTTGATCTGCATTTATGGCAATCACCCACGTGGCAGATTCCCTATTTGTTTTCCTAGTCTTTTTTAAAATTATTACAAAGAATTTGGAAATTTATTGAACATCTCCCTTGGTAAGAGCCTCCGTGGCTCAGACGGCAGCGCACTGGCTCTCACCACTGGATTCCGTGGTTCAAATCCCGGTCACTCCATGTGAGATTTGTGCTGGACAAAGCGCACGCGGGACAGTTTTTCTCCGTGTACTCCGGTTTTCCCTGTCATATTTCGTTCCAGCAACACTCTCCAATATAATTTCATTTCATCTGTCATTCATTAATCATTGCCCCAGAGGAGTGCGACAGGCTTCGGCAGCCAGCACAATTCCCATCCTTGCCGCTAGATGGGGGCTTCATTCATTCCGTTCCTGACCTGGTCGAATGACTGAAAACAGGTCGTGGATTTTCATTTTTTCCATTTGTAAATTATTCTAATCCCCATCTGCCCTACCTACAAACGAATATTTTCCCCAATTTGTTCTCTTGAATTCTAATCTTATCTTCACATTTTGATCTTTTCTACTATTACAAACACCACTCAAACTTATTCGTCCGCTAATGTCATTCCACGCCATCTCTCCACTGACAGTTCGAAACATATCACGTACTTGAGCAGCTCGTCTCCTTTCTCCCAAGTCTTCCTAGCTCAAACTTTTAAACATTTTTGTAATGTTACGCTTTTGCCAGAAATCACCCAAAACAAATCGAGCTGTATATATATTTTACGACATTAAAGTAGTTGAAACCATTATATGATTAGCCGCTGTTTTCCGAATAATACTAGGAAACAAAATATTTATGAATAGTGACAAGGCTTTGTAACGGTACTATTCTTACAGTGATTGATATCCAACATGTATTAAGTGACTCAGGCTAACATTCACAATACAAAAGTCTTCTGCGGGCACACTTGTACAAGTTTGAGAACTGTTCCACCACCTGCTTACGACAGCGTACCGCCGATTACGACAAGCTTCAAGAAACGTGTAGAATACCCAAGGAGTTTACTCCGAGTTCGGCAAGTGTTCAGTAAGCCACAAGTTATCACCGTGGACTGCTCCGTCATGATAAAGGATCTCTGCAACTTTGGAGTAAAGTTCGTCATCTATAGAATCTATTGTTACTATTGGGCTGTCCTCAAGGTTTTCAATGTATCTAACTATTATTATTATTATTATTATTATTATTATTATTATTATTATTATTATTATTATTATTATTATTATTATTATTATTATTATAATTATATACTTGTTCGGGTCATTCTTCTCCACATCCAAATCTGTGCTGTTTCCGATCTCTGTCGTTGACGTTTCTTCAGTGTCCAATTTTCACATCGATATGTAAGTACACCCCAGACAAAGTTCCTTCCTTGTTCCTATGTTTATGTACTTACTGCTTAGTAGATATTATTATTATTATTATTATTATTATTATTATTATTATTATTATTATTATTATTAATGTTGAGTGATATGAAATCTATTTCACTGTGCTTCCAACTAGACTGATCCTATATACTGTAACGTGACGACGGTGTAGTAGATAAATAAATAGTCTACTGGTAGAGTCTACTCTACGATTTATTAATTATCACTCACGGTTATACCATCGCACAAGTACACAATCACTCCAGTTAGCGCTCTTCCTTTGTTCTCAATGTCCAATCACATAAGTAGTTGCCTAGGCACAAGCTAACACATTAACACTACGATTACATCTGTGGCTGTCACTCGAGCCCTAGGGCAGTTCGCGAGTAAGCGGCCGCTACACAGTCACACAAGTTTGTACGTGGTACAAAGTCTTCAGTCTGCTTCCGTTATTCCTTTTCGCTCGGCACTGTCCTCCCTCGTCGTTCGGTTCACACGCAGTGCTCATGTGCCCCAAAGCTTTAACTTCCCAGCGCTGTCACTCACAGAACTGAACCACTTGCTCTCAACCGCTTACTCAGTTCACACACTGAACTACTCGGGCAAATCTCGCATTCCTGATACAGGCCAGGCTGGATCTTTGAGATACTTCGGGTTACAGAAACCCGTGGAAATCTCTGGAAAAGGAAAGCTCTGGGTTCAGGTTCTCCCCGCTGGAACGGCAGCAATAGAACGGTAGTGGGATAGCCACTGCGCGCCCGTCTCGTCTCTGACTGGTTGTCTGTAGGAACGAGAGGGTGGCGGCTGTAACTCGGCGATTCACTCGCCTTTGCAGCCAGGCTGATTTGCTCCACGCAGGCTTTATTACAAAATGACGTAGCGGAGGCCTCCCACGCCACAGTATAACAATAAGAATCTCTAGGAATTGATAATACCAGTAAGCACATAGAAATCTATCATCCTCGACACATGCCACATCGTATGACACTTTATGAAAAACTGAAGAAGAATGAACGAGTGCACTCGATACTTAACATGCTCTTTCATTCGAAAACCATTTACGTGAAGTGAGAAAATAATTATCATCTCTAGGTAAAATAAACCTGTCGATGTTTGTCTGCAGGTTTGTTCTGCCGCAATTCGGATACAACTGGCGATATTTCAATGCAATTTGTTAACCGTGCTGGTGTATTCTTAACATAAATACATGCTACTTTCAAGAAATACTAACGTGAACCGGGTGTGTGAGTGTTAGAGGGCTTGTCATAATGAAAAATAATTTTTAAAAGTAATTCTTGGACAGGTTGGTGAGACCCCAGTGCTGGATTATTTCAGCCAACAACCTCAACATACATTATCATCAGTTTGAACATAAAATGCAAGCACTAACTACAGAATATAGTTTTAAGACGATATTTTAACTCACCAGTTTACCAACCACCCCCAGAAACACACAATATTGATTACATCCCTCCATAGAGGTTTCGCGCCAGGAAGAGCATCCTGCCGTAAAACAGGGCCAAATCCAGATGTGCGACGCAATTCGCACCTGTGACCCCACAGTGATTCAAGAGACAACGAATCTTCCGATCTACAGGGAATCGATACTATTGCAAGTTCAGATTAATGAAATACGTAGGTCTACTTGTTAATTTTCATGGCAGATATATTTTATAGCAGTGATAATGTATTTTTATCATCTCAAAATGTTCAGGCAAAGCAGCTATATCCGTAAATGTACACGATCATATTTGCATAAAGACCACGTGGACCTCGCGGAGTGTTATGAAATGTTTGTTTATGCCAACTTTACTCCTTCGATGAAAGGAATTTTAGTTCATTTCTTTTCAAAATGATCCTTCTTAAAATTACGGTGTGGGGATTATTCGGCGGAGGGGATTATTCGCGTAAATACGGTACTACTGAGCGGGGATTTAAACTCAGGTCAACTGTGCAGAAAGTCACTATAATGACCATTAGTCCATTGAGGGAGGATGCATACCCAGGTCAACCTATAGGAAGCCATGTTTGCTGCTATTGGTTCCACATCGCACAGACTCAGACAGTTCTTATGGCGACGACGGGGTATGACAGGGCTAGGACTGGGAAAACAGCGACCGTGGCTTTAATTAAGGTAGAGCCACATCATGCCTTATGTGAAAATCGGGATCCACGGAAAAATATCTTCAGGGCTGTCGACAGTGGCGGGTTTGAACCCCCGAATGCAAGCTCACAGTCACGTAATCCGAAATGTGCAGCCAACTCAATCGGTGGGAAGCTGCTATGTTAGTAATTAGCCTACAAAGGGTCTAGTGAGCGGGTAATTCAACCCAAGACAACAATCCAGGAAACTACTAGGTAATCGCAGTACCACGCTGGCCACATTGCACGAGACTCGCTGCCATAGTACGTGTTGTCAGAGCATTATGCGCCACGTTCTTGACAGTCTTCACCCTTTGTAGCTTGCCCGGGGACATCCATTGTCATGCTTCATGAAAACTAAATGACAGTGAATAACATGGGCTGTAGTGAATGCTTTGTGCTCGGCCTGGCGTGTTTAACTCCGATCCACGATCGTGTACTGGGATTTTTTGAAGCGCGATCTTATTATACCCTAGAACTGAGCTGCAGGCGAGACTCATAGCATTCCATTGATGGAAAATGCTTTAATAAACAACTAGTGGATCAGTGCTGCTTCGCAGTATTCGTTGTAAATTGGTCAGATAACTCGTCTTGACATGCCTATCGTAGTGGTATTGTCTTGCACGCCCTTTTGAATAGTTTTATGAACATTTATTCCCGGTAAATAATAACTGAATCATCCGTAATGCAGTTTTTGACACTTCTTTCCATGCAATGTTCACTGTGCTTCGATCAGTCGGGCATATCTGGAACTTAACATTTTCAAACGAACTTGCCCGAAAGTGTGCGACATACAATTGGCCTGACTGGATACTGGTACGGGGAAGTAGACACCCACTTTTTCAAGAGTTTGTCCCTATGCTCTATTAATGGTCATACAAACGGCCAGTCGACTTGATACCTTTCCGTCTGTACGTACGTCGACTGCTTTCTCTTAGCAACATGTAAGTTATCAGGAACGTTCTGCCATCTGTTGAGTATATTCAGAAGCTGGGGAAGGTCAGAGAATCAGAGTATCTAGCAGGGGATAGTATTCTTCCATGATCAGAGGAAGTGAATACCCTCTGGCTTGACAGGTAGTAATCAAATATGGCTGCACGCAATGAATCACATTACTAAGGATGAAAATTACATCTATAAGAATATTAATGAAAGTGTTAGTCGCTTAGCAACCGCTAAGTTTTTTTTTTTTGCTATTTGCTTTACGTCGCGCCGACACAGATAGGTCTTATGGCGACGATGGGATAGGAAAGGCCTAGGAGTTGGAAGGAAGCAGCCGTGGTCTTAATTAAGGTACAGCCCCAGCATTTGCCTGGTGTGAAAATGGGAAACCACGGAAAACCACTTTCAGGGCTGCCGATAGTGGGATTCGAACCTATTATCTCCCGGATGCAAGCTCACAGCCGCGCGCCTCTACACGCACGGCCAACTCACCCGGTCAACTGCTAAGTGCCGAATGTATTGCGGGTTAGGGTAAGCCTTCGCCTGCAATTACTGGAGTGGTCATTTATTGATTCGATTTTAGAATTACTCAACATTGAGTGAACTTAGGGACCTATCAATGTCTGATGATTCGCCGTCAGTTATTTCGGAGAGAATAAAAAAATAATGAAGTAAACCGGTCCAGTGGAACGATTGGACGGACGGACGGATTTGCTAAAGCTGTTCTTAGTAAACTTTTTAAAATATATAGATAACCTTCGTTAAAATAAGTATAAAACTAATGGGAACTGTTTGGTTTGGGCCAGACCGATTGAAATAATCAATTAAGCCACCAGAACATCTGAACAGTGGTGATGGTGGTAATTATTGTTTTAAAAAGGAGTACAACTAGGTAACCATCCTCTCTTAACAGTAATCAGAGGTTAGAAAGGGAAGAGGTCAGACATTTCCAAGAATGAAGGTATCGGCAAAAGAAAAAGAACGGACACGAAGAGCGTGAAAATTAACTCATTCGGGCTCACAAACCCAACACCGTTGTGATCGTAAGAGAACAAGAGGTCATTTAGGAAATATGAAAGCGAGGAGCCTAACATAAGTAAGTGGAAGCAATGCCTACTCTCACACGTTCAGAGCTCCTGGTTACTGTGGATGTATTTTACCACTCCAATCTACATGGAGTGATTTTGAACAGAAATTAGCCCGTTTACTCGTATGTGCTATATTAATAGCATGCGTGTTTATATATAGATGACCAAGATTTCATACTACATAATAAGCTTACAGTATTTTAGATTCTATCATATACCGAGCTCGATAGCTGCAGTCGCTTAAGTGCGGCCAGTATCCAGTATTCGGGAGATAGTGGGTTCGAACCCCACTGTCGGCAGCCCTGAAGATGGTTTTCCGTGGTTTCCCATTTTCACACCAGGCAAATGCTGGGGCTGTACCTTAGTTAAGGCCACAGTCGCTTCCTTCTCACGCCTAGCCCTTTCCTATCCCATCGTCGCAATAAGACCTATCTGTGTCGGTGCGACGTAAAGCAACTTGCAAAACATAAAAAATAAAAAAATATATATATCATGAACTATACAGAAAAATTAAAACCCTAAAATTTTGATATATTCATGTCCTTCTTGGACATTAACTTTACAAATTCATCGTATCACCTGCTTGCCACCAGTTTAACATCATATAAACACATAGACGTTTTGGGGGCTTAAAGGATAGGCAAGGGCTAGGTTTGGGGTGATAGCGACCGTAGTTTTTATTTTCCTTGTGTGAAAATGGGAATTATTAAAACCAATCTTCATAACTACAGACGCTGCAGTTAGAACTTCTCATCTACCAAATATAACAGCAAAAATGCCCTAATAGTTTAAAAAATTCAGCGAATAACCATGAAAAAAGTTCATAATGTCTCTGTCTTCGAAATATAACTCAGGGAATAGTATAAAGCTCCCGAAGTGTGGAATTTACTCATAGTACGGTATCTGCAGTAGACCGATAATGGAACGATTGAACGTTCTTTAATGCCGTCCTTTATTAAACTGAGTTTAATTTTGGAACACTGGTGAAAAGAGTTCACGTTCTAAACGGTCTATAAATATAAGAGAGTTTTAAATTATTCTCACGCGGACATTAAGAGTCGTGCAGAACGAGGCGCTTTGCTCTAGAGGAGTGGGGCGAGGTCTCCAGGCTTTCATTAGATTATTAAACCTTTGTTCTCCCCAAATCTTGATGTTATTAGCGAGAAGGCAGGCTTCACTTTCATGTCTGCCGCCTCTTTACTCTCCAAACCTTATTAGCAAGTTATACTTAATTCTAGAAGATGGTTACTTCGGGAGAACCTTCAATGGCTTCAACGAACAGTAATGTGTATGAGATCGACCGAGTACCACACTTGGTTAGGAGTTAGTCTTCTATGTCCAAGTCTGGCGCTTTGCAATGAATTTGAAGACCTCGTAAACGTGGGAATCTTCGTCAGTAGGCTATATTTTATGGCACGTAAAAGAACCCTTTCAGAGCAAATTTACAGGACTTCTATGACACTCTAAACGATTTGATTAATGGAAATTAAACTCATATTTCTTATTTAATTTAGTTTGTTTCGACCCATAAAGGATCACATAAAGTAAATTATGACTTCTTGTAATTTTTCTTATTCTTCCAGAATTCTTTCATATGTCGCTATGTTTAGCTGGACATTCGTCAGGCCATTTTCTCCTAGATCTGCTGGGCTTATCTTCTGAAGCAATTTCTCAAGTGTAGATCTTATGTCTGAAAGTTCTGCGGTCTTCCATATCTGTAGGTGTGATGTTGGCGTTATTGAGATCAGTTTGGACTAGTTTGATCCAAACCGTTTTCGTCTTTATTGTTTGTGATTAGACTGATTACATCAATATTTTCTTTGTTAGTCGGTCGCCATCTAGCCGCAAATGTGTCCATCAAATTTCAATCGTCGTTTACGGAAGTCTGTTTCAATGTTTGAGTATTTGTCTGTGACCTTGTGTGATTGTAGACGATATCCTTCATCTGCAAGTTTTGGGCCAAGGATTTTTCGGATGATTTTTCCTTTCAGCTTTCTTGATATTTTACAGATTCCCTTTGTAATTGAAGTTTAAGGTTTCACTGGCATAGAGTGTTTCAGGTTTGACGACCGTCGTGTAATGTCGAATTTTTGTGTTAATACTCATGCGTTTCTTGTTGTAGATGTTCGCGGTTTTCCCATACGCTTTCCGTATTTTGAGGTCACGTGTTTTTTGTGCTATTATTTCTGTACCTGCAAGTCCAGTGATTTCACCTAAGTATTTGAAATGATTAACCTTGTTTACTGTGCCGTATTTTGTTATCAACGTTTGTGGTTCAATGTGTTTTGTAGCCATGAATGCAGTTTTTGTGAAGGAGATTTGTAAACCAACTTCCCCAGCACATTCTTTGAGGACTTCAATCTAGTGAAGTGCCGTCTCCTCATCTCCGGAGAGGATTGCCAGATCATCAGCAAAGTAACGTTGATATTATTCTGTTTTCTTCCTAACTCATATTATTATTATTATTATTATTATTATTATTATTATTATTATTATTATTATTATTATTATAATAGTTTTCTCTGTGATTCAATGGTCGAGTATCAGCCTCCCAGGGTTCAAATCCGGCAGATATAAGTACTGGTATTTCTGATTAGGAGAAAACATGTCCATTCGACAATTCATGTCATACGATAACGACATGAAAATGATTTCTGACGACACATTCTACGTTTTTCTGAAAATATTAAAAATCAGCAATAGGTTGACTAATCGAGATCCAGTTTTGACGTGACGGCGTCTTACAAGTCAGCCACTCATGTTTGGAAAGCTAGCGTCACGAAATTTCATTCTCGAGTCCTTGGGATACACATTCCACAGATGGCATCAGGTCGCCGGGGAATCTACTCCGCGAACCTGTGGTTTCGAATGACTCAATACGCTTCGAACCATTGCAACGAGCGAATGGCCGATCCGATCGGAGCAATTCTGGTGTCACTTTGTTCGCAAACGAACAGAATACTGTAACTATTAAAATAACCAACAAAAAGAACGAACATAAATAACAGCACACACAATGATTCTATAACGAAAACCGTTTTCTTTAAACTTGACAAGCCAAATAAGCGATTTAGTAACTTAAAAGTCGAAATATCAATTCCCTCCCCCCTCCCCCTCTTTTCCCTTCACTCTACGTGGGATATTCTTAGAAAGCTGATTCTGCGCCCGATACAATGGTAACACAACACCTGCCTACGATCCTAAGGATCAAGTTATATGTGGTGGAAAATATGAGAAGTCCGCCTCTGTGGTGTAGTGGTTAGTGTGATTATCTGCCACCGCCGGCGGCCCAAGTTCCATTCCCGGATCTGCTACGAAATTTTTAAAGTGTTACGAGGGCTGGAACGGGGTCCTCTCAGCCTCGGGAGGTCAACTGAGTAGAGGGGGCTTTCATTTCTCACCTCAGCTATCCTCGAAGTGGTTTTACGTGGTTTCTCCACTTCTCCTCCAGGCAAATATCGGGATGGTACCTAACGTAAGGCCACAGTCGCTTCCTTCCCTCTTCCTTGTCTATCTCCTTACAATCTCCCCATATCCTCACAAGGCTCCTGTTCAGTAAAGAAGGTGAGGGCGCCTGGGAGAGGTAATGGTCCTCTTGCCCAGTTGTACACGCCCGACTCAAATTCTCGCACTCCAGGACACTGCCCTTGAGGCGGTAGAGGTGGGATCCCTCGCTGAGTCCGAGGGAAGAACCAATCCTGGGCGGTAATCGGATTAAGAAAGAAAGAAAGAAATAAAGAAGAAAATATGATAAATAATTTGCTTCATATCAACTTTTGACTGTAAATTCCGACCCCTGATGCCTTTATCGTTGAATATTTTTTGTCCGACGTAACGAAACCATTGCAGTAAGCTTAGGACATTTACGGCAGAGGTTTCAGCACAGACACCGACAGGTATGGAGTGATACGGAGTGCGTGCTCGGGCTGTGCAGGGCGGTCGGGTATATGAGCGTAAGAGGTTTGGCCATACTGATAAGTAATTTGAAACAATTTAGTCTGATATCTGGCGCCGTTGTCATTTTATCAGCTACAGAAGTTAGCCAATCACATCGCTTCGCGGGCGATTTCAAATGGACTTTGCCAGGCGGTGTTGCTAGATCTGCACGTAACTTAAGACTGGCTTGAGAGTTATGCCGAGAACGGCATCAAACACTAAGGCCGCGTGCACACCGAGCGCGATTCGCATAGTGTGTCGCGTGTTGCTCAACGCTAAGCATAACCAGTGCTAAGCCAGGCGTTCACAACATGCACGCTCTTACAGCTAAGCGAAGCTCCAGATAACGAGCAGTGTTGGTTAACTGCTTAGGCCGCGTGCATACCCAGCGCGCTTCGCATAGTGTGTCGCGTGCTGCTCAACGCTAAGCATAACCAGTGCTAAGCCAGGTGTTCACAACATGCACGCTCTTATGCTACGTGCACACCGAACGCGCTTCGCATAGTGTGTCGCGTGTTGCTCAACGCTAAGCATAACCAGTGCTAAGCCAGGCGTTCACAACATGCACGCTCTTACAGGTAAGCGAAGCTCCAGATAACGAGCAGTGTTGGTTAACTGCTTAGGCCGCGTGCATACCCAGCGCGCTTCGCATAGTGTGTCGCGTGTTGCTCAACGCTAAGCATAACCAGTGCTAAGCCAGGTGTTCACAACATGCACGCTCTTAGGCTGCGTGCACACCGAGCGCGCTTCGCATAGTGTGTCGCGTGTTGCTCAACGCTAAGCATAATCAGTGCTAAGCCAGGTGTTCACAACATGCACGCTCTTAGGCTGCGTGCACACCGAGCGCGCTTCGCATAGTGTGTCGCGTGTTGCTGAACACTAAGCATAACCAGTGCTAAGCCAGGTGTTCACAACATGCACGCTCTTATGCTACGTGCACACCGAGCGCGCTTCGCATAGTGTGTCGCGTGTTGCTCAACGCTAAGCATAACCAGTGCTAAGCCAGGTGTTCACAACATGCACGCTCTTAGGCTGCGTGCACACCGAGCGCGCTTCGCATAGTGTGTCGCGTGTTGCTCAACGCTAAGCATAACCAGTGCTAAGCCAGGTGTTCACAACATGCACGCTCTTAGGCTGCGTGCACACCGAGCGCGCTTCGCATAGTGTGTCGCGTGTTGCTCAACGCTAAGCATAACCAGTGCTAAGCCAGGTGTTCACAACATGCACGCTCTTACAGCTAAGCGAAGCTCCAGATAACGAGCAGTGTTGGTTAATTGCTTAGCATTACGTCGCTTTTCCTGAAGCTATGGAATAAGAAATTATTCATGCAGTGTTTCAAAGAGAAGAAATATGGAACCCAAGACACAAAAACTATTAAAATATAACTGTTTTGCAAAAGAAGTGGATTGAAGTATCTACAAAGTTGGCATAAACGGGCAAGTTTTATTGTATTCCAATAGTAAACATATACAGTAATATTCTGACACTTTAAACTGGGATTAACATTGTGACAGGATGGGTAACTTTGTCACATAGTGCATAGAATGTCCCAGACTCTGTCATATCGGTTTATAATTTTACTGACGGCAGGTGGTAACATGAAGAATTATATCGCTCTGCAGGCTAATAGTGGGCTTGGAAGTAAATATTTCTATTTATGAACGATAATAATTGTCATAAATTTCCTCCACTTTGGTATCGGTAGTAATATGTATATGTTAAATGTAATTATTCTGCCAGGCTACACATCCAGTGCTATTAAATAAATCGTAGAAAGTACCTCGGATGTTTTTAACTCCGTACTAGAAACAACATTGTGTTGGTGTGTTAGTCCGTAATGAATTACCGACGTGAGCAATCAGGTTCTGACCACCTACCGTCTGGAGAGGTTCGTGGATTAAAATGAAGTTGTGAAGGACGAAAATAGCTTTCACAATATTACTTGCATTAATAATACTAATTTCGTGTGGCTATTTCTAGCCGAGTGCAGCCCTTATAAGGCAGACCCTCCGATGAGGGTAGGCGGCATCTGCCATGCGTAGGTAATTGCGTGTTATTGTGGTGGAGGATAGTGTTATGTGTGGTGTGTGAGTTGCAGGGATGTTGGGGACAGACATTGGGGTTAACCAATGAAGGTTAAAATCCCCGACCCGGCCGGGAATCGAACCCGAGACTCTCTGAACCGAAGGTCAGTACGCTGACCATTCAGCCAACGAGTCAGACATTACTTGCATTGGAAACATCAGTTTCTATTGCTTTCAGTAAAACCCGCCACTTACTGCACATAATACCAAAGGCACATTCTACATTTCTTCTTGCCCTTGAGAGTCGATAATTACAAACGTTTTCGATTGTCTAAAATTCTTTGGGGATATGGCCTCATCAAGTACTGTCAACGAGGGTATGCTTCATTACCAATAATGACAAAAGAAGCGACATCCTGAGTCTGTGGGAGTTCTCGTGCAGGTGGAACATTTAGGGTATTATTTTCCAATAATTTGTATAAAGAGGTAGTTCTAAAATTTCCTCCATCATTTTGGCGTTCAACCGCCCCAAAATCAACAACCAACAGCTTGCAATCTGCATCAACAAGAGCTTGTAACAATATTGTAAAGTAATCTTTATAATTATAATATAAAGAGCCGGATTTAGCCGGACATTTAATTTCTACGTTTTTGCCGTCCAACGCTCCCAGACAATTGGGAAAATTCCATTTCTCCCATTAATTTTCAGTTATTTTCGCAACATTTCAATTGTAGGGGTTGGAAGGTATGTCGCCCGTCAAACAGTCTATATTACTATACAAGTCCGTTTAATAATATGATGAACTGTCGACACGCCCAATCGAAAGTTAAACGCCGAAGAATGAAATGACTCTCCAGTAGCAAGATATCAGAAAGAAATAGCAAACAGGTTCATTTAATTATAAATAGTTGTTTAAAATGTAGTAAATAAAGTTAGATAAATCTGTAAGTCACATTCTTTCATAATATATTGTATAATTTGAAAAGTCAGTACGAACGACTTATTTTCTCATTCAGATATATTCTTTGTTTATATTTCAGTTAAAAGCGTGAAAGCCAAATGGAAATATTTTAGAGATTACTTCCAATGTGAGTGCAAGAAACTGAATCATCTGAGATCTCGCGCAGGAGCCGATGATCGTGTCAATATTTTGACGCGATGCTCTTCATTAAAGATGTTTTCAACTTCTGACAAAGTCGAATCAAGTCTAAAAGAAGGATCAGAACCTGACAGAAGTCAGGAAGGAATATCCGAAGACTCTACTGAACATGAAATAATACAGTCACCGTTACCACAAAGTGAAGAGTCCATGCCACGAAGCAAATCTTCGTGTTCGTCTTCACGTGTTAAAAAACAAAAGAAAACACAAGAAGTTGAACTGTTGGCTGTTGAAAAAGAAAATTGGATTTGTTATTGAAAGAAGCGGAACGGGAAGAAGATGCTGATTTTCTTCTTGAATTTGTTGAATATGTTTGAATTTTCAGTCGCTTTTCCATGTCAGCTGTTCTAGTGGTAAAAGTTTAGATTTTAATATACGATGCTTTAATAAAATGCTTCAATTACATCTTGGAATACGAAAGTAATAAACAGTGCATAAATTAATTGATTATTAAAATATTCTGCAAAGTTAACCCAAGTTTTGGGTGATCCATGTCGAAGTAATAAATCAAAGGGTTTATGAACAAACTGGCAGCTCTAATTACACCAGTTTACCTTGGCATGCGACAGTTATTTGTTTCTTTATTGAAGAGCTTACATTTGTAAACAAATTAGGCTATAGCTAAATATGAGTACTCTATAACATAAAAATGTAGGCGCGTACATCATGAAAGAAAACAACGCGAATTTAACAAATGTATATCTCTGCAAAACCAATGTTTGTCAGTTGGAGTGGTGACAGTCTTACAATTTAACTATGCTCAATTATTATCATAATATTAATGAAATAAATAACATAATTTCACACAACAGTGGAAATACATTACTGGTAGTACAAATAATAGTGATGCTGGTGTTTGAAATATCATCCAAACTTAGCCTAAGTTTTAGGTTATACATGCTAAATCAATAAATCGAAGGGTAAAAATCACAGCGCCCAAAGACATTCCAATATTGAGTGACTAAAATGTCAAAAGGTCACTTGCTTGATATGATCAGCTTGTGAAAAACTAAATGAAGTCATATTTATATGTTTCTTTGTCATATTTAACTTGTTTCCTCCACAGGGTCTACTCATTAGCAAAAGACTTAAACAGTTTTAGGCCTATAGTGTTTGCTAAGGTTATTTACTCACCAGAATATGCAGCACAGTTATGACATTCTACACTGTCTATGTAGCACTGTTCCTCATCCAAAATTAGTGTGACTGTATAACCTTTGGATCTGACCTTGTGCTCAGGGCATATTTTGCATTTTACTATACATTTCCTACTTTGTCGCTTCATTTGAACATAACCTATTATACTGTCACCATAATTTTATCTGCCAGGACTGTAACATGAATGTAGTTTACTTTTCAGTATTACGGTAGGTGTACAAAAAATGAGCTAAATATATTTCATGTTTGTCTTTCTTGGGCCCCGGAAGTGGGAGGCCAGTTGCCGAAACCATAAATCTATATTTTTCAGGAATGATAGGTTATAGAACTATAGTACTATAATACTAGCTACATTTTTACGTTAGTGTTGAAGTCCGATTTGCTACTTTAGTAACGGTGAAAGCCCGAAAATGTAATGTTATTCTCTAATATTGGAATCAATCTAGAAGTAAATGGCAAATTTGATTTAAGTGATTTTGTCCATATTCATTGTTTTCCTAATACTATGAGTTACAATACATTGCATATATATAAAAGATGCCACTTACCAATTTGCTTTTGATCCGCGAATTTCTGCGGCCACAAAATAGTTGCTATTTTTCAAGAATGACATTACTATGTTGGCATCCCCACGTGGTAGACTGTCTAACTGTGCTTTTTTGAATCCTTCTTCTGTTATTTTGAAGTTATCTGCGATCACGAATAATAAACAATCGGCTTTTAGCAATAGTTGATGCACAATGGTTGGTAGAGCTGCATGCGGCTCTGGATCGTGACGTCACAGCCCGCCGTTTACGTCAGTGGACGTTTTACTCGCCTTGCGGAAAGATAATTTTAAATCTATTTTTAATGGTAGAAATTTAATATTCTTACATAATATATCATTGGTGTAATTTTCAATTTTTTTTTACGCATGTTCCCTATTGAGGCATTTGAAAATCGACCAGTCCCCCTTATACTAGAAGCATCCCTCGTATAATCATCAACACATACACCCACAAGGATACCGAAATATCAATATAATTCAACTTCTACTTATTACCATTGTTGTTTTCCTTGCTATTTACTTTACGTCGCACCGACACAGATAGGTCTTATGGCGACGATGAGACAGGAAAGGGCTAGGAGTCAGAAGGAAGCGGCCGTGGCATTTATTAAGGTACAGCCCCGGCATTTGCCTGGTGTGAAAATGGGAAACCACGGGAAGCCATCTTCAGGGCTGCCGACAGTGGGGCTCGAACCCACTATCTCCAGAATACTGGTTACTGGCCGCACTTAAGCGACTGCAGCTATCGAGCTATCACAGTTGCTATTTTTTAAGAATGATGTTACACTTAGAGTCATTCTCGCTGTCGCTATCACAATGGCACAGTTCACAGCCCGCGCACGACAGTCACACAGCCCCTTTTGACATACACTGTCTGTACCGACTTCGTTCAGTGATCCATGCCGATGCCCAGTCGATATTTCCCACGCTGCTCCAGACACAACGTTTACTCCACAGCAGCTGGACCGAGAGACTGAACTCCTTGACGACAGACAAGCAGAACCAACATTCAATTCCTCGGAGAGAGCACTGCACAGACTGCCTCCTCAATTCAGGTTGTCACTGTCCACAGCGGCACTCACTCACACTGAACTCTCCATTCGATCCAACTGAAACCAATCTACTCTGCCTTAAATAGTGAGGCAGGCCCTTCCTGAAGCTTCGGGAATAGAGGCGCCTCCTGTGTCTTCTCGAAAGCGAATGCTCTGGGAGTACTGTCCAGATCCTTCTCACATTGCCGGACGCCTACAGTCAGGTAACAGGGTGAAGACATCAGTGGTGGGAGGCAGGCTGGCCAATGTGCGCCCGGCTCTCTCTCCTGATTGGTTCGCTGTATGGTGAGTGACGACACCCCAAGTCGGTGACATCACTCGCGGCTGTGGCCAGACTGGATCGCTCACCCTTAAGCCGTCCGTATAAAGCGGCGAACAGTTATGAAGAAATGGGATATGCAAGGAGAAAAGGCCAGAGGGGAATGCAATTTAGTATAGAAGGAAGCAAATAGAGCTGTGGTCAAAGCTAAGGCATACACTGATGTGTGTGGATGGGAAAAGGCTAGAATTGTAAAGGTAATGGCCGTAGCTCCAGCATTTGGCCAGTATGTAAATGAGAAACCACGCAAACCACCTTAGGGACCGTGAATCGTCTGATTCGAACCCACCATCTCCCGAATGCAAGTTCACAACTATGTGACTTAAACCGCGTGGCCAACTAACTCGGTTTGTTATTTTTTATATTTTATTCAAAGCCATTTCTTCTTCTTCTACTACTACTACTACTACTACTACTACTACTAACTGTACTATTTGTAATAATAGTCGCACTGGGCTCAACGATGGACAATGTTTCGTACCTGATGAAGCTGTATTGTTCGTATTCAAAACAAGTGGTTGCCCATTCAGTGTTTGTTCACAGAGAGTTGAAATGTGTGTGAGCCATGGAAACACGGGCCATTCCTCAGGGATTTTGTGTGTTCACGCGGCCTTCTTTGAAAGAGGCTTAACGTCAGAGAGGGATGACGAAAATAAAAATGTTCTCTGTGGAATGTCCTCAGAGAGATCCACTGTGATGTGGCTTCTGTTAAAATATTTATCCACGGGGGTTTGCTTGGATTTCCATCTAGTCATGGGTATCAAAAACATTAGAGAGTGTACATACACATCCTGACCGTCACACAACAAAACCTGAACTGTGGACATGTTGCTATCGTTTCATGTGAAACATTGTGGTCAACAGTGCCATGTACTTACAGACAAACTGCGTTGTGTTGTATTGTATTGTGTTACTTCTGAACTCGTACTTTCGTAATTGATAGTGCCTGGGGCTGAAATAATAATAATAATAATAATAATAATAATAATAATAATAATAATAATAATAATAATAATAATAATAATAATAATTGTACCGGGCGGTACACCTCCACTCCGCTAATTTAAAATGTGCGCCTGTTGAAACTCCTCTGTTGGAGGAAGTCTGAACTTTATCTACGCTACTAACTCTCTACTTTCTCTGAAGATGTCACCACATGGAAAACTTTGAGTTTTTGAACTGTGTCATTTTTGATGTGTTTTTGTTTCGCTTGAAGTAAGAAGTGTGAACTTTCTCTTCTAGAGGACACTACTGAAGATCACCAATAGTGCAACCTAGTGCGGAGTCAAAGAACTATTTTGTTGGAGAAATTTCTATTTCAAATGTTTGTTCTTTGCTAAATTTCCTTCTGTTATTGTTTAAGTTGGCTGTATACCCCTCTTTTTCCCCTTGTTTTAGATTTATCCAATCCCGAAATTTCTTTGAGTTATTTCCGACCAATCCGATGTATCTTCCCCCAACTTGGATATGTTTCTGTACCCTAGCCAATAAAGAATTTGCGGGAGGGTGTTTTCATTCCCCTAACGCCTCGAAACTTCTGCGAGAGGATATAAACTGCTGATTTTTGGGTCTCCGGGCCACTTCTGTTCCATCTTTCAGTGTGTAAAGTACATAGCAGGGGGCGGGTAGCGCCTCTTTCTTCTCCGGCTGTTCACCACCAGGTAATGGCCTCTTAATAACTTCTTTTCTTGCTAGGTTGGCAGTTTAACTCTCGGAGCGGGTTCGAAGCGTTTCCACCATGTAACCTTTTCCTAAAATGTAACCAATCTTTTCATCTATTCTCTTTTAAGCTGCATATTGGGATAGAGAGTGCTAACCCTCTCGAGCTCCCACTCACATTGTTTTGAGGTGAACTTATTTTCTCAACCTATTCTTCGTTAATGTAAAACCAACTGCTCTTTTCTAAAGTCACCTCTGTAGTATGGGATTAGCCCTTGCATTAGTGGCCTAGAGCCAGATTAGGTTTTAAAAACAAGTGTATTAGGAGTGCAAGATCGCCTCCTCTCAAATTGTTATTTTAGAGGTCATGTAATTGCCCCTTTTCATTTAATAGACCTCAGTAGGTTGGGTATTTTACCCCTGTGTCTATGTCCAGTGAGGACAACTTGAAGGTGGAGTTTGGTGTGGCCTGGGAGAGGCTTAAATTTGAGAGCGAGTGGCTCTTTTGAAAATTGAGTGTTGTATGCCTCGTGGAGGCTTTTCAGTGTAATTTGGAGCTAGGGCTCCTAGGCATGAATGGGGTTTTCTGCCCCTCTGTTGAAACTTGTGTTTGGAGGTAAAACTGAGCTGATTGCCCAGGCATTGTGTTTTCAGGGCTCGAAGCCCAAATCCTGTAAATATTGTAACTACCCTTTGACTTGCTACTTTGTACCTGCCATGCTTGTTAGTTCTTTGTTTTTGAAAAGAAAATATAACCTTGTTAAATTTTACATTAACTTTGATTCCGTAGTTTGAGACCCGTTCACGCCCGCACCTTCTTTCACGCATAACTACCACAAAACACGGTAATAATAATAATAATAATAATAATAATAATAATAATAATAATAATAATAATAATAATAATAATAATAATAATAATAGCCATCACTGATCCATGTACTGAAATAATAATATTTAGACCTCAAAATCACTGTAATTATAAAACGGACTCTAACAGACTCCAAGTCCAAAGTTAAATTCATACCGAGCGAGTTGGCCGTGCGGTAGGGTCACCTAGCTGTGAGCTTGCATTCGGGGGATAGTGGGTTCGAATCCCTCTGACGGCAGCCCTGAAGATGTTTTACTATTGTTTCCCATTTTCACACCAGGCAAATGCTGGGGCTGTACCTTAATTAAGGCCACGACCGTTTCCTTCCCACTCCTAGCCCTTTTCTATTCCATCGTCGCCACAAGACGTAAAGTCGGTACGATGTAAAGTAAACATTATAAAAAATTTCTTGGCAGAACCGGAAATCAAACCCAGGCCAATCGGATGGAGCCAAGATTAAACAATCATAACTGTTCGGCATTTTATACGGACAGCCTAAGGGTGAGCGATCCAGTCTGGCCCCAGCCGCGAGTGATGTCACCGAGTAGGGGTGTACGATAATGAAATGTGATTTCGTGAGAAGAGTAGTTTCTGAACTTCTCCCGAGATTAAGATGAACTTCTGACAGAGTATTAAGTAAATATTCCTTAAAAACTTTCAAAACTCCTTTTAGCACCATATTTTATACATTCTATTTTATATGAATTGTTTGGAATATAAGCCTACCTGTCAAATTATTCCACTGGACAAAGTAACATCAGGGCAATCGGAATGTCATGACACCCAACATTTTAAACCATACTAGCAGTGTCAGTGCTGACAGTCCTAAGTCTGTTTGAAATGGGAATAGGTTTTTACCTGGACAATGTGTTAAAATGGGAGTGACCGGGCGAGTTGGCCGTGCGGTTAGGAGCGCGCCGCTGTTAGCTTGCATCCGGGAGATAGTGGGTTCGAATCCCACTGTCGGCAGCCCTGAAGATGGTTTTCCGTGGTTTCCCATTTTCACACCAGGCAAATGCTGAGGCTGTACCTTACTGTAATTAAGGCCACGGCCGCTTCCTTCCAACTCATAGGCCTTTCCTATCCCATCGTCGCAATAAGACCTATCTGTGTCGATGCGACGTAAAACCACTAGCAAAAAAAAAGGGGAATGGGAAAGAAATCCCGGGGACGAATCCATGTGATCGTTGGGGGCAATCAGGCAAGTGAGAAGAGTGGAGTGGCCCTTAGCCAGGTCAAACGGGACTACTCCTTGTAAGCGGCAGCCATATTGTTCGGCACCAAGGCCGGCTGGGGAGCAGTGTGAGCTAGTTGCTAGTCGTAAGTTTGTATTCACCCAGTGAGTTACCTGTGACAAGTTGCCTAAAGTAACGGTTGTTTATCATGGGTTTTTGTTGTGTGTATGGGTGAAATAATAGAAGTGATAGGAACAGACAACCCGGCATTGCTTTTCATCGATAAGTGTTTCAAACGTAGACACGCATGTTTATTTTTTTCATGGACAACAACGTCATTATTTTAAAATATAGATTGGTGTAGGTTGCCTAAGAACCCAGACCGTCGGGCCCTGTGGACAAAGGCAGTGTTCATAGTGTTATTTGTACGGGGCACTTTAGGCCTGGCCAAATTAATGATAGCCTATATACTTATCCGGGCCGAGACAGAGAGAGAATGCCTTCCCGAACGTATTACCTGCCTATCCCATCTACTTACGGCCATCAGCGCTTAAGGTAATTATCACTTGAGGACTTAAGATAGTGGCTGATATGCTTCATTGTTCCGTTTGGATGAAATTCTAAATAATAATGGTTTGCAGGAAAGGAAAGAACCACAATCGACGGATGTTGACACGCTCGAGCCAAGTAATATCGTACTGAAGGGGCCTATCAGTGTCATTAATACCGTTCAGGTGCAAAAGGTGAGAACATTTCCTATTTTCTTACAGGAAGAGCTTTGAACACAATATACTCCTTTCATAGTTCGGTAGTCCCCATTTTAACTAATAATATTCTCGTTTGTTTATTCAGGGTCTTATTCGGGCGAGGACAATGGAGAAAACTTTGTACATGAACAGTGTCAAATGAAAGAAGGGAAACTGAAATTGATAAGTTAGGAAAATGAGGGCTTCATTGAGACGCGCGAGAATGATCATTTACCATTTACGAAGAAGGAATGATATACCTCTAATATCTAAAGATGCATTCTGACAGTTCATAGAGGGAGGTCCGTTTACTACCTGCCGGGGTGGGATAAAGGGAGTGGGGGGTATGATTGCCCTGGAAACGAGTGTGGGGCGACTGCGGTTGCCATGGAGATAAATCTTCTGGCCAGCTCGTCTTGCTTGGAGTTGCCAAACCTCTCACTTCTGAGTTAGATGTCGCAAGCAGTTCAGTGTGAGTGACATTCTGTTTCTGTTTTGTGAAGTAGCTAACGGTATTTTAAATACTAATTACGTACAATTGTTGTATCTATATAAATAAAATTGTAGGGGGTCCGCTGTCTGTAATTTCTTTTGTTTTGCCAATTTTTCAGATATTTATCCGTTTTAGGTCAACTCAAGACCGAATCGGTGGTTTTTACGTTTCGTGTCTGTCTGTTTGTCTGTTCCACAATCACGTCGAAACGGCTGGATAGATCTCATCCAAACTTCATATTTAGAGTATACTCATCCCGGGGAAGGTTTCTATATGCATATCGTTTTAAAATCTTTGAATACACGGGGGGTTTATAGGAAAACCAGAATGGTTTTTCCACCATCACGTCGAAACGGCTGGATAGATCTCAACCAAACTTCATATTTAGAGTTTACTGATCGAGGGGAAGGTTTCGATATGTATATCATTTTAAAATCCTTGAATACACAGGGTGTTTATTAGGAAAACCAGAATGGTTTTTCCACCATCACGTCGAAACGGCTGGATAGATCACAACCAAACTTCATATTTAGAGTACACTCATCCCGGGGAAGGTTTCGATATGCATATCATTTTAAAATCTTTGAATAGACGGGGGTTTATAGGAAAACTTGAATGGTTTTTCCACCATCACTTCGAAACGGCTGGATAGATCTCAACCAAACTTCATATTTAGAGTATACTCATCCCGGGGAAGGTTTCGATATGCATATTATTTTAAAATCTTTGAATAGACGGGGTGTTTATAGGAAAACCAAAATGGTTTTCCTCGATTTTCTCTTATCCTATTGATTTTCTGTAAACTCCGTGGACCGTACGTGAAACGTCTCTTCATTATAAACAACTTTCGTTATGTTCATAATTTACCTTACTCTTTACATGACGGAGAAATTTACAATTTTCCGCTGGTATCATGCTCTGCATTGAGTGACCGACAGACCGACAACGAACCTACAGGTTACCATGGCAACGTCTCTGACCGCATGCCAGCAGGGAAGTAACGTATTGCCATTTTCCTCATCATGCTTTTAAATTCGTGGTTGTTCCTTGGGTAGAATGCAAGAGTGGCGTCAATCGGCCTATCTGCGGGATATTGGCGGAATATTGTTGGATGTTATAACCGCCCTCGAATAGATTAAGTAATAACACCATTAGTCATCTTCTTATTACTTTTTTACGTGAGAATCACTGGACCTAAATTTCTCCTCTGTTACCGCTTTATTATATCCATAACTCACACTAGCATAATTTATTGAGGGGCATTTGATTTTCCAATACATTCACTTGGCATTTACATATTTGTCGTTATCCGGCTGTCCTCAGTTATAATCCATTTTCTATTACTTTCAACTTTCTTAACTGTATTATTTTCTTCCTTAATTACGCCGTGTGTACGCGAGTGCTACAAACTACTGGATGTATTTCCACCAAGACTCATATTTAGAATACACCTGTCCTTGATAGGTTTTAGGGCAAATAATATTTCTAAATCCCTGAACTGACTGGGGGTTTATACGAAACCGAAACAGTGATTTTGCACTTCCACAAAATATACACAACCAAACTTAATGGAAATCTACCTACCTTGGTAGAAATTAATTTCTAAACCTTTTTTCTCATGTGCTTCATTTCGATACGAGGATTAATAAGGGAGATATCATTAACGGACCGTTTTTCTGTACAAGTCCTATCGGACTTAACTCACGAGCGGGTGCGTGTAAAGCGTATTCCTTACAACTTGAAAACTACTGAAGACATTCGAACCAAAATTTATATTTAGCATCCACCTGTCCAAAGATAGGTTTTAAACGTAAATAACATTTCATGTTCCGGAATGGACTGGC
This sequence comes from Anabrus simplex, assembly GCF_040414725.1. Taxonomy (NCBI): domain Eukaryota; kingdom Metazoa; phylum Arthropoda; class Insecta; order Orthoptera; family Tettigoniidae; genus Anabrus; species Anabrus simplex. Next base: position 1,071,844,454 of record NC_090265.1, on the reverse strand, counting down.
GGTTTATAGGGAACCGAAATGGTGATTTTACTGTTCCACAATATATACAGAACAAGACCAATCTGACTGGAAATCGACCAAACGTGATGGAATTCCAACTCTAAATCTTTTTTTTTCATGTGCATTTTTTCGTCAGGAGGTTTAATAATGGAGATATCATGAATGGTCACTTTTGCAGGTTAAGTCCAGCGGACATAGCCCAAAAGGTGTTTTACATGGAGCAGATTCCTTATCTATATAAATCAAATCGTAACGACTATGTGCCTCTACACTGACTATTTTGGCGAAATTTTCGTACAGCTTTCCATTTAAGGGGTAATAATGACCATCTCCATAATTTTTGGTTTAGTTTCCTGAAAGTCCTAATTTTTCCCGCCTCGCCCAAAATCCAGATTGCGGCATAATCTGCCAGAAGAAAAAGAAGATGATTGAAATTTGACAAAATTATACGTTTTAGCCTGTAACGAACGGAAAACATCCTAGATCATTAAATTTTTCACTTTTTATGCCCGAAGAATATCGAAATATGCAGTCAATTTTAATGATGGTGCAGACCTTCGGAAATTCCTATCACATACCGGATTGCACAATACAATCTCCGTTCAATTTGGAATGATCTACAACCTTGGTCTTATGACTTTTTGCCGTATCTGTATCCCTTTTACGTTTGATTTTTCTCTATTAATCGATGTTAAGTCAATTTGGAATTTTCACTTGCATAATTCATACTTTCAATTACTTATATGAAATACAGAATCATCAAACTCTTCACGAAAATTGGCCCTCCCAGTAGCAATATGTGAGCCAAATGCTATGTATGTAGCTGTCACATAATTATCCGAAAAGTAATGTAATGTGAGATAATCTTACAAAACCTTTACCCTGTTCCACGTTTCTAACTCAATCTGACCCAAGAATAGATGACATATCATAGGGCCAGCCATTTAGGCCACTAAATCCGGCGTGTCTTATGGTATAATCCTTTGTCGATATGACGTACGTTTAGTAGCAGTTAATCTGTAAATGAAGGTCTTCAATATTGTAAACACGCATATACTTTCGTATGTCGATCTATATATATTCACTGATGTCGATTTTTAGCGATCGAGAAAGGGTGGGTCTGCTATTGTAATCAGTACTCCCCACACCGACTTTCACTGGCAGTAGGAAAGGGTTCCTTCTCCAACTCCTGTGTAACTGTCATTAGTAAGGAAGGCCTACAATTGTAATGAATAGTTCCCTTCTCGATTTGACTTGCAGAAGGCAAGTGAGCATGCAGTTTTGTTTAAACCTCCCCTACCCGATTGTGTTTGGCAGTAGGCAAGGGTGCCCGCCATTATAAAGAAATGTCCTCATCTAAAATGTGACTGGCATTAGGCATAGTGGCCTGCTATTTTGATGGAAACTCACCAACTTGGTGTGACTGGCAGTAACCTGGCTGGCAGTAGGAAAATGGGCCTGGCATTATAATGATAACTGCACAACTCAATATCGAGTGATAGTAGGGTAATTGCCTGCCATTATAATAGAAACTCCTCAACTGTAATCTGTCTAGAAGTAGGAAAGGGGGGCTGCCATTTTAACGAAAACTCCCCAAATCGATTCTGTCCCCGTAGTAGGCAATGGGGCCTGCAATGATAATGTAAACTTCCCAACTCGATTGTGAATGCCAGTAGGCAAGCGAGCCTGCCGTTATATCACAAATGCGTAACAAACACTTTACATTGGAAACAACGTACGGGGACCTCCCCATGCTCTTTCTCGGATAACGCTAAGAGACATGCAATTTTAAAAATTTACTGCATGTACACTATTTACTTCGATATTCGAATACAATGTAGAATACCGTAGCGAAGCACGGGTACATTCGCTAGTTTTAATATATATTTCGAGTACGATGAATACTCCTCGGGAGAGAGAGGAAGGCCCAGGACTCGTCCACCTCGCGAAAAAATACCGCCGGCCGAGGTGTGACAATTCATCACCAAGGAAGAGAAATGATATGTGCCGCAAGGGAATTATTTGAAGAGGAGGCTACAAGTTTTTCGGAAAGGAATGCTCCCTTAATTCCATTCCAGAGAGTCCAGGAAAGCTCTTAGAGTTAGCAAAAGTGCTGTGACAATAGTTACGATGGAGACACATAAGAACTCAGAAGAGGGGCCATCTAAACTGTCCACGCCTGGTAAGAAGCGGCCTAGAACTTCCAGAATTACAAAGTTGATCCGTTTAAGGAGGAAGCTATTCGCCATCATATATATTCCTACTACTCCAGGAGGGAACATCCAAGAATTCAAAAACTGCTATTTACACTTTCGAACGACTTTTTTAAATGCAGTTACTCTTCCTTACTGAAGTGGTTCATAACCTTGGTTTTAAATATAAAACTATTAACAGTAGGAAGCTGCTGTTGGAGAGAGGTGATGTAGTAGCTCTAAGGAGTACGTTCCTGCAAAAGATTCGAAGGCGAGATCTAATGTCTATTGTGTGGCTAGACGAGACATGGGTCAATGCTGGCCATACCAGAAATAAGAGCTGGACCGATGACTCTCACAAGGGAACGACACGATGCTGACGTATTTGAGCACCTTCAAATACCACCGGACTGAATCAGGATCGAACCTGCTAACTTGGGCTCAAAAGGCCAGCGCTCTACTGTCTGAGCTTATCTGTCTGGCCTCTGTTAAAGATAACGGAACATGAGTCCAAGTCAGTCACAGTCGGGCCAGGTGTCAACAACAGAACACAGCGGCCTGAAACGAGGGAACAAGTGAGCCAGAAGCAAGGGGTAGCAGAAAGGAATGCTAGAACTTGGAAACATCGTGGAATGGCACGTGCAATGCTCCTCCCTCCAGCCCTAACTGTCAGAGTTCATATTTAGATATTAGAGGTATAGGGTGAAAAAAGAAAGCGACAACTTTGAAAACTTTATTTCACGACTTGAAATCGAAAAGTTCAGTTAAAAATCAGTGCGCTATTCAGCATACTGATATTTAAGGCGTTCAACTAAGACACATATTCAGAATGCAAAATGAAACGATCTAAGGAACAAAATTTAGATAACATTTCACCAAACTTACGCAGTTCAAAGGACAGTAATACTCACAGTTGTACTGTGATTGCAATGCTTGTTCTTGCCAATTTGTGGTTAGGGAGTGGCTTTAGTTTGATCAAAAGTACATTTTTATATATGTTTATTTTGTGTATAGTGTAATATATTATAATTAGGTGCATTGTGCTTGAATAGGAAGAAAACACAGTTTTAACCACATTATCCCTCATTGAGTAGCGCACGGGCGTGCCTAATGGGCGTGGCCTCAAGGGCTTCCCCATCATGCGAAGTGGCCCCACTTTCTCAACAGGCTAGCTATGGTGAGGGGTTACTCCATTACTCTTTTCACTTCCCTGGAAGCAGTACATAATAGGGGTGCTTAGGTCCGAATTTATGAGACCCCAGAAACATCATAGGATGTCAGCATCCAGGTATCATTAAGAGAAAACCCCAGAATACATTATCCGTGACAAATAAGCCCTTAAATACCTGGGAACAAAGTACGCAGTACAATTATTTAAATACCTTCACGACACAATTCAAGAAAACTATACCGAAACAAAAAGCCAGGAAATTAAAACGGCATATCGACTCCCGCAAAATGCATTTTCAAGCACATGAACCTAAGATGTTACAATACAGTCATTAAACCAGAATATCTCTATAGACAGAAAACAGTAATGTTGAACAGAAGAGCAGACATCGGAAACATCGGGAGAAGAGAACGCATGGGCCCCAAACTCACAGGTGAACAATACAAACTCAGAAACAAACAATACACAGACATTCACAGCGACATTAGAAAAGGTAGATTAACAAACACACGGACGAAATCTAACAGGATTACAAAAAATATAATAGAACTCCATTTATCCGAACTCCGATCATCCAGATCGCCAAATAACCGGGTCAATATCGGAAAATGTGTCACGCTCCCAAGGCTTGGGAGGCATTCGCTTGTTTTGACAGTGCCTTAAAGTGGATAGATTTTTTGCTAGTTGCTTTACGTCGCACCGACTCAGATAGGTCTTATGGCGACGATGGGACAGGGAAGGGCTAGGAAGTGGAACGAAGCGGCCGTGGCCTTAATTAAGGTACAGCCCCAGCATTTGCCTGGTGTGAAAATGGGAAACCACGGAAAACCATCTTCAGGGCTGCCGACAGTGGGGTTCGAACCTACTATCTCCCGAATACTGGATACTGGCCGCACTTAAGCGACTGCAGCTATCGAGTGGATAGAGACAGCCCCAGTACGATTACGCAGTACCTACAACTTCTCAGCGTCAAGTGTATGCGGAACCTCGCTGCTCGTAAACGAGTTTCTTCGTTAAAACAATTAACTTTGCTGGACATGTTGTGTGTGACTACAGCTAATTGTTCAATGTTTGTGCAGTACTATAATTTTTACAGTTCTTTTTACTACAGTATTATAACATGATCCCTGTTCACTGTATTTTTGCAAAAACAATTTAGAAAATGGATTTAGGAGTAAAGTTTGCATTTTATTTGAAGGCATTGTTTTAATTTAATGAATAATGCAATTATCCGGATTTCTGCGCATCCGGGTTACGTCCGGCACTCATTAATCCGGATAATTGTAGTTTTACTGTAGTTGAATTTTATGAAAACCGGAGTAAGGCCAAAACAGACACTCTGAAATGAACCTATGAAGTAAGGATCGATCTTACATTGGCAGGAATAAGTCAAGAGGACATTCAAAACAGGGAGATCTTTAGATCCAAAATTCACAAATGGTAAGTTGACGAAGAGGACAAACCATAGGGAACGACACGGACAACTTGGACCAAAGAGAGAAAAGAAGTCCACAGCAGAAGAATGAAAGAAATAAGGGCACAAAGGAATACAAGCAAACGCCTTCAAGTACTATGTGTTGTCGTAAATGGGCTGCTTCACTACAGCGAATATGGTATGAAAATGAACATTTCTAAGAGTATAGCCAAGTTCCACTAGCAGCCGAGAGACAATGCCACAGTTTGTAATCGCACGACAGAAGAGGCAAAACATGAGGGGAGTGAGACAAGGGTGTATACTGTCACTTTCGACCTTCAATTGATATACCGAGCACATCTTCCGAACAGCACTCGATGGTATCAAATACGGCATCAACATCAACGGAGTGCTCATGAGTAACATTCGATATGTAGATGACATCGTGCCGATTGCAGATAGCCAGGTAGGACTACAGAGGCTACTGGATCGTGTTTTGAGGGCGTGTAAGGAATTCGGGTTAATGCTGAATGTCAACAAGACCAAATACATGATCGTAGCCAAGCAGTAAGTGGCAGATCGAGGCATGTCAGTGGCAAGAAGACCTCTCAAGAGACCTATAAAGATGACCTACTTTAGGTCTTCAGTCAGTGAGAATTGGAATCAATCCATGAAAGTGCGGCATTAAGAAGGCGAGAACCACATTCCTCAATCTCCAGACAGTCCTCAAAGGCAGCGACCTCAGCCTGGAGTTCAGAGTACGTGTTATCCGTTGCTAAATATCTTTTCGGTCTTTCTTTAAGGAGCAGAATCATGGACAATAACAGAAAATGTTTTGAAAAATAGAGCAATTTGAGATGTGGTGCTACCGTTGTATGCTCCGGATTAGGTCGGTACATCGGATTCAAAACAAAGACCTTCTGACACGGATGGGAAAGGAATAGGAGGTTATCAAACACCACCAAGACCCGGAAAATCTCTTACTTCGATCATGTGGTGCGACACCCTGAGAAGTACTGTCTGTTCTATCTCATCCTGCAAATAAAGAATGCGGAAGACGCGGCCCGGGCAGAAGAAGGATCTGATGGCTGGGAAAGCTGTGTCAGTGGTTCGGGGTTCTCTTAACTGCTCTCTTCAGATCAGCCATCAATAAGATGACTTAGCTTACAAGATTGCCAACGTCTGCTTACGGACATGGGACATAAAGAAGAATGATATTACAGTAAAGTGAAGTTGGGAAGAAACCCAAGAGGATTGAATGTCAGGTAGGGAATACAGAACTAGAACAAGCTGATCATTTCTACTACTTACGATATGGATTCTCCTAGGAAAGCAGAGTTATAAGTCAAGGTGTAGCAAAGCTAATACCGTGAGGTTGCAGTTGCGATCAACGGTTTTCTGTACGATAGAAATGAGCTCTTGTACGAAATGTGCATCGATCTGTTATCAGATTAACTTTGTTGTAAGAGAGTGAAATCTGGGTGGACTCAGGATATAATTCAGAAGATAGAAAAAAATAGTCAGGGAAGTAACAAGGTTGACTGCTGGAACAATGGCAAGAGGATACTTGGAATGAAGACATAAGGATGAAGTTAAGAAGAAACTTGATGTAGGCCTATGTACCAGCTTCGATGGTGGGGGTCATGTAAAGTGAATAGAAAACAAGGAAAGCGATGCACGTAGCGATGAACGGCAAGAGAAGCAAAGGGAGCCCAAAAAGGTAATAGTTAAACACGGTCTTTAACGATTTAAAGGTAAGACGTGTGGACCTAAATTAGGTTATGGAACTTGTTGCAAGTAGAGGATTGTGGAGGCGCGTTGAACCTGATACAGATAACTGTGACGCGACAGTAAACCAAACATTGTACTTCCGCACCATCGGGCAAACTTAACACTCCAGTTAAGAACGTCTTAGTTGCAATATTTCATTCCCATACTGGTGGGCGCAATGTTAATATGTTCACCGGGCGAGTTGGCCGTGCGGTCGCGGCTGTAAGCTTGCATCCGGGAGATAGTGGGTTCGAATCCCACTGTCGGCAGCCCTGAAGGTGGTTTTCCGTGGTTTCCCCATTTTCACGCCAGGCAAATGCTGCGGCTGTACCTTAATTAAGGCCACGGCCGCTTCCTTCCCACTCCTAGGCCTTCCCCATCCCATCGCCACCATAATACCTATCTGTGTCGGTGCGACGTAAAGCAACTAGCAAATGTTAATATATTCTTGAAGGAAAGTGTGGGCTTGACAGATATTCAGGACCCTTGCTTGACAGGGAAGGAAGAAGTGATAAAGGAAAGTGCAGTGGCGTGAAGCACCATGGCAAATTCTCTGCTAACAACCATAAGAGTTCGTAACCAGCACACTGCTCGTAAATTCTGTTAACACTCTTAAGGTCTGCAGTAGAATAGAATAGATTTATTTTGTCTGGCGAGAATAAGTCCATCAGGCCTTCTCTTCCATCTAACCAGAAAGTACAATATGTACATTACAGAATTAAAATAAAGTAGACTACACATGAAACATCTTACAACCTCTGAACAAGTAAAAAAAAGACGAAAGAAATAAGAAATAAATAATTATGCACACAATTATAACATGAATACAGTATTCACAGAATATTAACTTGCCCAATTTCTATCTAAAAGAAATCCATAAGTGCGGCCAGTATCCAGTATTCGGGAGATAGTAGGTTCGAACCCCATTGCCGGCAGCCCAGAAAATGGTTTTCCGTGGTTTCCCATTTTCACACCAGGCGAATGCTGGGACTGTACCTTAATTAAGGCCATGGCCGCTTCTTTCCCACTCCTAGCCCTTTCCTGTCCCATCGTCGCCGTAAGACCTATCTTTGTCGGTGCGACGTAAAACAACTAGAAAGAAATAAATCCTTAGTAATTATCCTTAATAATACCAGTTTGTTTATATACAGTGTACAGCTTGGAGAAATGCAATAACAACAATAACTTCATCTTTTACCTAGTAGATATTGCCTGAAGCTAGCAGATGAGGCCCCTCTAACAGTGTTTTCTCCTATCGTGCTAAAGAAATAACGGACGAGGTTGTGTACCTCGTGGTGCAATGAGGTGGTATCGAAATGATCGTACCGGTATCAGTTTTATACCGTGTTTTGAAACTGTGATTGGGTAAGAAGGTAAACGTGAAGGGAATATTCGATGGAAAAGGCATAATAAAGCATGAAAATTACGGCGCTGTTTGAGTTTCAGCCAACCAAGTTCATCGTAGGCAAATGTAACTTGGTCACAGTAATGTTCACATATGTAGTGAACACAGGCGTTTTGCGCGTGTTGTACAATAGTTTGCCATTAACAGTAGCAGTCCGGTCGTTGTAGGCGGCGTCACAATAATCAAAATGAGGTAATACCAGAGTGAAAATGAGATTTTCATGTAATACTTGAGAAAATATGTTGCTGAATCTTCTAAGTGAGTTACATGTCGCCAGCACGTTTCTAGAAACGCTGATAATCTACTGATTCCATGAATTATGTTCGTCTATGATAACACCGAGAACTTTAGCCGATTCACTGAAATCAACTGGTAGAGTTTGGTAAAGAGAAATTGCTTATGCTTTTTGAACGAAATCGTGGGTCAGAAATTATTATAACTTGAGATTTTACGTTATTTAATGGAAGTCTATGCGTGCCAGTCCAGTTACAAATTTCTTGTACTTCTCGTACTTGTATTTCTTGTACTTAATTTCATCAGTTCATATCGCCGGTTCCTAGTTCAAGAATAATTGTATATCGTTAGTGTTCATGTGGTGTCTGTAGTTGTTAATCGATGATGTAATATCGTTGATATAGACTGAAAATAGAAGTGGTCCTAGGACAGACTCCTGTGGGATACCAACCTATATGGATTGCGAGGATGACACGTTATTGTTATTTATTGAATGTCTGCTGACGACCCAACAGGTATGAGTTCATCCACTGGAGCTTGTTTGTTGAACAATAGAGCTTAAATCGTGTGGAAAGTAATATGTCTATGTAAACTGAGTCAAAAGCCTTAGATAATTCAAGAAGAGCTAGGATTTTAAGTTGTCTTGTCCATTGCATTACGAATGTCATCTGTAACCTTAAGTAGTGCGTCGAAAACCAGACTGATATTCGCCAAGAAATCGTGTGTTTTAAGTAGTTGGAAATTTGTTTGTGTACACCATATTCTAAGTCTTTTGAAAGAGTCGATAATATACTCACCGGTCCGTAGTCAGTTATGTCTTCAGGTGAGGATTTTTAGAGAGCTACACAACAATGGCAGCTTTTCATACGGAGGGATACGTGCCAGTCATTTGTGAATTACTAAATATGTGAGTTATAGTACATAAAATTATGATAGTTATTCTCTTTTCTATTTCGATGTTGTCTGTCACTTTGGATTTTTATTTTGTTCTAAATATGACTTGTTTAACTTGCGAGGGAGTCACATGAAAAAGTCGAATTTTTCTCTGTCAGGTGGAGGGGATTTTTTATTGCTATGTAGCGTTCCATGTTTCTTCTCTCTTCGACAATTGTACGTCCAAGATGGTGAACTATGTATTGAACGAGTCCATAGGTACAACAATAATCACCACCACAATCGTCAATAGGATGGTCGTCTCTTTGTTTACTTGCTCCTCTTAGTTCTTGCCATGCCATAGCAGGTCCAGTATTGTGTTTTAAGAGGCTATGTGCATGTCAGATTCTAGCGTTGCGGGTCACTTGCGATGTCTTATTTTATATTTGTTTAAATGCTTCAAAATTGTCTTGCGTTGGTTGCTTAAACTTCCTGTGTGCAGCATCTCGTCTTTTCATAATTTTTTATGCTCCGAGTTTAGCCACGGTGCTGGGATGCGTGTTGCCCGTATTATTTTCAACGGGGCGTGTCATCATACAGCGCGGTCAGATATTCGTTATTTTTTTTACTTTAATGACAATGCCGCCAACTGCCAGTACATGACGTCATGGAACAGCTAGAGCGTCTTCAGTAAACATAGTGCAGTCAATTGTTGAAGGATCTCTGAATGTGATAGTCCTTGCTTTAGTCTTTCCGGTTTTTAAGGAACAGGACATGCATATTAAGTCCTGAGCTGAAATTTATGGTACACATGTCCATTCGTGTTGTAATAGATTGTCCGTATACTTTACAATGATTAAGTTGATTGTATTATGTGGCATAGGGGTGTGGTGTGTAGGGAAAGTTTACAGGATACTCATATTACATGACGTAGCCTTGTTTATAAGCTACCGACATTCGGCATTGCTTGTTTCCAGTGTCTGTATTAGGCACCCATGACAATTACATGTCCGTATTGTGGAAGAACTCTTAACGATACGTTCTCTATGTCCTCGAAATGTCCAATCGTAGGTAGTTTGTACACTACACAGACATCACGGTAGACTGAACGATGTGGCAGGTTTTTCTATAGCACCTCAGTTCGGGAGAATGTGCCCGTGATCTGGTCCGTCCTAAACCAAGAACATCGAAGCTGAAGTAGTTCAATTTGATGAGCTGAAAATTTCGAGTAGAGAGATACGATTGTTTGTAGGAACCATAGTAGAAGTGAGTGCCAACTTAACCTCATGTGCATCGCCCGGCACATGTATTGTAGCGAGGCGGTAAAGGCGTGCTCGGTTCACCCGGAAGGACGTGGGTTCGAATCCCTGCCAGGAAGTCGTAAAATTTAAGAAACTGGAAACAAGCAATGCCGAATGTCGGCAGCTTATAAACAAGGCTACGTCATGTAATATGAGTATCCTGTAAACTTTCCCTACACACAACACTCCTATGCCACATACTACAATCAACTTAATCATTGTAAGGAATACGGACAATCTATTACAACACGAACGGACACCTGTACCAGAAATTTCAACTCAGGACTTAATATGCACTTCCGGAGGTGCACATGGCCCTGAGGTTCACTCAGCCTACACCAAAATGAGTACCAGGTTAATTCCTGGGGGCAAAGGCGGCCGGGCGTAGAGCTAACCACTCTACCCCATCACGTGCCGAGGTTACGGATAGTGGGAGCCTTTACCTTCCACCCCTCCAAGGGCCTTCATGGCCTGTACGGAGATGACTTTGTTTTGCTTTTTTAGTTTATTCATAGAGGCTTGAAGACTGTAGTTGTACTGCTAATACTTATTATTATTATTATTATTATTATTATTATTATTATTATTATTATTATTATTATTATTATTATTATTATTATTATTATTATTATACCGGGTGGTACACCTTTACGTCGCAATTTTAAATCTTCCTTAATGTGTTAAAATTATTCTGTGTACGAGTCACCTCCATAGTCTGGGAATAACCCCTGTTTCATTGGCTTTGCGTCTCTTAGGTTTTAAGAAGTTTCATGCAGGAGTGCAAATTCACGCCTCCATTCTGTTTTGCATTTTGGGCCATTTTCTTAACCTATTCTTTTTCAACGAAGGCCCAGTGTGCCTTGAGGGCAGTTGATAGTAAAGTTTGTTGTGGCCTTTGATAGGCTCAGAAAATTGAGAGCGGGTCAGCTCTTTCTGATGTGGTAAAAGTGCCTCCAGGAGGCTCGATATGGTTGTTGGAGCTAATGCTCCTTGAATGAAGGGGGTTTCTGCCTTTTGATCAAATGTGTGCCTTGGTAAAGTTGGGCTAGTAACTCAAGGATTGTAAAATTGGGGCTCGAAGCCCAGACCTTGTAAAGACCCCGAAACTTGTGTTTCGTTGGTAAAATTATACCTTGTACCTGATTATTGGCTTGTTGTTGACTTGTTATTTGTTAAAAGCTTTTTTTGAAAATATAACCTTTAATAAAATGTTGATTCATTTCTCAGCATTGTAGTTAGACCCATTCCAGCCCGCACCTTCTTTCACCTCTGCATTCCACGGGTAACCCCGTAACAATTATTATTATTATTATTATTATTATTATTATTATTATTATTATTATTATTATTATTATAACGTATCATCATCATAATCATCATTATCATCATCATCATCATGCTACTTGAAAGAATGGTCAGCGTTGAGGTATTTGGTTGAGAGGGTCCCGGGTTCAATTCACGGTTGGTTTTGTATTTTAATCGTGATTGGTTAATTCCTTTGACTCGGGAACTGTACGTTTGGGATTTCCCTAACACTCTGTTCTTCATACACATTCAGAATAGAATAGAATAGAATAGAATAGAATAGAATACTGTCATCCCCTAGTTCCGGATCGCCAGGAACTGGGGACAGAATAATCATTTATTGCAATCCAAATTATTTTGATACATGTATGGTTTAATTAAGGCCGCAGTCGTTTCTTTCCTAGTCCTAGCCTTTTCCTATCTCATCGGCGCCTAAAGACCTGAGTTGTCCGACGTCAAACCATTAGTAAAATAAACTCCACAAGGTTATTTTGTTTTGTTTAACATCTCTCTATTTGCCATAGAACTTAATCCTTAAATGTATGGCGTAGCATGTATTCAACCTGGTTGTAGAAAATAATGTGGGTGCCTCCCATGCACTCTATGATAACAGAATATCTTTGATATTGGCTGTGCAGTGGTTGGATGCATTGAGAATGTTTGTGATATTACACATTCAAACTGGTATATTCGGAACGGACGAAAGATTTGCTTTGATATCCACTTATTAGGATCTACTGTAAAATTAATTTGGGTCCCCGGTCATTCAAACATCACAGGTAATTGTCAAGCCGATACCTCAGCTATCCTAGCAGCTAATTGACACGGGCTAACCTTTAACTTGGCTTTACCATACACTGATTTTTACGACTATTGTAAATTGCATATTTGGAAGATTTGGCTATCGGATTGGAGTAGACATGCGATGGAGAACGGTCGTCACTTGTTTAAGACACTACCAGCGATTCCGAAAGGAACCTTTTTTTTAATTTCACTATTACACTAGACGTCAAATCACCCGTCTGATACGCATGAGATTAAATCACATGTGCACCCCGTCTCACTTGTTTCGAGTAAAAATGGTGGAGTCAAACTATATAAATGCCGAACAGAAATAGGTACGATTAATCACATTATTTTTCAATGTTCCTTGTTCGAAGCGATTTGCAAACTATACTAAATCCACTCATAGGTAAAAATTCCTTCTTCCTACTCAAATCTCTTGACTGGTAATGGACCCTATACCTCACATTGCTGAATCTCTCTCTGTGTGTTTGTCAGAAGCTAATGATAGAATTTAAGGCCTCATTCTCCATATGCTGATCCGATCTTATTTTATTGCTGTAGATAGTCATCGTGATGGATCACACTGGCGTGAAGATTAGAACCTTGTGTCCCTGTGTATTGTAATCCCTAGCGTTTTGTCTTCTTCGCTTTGTTTTCTTTTCTCGGTACAGTATATGTTATCCATGTGTATCTTATTTCACGGCTTATATCTTTTACTTCCAATTACATTACATTTTGCATAGATTTGGATCCAAGTGAAGGAACGATTGGTGGCTGGGTAGAACGCAGAAGCGAAGCCCAATAAATAAACTAATAAGAATAATAAGCAAAAGAAGTAAATTCGATGGCACTGGGACGAAGAGGCGGTAGTGTTTGTTTATCGCTGTGGATAAATGACACCAAGGCGAATCCTCATGGTTCATAGTAGACCAAGTGTTGTGCAGTGATACTGAAGAACAGTAGTGCTATTCAAATTTTAGTTTTAGGACTTTTTTCCTTTTGCTATTTGCTTCACGTTGCACAGACACAGTTAGGTCTTATGGTGATGATGGGATAGGAAAGGGCTAGGAGTGGGAAGGAAGCGACCGTACCTTAAGGTACAGCTTGGTGTGAAAATGGGAAACCACGGAAAACTATATTCAGGGCTGCCGACAGTGGGGTTTGAACCCACTATATCCCGTACGCAAGCTCACAGCTGCGTGACCCTAACCGCACGGCTATCTCACCCTGTTCCAAGTACTACAAAGTTCGCGCTACAACAGTATTATGAACGGAATTAACAACCAAACTGTACTGGCAACAAAATAATTAGGGGAATGTTTATGAAGATGTTTCGGAAATGACTGCAAGGTAATCCGGTCAATTCCCATATGCACGAAGCATCTGTCGATATGTGGAGGAGGGGGATATCGATCTCATCCGGCAACACTCATCGTGGTCATAGCAACAGAGTTGTTTACCGGTGACCGTCGCTGCCACTGCTACTGTTTATGAACGTATCTTGACAACAAGGATGCTCTGAGGATGGAATAACTTATTTACACAATTTTCACAACTGCATATGAAAACAGCCCCAAAATTACAATAGGTTTTTTTTTTTGCTAGTTGTTTTACGTCGCACCGACACAGATAGGTCTTACGGCGACGATGGGACAGGAAAGAGCTAGGAGTGGGAAGGAAGCGGCCGTGGCCTTAATTAAGGTACAGCCCCAGCATTTGCCTGGTGTGAAAATGGGAAACCACGGAAAACCATTTTCAGGGCTGCCGACAGTGGGGCTCGAACCTACTATCTCCCGAATACTGGATACTGGCCGCACTTAAGCGACTACAGCTATCGAGCTCGGTACAATAGTTTTTAAACAGAAAACTGACGATCTGACACTGTCGCGAAATAATAAAGAAAACGTTCTTGAAATGTCGTGGACCAGCCGAGGAATGGATGTTGACAACCAAGAACAGACTAAACTACAGATTAGTAGGGCGACCTGCGCACTTGGATGCGAGATGATGGTAATGAGAGAGGGTGTAATCATATTGCTTACTCCTGTCGAATAGCACCAAAGGGTATACTCAAGGTTTAACGTCTCCATCCGACAACCAAATCACGATCAACAGCATCATATGCCGTCACTATCCATGCGGGGGTGTTCGGAACTGAATCCAGTCTTTTTACACGCAATCTAGTGATTAGACATTGTACATCACCCTACCAGCCAACATTCTGATGGTAAAAAATGTTTTCCACCAGCGGGACTCGAACCGGCCAACCATGGTGCCAGATCATATAGACTTGACGCCATAACGATATATTTTTTAAACTGGAAACTTAAACCGAGGTGTTTGTGCACACCTGGACAGTCTGAATATGCTGTTGGCTGTTAGGCTCAGATACCCATAGTAGTTGGGGTCCTACCACGATTGAACAGACTGGAAGATGTTTGAACAAATAAATTTAACTATAAGTGATGGGAGAACACGAATCAGAGAAGAAAATGATTAAGTGTGTTCTATGATTTTCTTCAAAATCTCACTGATTCACAAACATGACAAGGTTTTTTTTTTTGAATTTTCTTTTTCATTATTCTGATTTTACAACAATATACATATTTTCTTTTACGATTTAGCCTACATCAATTTAAAATACAACTCTATTAGGCCTATATTTTCTGAGTTTTTATTTTACTATTAGCCTAATGCAAACGCGATTTTTATTTGATGTTAATATTTTCAATACATTAACTATTGATAAGAATTAACTTAAATTCTATGTTTTTAATTATTTATTAAAATTAACTAAAATTCTATGTTTTAAACAAAATACATTAACTATTTGTCAGGAGTAACCCAAATTTTATGTTTTCAAACAAAATACATTAACCCAAATTAGATGGTTTTAATAAAATAGTAACTTTTTTTCAGAATTTACTCAAATTCTATTTTTTCTTCAAAACGCTATAAATCGCTAAATTACAATAATACATAAATGCTGCAATATGCTAGATGTACAAATCAAAATGGTCAATTTATGATTTCAAATCACTACACCTAATTATTACAATTATGACTGTTATGACAATTCTTCTTCTAATAAAAACTGTCTCGGTCCCTCTACGGGATTATAAATAAAACTTGAGTTGATAGATATAATCTGTTTTCCAATTTTAAAATCAAATTTATTTTTAAAAACTGCTGTTCTTTATTATTAATAAAGTATCGTGCGTACTCTACACAATTCCTCCTAAAAATAAAACTGTATGCATATCAAATCTTGTTAAAAAAATCACTGCTCGGTTCCAATGACTTATTCTTCTTGTGTGGGATGAAGTTCTTAAAATTCGAGCCAGTTTGAAAATAAAATTCTTCGAGTATAGGTGTCGCTGCTTGATGGAAAACTCAATACATATAGCTAACTGCGAGTCTCAAACAGATGTACCTGTTTTGGCGGGGGGAGGGAAATTTATTGTGCAATTTTAATCAAGTCATCAATGATTTTTAGGGAATTATTTTCGCTGCTGAAGAGATTGGACTATTTTCTCGAAACACGTGCGAGTAGAGAAATGTAACAAAGTGTTTTGTTTACGAGTGTATAGTATTGACTAGGCGGAATCCTATTAAACTCCTGATTTTCAGAGTGAGATTGATGGTTCAGAATTATGAAAAGTAAACTAAAAACAACTTACCCTGTGTATCAGTGGTAGGGTGTAGGTACTTGTCTCAAAACACACCTACACACAATACATCACACTACAAACAACAACAGGAACACGCACATTTGGTGGGCCCCGGTTTTTCTCCTCCAATATCACCCCCAACAAATACCCTCCAAACCTTATTCACTTCCGTGCATAACTTCTCCTGTGTCTTTCACATCTTAGCCCTTTCCCTTACCTCTAGCACTAACCCCTTCTCCGTCCTACAGCCGTTATATCATCCTACTACATACCCCTAAATCTGTGTAATATCTTTTGCACTACTTTGTAACCATCAATGCTAATAAACTCACTCAACGAACTACAATACTTAGGCATAAGCACAATTCCTCTCCCATCTCCTATATCTTCACATCCTTTACCCACCTTCTTCTTCCGTCACATCTCCCCAACCCGCCCGCATCTCTTGGGCAGAGAGAGGGCGTTATCCTCTAGGTGGCCCGCCCCACCCCTTCAGGGTGAGGAATGAAAACTTTTACGACATCGGGTGGGCATCACGAAAGGCATCCGGACGTAAAACTGGATGAATTCGTATCGACTTCAGGTAAGTGGGAAAAGACCAAGAAAAAGGAGACGAAGTCTATTTCATGAATACTATTTTCAAAATAAAGGATGCAGACTGAATTATACAAAGACTGTAGCTAGAAAATAGAACAATAAATTGAGAGGACTAACTACATCCGAACGGACAGGGGTGGTGCTCTTCTCCAATGCTGTTTACCAGAAGACACATGCTGGGAAGATTATTTGTGTACGATCTGCGAATATACGTCAACGACAAACCTAAAATATGAACAAAGTGAACGGATATTTCTTATTTCTAATTACTTACGTCAGTGAAGAATTCCAGCCTTGTACTTAGAGGGAGTACTGACCTGAAAAGAGAAAGAACATGGCTGGTAACTTCCTTGTGAAAAAATGATCCAGTTATTACAAACATCAAATCACACGATTCACCTAAAAAGGCAAACAACAATACCGATACTTCTCAAAGATATTTTGAACTATATTAAGTAAGCAGGAGCTACCAAACTCTTTCTATTCTTTATACCTATGTTATCTACAGTTTCAGAATTCATCTTCTGTCATTTACCTTCACCTGTTAGGGTCGCTGGAGCGATTTATGATTAACGTGCGAACCTGACCCAGTTTTACGGCAGGATGTCCTTCCTGATGTCTCCCTGTGGCGGTAGTGATTATTGTTTTAAGAGGAATTAAAACTGAGTAACCATCCTCTATTAACATTCATCTGAGGGGAAGTAATAGAAAATATCCAACACCTCGAAAAATGAAGGTATTGGCCAAAGAAAAACAAGGACCACTAAGGGCGTGAAACTGAAAGACTCGCTAGCCCTCCATACGTAATATCGTTGGGATCAAAAACGAGAGAAGACCAAACAAGGTCGTATAGGATAGATGAAAGTGAGGAAGCTGACAGAAGCAAGTGGAAGTAATGACAGGACTCAGCTAACGGCTCCGCGGTCGCCAACCCACACACTCTAAAGCCTAGAGCCCCTGGGTCCCCTTTTAGTTGCCTCTTACGACGACAGCGTGGTGTTATTCTACTGCCCGCCACCCGCAGGGGAAGGATGTATTCACTATTACATGTTCCTATGTTGGTTGGTAATATAGTGTGCTTTGTCAGAGTTAAGAGACATGAATTAAGACAAACACATAGTCCCGGAGCTGGAGGAATTAACCAGACACTTTTAAAATCTACAGTCATGTTGGGAACCGAACCCAGGACCCTCTGAACCAAAAATCACTACACTGACCATTCAACCAAAGAAAATTACACAATTGTTATAAATAATGAAATACAAATTGTTATGGGTATTTTCACGGCTCCTGTGCTATTCCAAACCTAGAAACATTAACAAGAAGAACTATTAAAACTTTGACCAGGTTGTTGAGAGCCCGTAGCATGTATGTATGTATACATTTTATGGTTAGTATCTGAACGCGACAGTGTTAAAATATCTTAAAGGTAGTTGAGCTGAATCGCCGCGGCAAGTGGAAAAGGCTAGCAACAAGCTTTGCATGTAAAATGAGAGTTGAGATATCACGTGCACGCCCTTGTAGGGCTTACACTGAGAATTAGGGCTTTGAGTGTGGTCTGCTGTGTTGGAAATAAACCCGCCGTGGAACGTGAGGATCAGCAAGAAGATGCTTGCAACTGCTACGAGCATCTAAAAACATCCTTGTATTTAGAGAGCTCGATTAGCGTGAGGAATGGTCCTCTTTCAAGTTAAGTTTTCTTACAGAAAATAGCCATATCATGGTGCGTTTTGATTCTTCGTTCCATTCTCTGTTCGTCAGCGAATAGGCTATAAGGAAATCAGACAATAATGTCGACAAAAAACTCCCAAATTTTAAAGTAATGCAAATTTGAGTTAGAAGCGATCGCATAACTTGGACAGAGATTAACTCGACTTTCCACGTTCAAACGATAACGAGTCAAGACTATACTGCATTTTTTCACATATTCGTGAATGTACTGGCATGTAGCGTTCGTTATTCACACCTTATACTTTTGCAACCCCGACACTGTGCCAATTAAAGGATATGAATGTCTAATTTTCCTACTTTTAATATCCTCATTCGTCGTAGGGCTTAAGTGTTCATTTTTCTTCCTTGCTGAATGGTTAAGTTCCATATGTCTGAACACCAACTAAACAATCAAACCGTAACCATGAGATACGAAGAAAACTTGTCGAAACAAGGAGACCTGGACGCCATAACATGTCCTCAAAAATAATGCAAATAGGCCTAGATCTTGCAGAAAATCGAAATAAGATAGAAAGAACCCTTAAATGTGGAAATTTCTGGGACCAACAGGACAAATTCTGTTTTCTTTGGAAGACTAAAAGTAATTTGATCTAGAGACACTATTTCAAAACCTTTCTGCAGTATTTATTGGTTGTAAAGAGTACCGAATCCAAGAAAAATAAATCAAATAAGTGGAAGTAAATATTGCGAAAGAAATAGAATAGATTATTAAATGTGGTACTAAAGACTCACGGAACAGTGCTCTTAAGGAGCAAAAGTGTGTTTACTAAATACAACCTCTGAGTGTAAGTAAAGCAAGTGTTGCAGTGAACTGTTTGGTGAGGCCGAACTTTCTGCAAAAAAATAGGGGCAGTCCCACCTGTTCCTATTATTAAACCAATGGCAGTCATATACTCGAAATATTTTTCTCGAAAGTATGGTTAGGTTCATAGATACGGATCTTTTCTCTGTCAACTTTTTCAGGTTGGCAATCATGAGTCTCGACTCCGATGATGGAATCTATAATGCAACCATGGGGAGAACGTGGCTGAAAAGCAGTGATGTCATAACGTCTGTTGTTGACATCTGTGGATAGATCAGGCGCCTCTTCATGTACTTTAAACCCTTTCTCTACCAATTCATTGGCGTTACAAGATCTGGCTGTAAACGTTCACCATGTGGATAGGCTCCCAGAATATAGACAAGTGTTTCAATCTCTCTGTAGTAGTGCCTACAGGGGTTGTCATTTTGCTCTCTGCCTGGTATATTACTAAGAGCTGACACATTCATGGTTATTGTAATGTTTCTCTCCATCATTGTATGCCATGCCCTAGTGTTCTCAATACATTTGTTGGCTGGAGTGGACTACAACACTAGCACCCCTCAGGTGATCTCCGTGCTCTTTCTTACTCCAGTTCTCGGAAGGTTTTTTTTTTTTTTTTTGCTAGGGGCTTTACGTCGCACCGACACAGGTAGGTCTTATGGCGACGATGGGATGGGAAAGGCCTAGGAGTTGGAAGGAAGCGGCCGTGGCCTTAATTAAGGTACAGCCCCAGCATTTGCCTGGTGTGAAAATGGGAAACCACGGAAAACCATCTTCAGGGCTGTCGGAAGGTTTTAAACTCTTGACATTCCTCGGGTGTGTCCTTTTCACTTCTTCTATCATGAATCGCCGCGTTTTCTATCACATTCAGATCAATCAGGCTTGATAAAATCCGAATGTCAATTTGAAGAATTCAAGAACGGGTGGTAAGATTACAGCAAAATCCAACAAGAATTAATATGCTGCAAATGCACCACCCATTTAGAGAAGGACGTACTCAAGTCGCGTAAAGCATATCATTAGGTATATCAGACGAAAGCTGTAGTAATTCCTCAAGTGCTTCTCTTGTCATAATATCAGCGCCATATACACATTTACGTGTTATTTTAGTTTGGTGTTCTGTCTGAAAAGAGTGTAGTAAGTTAGAAAATATGGAAGCATTCATGATTACAAATTATTGATTCGCCTGTAAAAGAGGCGATGATATGAGCAGGTCAAAAGCGTTCTTTAAAGTGTTCAAGGTCAGAGTCGAAGTTAATTTAATCTGAGAAATTTGCACCTCGATAACAAATGGTTCCTACCTCTTTCACATAATTTATTTCACTTTTGAGAGAGACCATAAAGTTCTTTTCTATCAGACAAATTTTCTCAAAACAAATATCACGCAAGACTCTTGCTGCTATCGTCGCCAGAAGACCTATCTGTGTCGGTGCGACGTAAAACAAATTAAAAAACTATTATTGCTATTTATTTTACGACAATTTTCGGAAAATTCTTGAATACCATTACTAGCGAGCAATAGAGCAGGCTCAGTATTGTTGATAATAATAAACTATATCATTCGCAAAGCCTATTACGGTTAGATGGTCTTGGTCTCGAAGAAAGTGACAACCATATTGGATGTAGTCTTCTCACTAGGATCATTCAAGATATTGTCAGCAGCGAGGTGAAGGCAGGTGAGATATGGAGATGTATGGAAGGATGAGCCTTGCTTAACCCCACGAGCACCAGTGAATAGACGACCACAATGGGGACAATGTTCATTAGAGCATCTACACATGACGAGTTGCACAACGTGCCATCCTGTGGAGACTCTTTATGGTCACCGAATCTGCGGTGTCTTCACGTGGATACTGTCACAGACTTCGACTTGTGTATTGAGCGTTGTAACACAGCTGCAGAAGTAGTTACAATTGTTATTGTTACAGGTCGCAAGGAACGTCCTTTGTCTACGCCTCTAACAATACAGTCGGCTTCGAATTTGTCCCGAATACCTGCAATTGTTAGACGTGTGTCGGTAGTTCTGTTCGAAACTCGTTCCGCCATTCTCGCCGTAGCTCACTAATGTTTTCATACGATGCTCTTCAAAACCGCCTTCCGTTGTTCGAACGACAACCTTGCATCCACGTTTTGATTTACAAACAAAACACTAAACCTGTGCGCACTCATGTGCTCACTGCCAACTAACTAACTAAGCTACACATTTCCCTAAAATGATAATTTTATTTCATTTTGTTCTGAAGTTATTGACGAATAAAGAGTGTATACATTTTATTGGGCCCTTCTGTACAGTGTGTATGCATATTTTGGTGTTAAAAGTATATTTCTAAGGCTGAGAATGAAAAGATTACAACTAGGAAAAAAAAATGCAATTTTTGAGATTTTGCCATCAATGTATAGGCTATTTGGACCTCTACAACCTCCGAAAGTGTTAAAACAAAAATCTAATGTATTCATGCTAGGAATCACTTTGTCGGTTTTAAATGTTCTGACATTAGTCTTCTTCTTCTCAATCTGTTTATCCTCCAGGGTTGGCTTTTTCCCTCGGACTCAGCGAAGGATCCCTCCTCTACCGCCTCAAGGGCAGTGTCCTGGAGCGTGAGAAATTGGGTCGGGGATGAAACTGGGGAGGATGACCAGTGCCTCGCCCAGGCGGCCTCACCTGCTATGCTGAACAGGGCCTTGGTGGGGGATGGGAAGATTGGAGGGGAGAGACAAGGAAGAGGCCATGGCCTTAAGTTAGGTACCATCCCAGCATTTGCCTGGAGGAGAAGTGGGAAACCACGAAAAACCACTTCCAGGATGGCTAAGATGGGAATCGAACCCACCTCTACTCAGTTGACCCCCCTAGGCTGAGTGAACCCCGTTCCAGCCCTCCTACCACTTTTCAAATTTCGTGGCAGAGCCAGGAATCGAACCCGGACCTTGGGGGGGGGGCAGCTAATCACACTAACCACTACACCACAGAGTTTGACTCTGACAGTCACTTTACTTAATTCGAAAGGGTCATTTTGAGTTCTAACTCTAATCCAGATTATAATAAATGATGTAAGAACTATCCTGCCTTAAGGAAAAGTAAAGTACTATTAGGTCTGATGCAAGAACGTAGGACATACTCCCTCCGAGTCAGACGTGCCAACACTGAGCGAGCTCGGGAGTGGGTACATACAACGGCCAGGAAAGAACTACGTACACACCTATTATCATTAAAAAATGTGTAACAGGTGTATTTTTGAGAGGCAATGATGTAAACTGCTGAAACTTCAAACTTTTCTTCTGAAAAACCATGGGTTTTGAATTGTAACCCTTTCGTTCTCGGTCGTCGATGTATACTTTCTTGCGGCGAATAGGCTACCGTTTTAATAATAATAATAATAATAATAATAATAATAATAATAATAATAATAATAATAATAATAATAATAATAATAATAATAATAATAATAGGTTTACGTTTCACTAACTACTTAAACGGTTTTCAGAGACGATCAAGTGCCGGAATTTTGTCCTGCAGGAGTACTTAACATGCTGGAAATTTACCGACACGAAGTTGGCTTATTTGAGCACCTTCAAATACTACTGCACTAAGCTGGGATCAAACCTACCAAGTTGGGGTCAGAAGGCTAACACTTGTATCGCCTGTGCCAGTCTGACAGTTATTTTCGAGTTTTCTGAATTTTAGTAAATTTATAACATGTTGCACACAACTTTAATAAGGCGGTATCACCGTAGCATTCTTGGCAATGCTGTGCAAAGGGATGGTGATGCGGAGATTCACCTTAGCTTACTGCCCGATTTTAGGTTTTGCCTCTCATTCCTGATCTTGATAAAACATTTTATGCACGTAAGTATATTTTTACGGACAGGAAGAATAAGTTGGAACCACAAAGGTGGAAAAAATATAAAAATCTCAGAATTTTACAAAAAGTTGTGGCAACGTAGTCGAGATTCTCGCAGGAGATCTGGCATGCGCAGATAGGATATGGGAGCGGTCAGGTGGCGCTGTTATCGATGATGGGCATCCAGTTGGGATGCTGTGTGACGTTGAAGTGAAGAGTGTCGATTTCACCTCTCGAAAGTATTTAAAAAAATGATCACCGTTCGTGGAATAAAATCGAGGTTTCCCGTGGCAAAAGTGCATCAGAATATTATCGAGAAGTACATGGACTTGTGGGGAGAATGCATTACGATACAGGACGGTAGCACGATGGGTCAAGGCGTTTAGTGCGGGTCGGAAAGAGACTGGATTTGCACTGCACAGGTTGGCCGTCCATTCCTTAAGATCAGTTGACATCGTGAGTGGTCTCTTTCGTAGACCATCGGTATGGACTGTCCGGGAATTATCCGTACAGGCTGGTCTCAGTCATCAAACGGTGCGGTGTATACAGACGAAATGTCTTAACACGAGGAAAATTACGTCTCGGTGGGTTCCACATCAACCCAGCGACGTACAGAAATGACACTGGTATGCACCTGGGCAGATACCGCAACGAAGGAGACTGCAGCGTATTGTCGCCATTGATGAGACGTAGGCACGACCCTGAATTAAAGTGTCAATCGAATAATTACGTCGCCCACGATCGCAACGTCCACAGAAGTTTCAACAGGAACCCAGTCGGTTGAAGCTTCTGCTGACTACTACAGTGACTACTATTGCCGATTTCTGGAGCGACATCTGCGACCGGTTATGGGTGCAGACATCCACATTTATTGAGAGATGATCGCCCTATCTTGTTGCATGTCAACGCACGTTGTCATGTCGCAAACAATGACAAACTCTTATTGCAACGGTGGCATTGGGAGGTCTTGGACCACCCTCCGTACTCGCCAGACATGGGTCCTGTTTCCGAAGTTGAAGGGACCGCTCTGAGGCCGCCGATTTCCTGACGTGGCATCTGTACTGCGCTCCACCGCTGTCATCAACAGAAAACGCCTTGCCAACGCTCCCCAACGGCTTCCCGACATTTGGTAATAAACTTTACGGATGACTACATTGAAGAAATGTAATGTAATTGTACCTTTTAGTTCATTAAATACTGTGTTCTATCAATATTGCCACTACTTTATTTACAACCCTCGTATATAATGGCGTATGGCCTCCGGGGTGAATTGGCTCAGGTTTTTCCAGATGACGCCCGTTGGCGACCTACACTCCTGCAGAGATAGGGTCCTACTTATAATGCAATCTATGGCGTATGGCTTTTAGTGCCGGGAGTGTCCAAGGACAAGTTCGGCTCGCCAGATGCAGGTCTGTTGATTTGACCCCCGTAGGCGACCTGCGCGTCATGATGAGGATGAAATGATGATGAAGACAACACATACACCCAGCCCCCGGGCCAGCGAATTTAACGAATTAAGGTTAAAATTCCCGACCCTGCCGGGAATCGAACCCGGGACCCCTGTGGCCAAAGGCCAGCACGCTAACCATTTAGCCATGGAGCCGGACAATCTAATGGTAAAGACAGCACAAACATCCAGCCCCTGAGCAGAGGAATTGGTCAGTGAAGGTTAAAATCTCTGAACCGGCCGGGAATCAAACCCGGGACCCTTACATCAAAGACCAGCATTCTAACCAGTTATCCACGGAGCTGTACAGCCTACTACTGACCATGAGAGTGAGAGATAACACCGGGAACAGTTTCTGGTGAAACGTCTACAAACCTTCAAAATTCCTTCTATTTTAATCAAGATGCCGGTCCTGAAAGCTTACGCTGTTGTACCCAGGCGTGATTTTTTCAGCGATTTAAACAAGTCATACAATTTAGAAGCCAAGAAACCTAGCAGGAAGTTTTGTAAGACTCTTAATTTTTGATCTTCAGGACCTCTAGTTCTATGTGGATTTTAACTGAAAATTAGAAAACTTGCACAATCATTGACCGGTATTCGAACCACAGCTTACTTGGTAAGAAGCGATTGATGATATCACGCAGTTATCACGTACTTCTTTTGAATTCATTCTCGGAAAATTTTCCATCACCAATTTCATTTTCAAGGCAATTTTTGGTTGGTAGCTGTTTGACGTTACACTAACACAGTAGCTTTTGAAAACACTGTGCTTGCATATGATAGTGCCCATGGTCTGAATTAAGGCATAGTTCCAAAATTTGCAAGGAATTAAAATCAGTTTCAGGTCTGTCGATTGTGGGGTTCGATCCCTTCATCTTCTGATAGGACGGGGTCCATACGACGTAGAAACCTCGTTCGGTCATCGTAAATTACCAAACGTTCCGTTGAAAACGGACGGACATGAAAGGGTATCTGGTTCATTTTCCTGTTTCCACAATAGACGGGTGAATCTCAAAACAATTAGATCTGGAGGAAAGTCCTTTAGCCTGACGAGGCTGTTATGAGCTGGAAAGTTGATAGTAATATTTGTTGCTTTCTCTTGTTTTATAGAATTCCATTAGAATTGTCACTACTTAACCTTTTCCAAAAACACCGTCCAGATCCCGGGGGCGAGTGGGAGAATAGCGTGCGTCTCCGTGGCTCCAGATGTTATCAGCGAGATGAGGAGTCACGCACAAGCTCATTGCTCGATACTGTACAGTACATTATCGTCTAAAAGGGTTTGGCTTAATATCGTACAACCAAACGCGTGCTCCATTCATCCATGAATTATACAAGTCTAATTTAATATTGCAGCGTGGAACGAAGCGCACTATAATAATTTCGTATGGCTATTTCTAGCTGGGTGCAGCCCTTGTAAGGCAGACCCTCCGATGAGGGTGGGAAGCATCTGCCATGTGTAGGTAACTGCGTGTTATTGTGGTGGAGGATAGTGTTGTGTGTGGTGTGTGAGTTGCAGCGATGTTGGGGACAGCACAAACACCCATCCACCGAGCCACTCGAATTAACCAATGAAGGTTAAAGTCCCCGACCCGGCCGGGAATCGAACCCGTGACCCTCTGAACCGAAGGCCAGTACCCTGACCATTCAGCCAACGAGTCGGACACGAAGCGCACTTACAATACTACACTCTAATGTAGCAAACACAACGGGATGTTCTAGAAGAATGAATAAAAGACAATCGGATTGTAATGTCACTTAAGACTAAACACGGGCGGTAAATACGTGTCCGGTTCACGTGGAATAACGTAGGTTCAATTTACTATCAGAAAGTCGAACATTAGAAAACTAGATTTTCACTTCTCCACAATGGGCGGATGTATTTTCTTTGCTAGTGGGTTTACGTCGCACTGACACAGATAGGTCTTTTGGCGACGATGGGGTAGGAAAGGCCTAGCAGTTGGAAGGAACCGGCCATGGCCTTAAGTAAGGTACAGCCCCAGCATTTGCCTGGTGTGAAAATGGGAAACCACGGAAAACCATCTTCAGAGCTGCCGACAGTGGGATTCGAACCCACTATCTCCCGGATGCAAGCTCACAGACGCGTGCCCCTAACCGCACGGCCAGCTCGCCCGGTGAGCGGATGCATTTGGAACTGGGACCGTTTCCTGCGCAGTGCAGGATGAAGATGATCAGGTAACCTTCCACGTGCCACCTCGATCTTTATTGTTCCTCCATCGAAAACATTACTTTGGGACGGCCCGTTTTGACACTGCAAAATTGACGGCTTCGCACTTGTTCGTCTGCAGCGCAAAAAGATGTGTTGCGTAGGTCCAACTCTCCAGAACTCTACAAAACCATCAACAAAATTACGACATCGGTGAGAAAAAGGTGACTGGCATTTTATGGACTGCCAACAGCATCATCCTCAATTGTTTCTGGCCAAAGTGACGACAGTGTAGCCGCTGTTTCCTTTCCAGCCTTCGTAATAATAATATTATTGTTGTTGTATTAACTCCATTCTATGTCAAATTTCATATATTTATGCGGTCTTGAAAATAATCCATAAAAGTGAAACTTTATGACATTTCAGTTGCTTACCGCACCCAACTTCTACCAACATAAAAAAAATACCACTAGATTTCAATTAATGTAAAACAGTTACTTACAGTAGATACTACCAGATGGATACACTTCGTTATGTGAGCGAGTGAATGCAATATATCCGTCGACTAATTCTTGAATTATATACTTTTTATGGATGACGTTGGCTGTTTGGAAATTGGACCCTGAAGTGAGCATAATGTGTTCATCGTCATTCATTCATTCATTCATTCATTCATTCATTCATTCATTCATTCATTCATTCATTCATTCATTCATTCATCCATCGATAACACCGTCTGTGACTCACCTGTATTCAATCTACCTGCGCTTCAAGCTCTTCTGTTTCCACTCTCGCCAAAGATCCTTAAGTCTTCAGTTTCTCCTTTCTCGCTCTTCTATGGCTTGGTCAGTGCCTTTTCGGCTGCATTCCTCATTCAGACAAACACTTTTGTAAATGCTGTACTGTCCGTCTATCTCTTCCTCCTTGACACCTACCTCAGCTAGGTTCTTGTGCATCCTTGTAAGCCATCCACGCTGCTTTTCCACTTGCAGAAGGAGTATTTTGTTGGCCAGCCTTTCTAGCTTATTTGTGTCCATAAGAGGTCAGTTTCCTTTTCCTCACCGTCGTCG
Organism: Anabrus simplex; assembly: GCF_040414725.1. Lineage (NCBI taxonomy): Eukaryota > Metazoa > Arthropoda > Insecta > Orthoptera > Tettigoniidae > Anabrus > Anabrus simplex. The sequence goes on along the minus strand of NC_090265.1, from coordinate 1,071,816,679 downwards.
TAAATTTTTCGATGGTTTCTTTCTTCTTAGAAGATATAAAACTCGCTTTTGGGCTTCCTGACATTGCCACATCGATAGTTGCCGTGGAAGAAAGACGGCAGAAAGCCCAGAAGACCCCTGAAGGATTCTGTGTAACAGAAATAATGAGAAGCAACGAATGGAGAGGATCAGGCTACGCCACGTCCTCGCAAGATTTCGTGTCCACGAATTCCATGGAAGGATACGCGTAAACTCCAGATTCCATGTTCCGGACGAAAGGTATATCTGTCGCCTCTATGGCATGACCTGTTCAAGGTATCAGACAATGGACTGCAGGAAAAGCACTGTGTTCTCATAAAATTTAAATATGTAAAGTGCATGGACAGAATGTGTTTAATACTATATTTATAGAGTTCCTGGTTCGATCTTTGTATTTTAAAATCTTAATATTATTTAAATAACAATAGATAAATTCAATAGTATGTTACATCATATATTACGTTGCACGAGCAAAATTGTTTCACGCATTCGCCTCGAAATTTTGAACATCCCTACTCGTACGCAAAACCTCAATTTCAGCCCTAAGTCCCACGTTTCCGGAGATTTCAAGGTGCCAAAATTTCGTCCCATGTCAGTAAATCTACAAACACTTGTTTGAGCAAGTTTACGTACCACCGTGTTGAGCCGATATTGAACCCGCCAACTTGGGCTTAGAAGGCCAGACACTGTCTTGATTATTTGTTAGAATTTTTGTCTTTAAATCACAAAACAAAGACATTACTATTCCATGAATAAGAATTCATAACGTACAATACGAAACAGATTTCTCTTGTCTCGTAGAAAGGATGGTTTGAGAAGATTCTGTCGGGGCTGGTGCAGCAGTCAGAGTTACGCTGTCGGCCGGTGAGCAGCGTGTTAATGCACACACATTGTTGACACAGGAAGCCAGCGACCCCATTGTGTCTCCACCAGAGTAATTACTGTTTACATTGTCCGTCACATTTCCTTTCTGCGATTAACTCTCGCCATGCGCAATCAATATTCATATGAACACAACATATACAACGATATTCATTATCTACTGTCGCAATACATACTTGTTTGTAGACTTTATAACCCGGACAAACGAGATATTGATCTATTTAAATTCTCATAACAGGGGATATGCCAATTAAGTTGCTGCAATACTCGTAACTTTTAATTCTTCGCTTGAATTTGCACACATTTCAAAGTTGTGGAACAACATGACTGTCGAGTTGTCAACAAGGTGACCTGATAAGTTGGTGCAATGCACAGCACACACTAAGCTATAAGTTCTCTTATTTTGGACTCCTATGTTTTTTCCTACATCTTACTAACATAACACGTTAGTGGCTGTGGCATTATTCCTTTTTTTTACAACTTGCTTTATGTCACACCGACACAGACAGGTTTTATGGCGGAGATGGAATAGGAAAGGCGTAGGAGTGGGAAGGAAACAACCGTGGCTTTAGTTACGCTACATCCCCAGCATTTGTCTGGTGTGGAAATGGGAAACCCGGAAAACCATCTTCAGGACTGCCGACATCGGGGTTCAAACCCACTATATCCCGGATGCAAGCCAATAACCGCACAGCCTGACCGCCCGGTAGGCATTAATTCAGATGTAAACCACGCAAAACCATCTTAAGGGCTGACGACGTTGGCATTCGAACCGTCGTCTTCAAATGCATACTAAAAACTACACGACCCGCACCCCGCGCAGCCAACTTGCTCGGTAAACTGTTCGAGGAAACTTGAAAACGGGCTGCGAGAATATATTAGTTATTACTTTAGAGTAGAAAAAGGAATAAAATTTCTATTAGACGTGAGAATAGAGTATGAGTTATTTTGCATAGCTCATGGAGCGAAATATTTTAAATGCTAAAATATCCTACCAAAGTACACGTTTTTCCTCAATTTTTAAATTGTCGCCATCGGGGATATTTCCTCACATGTGAACTGATTGGTGCAAGTGCTATACTCTCGTAATATCGAGTAGTGGGTATTATCAGCAAGCAATTACTTAAGTCTAAAAAGTTTAAATCGATTTACAGTGGGTTTTACGAGAAAATGTGAAAACACATCGACATTTTCCCAAGGACTCGTTGGCTTAATGGTCAGCGTACTGGCCCTCGGTTCAGAGGGTCCTGGGTTCGATTCCCGGCCGGGTCGGGGATTTTAACCTTCATTGGTTAATTCCAGTGGCCCGGGGGATGGGTGTTTGTGCTGTCCCCAACATCCCTGCAATTCACACACCACACATAACACTATCCTCCACCACAATAACACGCAGTTACCTACACATGGCAGATGCCGCCCACCCTCATCGGAGGGTCTGCCTTACAAGGGCTGCACTCAGCTAGAAATAGCCACACGAAATTATAATTATTATACTTTAATTTATTCATATTCGAATACGATCGTATGTTTGTGTAACTATTTGGAGGTGGTTTACACGAATTATCAGGTATAGAAAAATAAGAATAATACCGGCCGAGGGGATTCGTCGCAATGACCAAGCGTAACCTCATAATCTGCAGGCCATCGGAATGAACAGCGGTCGCTTGGCAGGGCTATAGTGCCATGGGTCATCCCAGTTCATTATCTCCCTGGAAGGAGCCTTAATGTATTCCATTGTAGAAGTTGCGATGAGTTCGAAACACTTACGGTACGTTATGTGTTAGGGTTCTGTCGTAAAGAAGAGCTGATGAGAATCAATCTGCACAATAAAGTTCGCACATTGATTAATGGAAGCCCCCGTAAACAACAACAAAAATTGAGGTCTTTGAGGAAGTTGTATGCGTCTTATATTGTTGGCATTGACCGGGCAAAAGATACGGGCAAGCTGGTTAATCCTACTATAAGATTAGAGAAATATGACTAGCAGCATCGTCTAGAGCACTAGGAGGAACCATGCATTGAGGATATCGGAAAAAAGAATGAGACTGAAAAATAACATGACATTGGAATTATGATTGGCGCTGGAGGGACAGTTCCTAAGGAGACGCTGGCCTTCCTAAGAATGAACAATCCCGGACATCATCATCCAGACATAGCTGAACAATTCCCTGGGGATTGTTAGACACAATCTGTACTCCATAGTCTGAAGTGCCGTGTATTGGATTTTCTTTTTTTCTCCAATAAATAAGTCCGTTTGATACTTGAAATTTCAATTTTGAGTCAAAACTCAAACCCCGCTTGCATCTAAATTACATATCAAATAACATAGTATAGTACTGGTTAGAAAGGCGATAATTTCGATTCCCTAGTAGGGGCGGCTAACAAGTAGATGCATTTTATAAAACAGAATTTATTAGTTTGAATATCTTGAATACCAATACACTTTTAACATAACCGTTTACTTCTTGTTCGTCATTGGGGAGGGGAAGGAGATCTGGAGTTGAACATAGGCCTTCAGCAGAAATCCTACCACTTATGATGGCAGACAAACGTGCAGACAAACCTCAATAAACATAATGCTGGTTGTCTGACGACATTCACACATGCTGCTAGTATACAATGTAATGGATGATTATTGCAACGTTCTAAGTCACTAAAGCTGAACTGTGGAAAAATAACTACTATTTGTGTTCCTCTTTGATCATTTAAATGCGGAATTCTTTCAGGATGAGGTCTAGTGCAAGGCTACCGTTTCATGGATCGTAGTTGCTGCTTTAATGGATTTTGGTGTTCAAATATACTCACCGATCCTATTCCCAGATTTTTATTGCATATTTACCTATAGAAGGCGAGACGCACTACTGTACAAGTCGCTCGTTCGACGTGGTAATCGATGCACTGCGGGCGGTGTCGGCTTGCGGCCGCTAAGGAGCAAACTGCCTGTCAGCATCATGTAATGCATTGCGGGTGGTATCAGCGCGGGGTCGCTCAGGAGCAGCATGCTCGTTAGCATCAAGCGACATATTGAGAGCGGTATCGGCGCAGGGTCACTCGTGCACGTTAGCATCAGCGATGTATTGCGGGTGGAATCGGAGCAGGGTCGTTCAGGAGCATCATGCCCTTTAGCATCAGCGATGTATTGCGGGTGGAATCAGCGCAGGGTCGTTCAGGAGCATTATGCCCATTAGCATCAGCGATGTATTGCGGGTGGAATCAGCGCAGGGTCGTTCAGGAGCATCATGCCCTTTAGCATCAGCGATGTATTGCGGGTGGAATCAGCGCAGGGTCGTTCAGGAGCATTATGCCCATTAGCATAAGCGATGTATTGCAGGCGGTATCGGTGCAGGCTCGCTCAGGAGCATCATGCCTGTTAGCGGTATCGGTGCAATGCCAAGTAGCAGAGAACTACGTCGTCATTAGCAAAAAAAAAAAAAAAAAAAAAAATTTCTTCCTTATTCTCTATGAGAACCTCCAACGTCTCTTTTAAGAAACAAATGCCAGTGTGGAAAGAGTCTTCATGTTCGTGTGCTTTGAAGAGATCAGGTTCGAAGCAGTACTTTAAAGGTGAGTTAAATGATGCAGGCTGTTCGGACAAATACCTACATTTGTAAAAGTAATCTGCCAGCAGCTGAACTACAAATGCTTGCGTATCTTCATTGCATACAGGCGATAAGAACGGGTTACCAGTTTAATGCCGCACACTCCACAAATATGCCACGTTCCCCTTGCGAAGGTTAAATAGAAAGTAATCCAGGCGTGGCCAAGCAACGCTCCGGCCTGCTCCTGCCTTGCACGCGATCATACCCTTCACATCTCTATCGCATAGGGCTTTGGATTCACCGCGCTGTCGATGTCAGTATGCGGAGGATGGAGATCTTAACCACATTTTGTTTAAGTGTGGCCTTATGATACTTCTCATGTTTCTCGAAGCCGCTTTCTATCTGAACTATGTTATCTACAAGTGCCGTTCCCGACCAACGCTGCATTGGAGTTGCAAGGTGAAAACAATTCAGTTCTGAATGCTGTGATGGACTTTTCGAAAACCGCGGATGTAAGAATTTGACTCTGTTGACTCTGTGTTCGTCGCATTGTTGCCAGTAGTTTGTTTGTTCTCCCCCTCTCCTCCCGGAAGAGAGATTCAGTGTGGTGTTATGTGCTTGAAGAATGTGGACGATTTGATTTTCATTTCTTATATGCACTTTGCACTGACAATGTATATTTTTGAATATGTCCTGTGAGTGTTACATGGAGGATGACCAAATATTGTTCCAACAAAGGTCAATTAAATAAAAAATAATGCCTTGCACGCCGGGCACGGCAGCAGCGTGGTGTGAGGGTCGAGCTCATCCAGAAGGTATAGACAAAAATTAAGGGGCTATTACAAACTGTTATTATATTTTCCCGTTTAGTAGTCAGAGCAAGATAATACTTCAAAGTAATGTTACATGAATTCCATCAAATATTAAGCCGGTTTAGAATGTAACTTTTCACAATATAAGAATTACGTCACCGGGCGATTTGGCCTTGCGGTTAGGGGCGCGCAGCTGTAAGCTCGCATCCGGCAGATAGTGGGTTCGAATCCCACTGTCGGCAGCTCTGAAGTTGGTTTTCCGTGGTTTGCCATTTTCACACCAGGCAAATGCTGGGGCTGTACCTTAATTAAGGCCACGGCTGCTTCCTTCCCATTCCTAGGCCTTTTCTATCCCATCATCGCCATAAGACCCATCTGGGTCGGTGCGACGTAAAGCAAAAAAAAAAAAAAAAAATTAAAAAAAAAAAAAAAACGTCATGCGAAGTGGAAAGTATCTTCTCAACAGCGTAAAGAATCCTTTACGAAGGTTTCAAATGTTGTTAGTAGTTGATTGTTAATTGTTTCAAGCGTAAAATTTTTCTATATTTGGAATCTATTTTTGTCAGTATTTTCTTATCCTACATCATCCGAGTAAGGGTAATAATAATAATAATAATAATAATAATAATAATAATAATAATAATAATAATAATAATAATAATAATAATAATAATAATAATAATAGTTGTAATGTCCGTTCTAACTGCTAAGGATCTTAACTCTACTAGTTTTGTCTCGCAGGAGTTCTTTAACGATCTGGAAGGCAATGACGCGGATTTGTTACATTTAAACACCTTGCTACCTCAGTAAGGATTGAATCTGCTATCTTGGGAACAGAAGTCCTAAGTTTGTGGTACTAGATATATTTGTATGACGTAGTTTCCCTCGAGCTTTGAGGTCAATATTGTCATTCTCTTAGAGAACTCGATATAGTTCTTGGCGTTCGCAATACGATATTTTCCAGTCTGTGAGTAGCACGGTTAAAACGCCACGGCGATATTGATCAAGTATGGGAAAATAATATCATGCAGGGTTATACTTGTTCGTGACGGCATTTGTGGAGAGTAAAGTAGGTCATTGTGTGGCTGCATGTAACAAGAGGTCGAAAATTGAATTGTCCAGGGAGAGGTTTGGTTTAGGCACCTTTTGAGTAAATGGACATTCACAGCTCAGACATTTAGATAGCCGCCTTTCATCCAAGTTCGCATCTCGAGTAGGCTGTATGTATGAGAATGCTGAATAAAGCTTTCCTAAATCTGTTTCAATCAAGTAATAATAATAATAATAATAATAATAATAATAATAATAATAATAATAATAATAATAATAATAATAATAATAATAATAATAATAGTCTAATAATAATAAAGCCGGACTGAGTGGCTCAGACTATTGAGGCACTGGTCTTCTGACCCCGGCTTGGCAGGTTCAATCCTGGCTCAGTCTGGGGGTATTTGAAGGTAATCAAATACGTCAACCTCGTGTCTGTAGATTCACTTGCACGTAAAAGAACTCGTGTGGGACTAAGTTCCGGCACCTCGGCGTCTCCGAAAATCGTAAAAGTGGTAGTGGGACATACAAGAAATAACATTTTATTAATTATTTTTAATAATAATAATAATAATAATAATAATAATAATAATAATAATAATAATAATAATAAATGTGTGAAATGAAAAACTTAATGGTGAAAGTTTTGCCTTAACGCATACAAATTAAGATCCCTCTGCTATTAGGTCAAGTACAGACACAACAATACAGCAGTCAAACCAGAGTGTCCGTACACAGCATAAACCTTAGCCATATATTTTGGAGATTAGAAGAAAAGGAAGTTCCCAGGCAGAATTCTGGGACTTAGAACTCCTCAAGGTGTTGTCACATTCCACATGAGGTGAAGCAAAGAACTTTACGAAATGTTCGAAGAGGTATCGGTACGGAAAAGAGAAGACCAATATTTTGTGGGTATGTCAGGGAACAATTTTTATGATTTATTGTCCAAAAATGATCGAAATTCCTAAAATTCAGAACTGACAATCAATGAAGTGATAGTCACCTGTGCACACAGTGAAGTTAGACATTGGACACTAATTTTGTTTACAAAAACGGTTTGAACTGTCGCATTCAATTTAGGCAGAGTGTTTCGTCCTAGACTATTCGCTCCTATTCGAAATATGGTGTATTTACGCCTGTTCCACGGGCTATTTCAGTTTTTGTACAAGCTTCTGAATCAACCGGTATATATCTATCAGAATTTGACTTTATGCTAGAGGACAAGCTACGAAGTGGTTTGTATAACTGTACGCTAGAATACCTCTTTTCATTATACTAACAAGTCTAAATAGATGCCAGAGTTCCGGAATTTCATCCTACAGATATTATTTAACGTGATAGAAGTAATAATAATAATAATAATAATAATAATAATAATAATAATAATAATAATAATAATAATAATAATAATGGATTTTCATCCCACTCACTACTTTTACGACTTTCGGAGCCACTGAGGTGCCGATATTTTTTATCTGTAATGTGTCTATAATTTTGTTCCAGTACTGAGACCGTCAGTAAAAATTCGTGTCTCCCAGAAAAGTGTCAACAAGACTTTCTTCAACAGTTACAAACTATGAAAGCTTGAAAAAATCCAACATGAAGACAGGAAGGTCCAAAAACCTACCAAAAAATCTTTCAAGGTTAGATGGTGCACTAGTGAGTGGCTCACGCATCCGTCATTTTGTGGTGAAATCGGAGCTCTGAGCGTGCGGTTAATTGAATCTGAGACCTCATAGAATGTATTGTGAGGTATCACTCGTTTTGTACACGTGAGATCAACGATATCTGCACGTGTTTGCGATAAGACCACAGCAGGATATTGTGTTCCTTAAAAATTGGTGACATTCTGCATGACTTGCTGGCTTCAATTATGAAGAAGGGACAGAATTCAAGATTAGCGTTTTAATATATTTAAAACAACTCTCAGTCACACTTTGTGGTATTCAACACATTTTTATTCAAAAATAACTTAACATGTAAACACACAGGATGGGTTATGCCTGAGCTTTCAAATATATGTAATTTGCACCTGTAATTCGTTGTGCTAAACGATGTTGTTATATTTAATAATTCTAACACCAATGAAGAAACTGCAACGAACTGTGAACAAGAACACTTTCGGCGAGAGAGAAATGTGTCTAGCACTTAATTTGAAGAAGAAGCGCCTAATTGTTGCGACAGGGATTAACCGCCAGCCAATCACCTTGATTGTTGCCAGCCTGCTTCACTGCTGTTCTCTGTCATTTTGCTGTGGCACTTACACAATACCGAACAGATGGTTGTTATTTCTGAGTGTTAATGCAGTGCAGGGTGCACGTGAGTTCATACAAGATAGTTGGAAAATGAACCGCTACACCCTGGGTAAGAGTGTGTTTGTTGTCTACAGTTACTGAGAAACATAGTCGATGAAGTCATGTCATCAGCAAATTCTGGAAAATTTTGGAGGCTGACATCCATCGAGCGAATGCACTACTTGGTCCTTGTCGAAAAACAGGAAATCAAGGGGTCTTTATCGAAAAACCATTCCAGGAGATCATCTAAACGTGTCGATAAATGCAGGCAGTGATAGCGGACGTAATGGCAAAGAATTTTTAGAATTTGGTTCAAATCTGTCTAGACGCAAATGGTGGCCACTTTCAGGACATGTTGTGATGTCTTCACATGCCTTACAACATTGGTATTGGCATTATTTAGGGAATTTCGGGTTCGGTAGCGAGTAGGACAAACTGTTTAACAGTATTTTTGTTATATTTAACCTAAATGGTGTACGACTCCTTGGCTAAATGGTTAGCGTGCTGGCCTTCGGTCACAGAGGTCCCGGATTCGATTCCCGGCAGGGTCGGAAATTTTAACCATAATTGGCTAATTTCGCTGGCACGGGGGCTGGGCGTATGTGTCGTTTTCATTATCATTTCATCCTCATCACGACGCGCAGGTCGTTGGGGAATCAAATCGAAAGACCTGCATCTGGCGAGCGGAACTTGTCCTCGCACACTTTCGGCACTAAAAGCCATACGCTGTTTCATTTTTTCATACCTGAATGGTATTTGAGGGCTTCTTACAGAGGATTCTGGGTTCAATAACCGTCTGGGTCAAAGATTTTAACCTTTTTTGGTTATTTCCTCTGGCTAGGAACTGTGTGTTTGCGTTAGTCTTAATGCACTCCCTCTTCACTCACACGCAACACACCACACTTCCAACCACGAGAGAAACACATAACAGTTAATACATTCCTACACATATGATTGGAATTAGTTGGGGCAATCGGCCGTAAAACAGGGCCAGATCCCTATGTGTAAAACATATCACACCTGAGACACTCCAATGTGGGAGAAAAGGAAAGTTATTTGTAAGTACCGTACCATTATCTTTCATTGAAAAGGACAATTTAGTTATAGTGATGAATCTTACAGAAATTACAGAATTATTGTGTGACCAACTCTTGTCCCGTTTATCTACGAGGTCGGGCATGAAACTTCTTAACGATATTTTACTACCGGATGCCCTTCCTGACGTCAACCGCAGCAGAGAAGTTAATGAGATGAATGAATGTTGATAGTAGGAAGATGGAGGGCGAAACCTGGTGCCAACACATGGTCTACTCCAGTCGAATAGCACCAAGGGGTCTGCTCAAGGTTTAACGTCTCCATCCGACGGACGTCATATTCCATGGACACTGAGGAGAGGTTTGGAATTGAATCCAGGCTTTTGGCATGCAATCTAGTGATTATACAACCACCTCTCCTACCCTGCCGGCTAACATTCTGGATGTGAACATTTTTCGATGTACGGGACTCGAACCGGCTAACCATAGTGTTAGACCATATACTGTAAATGTAACGCTTTAACGATCAAGACTACCTGGCGGGCTAAATTACAAACTACCCCATAAGATGGTTAAACACACGATACTATATTAGAGAAGTATAGAAATTATTTTGAGTACATTTTCAAGGTGAGAAATGCTCGCAGTTTTCTATATAATTTAGGTCGTGCTACTGTCAGTGACACACTACGTGATGTACACTAGATAGGTCTCTACGGTATAATGAACTGATAAGAGCTGGGTGATCACTCGTTACACAATACCTGGTTATCAGCCAGCCGCTCATCATCTACAGTGTGCTCGATAAGCCATGTCCCTAGGCAACGTAGATGAAGAGCGTTCTACCCTAAGGGTCCTTATTTCGTGCTTATCTTTGCAAAACTTTTATGATAATATGGACGATGATCCTCCAACCTGTAGGATAAAATACTCCAAGTCTGGAAAAGAAGTAGAAGGCGATGAGATATGAAACCTTTTCAATAATAATATGCTACTTTTTAGATGTACGACATTAGGTGGGCCACTATTCCACTTTAATGTCGTAGAAAGTGATCTTCTGGAACCGGTGATGAAATTAGCATTTTATGACATCTTACCACTATGTTTTTTTTTGCTTTACGTCGCACCAACACAGATATGTCTTATGGCGACGACGGGATAGGAACGGCCTAGGAATTGGAAGGAAGCGGCCGTGGCCTTAATTAAGGTACAGCCCCGGCATTTGCCTGGTGTGAAATTGGGAAACCATGGAAAACCATCTTCAGGGCTACCGACAGTGGGGCTCGAACCCACTATCTCCCGATTACTGGATACTGGCCGCACTTAAGCGACTGCAGCTATCGAGCTCGGTGCCACTATGTTTAAGACGAATACAAACTTACAGAGGTATGGTACGTATATTGTTGGTTAAGCTCTCACTCATACTGCAGTGTGAATGTTGCGCCTATTATGCTTGCTTTTAAATCATAGGTCAGGTTGAACCTTATGTTAATTCAGGAATTATTTTAAACATACAGGAGGAAGGTAAGAAAAGCGGCGTTAAATATGATCGAAAATATAATAGTTTTTGTGAGAATAAGCGGTACTGTTTTCTTGTCCGACTCCATGGATGAACGGTCGGAATAGTGGCCTTTGGTTCAAGTAGTTCAGAGTTATCTGGCCGAGCCGGGTAATATAGCTGCGTCTGGGGAATTTCATGGTCCGGGGGATAGGAATTTGCGTTCTTCTTAACACACGCATCTTCATTCACACTATCAACGACCACAGACACAGTAGTTATACTGTATATCCCTCTTCATAAGTTTGCCGTCAGGAAGGGGATCCGGTCGTAAAGCTGTTCAACATATATATGTGGTATCGACTCCAACTAAATAGGAAGAAGCCGTAAGGAATAAAAACTAAATAGTAAGTAGTAGTAGTAGTAGTAGTAGTAGTAGTAGTTGTTGTTGTTGTTTAACGACTCCTCACTTTAAAGATACAGGCTGTTGGAACTTTGTATTGTAGGCGTTACTTATTATGTCAGAGTATTTTTCGCATTTCAGCACCCTCTTTTTTATTTCTCTATCTTATTTTTTTACGTCGCTCCAACACAGACAGGTCTTATAGCGACAATAAGATAGGGAAGAGCTGGGAATTGTAAGGAAGTGACTGGCTCGTCGCCTTAATTGAAGTACAGTCCCAGCGTTTGGCTTGTGTGAACATGGGAAACCACGGAAAACCCTCTTCACGGCTGCTGACAGTAAGGTTCGAACCCACTGTTTACCTAAGGCAAATTGAAAGCCATGTGACAAAAATCGCGTAGCCAACTCGCTCGGTTTCAACGCCCTCAAATACCACCGAGATCAAACTCGCTATAGGAAAAGAGAGACTATATTAACTACAAGCGAAATATATTTCTTCGTTCTCTATATTTTAAAATAAAATTAAGATAATGGATTGTGCAAGAGCTATTCCTTTGAAATCTTGCAGTAATTGTAGGTAACATTTTGTCTCACAGTGATTAAAACTGCACGATCCTGTACCGATTAGCCTTAGCTGACTGACTCTGATTTCGTCTGCGCCGAAAAGCAATCATGCTGTACTTTTATATAAATGTTTACTTCGTGATCATAGATCCTTTACCTTAAGTTTTACTTGGAAGAAAAAGGACGGGACCTTGCTTTTCACAACTCTTGTGTGCAATGGCTGAGTTTCGATCAACAGCCGCCTTGGTCAAAGGCCAGTGACGATGTCACAGAGCCATCACACTCCATCGTCTATCCTCCTGAGATCTAGCGTCCTTTTAAGAGGACACTTATTTTAAAAAATTGAATCCTAGCAAAAACAATAACTGTGTGTACATGTGTGTATCAGCTGTTGGGAAAATGGTTTTCTTTGATATGAAATGATGGTCACTTCGCTGTCTCGTGCCAAAGCACAGTTCCAGAGGTACAAATTAGCTGGAGTCACCAGAGTTTATAGGGGTCGTCTGGCCGACACGATAAGAGTGTGTCACTCGGAAGGCATTCTGTGTTCGATTACCCGTCAGGAAGTGGAAACATTTCTGGAGGTTCACATGGCCCTGAGGTTTACTCAGCCTACACAAAGATGAGTACCAAGTTAATTTCTGGGATAAAGGTGGCCGGGCTTAGAGCTAACCTCTCTACCCGATCAAGTGCCGAGGTTGCTGATAGTAGAGGTACCTTCCACACCTCCAAGGGCCTTCATGTTCTGTACGGCGATGACCTTGCTCTTTGCTTTGCACAAGAGTTTACAGCCTTCAGTGTCAAGCGTTTAGGTTTGTTTATGATGATCAAAAGGCTTTTGTAATTGTTAAATTATGGAAATAATGACTAGAATTGTGTTAAATATTCAAGTATGCAATGCCAGTACGTCAGTACATTGAGGTAAATATATATGTACTTAAAAACTTCGCATCTCCTTGAGCCAAATTATGAGGAGGACAATTTTCTTCCTACTTTTTCGTGAGGAATGCTCTCTCTCTCTCTTTTTTACAACCTGCTTTACGTCGCACCGACACAGATAGGTCTTATGGCGACGATGGGACAGGAAAGGCCTAGGAGTGGTAAGGAACTAACCGTGGCCTTAATTAAGGTACAGTCCCTGCAGTTGCCTGGTGTAAAAATGAGAAACCACGGAAAACCATCTTCAGGACTGCTGACAGTGGGGTTCGAACCCACTATCTCCCGGATGCAATCTCACAGCTGCGCGACTCTAACCGCACGGCCAACTCGCCCGGTACTGGTGTTTTAACGCCACACTAGCTCAGATATTTTTTTTAACAACGATGGGATAGAGTTAGGACTGGGAAGAAAGCGGTCGGGGCCTTACATAATGTACATCTTCAGCATTTTTCTGATATGAAAAAATGGGAATTCATGGAAAACTCTCTTCAGAACTAGCGACGGAAGAGTTCGAACTCACCATCTCTCGAATATAAGCTAAGAGCTACACGATGCTAACCGCGCAGCCAAGTCACTCGGTGTGTACTATGTACGTTTGTAGGAGATACGTAACTTATTACAATGTTTCCAAATTTATTGAATACCTTAATCTGTTTCACGCTCATATTGTCCGACACAGGAGCGCTTCGCTCCCAATATGCGTCTATAAAATATTTCTATAGAATTAGAAAGCCAAACGTAGAGTGAGCAAATCACTGGCGTTTGAAATAGCGGATGCCATCCCTTTGATTTGACAAAAACTCCAATAGCAATAGGAAGGAAGCTAAAATTGAATTCCACAGTCATCGAACAATTATATCTCATTACTAGCGAGCGCTCATCCGAATTCCAACACATCACAGAACCGTCAAGATAATGAGCTCGTCCTCTCGTCAGTAATTACAGCACGTAACACTTCTCAAACGAATGTGAAAGTAATGACAGAATAGTTATCATATATGACATATTTCACAATCCCTCCCTCTTTAATTGCGACCAACTGTGATGCCGAGTGAAAAAGGATCCGTTATTTACACAGGTATGATAGGTTAAGCATTCATAAATATAACGTGTTCCCTAACTGACATGTTATCCCATATTCATTCCTGGCGATACCTAGTACATATGCTCACCGGACGAAAATTTACTCACCCCTGGAGAAATCATTACAAGCATCATTTAGGGCCGAATTCATAGTCAGCACTTACACATGAGTGGAACCCTTAAGTAATAAGGGATCAAATCAATGCTGAACCCTACTGGACGTTCCGAGAAACGAAAACAAACGCGCATCACATAGCGGTACTCTTTCCGAACATGATACAACAGGCTGCTTGGAGTTGCAGCGCCAGGGCAGCGAGAAAAAAAAATCTAATCTTATGTATCTTATGTACCGATCACTTCTAAATGTTTTTACTTTTTCAGGGTAGCTCAAAGGCCATATTTTGTGCTAGGCAATGGCAAGGGCGCCCATACCCGGGGGCAAGGTGGGGCCCCGGCCCCCTCTAGCTCTCCGGGAAAGGCAAGAATCTAGTGTAGTCAGGAGTTTTCCTTTCAAGAAAATGATTTAAAAGTCAGTACTATGTAAAAGCGGTAGTACCGTCCACCACCAACAGGCAGGGGATACCGTGGGTTATTCTACCGCGGAATACAAATCGCCATTTATCTTCCAAAACATTAAAATTACTACGTACCCCCAGGTCTGGGCCCCCCTCTAGAAACTGTCATATGGGCGCCCATGGGCAATGGTAGGCCGCAGATGTCGGTAACCATTGTTACATCCATAAAGGATAAGACGTTTTCAGCAATGATCGGCTAAAACATCGGATTACCGTATTTACGCGAATAATCCCCACCGCCGAATAATCCCCGAACTCTAATTTTAGGAAGAATCATTTTGAAAAAAAAAAAAGCGAAATGAAGTAAAATTCCTTCCATCGAAAGAGTGACGTAGGTAGGCACAAACAAACATTTCATAACACTGCGCGAGGTCCATGTGGTCTTTACGTAAATTGAACGTGTAAATTTACGGATATAGCTGCTTTGCTTGAACATATTTGAGATGATAGAAGTACATTATCACTGATATCAAATATATTTGCCATGAAAATTAGCAAGTAGGCCTAGGATTTCATTAATATGAACTTGCAATAGGCTGGATTCTCTGTAGATCGGAAGATTCGTTGTCTCTTGCATCACTAGAATCTCCCCTTCAATTACTTACAAATTGGTCCCACTCCACGTCTAAAACACTTTTCGCACGTGGTCCCTCATTAGTCGGATATGAACACGACCGATGGTGGATAATACCTTTCGTGCAATGTAAACACTTGAAACAGACACACCGGCGAACTCGGATGTTAGTTTTAATAATAAATTTTATTGCGCACAATGTGCAAAATTTACATATTACATCAAGTAAATTACAATTCACTCAAGGAGCACTTTGTTCAGAGCAAAATTGCTTCAGAGAGACTGTTCTCTTCTTGTACTTCATTACGTGATATGTATCACACTGTTCATTGCACAGTAACATACACATTCCTGGCTGACCCGGTGGTAGGACTTTTTGGCACAGATACGGTGATGAAAGCCGTGTATTGCAAAGCGTGTCACCAAATGTCTCAACTCATATTCCTCTTTCATCCAATCCTTATTTATCAGTGCCTCTGTACTGTAAAAGCTTTCCTCGATCGAGTCCCTTTCCTCTCGTAGTTCTCGTAACAGCTCCTCGTATGCCGGAGTTTGCTGTAGAGGCAATCCTCTATCAAGAAGGTTTCCCGTGCTAAGACATATGCGTACCGGGAACGGGTGAATTTAGATACCCCTAGGACCCTCTTAAGGTATCTCGGTTTCATGCTTTCCAGTTCTCGTAACTGTTTACATGATAGGTACTCCCATATTACTTCTAATCCGTATGTGAGCGTTGGTAGCACTTTGAATTGGAAAAGTTTCATGGCCGTCTCCAGTGATATTCTTTGCAGATTTCTTTTTTTTTTTTTGCTAGTTGCTTTACGTCGCACCGACACAGATAGGTCTTATGGCGACGATGGGACAGGAAGGGCTAGGAGTGGGAAGGAAGCGGCCGTGGCCTTCATTAAGGTACAGCCCCAGCATTTGCCTGGTGTGAAAATGGGAAACCACGGAAAACCATTTTCAGGGCTGCCGATAGTGGGGTTCGAACCTACTATCTCCCGAATACTGGATACTGGCCGCACTTAAGCGACTGCAGCTATCGAGCTCGGTTGCAGATGTTTGATTTCACTTATGCTTCTAAGTGCAGCAGCTGATCTCTTCTTTATGTGTACTGAGAAGGTCATCCCTGAGACTTGTAGTGTGATCCCTAGATACGTGAACTGGTTTATCGGTGTTAATGTGTGTCCCCCACATACAATGTAGTCACCTTTCGATAAGTGTCCGCCTCTCCTGAATACCATTAATTCTGTCTTCTTTAGATTCATCCTTAGCTCGTTGTCATCCGCCCATTGCGTGACAAGCTCCATTCCGTTTTGCAAATCTTTTATGTTATCAGCGGCTAGTGGTATGTATGTATGTATAGGCTTACATTTTGTGCTTTGCGATACAGTAAAACCTCGTTAAATCAAAGTCGTTGGGACGCAAAAATCGGACTTCAAATTAAATGATTTCGAATTAATCGCCAACTCGTACTTCAGGAATGCCAACACTTGCCTCATCACAAAATATTCTAAGACCCATTACTCCATGCAATTAACATTGATTCACAGTTTATACCTTTTAAATGTCTTTGAAAAGAACTATTTCTAAATTGTATCCAACAAGGTGCATTTACATTATTCAAATAATGCACCTGGATATCTCACTGACAAACATAAACTCGTGCGACGAAAGAAAAAAAAAACACGATTGAAAGACGAGGACAAATTATGCTGGCTCCCCTGTGCAAGTGCTTTATTTTTTGGATTACTGTACTGTTTGCATTTGTACTTGCACGGGAAGTACCCGACACCCTTAATCTTCGTGGCTTATCGAACTTTCCTATGACGAGGGGAGGAAGTCTTTCGCTTCCGTCTGCATTGCAACACGGTACAGCGGCCCCGTCTCCTATAAAAAAAAAGTCCGTTTGGGCTAGGCATAAAAAACAATGCAGTTTCATTGGCATTGCCAATATTGTTCGGTGCGTACGAATTGATTAGTATTATGAGCCACGCTTTTTCACCAACTGTCGGCATCGCCAGTGTTCGCGGATTCTGCTTCTCCGCACACTGCCTGTTATGTGATATTGTGGCATTCCTTAACACGCTGAATACAAAAGAATTACGATTTCACTCGAACGTAGCCCCTATGAAACACACTTCGCCACAATGCATAACTATATACCCAACATCGAAAACTAGGCGAGCAGGAGCGTGTTGCCAACCTTGACGCAAATTTTGTGCCTCAAATTTTTAAAAATTGTGCGGGGATTATTCGCGTAAATACGGTATTGTCGAATTATAAATGTGTGTGACAGGATCAAGTAACGATTTGTTGTCATAAAATGTTGATGAAGTTTGTATATGAGTAAATATTGAGCGTGTAATTGTTGCTCAAGGTATCACTAAAATATTATTTAGTTTGTTGTCCATATACTGTACGTTTCTCACGTTGTACAAGTCAGGGTCTAAGTACACAAAGCATATTTCTGCAAGAAAGGAAGGACGGCTGTAAATGTACACGATATTGATATCATGATCATAGCCATGAGACCTTCATTTTTACGCGATTGTAATGTCATGAACATAGCAATGTTACTCCATTATTACGTGACAGTTGATTTCATCATTGTCTCAGAATCTCCAGTTTTACATTTGCTGATGTTGTGATCAAAGTCACAGGACTTCCAGTTTAACGTCGAACTCGAACCGTAAGATAGTGAATTTTAATTCCAATGTATTTCTTAATAATTGGTAGAATTTGAACCACGGACGCCCTGATAAAGTACCAGTGATGACATCTGTTAGCTACCACGCGCTAATATTATTTATCTACACATTTGACCAGTACTTTGTTATAGGAAGCAAAAAATAGGAAAAATTACGCCATGGTGGCCATCAAACTTGCAAGAAGAAGAAGAAGAAGAAGAAGAAGAAGAAGAAGAAGAAGAAGAATTGACGAGTGTGACAAGGGAATGCCAATAATTAATTCATCACTATGTGAATGATATAGTCTATCATGAAATGAAATGAAATGAAATGGCGTATGGCTTTTTTAGTGCCGGGAGTGTCCGAGGACAAGTTCGGCTCGCCAGATGCAGGTCTTTTGATTTGACACCCGTAGGCGACCTGCGCGTCGTGATGAGGATGAAATGATGATGGAAACGACACATACACCCAGCCCCCGTGCCAGCGAAATTGACCAATTATGGTTAAAATTCCAGACCCTGCCGGGAATCGAACCCGGGACCCCTGATAGTCTATCATGTGAATATACGACGCTTATAACCAATCTGTCACTGTGTTCTGCCTTCATAAACACTAACGTACTTCAGAAAGTGACTCGTGCATTATATATTGAGTATTCAGGGCCTGCAAGATCAAGATATGGACACAATGATGTTTAAAGTTTCTCACTAAAGCGGGTCCTGGTCGCTACAAATTATGTATCAGTTAATTTCCTTAGGCGAGGACGGTAACAATGTGTACTGTGCTTGGGTCTGACAGCGCTCGTTCTCTGCACGCGGGTGTGTGTACTTGACAAGCTAGCTGCACAAGGTTGTAGGACATGACCGTTCAAATATGTATTGTTTCAATTTTGAAAGTCAATACATCAGCAATAACGAACGAGCGATAGTTTCAGAACTATCATACACTCACCACAAATTCTCTGTCGTAACTGGTTTATTTGCATCCAACTGGCTGTGCAACTCTGTAAGTTATATTAGATCGAATTTCGGCGTCGAGTCAACATTGAAAGAACAGTATAAAAAAAAAATGTCCGACTCGTTGGCTGAACGATCAGCGTACTGGCCTTCGGTTCAGAGGGTCCCGGGTTCGATTCCCGGCCGGGTCGGGGATTTTAACCTTAATTGGTTAATTCCAATGGCACAGGGGTTGGGTGCATGTGTTGTCTCCATCATCATTTCATCCTTATCACGACGCTGCATCTGGCGAGTCGAACCCGTCCTGGGATATCCCGGCACTAAAAGCCATACGACATTTCATTTCCTTTTTCCATTAAAAAAAAATTGCACGAAATGGCGAAGTTTCGACACTCAGAAGTATGTAAAGTTTAATAGTAAGTGAAGGAACGTCAAACACAAAAAATGTGTATTTTGCATTTAGCAAGAAATAACACATTGTATTTCATATTCACCATTTTTCTGTAGAGTACAAGTGGACATATGAAATACTGCAGGTGAGAAATACGAAGGCCTCTTGATTCGCGAGTTACGGCATAGAGCCTACAAATACGTTGTTCAGGCAGAGCGGAGGCTGGTTGGAACCTCAACAGCTCCAGCATCAGCTGTGACAGGTGGCCCCTAGGCATCACTGAAGAGGCGTACAAGGGATATGAGGAGTGAGGTAGTATCCCGTTGCTTTCCTCACCGAGCCAGAAGTTGCCTATACATATAAGTCTTCCACATCCATTGAAATGCACGCAAAAACCGACCCTTTGAGCGATGTCTTCGCATCATTCATAATAAGGACAAGCTGCACAAGGAATAGCATTACTAGTACCGCTCACACCTCAGTCACTTTCATGTTGTCAAAGTCAAGGATGAGACAGACAGGTCACTAAAGTAACAAATTTTTTCTAACCTATACACAGTGTTGCAGGTATAAAAAGTTGGTAAATTGTACGTAAACATTTTATGAAAATTTCGGTAGTTTCTCGAGCACTGAAGAGTTATAATGTAACTAAATTAAAGAATGCAATAGTCATTTGAAGTTTTTATACGAAGAATATATAATTTCACTCACCCGTACTCTCTGGCTAGTCTATTCTTCTTCTTTTCTTGTATGCCAATTTTGAAGTCGTATCAGGATGCAGATTTTATATTCTATATACGGGTCGGTGATTTCCCTTCGAATGATGAAGTCAAGCGCGAGTTTTGAGTTCAGTTAGAGGGAGGAGATCACGTAATTTGAGGCTAAAATGAATTCGGGGAAGTACCTAACGACTGATGTTATCAATAAAACGTCACGCAGTGAGACGAGGAAAGAGGTTTTCGGCACAAATATATTATGCACCACTATTCATTATTATTTTCCTGAAATTTGGATAAAACGAAATTTCGGAAGTTTTCCCTTTTGGTTTTTCTGTAGTGCTACAAAAAATATCGGGAGATATCCTGAAATTTGGGGAGACCTGGCAACACTGCCTATCCAGAAGAGACAGTACAATATGAACGCTAGGTCTCGCCAGCGAGGCCTACTAGAAGGGGCATATTTGTATTATGTCGTGATCTTTGTGATATTAGATTTTTTTAATAATTTGTTTTACGTCACACCGACACAGATATGTCTTATGGCGACGATGGGATGGGAAAGGCCTTGGGGTAGGAAGTAAGTGGCCGTGGACTGAATTAAGGTACAACCCCAGCATTTGCCTGGTGTGAAAATGGGAAACCACGGAAAACCATCTTCAGGGCTGCCCACAGTGTGGTTCGAACCCACTATCTCCCGAATGCAAGCTCATACCTGCGCGCCCCTAGCTTTAGATAATTTAAATATCCTACTGCTTTCTAATGTTGACAGTATTAAATAATCAACTTACAGGCATAATCAAAATACTTCAAATATATTAAAAATAATGTTAAGCGCTGTAAATCGCCGAGTATATTGTATAATGTCTTGTTATAGCTAATTTCTTGTTTCCCTCGTGCCCTGAAAATAAAACAAATAAATGTTACTAAATAAAGTTAAGATCTTTAGATTGATACTTTCACAGACCGAAATTGTAGACACGATATAAGCTTTTGCCGTGCCAGAAAACAAGGTGAAATTCTTTACGTTTCGCAGAGAAGTTTTCTCCGCATCTTCATAAGAAAATCTCATCTGTTCACAAGCAAGACTTCTCTGCGAAACGTACGAAATTTCACCTTGTCTTCCGACACGGCAAAAGGCCAAAATATTATTATCACGTCTAAACTTAATATAGAGAAACTTAATATAGAGTCTGTCTTTAAATACCCCTGTTAAGTGATGCGTAGTGAGTCACCAAGTAGGGCCTGCTTGTGATGTTTTGCCGCTGATCTGATATTCTTCTGTAGTCTGAAAATTAAACGAGCTGACACGATTTTTAAACTTTTTGAATAATTACCTTTTTTGAATGTAAAAAATGTTGGCATTTTTCATATAATATGTAAAAATATCTAATATTAGCAAAATATGTAAAAATATGTAAAATGAAACTCAGGTATAACCATATTAGAACCACAAGAGAAAAGAATAAAGTCACAGGTCCTCAGAGCAGACCGAACACTGCTAAGTGTGATGGACAGACATAAAATAATAAAATTCATTGGCCACACAATACGGCAAAGCAATTTTCCTCTGAACATCATAGAGAGGAAAATTGCCGGGAAGAGAGGGGAAAGGCGGCCGATGAGGTGGATGAGGTGAAGAACATTATAGGGTTCTAAGATATGAAGGGTTACGAATAACAGCGTGAAATGGAAGAGACTGGATGCCCCTAAGCGAAGCCTTTAGAACCTGATCATTTTGGAGAGAGCTGATGGCTATTTAAATTATGAATTGAAGGGTTAATAATGGGGATAGAGCTAGTGATGTATACCACAATGTTGTAAATGAGTATAAAAACCTGCGAAGTGTTTTATAAGGCAACAAGTAAGAAGAATGCAAAACTTTTGTTACATTTTTACATTTTTGTTACATTGTTACTTTTGTTTATTCGACTGAGATTTTCTGGAGATATTTTCTCTTGGATGACGTGTTTCATACGTTCACGAAATCTCCCGAGTGCCACACCAAGAGCACGACAATACACTGAGACAAAGTGACCGCCAGGATTACTGTAAGCTTGGGAAATTTCTCATATCTCGTGGTTTACTCGTGAGTTAGTAGGACACAGCAGTGTTTCTTACTTCACGCTAGAGACCATTGTTCTCATGTAGATTAAGCGGACACATTTATGTTACCTTGGGGAGAGCTTTTTAAGGCATATATCTGGGTATGAGATAAGTACGAAATAGTGGTCCTTCTCTAACAGAACTCTATTTATTGCAACAATTTTGGCAATCAATTACGAAGTACAATTCAATTAAAGTCCCTCCCATTTCTGATATTTGAGAACATTTCCATACATATTGCGAGCAATACACATGCTACAAAACAGTGTTGCTCTATTAAAATATATACAGGGTGAATAAAAAGTGACAGTCGGAGTACGCCATAAGGTTGTATCCCACTCTGTAAAACACAGGTGGTTAGCAACATTTTGTCTGGCCCATAAGTTTAATAGAAGAGGAATTTACAAAGGAGGTCCTGGCAACACTGTAACTGCATGTTCTGTGGCTAAGAACGAGTACAGTAGAGTGGTACAATTTTGATACAAGTATAATTCCGATCAAACTTAGAAAACCCGCTGTATTTCATTCTTCAATGTTACTACCACTGACGTGTGCTGGGAAGAGTGAAGCTGCTTCTTTGTGAATGTGAATTATAATACCTCTCTTTCTATTAGTTTGCAAGAAACTGCCCGTTTTACATTGCAAGGTGAGCGATGCTTCGCTGCATTTCACGTTGTTATAAACTTGAAGCTGTCTTAGCTAAGCTCTGGGACCTTTCCTTGAAGTCTAAAGTGCTATTTATAATAACGCCGTATCTCTACGAACCTCACGACGGGAGTATGATACTGCAAGCAGTTATTTATTGCATTTCTCTGTAACTAGTTGGTGGATCCTTCCCACGCTGGTATCTTCATCTTGCCGCAATGTGGGAGCTTGCGTGCCTAAGTGATCCTGAGAGCTATGCCAGTGGGAGCGTAAGCTCCTGCAGGTCTCCCAAGCCGGACAGGTCAGAGATGATAGGCCAGACTAACAGAGATACCCTGGACCTCCAGGCTGGGGGTTGATCATGGGGCTAACAGCTCCATATCGGAAAAACACATCGTTACGAAACTCAAAGACAAGAAGAGGCGGACTGATGATAATGGTAAACGATCCGTGCAAGGAAATGGAAGATGCAAACGGAAATATATGTATGTAGCAACTTGGAATGTACGAACCTTGAATAAACCAGGAGATCTGAACAGTCTGAAACAAGAAATTGAGAAATACAATATTGGAATAGCAGAAATTCAGGAAGTCATATGGAAAGGGAGTGGTGTTTTCAGAGGTGGTAAATATACAGTTCTACCTAGTGGAGTAGCTAGAGTTACAATAGGTGGCATAGGATTTCTTGTGGGTTACAGATGTAAGTCAGTGGTTTTGAATTTTAAACCTGTAAATGAAAGAATATGTACTCTAAGGATGAAGGCCCAGTTTTCAATATCACCTTTGTGTGTGTGTATGCACCTACAGAAGATGCTGAGGATGAAGAGAAAGATATGTACTATGGACAATTGGAACATGAAATGGAATGCATCCCAAGACAAGATGTAAAAATCGTACTTGGAGATTTAATTGCTAAGGTAGGCAAAGAAGAAGCCTATAGGGAGACAGTTGGGAATGAAAGCTTACATGATTTGTCAAATGATAATGGACAGAGGCTGACTGATTTTGCTATAGGAAACTCGATGGTGGTGAAGGGTACATGGTTCCAGAGGAAGAATATCCGGAAAGCCTCTTGGTGTTCACCAGATGGTAGCACCCTTAATCAAATAGACCACATAGTAATCGATTTAATGAGTCTACTTCATTGTGGATATAAAATAATGTTGGTAGTACCGCAAATGAAGTGTGAGTGCACGATTAATTAAATTTTCATCGACAATTCGCCACCTTACCCTATCATGTACACAAGTCTATACCACAGCTGTTTGATTAGCTCGAGATGGACGCGGAAAAGCATTAAACACAAACGCCGGTGTTCGAGACTCGCTCGCACGTCTGCTTTTCGTCGTTCTTTATTTCCTTCAGGTAATGTGTAATTTCATTTTGTACAATGCAGTATTTTTATATTTCGTACTTTTACTGCTACCTTTATTTCAATATTGAATCATAAAATCAAACGGTAACAGACGTAAAAAACACACATGTTACTTCATAGCACAAATAAATGAAATGGAGAATAGAGGATACAGTAACATAAGATGTTTGAAATGAGGTCAAATATGAAATACAGTAGGTAGGCTACAGTAGATTGCACAGACGGAAACTTGCTGCACAATACAGATACCGAATACCGGAGACAGTACATATAATTACGGGTAACGGCGTCTTCAGAGAAGATGTTCTAAGCGACCACCCTGCATTTCCAAACATTTGGCCTGTCGTTGGATCATACTTTGCTGGATTTTGCTCAACACATCTGCATCCAGCACTGCCGAAGCAGCATGTAGGTGATCTACTAGGTCTTGTACATTCATAGGCGGAGTAGCATACACGTGCTCCTTAAAGTGTCCCTACGCGGAATAAGGTCCGGGGAACGTGGAGACCAGAATATTTGACGTCTACGACCAATCCATTTACCTGGAAAGGCTCAATTTAAATATCTGCGCAAATTCATTCCTAAGTGCGGGGATGCACCATCATGTTGAAACTGTAGTCGTCGCCGAACATTAAATGGCACGTTTTCGAGTGTGTCAGGCAAATTGATGCAAAGAAACACACAATGAAGTGGAACTTCAACATGTCCGACAATAAGTAGCGGCCCAGAAGTACTATACACACGACTACAGCCCACAAGTTTATGCCAAAACGAGTTTGGCAGCCACGTTCTCGGGTGACATGCGAGTTATATTCAGACCAATAGTGGCTGTAACGTCAGTCCATAAAATTTTCATAAGCTCCTACTTGTTGCCGAAACCATTCACAAAACTGTACTTGTCGAATGCGGTCTTCTGGATGCTGGTGTTGACACACACACACACACACACACACACACACACACACACACACACACACACACACACACACACACACACACACACACACACACACAATGAATACGTAGATATGCTTTTAGCGTTGGGTGCATCGCATAATCAGGTTGCTGTAGCTGCTCGATATCCTCAAAGGCGTCATCTCAATATGAATGCTTTTCGTCGTCTGGAGCTTCACCTTCGGAACACAGGTAATTTTTCGTATACAACTAGTGGATAGAGGTCGTCCAAGGACTAGATGTACTCAACGTACGGAGGATTCTTGAAACTACTAACCAACCACCTCGGCGAGGTACACATCGTATTCCTCTAGCTTGGGGCCTGGGTGTTTGTGAGCGCCTGAATACACATCCATACCACGTACCATACAAGGAAGCACTACAGAAATTGCAAATAGAGCAGCGGTGTCCCGTGGACAAATGAGCTCGGTGTTCACACTAGCTGAAAGTAGACAGAAAAGTCAACAATACAGGAACTTACCTTATGTATTAAAGAAGCTCAGCGATACACACTCCCACCGAATCACTAAATAATTATAGTCAGTCAGCAAGTCACAACTCTCACAACAAAATTAGAGTAAGAATGTAGTAATCCTTCTATTTATAGGGTTATAAGACAACTTTCATATCGCGAACACAGACTGGCGAATGTGAACAGTAAATACGAGCGGTATTACATAATAAAACGGGGTACACTCAGCCTCGGGAGGTCAACTGAGTAGAAGGGAGATTATATTTCCATCTCAGCCATCCTCGAAGTGCTTTTCCGTGGTTTCCCATTTCTCCTCCAGGCAAATGCCGGGATAGTACATAACTTAAGGGCACGGCCGTTTCCTTGCCTCTTCCTTGTCTAACCCTTCCGATCATCTCATCCACCCACAAGTACCCTCTTCAGCATAGAAGGGAGGCGACCTGGGCGAGGTACTGGTCCTCCTCACGAGTTGTATCCCTCTGACCACGCTTCAGGACACTGCCCTTGAGGTGGTAGAGGTGGGATCTCTCCTGAGTGCGAGGGGAAAACCAACCCTGGGGAGTAAACGGATTAAGAAAGAAGAAAAAGAAAGAAAGAAAGAAAGAAAGAATTACACAAGACATGTTTGGCGCGTATTCATGCTGTCTGCAAAGTCCTGAAGAGCATTGCACAAGTGTTAACCTGACAATTTTTGAGCAAATTGGAATCATTTTATTGATATCATACAATAGAATAGTTCATGAAATCACAGCAGATAATTTCTTTTTAATTTGTAGAATTCACTAACAACAGTGCAAATGCGGTATCTGGAGGAGAACTGTAACGGTTGGGAACATTAGTCGGCATTATATGTAATGCCAGGCTTTAATAAATTTAACAATAAAGAACTAACAAAATTAGCTTGCAACCAAGTGTAGTAAATTAAACTCGGTTGTTGTAAGAGTGAGATAAGAAAAAACAACGTGACAGATTCTACAACGAATGATTTAAAACAGATACCGAATACCGGAATAATTTAGGTTTCGATAGAGTACCAGTATTAAACGATACACGCGCCCATATACAGTGTGTATCGGTGATGGCGTTACAAACTTTCAGGAATGATGGAGGACGGCAAATGGATCAATTTGAGATAAGGAACCGTAGTCTGGAAACGATCGAGTCAAAAGTTAAGCCACCTGCATTGGAGTCGTAGAGTTACTATCCTAGCCTTTTCTACTCGTCGGGGTTGTCTCCCCTATTGTACTCTTAGCACATGTAGTGCACAGTACAGCCAGAGACTGATTTTTGCTTTAACTTTTGAGTGCCGGCCGCAGTGGTGTAGTGGATATGGCGCTAGTCTAATAATCCCAAGTTACGGGTTCAAACCCGACTGAGGTCAGTGGCTATTTAATGCCGTTTAAAGGTTAACAACCCCATGCCGTTGGCTTCCGCCACGTTGAAGAACTAATGCAGGACGAAACTCCGACACCCCGGCGTCTGTTAAGAACGGACGGACGTTATACAACTTGGATTATTAATAACGTTTGATTCGAACGTTTCCAGACTACGGTTCCTTATCTCAAATTGATCCATTTTCCGTCCTGCATCATCACTGAATGTTTGTAACATCATCACGGATACAATAACCGTAATACTGTAAAACTTTATTATTGCAGGTAAAATGCATCCAATACCGGTATAAAATGCCGCGATGGAATATAGATTACAGAGAGAGAGATTCCAGAGTACCGGGCGAGTTGGCTGTGCGCGTAGAGGCGCGCGGCTGCGAGCTTGCATCCGGGAGATAGTGGGTTCGAATCCCACTGTCGGCAACCCTGAAGATGGTTTTCCGTGGTTTTCCATTTTCACACCAGGCAAATGCTGGGGCTGTACCTTAATTAAGGCCACGGCCGCTTCCTTCCAACTCCTAGGCCTTTCCTATCCAATCGTCGCCATAAGACCTATCTGTGTCGGTGCGATATAAAGCCCCTGTATGTATGTTTAGTCTTCAGCTCGAAGGCTGGTTGGATCCTCAACAGCTCTGCCATCAGCTATAAATGGCCTAGGCATCACTGAAGAGGCGTACTAGGGAAATGAGGAGTGAGGTAGTTTCCCGTTGCTTTCCTCACCGAGCCAGAAGTTGCTATTACATATCAGTCTGCCAAGCCCACTGAAATGCATGCACCAACTGACCCTATGAGCAACAGTTTCACACCATTCATAGCAGGGACTGGCTGCATAAGGAATGGCATTACTAGCATCACTCATACCTCAGTCACTTTCATCTTGTCAAAGCCAAGGATAAGACAGAGACAGATCAATGAAAGTAACAATATTGCTCTAGCCCATACCAGAAGACACAGTGCACCGTAAACACTACGTCCTGCCAGCAAAGGCATAAAGCCCCTAGCTAAAAAAAAAATCCAGAGTAAAAGTTAATGAAATAGGTCACACTAGTGAGCCTAGCCGTACCGAGTCGAAGAAAAAATTATCCTGAATATTAAATAAGGAAAATAAATTTTTAGTTATTAGTGGAAAGTCCTAGTGCCTTTTCATTTGTTTTTATGCCTTCACAAACACATCGAGCACGAATAAATGTCGTGTGCATGTATTCTCGAGTGCTATGATAACCAGACAACAACGCTTACTGTGGATTAGTCCTGATTAACCAAATATATTTTATGTCACTGCGTAAGTTGGAACGATGAGGAAGAACTATCTACTTTAATGACGAAACGTCTTTCGACACTTAGTGTGGATGGAATTGTCGTGCTGTTCAAATGTACCTCCAAATTCCTCCCATGATTGCCCTAGAAATAAATATTAGTCCGTGTAAGACTCGCATAGATATTATTATATTCTCAACAATTATCCATCTCTGATACAACATAGCATTTATTCGCCCAAAGCATAGCACAGCAAGCCCGCAATGTGCAGGAATCAATTATTATTATTATTATTATTATTATTATTATTATTATTATTATTATTATTATTATTATTATTATTATTATTACGGAGTTTCCGTGGAGCAGAAAGAGGTGAATGAAGGTGCTGGGTGGAATGGGTCTATCTACTATATCAAAGATTAACTTAGCACTTTAAAAATGAAGGTTATATTTCTTTTCAAATTTCAAACTTAACAAGCTTCTTCACTAGGTGAAGAAAAGAAAGATCAGGTACAATGACAATCTTGATACAAGAATTGGAAAACCCAAGAATAGGGAATTTCACCGATTTCGGCTTCAACCCCTGATTTCCACCTTTACAATATCGCCAATTAGCGTTTACATAGACAAGGAGAAATCTCCCAAAATAGGAGCACCTTGCTCCACAGGTTACAAATACGGCCTTCCAAAGGCACCCTCAATGTTACAGCAATCTCAGAATAGAGCTTACATGATCTCCAACATTAACCAAGGAGACTGGGCTCCCAATTTCTTACAAAAATCTTACAAATTTCTGGCCTCTCTAGGCCCACCTTACAATTTTACAATTTAGTACACAGGGGTAACTAGTACCCAAACTACTGGGCCTTCGTGGAAAGAAGAACAGGTTAAATTACTGACCCGAACACAAAATGAATGGAGGCGTACACTTGCGCTCCTTGAAAATTAAATATAAAACCCTAATTGGGCTCTCGGCTCGATGATGCAGAGGCTAATCCCGAGCTACTGAGGTGACTAGAATGAAGGTTAATTAAACGCTTTACAGAAAGAGAAGCAGTTACAAAATCGTAGTCACCTCAAACTAAATTGAAGGGGAACTCGAGAGGGTAACGCAATCTCTATCCCCGATTTACAGTTTAAGACTTTATGAAATTGTACATTAGCGGAAGGAAAATTTACATTTTAGAAAACAGGTGGTTACATAGTTAGAAATTCGAACCTTCCCCTCGTGTAAGTCTGCGGAGGTAGCTACAGAGAGCTATGACTTGTGGCCATTACCTTGACTGTTGAACTCCCTGGCGAAGAATGACGCGCCCCGCCTCCTGTCTTAAAACACACACACACACACACACACACACACACACACACACACACACACACACACACACACACACACACACACACACACACAGAGAGAGAGAGAGAGAGAGAGAGAGAGAGAGAGAGAGAGAGAGAGAGAGAGAGAGAGAGAGAGAGAGAGAAAGAGAAATTCAGCGATCAAAGGACATGGTAGGCTGAAAAGCCCGCAGCTTACATCCCCAAGGGGACGGTTCAAGAGGGTTCTGGACTAAATCCGGACACACCCTTTCAGTTTTATTGGGTACACCAAAAACCTACAAGAAGCCAGAGATTGGCTGAACAATATTTACAGAAAATTAGTGATTGGCCAGATTCAAAAACTGGCAGAATGAGAAAGAAGTGTTGCAAACCTTGAAATAACAAAATAAATGAAAGTTAATTTAGTTGGGAAAACATAAGAACCCGAAACTTCTTTAAATCACTAATTCTTTTACCTTGCACCAGAGTGCATGACGACAAATTTGTAAGGACATCTATGGAGAAAAGTTCAAATTTCTTGAAGAAAACAAACACAAAACCAATAAATCCAGTAAGTTTAGGCAACTTCAGAATAACACATTACAAAATAATTCAATGGTAACATCTTCTGGTCAATGTCCTAACTTAATGCCGTAGCTGTTTCAAGATTTGTAAGACAGACAGCATTCTTTAAGGCGCTTCTTTTGAATGAGCGGAGTTGAGATGTACCTCCCGGTAAATAATAATAATAATAATAATAATAATAATAATAATAATAATAATAATAATAATAATAATAATAATAATAATAATACACCCACCCCGCGCATTTAAATTAAGCGCCTTGGAGAATGCCATCTAAAATATAAAACTTGCAACAACTAATGCAAGAAGTTTGAACATTTCTCAACAGATGTCGCTACTATAAACTCATGTTGTGCCCTCTGGTGTGAAGATGAACTGTTAAAATCCTGGAGTAATTTTGTATTCAAAGGTTTCCTAAACTAGAATGTTTAGCGTTTTTTAATTTTCAAAAGTTTACAATACTTCTGTCTCTTCCTGCCAACTTATGATGTGGGCCAATGAAAACAATTATTTATTTTTCTACCAATCAAAATTTTCTGGTAGTTATTTGATTATCCAATGAGAATTGGGGGCATGTCGAGTCTTAGCCCTGAGGTTTGTGGAATCTTCCCCTCTACTATAATAGCCGGCACATTTTCGGACCAGGTTGTCTTAGTGATCGCTCCAGTCTAGAGTGCGTTTATAAAGGAGGCGGAGATGTCTCGTCCATCTTCGAGAGGTCCACCAGCTCAAGATAATGGCAGATCCTGAAGTCTTTCAAAGCTAGCTCGAGGGGAAGGTTTCAAGTCTTTAGTAATGTAACTTCATTTTCTAAAAGTATACATTTCAAACTCTAAATGTAAGTTTCAAACAAGCCGAAAGAACTTAACCAAAAGCAGGGAATAGAGAGTGAGGTACCCTCTTGTGTGCCCTCTCTACTTGATTGTGAGGTGACTATGATTTTGTAACCTTTTCTGTCTTGTAAATCCTGTAACTTATAATTTTCTCCATCTAGTCACCTCCGTAGTATAGGCATAGCCTCTGTAACGTCGGGCCATAAGCCCAAATAGGATTTTATGCATTCAATTGTAAATTTCTAGGAGTGCAAGAGTTCGACTCCTTACCATTTTGGTTTTTGGGCCAGTAATTTAACCTTTAGTTTTAACCATAGACCTTTTAGAATGGGTACTTGTTACCCCTGTTTAACTCCATTTATTTCATGTTAGAGGAATCAGACTGTTGAGCAGTTGGAAGAGAGAGAAATTTTGTTAAATATAGGGTGTGCCTTTGACAGGCCTCGAAAGTGTGAATTTTCGTAAATGGATTTTTAAGTGTAAATTCATAGAGCAAGGACGCTCTCCCTGGTAATTGTAAAGGTATTGATGTAAAGGTTGTATGGTGCTTTTGGGAGGCTGAAATGGTATAATGTTTGGAGATTAGCTTCCTATATACATTTTTGGAGCAAAGATGCTCTTACTAATGGTGTAAAAGCAATTGGGAGATCCATCTCCTTGATTATTGATTAAAAGGGAACAGTTGTGCTCATGTACTGTAAAGTTTGTAATTTGGGAACTTCAAGCTCATGTTGTAAATTGTTGTTGGTTTTTCTAATTTTGTCTCGCAAAATTACGAACTAGCCTCGTTTCTGGTCTATTGTTATTTGTTCAGCAAAGTATAAATATTTAAGATATGAAAAGAAAAAAAAAGGAAAGGTCAAGGAAAGAAATAAAACTGCCAATTTTTAGAGTTTTAAATCAAGCTTTCGATTTTCGTATATCCACCCATTCATGCCCGCACCTTCTTTCACCTCTGTAAACCACGGCTTCCCCGTAACAATTCTTCTTCTTATTCTTATTCTTCTTCTTCTTCTTCTTCTTCTTCTTCTTCTTCTTCTTCTTAAGTACGTACAAACCTTCACAACGTGCAAACAGTTGTTTGTTATGCATCTGGATGTGTTTGATATTTACTGATATTCAAAGTACCGGTATACGGCATGTGTTTCTTACCCATTTTAACGTGCTAATCACAGGTGTTACGACTGAAGCCTAACTATATGCCCCCACTACGTAACGAAACAGCAGACTGCACAGATCAGTGCTTATCTCAACGAACCAACAAGCAGTCGATCAGGACCATCTAAACACATTGACTAGGCCTATCACAACTACTCAAAACCCTTGGTAAGTATTCACGTTTTACTCTTTTAATCTTCGATGCTTTTACCAATATCAGACTGGTATAATCAAACTGCTCGGTATTCATATTACGGAAATCTAAAATGGAATACGCACATGGAGGAGGTGAGGTGTAAGGCATGCAGAGCACTAGGTTTTGTCCGTAGATGTCTCTCGGGAGGAAGAAGAAAAGCCGCACGAACGGCTTATATTTCCCTGGTACGGTCCATACTATTACATTATCTTCCTTCCTTGCACCCAACGACAACAGAAAATATGAGGAAACTAGGTGTCCAGTGACGAGCAGAACGTATGATTAACAAACACATCCCTCTAAACACAACCAGGCCATTGCCACCAGTGAACTCGTTATGTAAACAGATAGACGTAAGCCTTCCTTAAGAAATCCCTGCCAAACAATACACACCTGTCCTCTTTCCACCGCCTGCAACTTAATTACCGCTCCGTTAAAAGAGACCAAGGAGTTACTCTTGTTCCACTCCTCGCCAGAACCACCTCATTTTAAATGGATTTTACGCACGGTCTGCTCGCTTCTGGAATCTTCTACCATCTGAAGTAAAACTGCTTCCTCTTCCTCACTTTTTCCACTCAGTAAAGACAATGTATATGTAAAAAGAAACCCATATGTGATGTATATAACTTGTAGAAATTAGAATTTCAAGAATAATGTGTGTGAGTACAGTTGAATGTGGGCGAGTGTGTATGCGTGCGCGTGTGGGAGTGGTTGTGAATGAGTGTGTATACGGAGGTATGAGTAAGGGTATAAATGGCTGGGTCTTACATAAAATCAGCTTCATGGTCCGTATCGCACTTCAATAGATTCACAATGAAGTATTTATTTATTTTCCACCTAGTCGATACAATGATTGCCTAAGGCAATTTTTATTGGTCAAAAGTGGTACATGTTTCGTATATTATCAACATCTTCAGCCACATAACACAGTTTAGATGAAAAATATAAAATTGACAAAGTAATGCTTTAGAGGAAGTGTCCTTGAAATTAACATAAGATTGACAAGATTAAAACAAACAAATAACTCAAGAGAAAATATATAAATTATTTCTACAATAGAAAGCAGTCGTCAAGGAAACACTTGTACAATATTCCATAGAGAAATTGTCCTAATAAATATTCTTTTCTTAATAATCCATGAAAAAAGATCAATTTATAAATTAAAAATTATACATTTTATAAGTAATTATCGAAATGAAGAAATCCTGATATCACAGTGCGGCTCTTATTATTAATGTAGAAGAAAATATAACTAATCCCTAGTTGACAAATCTTATTAAGCCTACTTTCCTTTGGAACAGTAACTCCTGTCATTCCTTCACAGTTTTGCGCCGGGTGTAATATTGATGATGCGTTCTTCCTTGTTCTTGCACCTGAGGAGGAGGAGGAGGAGCGGGGGATATAGGTGTGTCAAGAACTTCCTTGCTGTCACCTATAGCTTCAACTGAGGAGGAACAAGTTGTAGGGCTATCTGTAGGTGGAGAAATTCCAATTCTTTTTTCTTGATCCTTCTCAAGCATTTTCAAATATACTAGAATTTGATAATATAATGGATTCTTATATTCTACAGCCTCATTAAGGTTATCATTTTTCTTTACAAGTTGGTCTAGATGAATGTACAGGTCTTCATATGTGTTCATTAAGCAGCCCTTTTTTAACTTTTTTATGATGGTCAGGTCTTGTTCTATGTTTGTAAATTTATGACCTGTGGCAGTCATGTGTGATCCCATTGCTGAGAATCTTCTATGTTTTTCAGCATTCACATGTTCCAAATATCTAACTTTAAAATTGCGGCCAGATTGTCCTATGTATGTGTTCTTACATTCAAAGCATGTGAGTTTATATATACCGGAATCAAAAAATTTATCTTTTTCCGAGAGATTTATTGTATCATGGTTGAAAATACTATGTTTCATGTTGTTATTGGTGGAAAATGCAATTTTGAAATTTTTTCTTTTAAATAAATTTGTTATTACATGAATGTTTGGATTATTATATGTGAACTTGATATATTTTTCAGTTTTACTAGGTTCGACTGCTAATTTAGATTGTTGCTTCTCCGAAAATTTATTAATTATTTTATCAATCATGTTATTGTTGAAACCATTCAAGAGGGCTTGTTGTCGGATAAACAACAGTTCTTTATTCCTTTCAGATTTGGATAAAGGAATACTAAACGCTCTGTTAATGTAACTATAATATGCTGATCTTTTCTGTGCCTCAGGGTGTAACGAGTTGTTCTTGATAGTGGTCAGTGTGAAAGTGGATTTTCTGTGTATTTTGAAAGAAAATCCTTTTTCTTCTCTTGTTGTGACTATGTCCAGAAAATTCAGTGATTTTTCAACTTCTTCTTCTAAAGTGAATTTTATATTGGAATCCAAATTATTCAATATATTTAAAACTTTATTGCTATCGGTGAGTCTGTTATCTATTATAGCGTAAACATCGTCCACATAACGTGTCCAAAAATCCAAACCCTCTATTTGATTAATAATTTTCGTGTGTTCCAAATAGTCTAAGTATATATTAGCCAATATTCCAGATGCTGGGGCTCCCATTGAAAGTCCTTTTTTAATAATAAAATTTACCAACAAAAAGGACTTTCAATGGGAGCCCCAGCATCTGGAATATTGGCTAATATATACTTAGACTATTTGGAACACACGAAAATTATTAATCAAATAGAGGGTTTGGATTTTTGGACACGTTATGTGGACGATGTTTACGCTATAATAGATAACAGACTCACCGATAGCAATAAAGTTTTAAATATATTGAATAATTTGGATTCCAATATAAAATTCACTTTAGAAGAAGAAGTTGAAAAATCACTGAATTTTCTGGACATAGTCACAACAAGAGAAGAAAAAGGATTTTCTTTCAAAATACACAGAAAATCCACTTTCACACTGACCACTATCAAGAACAACTCGTTACACCCTGAGGCACAGAAAAGATCAGCATATTATAGTTACATTAACAGAGCGTTTAGTATTCCTTTATCCAAATCTGAAAGGAATAAAGAACTGTTGTTTATCCGACAACAAGCCCTCTTGAATGGTTTCAACAATAACATGATTGATAAAATAATTAATAAATTTTCGGAGAAGCAACAATCTAAATTAGCAGTCGAACCTAGTAAAACTGAAAAATATATCAAGTTCACATATAATAATCCAAACATTCATGTAATAACAAATTTATTTAAAAGAAAAAATTTCAAAATTGCATTTTCCACCAATAACAACATGAAACATAGTATTTTCAACCATGATACAATAAATCTCTCGGAAAAAGATAAATTTTTTGATTCCGGTATATATAAACTCACATGCTTTGAATGTAAGAACACATACATAGGACAATCTGGCCGCAATTTTAAAGTTAGATATTTGGAACATGTGAATGCTGAAAAACATAGAAGATTCTCAGCAATGGGATCACACATGACTGCCACAGGTCATAAATTTACAAACATAGAACAAGACCTGACCATCATAAAAAAGTTAAAAAAGGGCTGCTTAATGAACACATATGAAGACCTGTACATTCATCTAGACCAACTTGTAAAGAAAAATGATAACCTTAATGAGGCTGTAGAATATAAGAATCCATTATATTATCAAATTCTAGTATATTTGAAAATGCTTGAGAAGGATCAAGAAAAAAGAATTGGAATTTCTCCACCTACAGATAGCCCTACAACTTGTTCCTCCTCAGTTGAAGCTATAGGTGACAGCAAGGAAGTTCTTGACACACCTATATCCCCCGCTCCTCCTCCTCCTCCTCAGGTGCAAGAACAAGGAAGAACGCATCATCAATATTACACCCGGCGCAAAACTGTGAAGGAATGACAGGAGTTACTGTTCCAAAGGAAAGTAGGCTTAATAAGATTTGTCAACTAGGGATTAGTTATATTTTCTTCTACATTAATAATAAGAGCCGCACTGTGATATCAGGATTTCTTCATTTCGATAATTACTTATAAAATGTATAATTTTTAATTTATAAATTGATCTTTTTTCATGGATTATTAAGAAAAGAATATTTATTAGGACAATTTCTCTATGGAATATTGTACAAGTGTTTCCTTGACGACTGCTTTCTATTGTAGAAATAATTTATATATTTTCTCTTGAGTTATTTGTTTGTTTTAATCTTGTCAATCTTATGTTAATTTCAAGGACACTTCCTCTAAAGCATTACTTTGTCAATTTTATATTTTTCATCTAAACTGTGTTATGTGGCTGAAGATGTTGATAATATACGAAACATGTACCACTTTTGACCAATAAAAATTGCCTTAGGCAATCATTGTATCGACTAGGTGGAAAATAAATAAATACTTCATTGTGAATCTGGCTGGGTCTTGTTACTATAATATGTGTAGCATAAACCAAGATAATATTGTTCTAATAGTACCGGTGTTTGGAGTGTAAATATGTAAATTTAAAATTGTCTACACATATGCAAATATTCAGTAGAGTTTATGTAAATATGCATGTGCACATGGAGCCACTTAACTTTTCTGCGGCGCGCGGCTGTGAGCTTGCATCCGGGAGATAGTAGGTTCGAATCCCACTATCGGCAGCCCTGAAAATGGTTTTCCGTGGTTTCCCATTTTCACACCAGGCAAATGCTGGGGCTGTACCTTAATTAAGGCCACGGCCGCTTCCTTCCAACTCCTAGTCCTTTCCTATCCCATCGTCGCCATAAGACCCATCTGTGTCGGTGCGACGTTAAGCCCCTAGCAAAAAAAAAAAAGAACCTTTTCTGCATCTACCATCCCTTGATTGTACATGTACAATTTAAGGAAAATTAAATAAATAAATAAATAAATAAATAAATAAATAAATAAATAAATAAATAAATAAATAAATAAATACACTCTTACTAGTCACTTTGAAGTTTGATTAAATAATTCGCTTCATAACGTGTTTCGAATACAGTGCTCCATCATCAGGTGGTGAAATGGTGACAGTTATTATTCTTTTCAAACTTCCTCATATTCAGTGCGATTCAAACTGCGGTCGCCTTAGTAAGGAGCCAGTGATAAAGTCATTTGGCTATCATGTACCAGACGCTAATAATAATAATAATAATAATAATAATAATAATAATAATAATAATAATAATAATAATAATAATAATAATAACCGTATGTAGTCAGTTAGCGTGTGGTGGATGCCATCTAGGCTGCTTGCGCGTCATTTCGACGTTCCGGTTTACTCTACCAGATGACAGTGTAAACCTTGGGAGTTATGGTTGATTTTCAAAGAATTTTGTTGGGTAAACACCAAATATTTCACCAGAGATCTTTGACATGTCGACATCGTACGACATGGAGTGTCGAATGGATATTTTTCCACGCTTCAAACATCCAGAAATTCGACTACCTCTACCGAGTTTGAACCCGAGATCTAAGAATCTGGAAGCTTACACTATACCACCGAGCTACAGAGGGAGCTATTTATGATGCTGATGATGATGGCGATGATTGTAGTACAATTATTATTTGTTTAAATTCCTTCCAGTTGCTATAGATTTTTAGAGACGCCAATTTTCCCACAGTAGGTTTTGAATATATCGAACGTATTTAGACACACTCAAAATTCCACCCACCCCAGCAAGGATCTAACTCGCCATCTTGGGAACACAACGTCAGGAGGATGTGTTCTAAGTTCAGAGTTCGTAGAATAAAATCCCTCGTTGATCGGCCATTGGCAATATATCTTCAGTTCGTCTTTTTCACGTGAGTGGGTTTTGACGATGTTTTTGGAGAAATAAGGAATTGTGCTCTGTATGACGTGGAGAGGAGGAAGTACATGGGATACAATTTTGTGGTTTAGGAATGGTAGATAAACAATCGCTCAGTTTTCCTAGAAGAGCCAGTAGGCAGGATAAATCTCTACTCGAGAAGACTGACGAAATCACCATTTCAAATTCCGATTCGCAATCCATCGAGCTAATGAAATCTCAGAAATAGAACATCATACAAAATCTTACCTCGCTCCATTAACCCCATTGTTGCGCAAGATTCAACCCAGCTCTTCGTAATAGGTTCATTAAAATGCGGCCTTGTTCTGTGGGAACAATATTGCTCTCCATTATACTGTGTTCGCTTTAAATGCGAGCAGAGTAAAATGTCCACGCTATTAAAACACAACACTACAAAAGGAATGTTCTAATTGAAGTTGGGGTAATGCGGCGAGTATTAACTTCTCCGTGCGAGCTCTTCGCTATCGTGCAGGTATCCCCGTCTAGATCATTAGTGAGGGTGTACAGATGTTAGCGAGGACAACTGCTGCTGCTGTCTCAGTGGACAGCCCACCTCCAGAATTTTAGCCCATTCTACCTGTCTGGGTAGCCCAGTGTTAACAGTTTCCACGAAAATTATCGGGGGAATGGGAAAATACTTGTCCATGTTTAGCTATTCATGGTCTGGAGCTCAAATTAACTGGGGAATGGGAAAACATATTTGAATGTAAATGTTAACAAGTCCGAAGCTGAAATTATCAGGGAGATGGAATAATAATTTCCCTGAATGTGTTGACAGCGTGGGGAGTAAATTATCTCCGAATTGTAAAATAATTACCACGAAAGGAAAATAGAATATCCCGAACATGAAACTGTACACATTTATCTTTTAGAACACTTATACGTAAGTTATATTCAGTGAATCTTCTTCTTCTTCTTTATCTGTTAACCTTCCAGGGTCGGGTTTTTTCCCTCGGACTCAGCGAGGAATCCCACCTCTACCGCCTCAAGGGCAGTGTCCTGGAGCTTCAGACCCTGGGTCGGGGATAAAACTGGGGAGGATGACCAGTACCCCACCTGCTATGCTGAACAGGAGCCTTGCGGGGGATGGGAAGATTGGAAGGGATAGACAAGGAAGCGGCCGTGGCCTTAAGTTAGGTACCATCCCGGCATTTGCCTGGAGGAGAAGGGGGAAACCACGGAACATCACTTCTAGGATAGCTGAGGTGGGAATCGAACCCACCTCTACTCAGTTGACCTCCCGAGGCTGAGTGGACCCCGTTCCAGCCCTCGTACCACTTTTCAAATTTTGTGGCAGGACCGGGAATCGAACCCGGGCCTCCGGGGATGGCAGCTAATCACACTAACCATTACACCACAGAGGCGGACACTCAGTGAATCATTGGTCTGTATTTAGTGCTCTCACCCAGGTGGCGAATTCTCCATCACTTGTGTACCTAATCTTAAATAATTTCGAAGAACTGGACATTTTTCTAACATTTTCCTTGGTAAATTATTCCAGTATCTATAACCTAATATTACTTGTCTCAGTTTGTCTTCTTGAATTCCAATTTCACCTACATTTCTGTTCGTACCTTTAAAAGCTCCACTCCACCTCATGCGTCTTCTAGTGTCATTCCACGCCATTTCTTCTCTAACAGGTCGGAACATACCGCTTAGTCGAGCAGTTCGTCTCCTTATTCCCAGGTCTTCCCAGCTCAAAGTTTGCAATATTTATGTAACAATACTCTTTTGTCGGAAATCAGTTGGGCAGAACAGCTGCAACTTCTTGAGGGATAATTTTAAATTATGTGAAACGAACATAACTAAAAATATGCAGGCAGAAAGAGGCCAGTGAGCTCATAGTTGTCCGGTGTCTTGGATGAATGGTCGGCATAGCGATCTTCGGTTCGGTGGGCCTTAGATTCGATTCCAGGCCTGGTCGATGATTTTATCCCCATCTGATTAATTTCTTTGGAGAGGACTGGGTGTGTGTCTTGAATATAAGTTCGTTACATCGTATTTTGTACAACCAATTTTTAAAGACGAAATGGGTTTCAACATGTGTCGAAGTACAAACAGAGGCTCGCTTTACGGTTGAAAAGACCGAAGGATTTTTTAAAAACTGAAATCAAAAGCTCATGTAGTTCAATGAGGCTATTGATATAAAAAATAACGGGTGAGGCACACAGAGCGGACATGGCCTTGCAAGAAGACTGCTGCCCAGCCAAACTGCCTGCAAATACTGGAGCGTTACTTGATCAGCGTGATGAAATTCTCAGCCTATTGCTAGGCTTTCGTGACCGGGCCTGCTTCTCTCGTATTAGATAACTACTCACTTGTTCTCACGAGGCTGAGTGAACTTCATTCAAGCTCTCACAATCAGTCCAGGATTGAATTCCTTGGACTTACCTTCTGGATAAGAAGCAGACACGCTACCCCTATACCATGGACTGACTGTTGATATCCAAGTAAGTTGAATATGCGTAGAATCGGTATCACACGATATAGTTTTTCTTTAAAAAAATTCCAGAACCATTGAGCTGAATTCGACCTTTGACCTTGAATTTTACCTATCTTTGCTATATCAAATAAAAATAATCGGTCTACTATACAAGAGTTTCGAGTTAGTAATGCTATTTTATATTGTTTGCTCAACATTCCATACCTACAAATTTTATGAGACGCCAGGATGTCAGAATTTAGACCCACAGGAGTTCCTTGCCGCGCTGGAAGCTAACGATACAGGATTGTTGCATTTTAACAACCTGAGAATCACCTACCTCAGTCGATGTCGAACCCTCCATCTTAGAAACTGAAGGATAACAACCAGCCGACCGAGTCACCTAGATTAGCACCGAGTTTTAGAAGTGATTATTTAAAGATGACGTCAATAGCTGCACGTCGAAGGCGGTAATAGTAACAAGGTAACCAATTCTAAGATGAATCGGGAAATGTCCCTGTATAGAGTTACATCACTTCAGCAATGCCCTGTTTCACTACCATATATATAACTGTCATCGTTCTTATTTTACATCGAGCTCTTATCTTTATTAGAAAGCACGAGTTGAGAGAAAATAATTTCTTTCCCATACATCACACAGTGAGATGAAATGCTGGCGAAATGCGATTTAATTTTCTTAGTACATATTTCTATGTCCGCCTCTGTGGTGTAGTGGTTAGCGTGATTAGCTGCCACCCCCGGAGGCCCGGGTTCGATTCCCGGCTCTGCCACGAAATTTGAAAAGTGGTACGAGGGCTGGAACGGGGTCCACTCAGCCTCGGGAGGTCAACTGAGTAGAGGAGGGTTCGATTCCCACCTCAGCCATCCTGGAAGTGGTTTTCCGTGGTTTCCCACTTCTCCTCCAGGCGAATGCCGGGATGGTACCTAACTTAAGGCCACGGCCGCTTCCTTCCCTCTTCCCTGCCTATCCCTTCCAATCTTCCCATCCCTCCACAAGGCCCCTGTTCAGCATAGCAGGTGAGGCCGCCTGGGCGAGGTACTGGTCATACTCCCCAGTTGTATCCCCCGACCAAGAGTCTGAAGCTCCAGGACACTGCCCTTGAGGCGGTAGAGGTGGGATCCCTCGCCAAGTCCGCGGGAAAAACCGAACCTGGAGGGTAAACAGATGATGATGATGATGATGATGACATATTTCTATCCGGCTGATCGCATTGTCCTTGCAATGTTCTGTTGTCTACGTAAACCGTTTGTTTGAAAATTAATACAGTATTTAAATAAATTGCATCCAATCCAATTCCAATCATTCTGATGGAGTCCCTTCCTCCACATCGTTTAACTATACATATTCAACCCGAACAAAGATATTAGAGACATTCTATAAGTTGGGACTGGTAAAGCCGTGCAAGTGGCTGTGCGGCTTGGGTCACGTAGCTACTGTCAGCTTTGCATGGAGATAGTGGGTTCGAACCACACTGTCGGCATCCCTGAAGATGTTTCTCCATTGTTTCTCATTTTCACACAAAAAAAAATGCTGGGGCTGTATGTTGATTAGATAGATAAATGTCTTTATTAGTGTATTAAGACCGTTAGGCCTTCTCTTACACTAAACCAATTATTGTACTGTGCCCTTTAAGGCACCAACTGCGGTGATCTCTTCTTTCTTCTTTGCGCCGGCTGCTCCTGTAATAAATGACAGATAAATCATACTCACCGCTGCATGTAGACTCTTCTTCTCAGTCGTGCCCGTTCGATATCCCCGGAGAGAGGCCACACGTCGATATCAGGAGTGAGGGAATGAAAAGAAGGGGTAAACTAACTAAAATGACGGTACCCAAGACTGAATTAAAGTTTAAATAAAAGACTAATTTATTCAAATAAAATGCAAAGTGCTAAAATGGACGTAGATTGAACTAGTGAAAAATGTAGACAAATGAAATAAATGAAACTAATAAATATTAAAGATTGAAGGTCTGCCTTCCAAAACAAAATATAACTGCCTAAATAACCTGACTGAAGGTCAAAACACCTGAACTACATATTCCAGACTATCTTGACATTGTATTCAAGTTAAGTAAAATGACTCCATTAAAACTCTGGTCAGAAAAACCACCTTCTTGAAATACAAAAATAAATAATAGAGAAACAATCTCTCAAATATCCAAATTAATAAATTGACTCACAATAAAGTAAACTAAATTCTGTTACGTCGATCAATCCACTGACCTATCAGAGTTATAAATGTTTAACACATGTTGCTCATTTGGGAAAAAAAATACCCAAATTTAAATAAACTTGGACTGCCCTAAGCAAGTGTAACACTTAAGGAAATAATTCTTAGAAAACAGAACAAAACAACCATGAACATCACTTTCATATCCTACATAACCGTTGTCTCATACAACACCTCATGATTAAACAAATCAATTATCGAAACATCACTCTGAGTGTATCCAACCACTCATCTACGTTAGACTCCACTTGCTTGCCTGTGATAGACTGGACTCTTAAAATAAAACAAAATTAGGCCAACTGCCTGATGTTAACATTATCGAATGACAGCGATCTTTGTACATTAAAATTTCTATTGACTTTGCCGCTAACTGCATTTCATTATAAATTCATATTTGTGGTATCACCACTGGATGGAGGCAGGTACCATCTTATTTACCATTTATTGCGGCAGTTTTATACAATTGGTTTATTTAAAGATCGCTTCATTCCAAAATAAAAATGTAGTGGATTTTAAAAGAAAGCTTGGTAATTACTTATATGCCTGGTATGAGCATACCACTACTATTTCGACGGTGACATAATCGATGACCCAATAAACCTAATATCTGAAATGGTATTTACATCATTACGTTACTTAACGGAGAAACACTGCTCCGATAAAATACAGAAATCAAAACAAACTAGCCTAGCTGCACTTATCTATTTACAACAACAAATATAAATAATTCACATACGCTTGCGTCCTACAAATAACGGTAACAGTGCACACAGAAAAGAAACAAAATAAACAAACTGGATCCCACCATCGCGGCCTACTGGAAATTAATAAAGATAGAAATGCGCAAAACAAACTCGGAGTTACCAGAAAAATATACCCCGCTGCGAGTAGCAAAATATTGCGAATTTGACGGCAATCTCAAATTTCAGACGACAAATGTCTGGACATAATATTATTTAACCTTGATGGAAAAATTACTGTTATTTCACGTTATCCGTGACTCTACATAAATATTCAAAACACATTGATTCATCTCTCTGTTCACATAGTACACTGGCTAGCATTATTTGTCGAGCATCTATTCTCCCTGGAATTATTTAACAAAGACAGGCTCCTGCCTGTAGTATCATACCCATGTCGTAACACATTTAACGCACGTGGTTAAATTCTTCATTTCACACTTCTATTTCCTCATTAATTCGCGACGTCATTATTACTCATTATTCTCACAATACAGCCTCGCTCGTACCCGGCGGGCAAAAATATCTCTGTCGTGCACATTACGACTTCTCATGTAAAATTTAAGACATGGTTCAAATCTCATATTTCCATCATCAACGTAGATCATCAGGGATATTAATTATCTAGCTCAATCTTTCGATCATTCACTGTCAACACATCACAAACATCACAGAGCTGACTCATCAATGGCGCTCATTGTTACTATAAAAGAAAATGACGAGATTGCCTCTCAAAACACAAATGTTGAAACGTGCGTAGCCGCAACTACACAAAATAAATACTCGCGTCTACCCAAGATCGTCGCAAAATACGCGGGATAAGAAACAAATCGAAACCGGTCATCTAAAGGATGATTCCGCAACATAAAACAACTGAAATGCGCAACACAAAAATAAACATTGAAAACATCGCGATGGCGTCCGCACGATCAAAACTCCAACAAAAGAAAGTATGACTCAAAAACCATCGATCTAAAAAAATCATGAAGAAAAAATAATAATAAACTGACATTACACTCGTAGATCAAAATCATATCTGCCTAACTGTCCAAATGACATACTACAAAAATCAACCATAAAATACGCGCAAACAAACATCTACTTAGACAAAGTGCACAAAATAAGCCTATCTGAAAGTGCAACATAAACATTATTATTATTATTATTA
Source organism: Anabrus simplex (assembly GCF_040414725.1). Classification (NCBI taxonomy): domain Eukaryota; kingdom Metazoa; phylum Arthropoda; class Insecta; order Orthoptera; family Tettigoniidae; genus Anabrus; species Anabrus simplex. The sequence continues at coordinate 1,071,772,010 of NC_090265.1, read as the reverse complement.
TTATTATTATTATTATTATTATTATTATTATTATTATTATTCCTAGTAGTATTATAAACTGTGAATTATTTACAACTCTACCTAGTACTCTAAACTACACTGATCATCGATTTTGCCACGGTCCTACAGATTATTTACATGATTTAATTATGCTCATACCTGTATGGTGGAAGCAGGTCAGTTCACCCACCGGCCCCCGTCATGGTGGAAATTAGAATTCCATCTTCAGGTTGATGTGGTATTCCAGATTTTTATTACACACGCAAATTTGACACATTCTTGCCATGCCGTGACACACGATTATATTAGCATAAAAACACTCGCATTTCTCTCACTCCCGTGAAAGTTTAGAAGATGCCGCTGCAGCCTCCTGCTTGCTGTGTAGATGAAGGTCGCCTCGCTCTATACCTGCAAACCCTGCTGGCCTTCCTTCGCTCCCTCAGCTTTGTTTACCTTCAGCTTATAGTACGTTCACCTTACTGGGACATAACTTTCCCCTCAAGGTTTGCCATTGCGGCATCCATTGAATAAAGTCAATCACCTTCCCGTCTGTATTACTAGTCTCTGCCCATAAACATCTCGCTTGCCAAACAGTTTGTAGAATGGTAGAATCAAGCTAAAAATGCAATTTATGTTGTGGAGAAAATCTTATACTGATCTCACATGTAACACTCCCCGCTGGTTAGAAATGTTTTTATGTAAACCTGCTGGAAACATGGACTTGTTTCCCTCGACTAGTAATGTGAGTTCATTTAAGTTGAAAGTGTAATTCTTCCCTACACTCCCTGCATTTCCAGTAAAAGTATGTGAAAGTGTTCATTTCCTGAAATGCTATTCTCTCACGTAAATACAACAAGGCTTTCTAAATGCCTACAAGTGTCTAACCGCCTTCTTACCAGCCAAAATAAAACTGACTAAAAAAATGCATTTTCTAATACACTCTGTCACTCTGTCAAAACGTAGATTCACTAAGAATACTGAAGTATCACTAAAGTGTACTCCAGACAAATAACTGAGAGTATTCAAAACAACTGTGAACTTAGAACTTGGAATGACTGCCAATTCAAGAAACACTGAGAACTCTAGAAAATACTGAGAAGTGACTGAGAGTAAAACACTGTGAACGACTGAGACACTCAAAACACTGTGAAGTAACTGAGAGTAACTGAGACTGACAGTTCGACCCTGTGGTAGCTGGTTTTATGAAATTTCTCCCACCACCTGGAAAATAGTTCCGTGGAAGGGATGTGGCGTAATAATCTAGTCCACGGGAGCGCTTTCTCGTACATCCGTAGGTTATAGTTTCCACAAATTATACTCAAAACTTCCTAAATTCTGTCCGACTCACATGTGATGTTGCGCCGCGGGAAATGATCATAGAATAATCCACACGATGATGCGCGTCACTGGTGTTATTTTCTTCCGGTGGATGGCCTCGTTCAGCCATGATGGCTCCTTATTCTGGGTTCTATTACTCCTCCGTTCGAAGTTGAATTTTATTAATTAGGCACTGATTAACCACAGATTGGCACTGATAATTCACCAAATATTATAAAGCAGTTAGGACACTGGTTTTTACTACCACCTCGGGCTTCAGGTCGCGAGATACTGATTATAGATCTCCCGGTATGACAGCTCATTCAAATTTAGAATATTCTGATTGGTTGAGACTTTCGCGCTCTTCCAAAACGTGGTGCATCCGCTTCCTCCCACGAATTGGCGGTTACTGTCGTTGGTCCTCTATTGTCCTAGCTAAATAGGTCAGGCTTCACCGCGTGCTTTTCTCGTGAGAGCGGACAACAAGTGACCACTCCCCGGCGGTGTCATAAAATTTATTGGAAGGGTGCTTTACAATTTGGTCGTGTCTAGAGAAGAGTTTCATGGATTCTCTCGCCGTCAGGCTGGCGCCAGAAAGTTCCTTTGTGACTGCGAGTTTCACAGCCTCACTGTGGTATCTCATATGTGAAATATACAATTTAATTTGAATTAAATTAGGCAAATTCGCTTATGGGTGCAATGCCCCCTTACGCCGTTAGAAATCTTACGCGAAAGTGGAAGATTTCTCAATTCAACCAATAATATTCTAGACATACTTGCAGCCATAAGCGAATGTATACTCCTAACTTAGGAGGTATACCTCTGCTTATGTCTGAGTTTTTCTCTGATTTCTCTCTCTAAAAGTTTGTTCTCTTTCTCGAGGTCATCTGCAATCTGTTTCATGACCGCTAGTATCTCGGCTGAGTTCTGTTCGCATTCCGGACAATTCTCTTCTGTCTGTTGATCTGTTTCAATCTCGAAATGACTGTCGTCTCCTGGGTTCGTTGATCGGGTTTCCTGGTCATCTTCTTCTTCTGCTTCGGTACACGGGTCATCATCCTCTTCTTCTTCTGCTTCGGTACACGGGTCATCCTCCTCATCTTCTTCTTCCGTGCCGGAACTTGCGTCTTCTCCTGCGTTTGAGCTCCTTGGTTTTTCCACGATATTCACTTGAGCTGCGCCTGGTGCTATTCTGTATTCTTTAAGATTCGCTGCATTCATAATCATTTCATTATCCCCGTCTAAACTTCTAATTTTATACGCATTGTTTTGCATATCCTGGACAATGCGGTAAGGACCGATGTACAATGGTGCGAATTTTGCGTAATACTTCCTTTCAGGATCGGAGATGGCTGGTCTACGGATCAATACCATTTCACCTTCCCTTAATGGCTTGTGGAATTTTTTTCTACGAACTCTCCTTAGCCTGCGGTCAGCTTGCTCTCTTAAGTGCTGCCGTACCTGCTGTATACATAGTTCCGGAGATAATTGGGGTTCAGGCGGACAATTGACGACTGGGCTCCACGTTCTGGCCGGTTGTAAGCCATTATGCACTGTGGCTGGGATTTTCGCTGTTGCTTCATGGACAGTATTATTTATGCAGTCAGTGATCAATGGGAGAATATCGACCCATCGCCAATGTTGTTCTGGGATATAAATTCTGCTGAATTTTGCGATGACTTTCATTACTCTTTCTGCCGGGTTCGACTCTGGGTGACGTGTTGAACTCAGAACATGCTGTATTCCTAATTGCCTTAAACCTGTTTTGAACTCAGCGGAGGTGAACTGTGTTCCGTGATCTGTCAATAATTTCTCCGGTTTTCCCATGGCCGGAATTATTTCTCTATTGATGCATCTTAAAACTGACCTAGTATTGGCCTTTTGCATTGGAGAAAGGTTTGTAAATTTGGAAAATACATCCATGGTGACTAATATGAACTGGTTGCCTCTCCGTGATTTCGGGATTTTTCCATAAATATCCATCGCGAATAACTCACGGGGCTTTGACGGTAGAATGGGAATTGGTTTCTGTTTTAAAAGGTAGGAGTTCGCCTTGACACGCTGGCAAGTGTCGCATGTAATTATTGCATCCCTGACAGTTTTCCTTAGGTCTTTCCAGGTGAAAGTTTCCTGAATTGTGGCGACGGTCTTATCAATACCTCCATGCCCAATAACACGGTGTACATGCCATATTAGCTCTTCTTGTAATTCTTTCGGGACAACAATCTTTAATTTAGTATGATCCTTATCTGCATATTTTAACAATTGATTATTTAACAGTCTGTATTCTTGTGCGGCCTTGTGAATTTCGTCATAACGAGGGTCTCCTTGTTGAATTGCTCCTTGGAAATACTGGATAACCGGCTGTAAGATTGGATCAGCCTGTTGAAAGGTTGGTAACTGGCTCAGTCGGAGCAGTACATTTCGGTCTTCCTGTGTTAAGTCCACATAATTTACCTGCTCTTCACGTTTATTTGGGTTCCTGCTCAAGGCGTCTGCTAGAATGTTTGCCTTGCCGGTACAGTGTTCAATGGTAAAATTAAATTGCTGCACGAACAGTGACCATCTAGTAATTCTGTCAGATGAAACAGCTGATTTTAACATGAACGTTAAAGCTTTATGGTCAGTTCTTATGACGATTGGAAACCCATAAATAACTTTCCGCCAGTGCTGTAGGGCTTGGACTATGGCTAGCATTTCCAGCTCTGTAGTTGTGTAGTTCCGTTCGTGCGACCTCAATTTTCTACTATAAAAGCCTAAATAGTCCTTGGTTATACACTCATTGTCCTGTTCCTGGAATAAGACTGCACCTATGCCCACTTTAGATGCGTCTGTCTGAAGGATAAATGGTCTGCTAAAATCAGGATACGCTAATTGTATGCTCCTGGCTAACAGTTCTTTAGTACTTGAGAACGCTGTCTCTGCTTCCTGTGTCCATTTCCATCTGTTATTCTTACAGAGCAGGTCTTGTAGAGGTGCTACGACTTCGGTGAAATTTTTACAGTGTTCTCTAAAGAATTGACACATACCAAGGAATTGTCGAATATGTTTCACCTTGGTAGGTCTAGGGAAGTTACTTATGGCTTCTAACTTTACTGGATTCGGTCGGATTCCCTTGCCGTCTATCACGTGTCCTAGGAATAGGATTTCCGGCTGACAGAAGTGTGATTTCTTGATATTCACCTTGAATCCAGTTTCTATAAGGTTTTTAAACAGTTTACTTAAATTTTGGAGGTTTTCTTCAAAGGTTTTAGTTCCAATTATCATGTCATCGATGTACAAAGTAGTAACTGCTTTTACTTCGTCTGTTAGGTTCCTGTCAAGTGCCCGTATGAGAGCGCTGGAAGAGTTGCGTGTTCCGAACGGAAGTCTTTCAAAGACATAGGTCTGTTGATCAAACATAAACCCTGTTAGTAATTTCGACTTATCATGCAGAAGGATATGGTGAAAAGAACTGGTCAGGTCTACACCTGTGAAAACTTCCATGTCTCTAAATCGACGAATTGCGTCCTTAATAGGCATGGCTTGATCATTCTCCGGGATTAATTTGGAGTTTAATTGACGCGCGTCGAGGCACAGCCTCAGGGAATTGTCGGCTTTCTTTACTATGACAAGGCTGTTCACGTACGGAGTAGGTCGCTTCGAGATGATCCCGTTTTCTTCCATTTGTTTGATAATTTGCTTGACCTCCTCGTGGTATTTCTCCGGCACTGGATACGGCTTACGTTTGTATGGTTCCCAGTCCAAAACATTGAAAGCATATGTAAAATTAGGGATAAGGCCTACTTTGGAATCGAATACGGCCTGATGTTCAATTAAAAAGGCTCTTAATTGATCTTTCTGTTCTTTCGTTCCTTTAAACTCTGCAACTTTGTCATTGATTAAATTTTCAATATCTTCTGCAGTATCCACCAATAAAATGTCGGTAAAAATCCCCTCATGGTCCAAAATATTTAACTGTTCATCCGCATGCTCGGCTCTTAAGATATCGTGGAAGTCTCCGTCAGTACTGTCATCTGCTTCGTCCTCATCAGTTTCCGGATTTATTGCCACCTTGTCGTGACCTCCATTCCTTCGGAATCTAACCACGCCCCCTGCAAGGTCAATGACGGCATGTGTATCCCTTAGAAAATCAGCTCCAAGAATTACGTTGTAATTAACTCTGGCCATTATTATAAATGTATGACTGTAGGTTGAGCTCCCTATTGTCATCTCCAGGTATGTCTGGGACTTACAGGTAGTCACCCTGTCTGGCACGATTCCTTTTATTTTTACTGTCGAGACCGGGATCTCAGGTAGGCTCATTTTCTCTTTCAAATCATTAAACAGATTCCTCGAAATAATGCTGATACTCGCACCAGTATCTAAAAGTCCTAAAATGCTTGTTTCATTAATTTTGACTTTAATCACAGGTAGAGGTAAAATTTGTGGGCTCTCCTGCTTGAATTCATCACTTAATAAGTCCTCAGGCTGCGCTATCCATGAGTCTACCTTAGCTACTTCCCACTCTTCATTCTCAATGGTAAAATTTGTGGCTGAGTCAGTGTCTAATGGAGCTACTAATTCGAAATTGAAGTTTTTTTTTTCCTAGCACCGGTCCCCTCGTACGTCGGTGCATTCGGATTGAGCGGTCTGCGGTCCTCGCTTCCTCTCCTTCTTGTTTGCTGGAATTCGAGGCTTTCGGCTCCTGTGATATCCGGGTTCATGTCTTGGGATTCGATTGCCTGCTTCCATGGATCGCGTTGCTGTTTGTTACACAGGTCATTGATGTATCGGCGCCCCTCTTGATACCTCGGGTCCGAGTTCCTATCTCGCTGGTAATTCCTTCTCTCATTCCATCTCCTTTCAGGGTTGCGATAGTAAGGTCTATCTCTTCCTCGCTCTTCCCATCGCCTTCTGTCACGTGAGAGGTACCTCCTTTGGTACGGCTGCCTGTCTTGGTAGCGCGGTCGCCTGTCTGGGTAGTTAGGTTTTCTAAACCACGGACGTTGGATTTCTTCCTCCTGGCGTCTCGTGTTCGTATCTCGCCGCGGTACAGCACCTGAATTCGGACCGTTTACCTGCACATTGCCTCGTGCATTTTCATTTGTGGCATTAGCTAGGTAAGCCCTATGTTCCTGCGTTTGCCTGGTCATTCTCTGCGGTACGTTATTAGTGGATGTAGCATCTAGCTCCCTTAATATAGCCTCAACTTGGGCTGGATCTACGACCCTCGCTGTAATGAGCATTCTCTGCACGTCCGACGGAAATTGTTTGATTATCGTCTGAACGATCTCTGCGTCTGACACTGGAGAATCTAATTGCCTAAGTTTGACGAGCTGTGTTAGGAAGAAGTCTAAGTATCGTGTGGGCTGTGTCGACATGTACTTCCGAGTGTACAAGTCCATTCTGAGTGCTTGTTGTGTGGATAAGGACCAGTACCTTTCGAGGAAAGCCTTCTCGAAATCTGCGAACGTCTTAAAAGTATCTACGAAACCGTAGTACCAGGTCTTCGCCTGTCCTTCGAGATATTTTTCTACTATGCGTAGTTTCTTTTCTTCAGGGGCTTTAATGTCTTGGAAATATTGTTTCAATTCCCTAAGATAGACTTTTGGTGTTATTTGTGACGTTCCACTGAATTTTTTCGGTTGGTCGTCATTCGTACGCACGATGTTTATGATTTGCGTGGAAGCTTCAGTTCTTTGCGTACTTTCGGGCATTGTCCTCTCCATGTTAAATATTTGGGTTATCGGCTCGGTCTGTGTCGGCTCGTGCTGCTGTATCCTACTTTCTCTGGCTACTTGGGACTCGGCTTGTTTGTCAACTAACATCTTGACCAAGGTCGACAAGTTTTCGCTCTGGGTCTTAATTGCCTGGATTTTTCCCTCTATGACCTCGTTAACTTCCTGTCTTACTGACTGCTCGCTGAGTGTAATCGCACCCTCAGTCTCTGTTATCTTTTCTGTCAGTTCGGTTAACCTCTTGGTAATATCCTGGGTCTCCGACTTTAAGGTCATGATTTCGTGGCTCGTTTTCTCCTGGGTCTCTACAACCTGTACGCATACTTTATCCATTTCTTTCCTATTCTCGTCCTCAATTTTATCTATCCGTTCCTCCAAGAGTATCAAACCTCGAGCTAAGTCCTTGCCTTGGTCTTGCACCATTTCCCTAGTTTCCCTCATGCTTTCCTCAACAGTCGCGCTGTGGCTGTCTAACTGCTCTTGTATCTGTGCTTGTGCATCGGCTAACTTCTTTATTTCTTCCATCGTCTCCTGCCTGTTTGCATTACACGCCTGCATGAGTTTATCCTGGTTTTCCCGTAACTCCTTTTTCAGTTCGACCTGGCTTTTTATGAATTTCTCCTCGAGTTTTATCTCATACTGTTTAAATTCTTCCAAGACCTGTCCGTGTACTGCCTCTACTTTATTCGCAAGTTCGGCTTGGCTACTCTCAATCTTATTTACAAGTTCTACCTGGCTGGATTTTAATTCGCCTTGTGTGTTTTTTAACTCGTTAGCTAATTCGGCCTGGCTACTTTCTACCTTGTTTACAAGTTCAGTAGCTAATTCTGTTTGGCTAGTTTCTATCTTATTCGATAGTTCGGCCTGACTTGATTTCAACTCACTAGTTGTTACACTTAAATCGTTAATGGTTTTAATCAACCTGTCCCACTGCTCCTGGCTAATCGACATTCTATGTGCTGAGAGAATACGACTGAGACCTTCAGGTTCCCCAACATACTTCCAACACATGCAAGACACAGTAATTACCAATACAAAACAATTTTATCCTAAACTTGGATAAAATTATACAAAACATATCATTTTATAATTAATACCACTACTTGTCAAACAGTACTATCACAGCATTCATATTTATCAACATTCAGTAAATCTATGTTCATGGCTGTCAGTCTGGGTACAAAATAAATAAAATGTTAAGTGCAAAGTCCCGGGGATAAGCAAAACTAGCCCCAAAGGTGGGCGCCACGCTTTTCACTCCTCACTCCGGCCCCTGTGCCCTTTAAGGCACCAACTGCGGTGATCTCTTCTTTCTTCTTTGCGCCGGCTGCTCCTGTAATAAATGACAGATAAATCATACTCACCGCTGCATGTAGACTCTTCTTCTCAGTCGTGCCCGTTCGATATCCCCGGAGAGAGGCCACACGTCGATATCAGGAGTGAGGGAATGAAAAGAAGGGGTAAACTAACTAAAATGACGGTACCCAAGACTGAATTAAAGTTTAAATAAAAGACTAATTTATTCAAATAAAATGCAAAGTGCTAAAATGGACGTAGATTGAACTAGTGAAAAATGTAGACAAATGAAATAAATGAAACTAATAAATATTAAAGATTGAAGGTCTGCCTTCCAAAACAAAATATAACTGCCTAAATAACCTGACTGAAGGTCAAAACACCTGAACTACATATTCCAGACTATCTTGACATTGTATTCAAGTTAAGTAAAATGACTCCATTAAAACTCTGGTCAGAAAAACCACCTTCTTGAAATACAAAAATAAATAATAGAGAAACAATCTCTCAAATATCCAAATTAATAAATTGACTCACAATAAAGTAAACTAAATTCTGTTACGTCGATCAATCCACTGACCTATCAGAGTTATAAATGTTTAACACATGTTGCTCATTTGGGAAAAAAAATACCCAAATTTAAATAAACTTGGACTGCCCTAAGCAAGTGTAACACTTAAGGAAATAATTCTTAGAAAACAGAACAAAACAACCATGAACATCACTTTCATATCCTACATAACCGTTGTCTCATACAACACCTCATGATTAAACAAATCAATTATCGAAACATCACTCTGAGTGTATCCAACCACTCATCTACGTTAGACTCCACTTGCTTGCCTGTGATAGACTGGACTCTTAAAATAAAACAAAATTAGGCCAACTGCCTGATGTTAACATTATCGAATGACAGCGATCTTTGTACATTAAAATTTCTATTGACTTTGCCGCTAACTGCATTTCATTATAAATTCATATTTGTGGTATCACCACTGGATGGAGGCAGGTACCATCTTATTTACCATTTATTGCGGCAGTTTTATACAATTGGTTTATTTAAAGATCGCTTCATTCCAAAATAAAAATGTAGTGGATTTTAAAAGAAAGCTTGGTAATTACTTATATGCCTGGTATGAGCATACCACTACTATTTCGACGGTGACATAATCGATGACCCAATAAACCTAATATCTGAAATGGTATTTACATCATTACGTTACTTAACGGAGAAACACTGCTCCGATAAAATACAGAAATCAAAACAAACTAGCCTAGCTGCACTTATCTATTTACAACAACAAATATAAATAATTCACATACGCTTGCGTCCTACAAATAACGGTAACAGTGCACACAGAAAAGAAACAAAATAAACAAACTGGATCCCACCATCGCGGCCTACTGGAAATTAATAAAGATAGAAATGCGCAAAACAAACTCGGAGTTACCAGAAAAATATACCCCGCTGCGAGTAGCAAAATATTGCGAATTTGACGGCAATCTCAAATTTCAGACGACAAATGTCTGGACATAATATTATTTAACCTTGATGGAAAAATTACTGTTATTTCACGTTATCCGTGACTCTACATAAATATTCAAAACACATTGATTCATCTCTCTGTTCACATAGTACACTGGCTAGCATTATTTGTCGAGCATCTATTCTCCCTGGAATTATTTAACAAAGACAGGCTCCTGCCTGTAGTATCATACCCATGTCGTAACACATTTAACGCACGTGGTTAAATTCTTCATTTCACACTTCTATTTCCTCATTAATTCGCGACGTCATTATTACTCATTATTCTCACAATACAGCCTCGCTCGTACCCGGCGGGCAAAAATATCTCTGTCGTGCACATTACGACTTCTCATGTAAAATTTAAGACATGGTTCAAATCTCATATTTCCATCATCAACGTAGATCATCAGGGATATTAATTATCTAGCTCAATCTTTCGATCATTCACTGTCAACACATCACAAACATCACAGAGCTGACTCATCAATGGCGCTCATTGTTACTATAAAAGAAAATGACGAGATTGCCTCTCAAAACACAAATGTTGAAACGTGCGTAGCCGCAACTACACAAAATAAATACTCGCGTCTACCCAAGATCGTCGCAAAATACGCGGGATAAGAAACAAATCGAAACCGGTCATCTAAAGGATGATTCCGCAACATAAAACAACTGAAATGCGCAACACAAAAATAAACATTGAAAACATCGCGATGGCGTCCGCACGATCAAAACTCCAACAAAAGAAAGTATGACTCAAAAACCATCGATCTAAAAAAATCATGAAGAAAAAATAATAATAAACTGACATTACACTCGTAGATCAAAATCATATCTGCCTAACTGTCCAAATGACATACTACAAAAATCAACCATAAAATACGCGCAAACAAACATCTACTTAGACAAAGTGCACAAAATAAGCCTATCTGAAAGTGCAACATAAACATTATTATTATTATTATTATTATTATTATTATTATTATTATTATTATTCCTAGTAGTATTATAAACTGTGAATTATTTACAACTCTACCTAGTACTCTAAACTACACTGATCATCGATTTTGCCACGGTCCTACAGATTATTTACATGATTTAATTATGCTCATACCTGTATGGTGGAAGCAGGTCAGTTCACCCACCGGCCCCCGTCATGGTGGAAATTAGAATTCCATCTTCAGGTTGATGTGGTATTCCAGATTTTTATTACACACGCAAATTTGACACATTCTTGCCATGCCGTGACACACGATTATATTAGCATAAAAACACTCGCATTTCTCTCACTCCCGTGAAAGTTTAGAAGATGCCGCTGCAGCCTCCTGCTTGCTGTGTAGATGAAGGTCGCCTCGCTCTATACCTGCAAACCCTGCTGGCCTTCCTTCGCTCCCTCAGCTTTGTTTACCTTCAGCTTATAGTACGTTCACCTTACTGGGACATAACTTTCCCCTCAAGGTTTGCCATTGCGGCATCCATTGAATAAAGTCAATCACCTTCCCGTCTGTATTACTAGTCTCTGCCCATAAACATCTCGCTTGCCAAACAGTTTGTAGAATGGTAGAAACAAGCTAAAAATGCAATTTATGTTGTGGAGAAAATCTTATACTGATCTCACATGTAACACTCCCCGCTGGTTAGAAATGTTTTTATGTAAACCTGCTGGAAACATGGACTTGTTTCCCTCGACTAGTAATGTGAGTTCATTTAAGTTGAAAGTGTAATTCTTCCCTACACTCCCTGCATTTCCAGTAAAAGTCTGTGAAAGTGTTCATTTCCTGAAATGCTATTCTCTCACGTAAATACAACAAGGCTTTCTAAATGCCTACAAGTGTCTAACCGCCTTCTTACCAGCCAAAATAAAACTGACTAAAAAAATGCATTTTCTAATACACTCTGTCACTCTGTCAAAACGTAGATTCACTAAGAATACTGAAGTATCACTAAAGTGTACTCCAGACAAATAACTGAGAGTATTCAAAACAACTGTGAACTTAGAACTTGGAATGACTGCCAATTCAAGAAACACTGAGAACTCTAGAAAATACTGAGAAGTGACTGAGAGTAAAACACTGTGAACGACTGAGACACTCAAAACACTGTGAAGTAACTGAGAGTAACTGAGACTGACAGTTCGACCCTGTGGTAGCTGGTTTTATGAAATTTCTCCCACCACCTGGAAAATAGTTCCGTGGAAGGGATGTGGCGTAATAATCTAGTCCACGGGAGCGCTTTCTCGTACATCCGTAGGTTATAGTTTCCACAAATTATACTCAAAACTTCCTAAATTCTGTCCGACTCACATGTGATGTTGCGCCGCGGGAAATGATCATAGAATAATCCACACGATGATGCGCGTCACTGGTGTTATTTTCTTCCGGTGGATGGCCTCGTTCAGCCATGATGGCTCCTTATTCTGGGTTCTATTACTCCTCCGTTCGAAGTTGAATTTTATTAATTAGGCACTGATTAACCACAGATTGGCACTGATAATTCACCAAATATTATAAAGCAGTTAGGACACTGGTTTTTACTACCACCTCGGGCTTCAGGTCGCGAGATACTGATTATAGATCTCCCGGTATGACAGCTCATTCAAATTTAGAATATTCTGATTGGTTGAGACTTTCGCGCTCTTCCAAAACGTGGTGCATCCGCTTCCTCCCACGAATTGGCGGTTACTGTCGTTGGTCCTCTATTGTCCTAGCTAAATAGGTCAGGCTTCACCGCGTGCTTTTCTCGTGAGAGCGGACAACAAGTGACCACTCCCCGGCGGTGTCATAAAATTTATTGGAAGGGTGCTTTACAATTTGGTCGTGTCTAGAGAAGAGTTTCATGGATTCTCTCGCCGTCAGGCTGGCGCCAGAAAGTTCCTTTGTGACTGCGAGTTTCACAGCCTCACTGTGGTATCTCATATGTGAAATATACAATTTAATTTGAATTAAATTAGGCAAATTCGCTTATGGGTGCAGTACATAGAATCAAAGTCAACACTACCGTAATTAATAATGAATATAGCACAGTTAAACACACTCGAAATATTTTACAACAGAAATAAAAATCCACCCCAGTGAGATATACATACAATAATAATAATAATAATAATAATAATAATAATAATAATAATAATAATAATAATAATAATAATAATAATAATAATAATAATAACTCAGAGCGTTCAGGCATTTTGATTCGATGCCATTTGAGTTGCCATCGTGTCAATTTTGACATTTCGTTTTCCTTTCAGAGAAACTACTAATCTATTTGTAGGCAAGAGCACTGAGTGTATCACCCAGCAACGGCTGCTGAGGGGAACTGGCGGAGGGGCACTACTTTTTCACAAATTTACTGAACCCTTGACCTTTGTGCCCTAAGAACATTATGCATAAATCGACAATCATTTAAAAGTTGGATTCTTGATAGCATGGATTTGACACGTGACGAGGAGGTGATTACCTTCGGTCCCACGCTCTGGGGTACGTGACGTCAGCCACACGTGTCAACGGCGGAAGAATCTCAAGTCATTTTTGTGAACTATTTCAAAGCGCGTGTACATGGCGTGATCCAAGCCAAGTCAAAAACATATAGTGCCTATCAAAGGAGGTCAATCATCTCGCAAATCGAACCCGTAAAAATTTTAAATGTCCATGAACACTACCGCCAGAAATGTAGCAAGCATGTAGTCACTTTCAAAACTCTTGAAATTACAGTTTAGGTAAGTCAGAAAATTTATAGAAATTTTCTTGGCGGCAAAGGGAGAGATCCGAAAATATGAAGGGACGCCATGACGAAGTCTCCTTCTCCGGCATTTGTGATACAAAGCGGACGAAAAATTGTTGAGCTGCTCTGCGAAATCAAACAACGAATGTAGACTGAGTTCAACTGCAGATTTTAGCCATTGCGGCTAGGTCTTGACTCCATGAGGAGATAGTTTTCTTGAGTGAAATAATTGTACCAGATAGGACGGTCAAAGTACTGAATAAATTCTAATGTGATTAAGAATTCGTGTGCGGAAATAATTATAGTCCATCGTGTGCACTCAGCAAACAAGTGAAGGGTATTTTCTTTTTTTATGCTTTATTCCAGGAAACCTGAAGATATTAAAAATGGTTTGTAAAGCCATGAATGTAAAAATGGCTAAATAAAATGCCAGGGTCGCAGGTGAGCCCTATGACGAACACTGGCGTGACGACATGAGGTAGGTGACTTTCCATCTTACTACCTCTTATATCTTGTCTCGTGATCTCTAAAAGTGTATTTGAATGGGGATATACGACGCAGTGGTCATCCCTACTAAGTTTTGTAAATGTGAGAATACGACTAAAAGAGTCATTTGTTTTATTTTCCACTTGGATAAAATTTTGAAGTCTTGCGAGTGCCGTATAATGTTGTAAAAAGTTATTGAATAGGGTTCCGAAGTGATATCACGTCCAATGTAGATCGTCATCCGTGTGAAGTGTACTGCCTATATTTTGTGATGCCAAATTAAGATGTTCATTCGACGTAAAATTTTTCTGTCTGCAATTTGACGTTAATAATAATAATCCATGGTCACTCATTTTCAATCGAGTGGAAGCGCGCTGTCGGGTGAGAACCTAGGGTGATGAATTTGGTCACGGAGAGAAACGTTTTTCTATGCCCATTTTAAACTGTGTCTGACTGACAATAAAAAGATCTAGTAGAATGTTTCAGTCATTTCTCGTAAACATCAAGTTATTAAATACGATATCATTTATGCGAAGTTATTCATGAGTAATGCATTGTGCCATATTAGACGTCGAGATTTCTAGTAAGGATTTTATTCCAGTTCTTTGTCGATGATAATTGTGGAGCTGGGAAACGGAGGTTAGTTTTGTTGATATGAGATTTGTGAATCAGGTTAGAGTCCTGTCATTGAAGCCGGGACATGGAGGCCCGAGGAATGTTTTATATGAGTTGAGGTGAGATGTGCGAATCAGGTTAGAGTCCTGTCATTGAAGCCGGGACATGGAAGCCCGAGGAATGTTTTATGTTGGGAATGGAAAGAAATTCATAGAAATCCATAGCGATATTAATTGGCGACGCGTATAATTAGTGTGGGCATCTTGAAGCATAATCTGTGCATTTTGTTGGTCAGAATATCGTATTTGTTTAAATTTTGTCGGCAGAGTTTAAAGAGAGCATTTTGAGAAGCCAGTCAACTGTGAATAAACCAGGTGTTTCATGTAACTGCCAAGCGAACTTGGGGTGAGAGGCCTCAGCTGATAGGGGGAAAACAGCGGGGATATAACGGGACAGGCGTGGAATTGAGATTGTACTGTATTTCTCGGCCAGGGAAAACGTTAAAATGCTGGATTTAGTTGAAATTCATAGCCGGTAATGATCTGAGTATTGTGAAATACTGTAATTGGGGACGTAATGAACATTTGAAATCACGAACTTTGAGTATAAGGAACAGAGTAACCAAATTCAGGGTTGTCCAAAATATAGATACGACCCATGATGATCGGTTTGTCTGTGAGGGGTGTGCAAAATTCATAAATGGTAATGACGAGATATGGCATCGTAATTATATGGCGAGTTGTTTGGTTTGTACGTAGATTATTAGGATATCCAAGTTTTTTTTTTTTGCTAGTTGTTTTACGTCGCACCGACACGGATAGGTCTTATGGCGACGATGGGACAGGGAAGAGCTAGGAGTTGGAAGGAAGCGGCCGTGGCCTTAATTAAGGTACAGCCCCAGCATTTGCCTGGTGTGAAAATGGGAAACCACGGAAAATCATCTTCAGGGCTGCCGACAGTGGGGTTCGAACCTACTATCTCCCGAATACTGGATACTGGCCGCACTTAAGCGACTGCAGCTATCGAGCTCGGTAATCCAAGTGTTAATAACGGTTAGGACTAGATTAGATTTTAAAAGTGCGAGATCAGGAGACAAGATATATAACTGGACATGAATTATGTAACAATTCTTTTCCAGCCAGATAAACATCGCAATATTGAACTTACATCACAGCTGCGTAGGAATTTGTGAAGAAACCAGAGTCCGCGGAGATAAAATTTACTGATCTTTAACATTTCGTTAAAATCATTTAAATTTATTTAATTATTAAATTCAGTGAAACCGCATTTTGAAATAACTTTAATCAAGCGAATAACTTGGAGATGCATTCTGGAAATTTTAGTTTGTTTTCTGGGGAATATTAAAAAATAAAGTAACGATCAAAAGGACATATCCGAAGGAAATGGATTTTACTGCCACAAAGTTTGTGAGCATTGCTATTGTTGTAATGATTGAACTTTGATTGATTGAGCAGTGAATGTGCTGGGGATAGTAAAGTGGAAACTTAGGTCATCAACCGATGTAACTTAATTGTGTTTAGCCTTCAGCCTAGAAACTTGGATGGTCAGGGGTCATCAACCTCAGTGACTTAGATTAGGGCCATATGCCATTGTAGCATCATTTCCTTGCGGTCATCATCCACAATGACTTTAAAGTAACTTAGAAGATTAGATGTCGGTCCATGACATAGACGCAGGTCACATCGATTCAATTAAGGGTCCATGCCGTAGAACCACTGTGTGGCACACACCGATTGGACGGCCTTAATTATACCCAGAGTCCAGAGTTCGTGTTACGAGGGCTGGACCATAATGAATCACTATGATGGTACATGTGGTCTCACATGGAAGCCGAATTTAAGGATTTCCAGACTTTCCTTTCTTAAATGATTAATAATTGAGACAATGGTTTCTAGTATGAATGCCCGTCAGGCAGTTACGTTAAAGTCTCACACCAGTGTTCTGACGTTTATGTAAAATGATTGTGGTGTCCAGTGGACACAATTGACTTCTATGATACCGTTGACATAGAATGTTTCAGAATTTTCCTGAATAAATAGGAATCTTTTAAATAGACCTTTCATTCCAGTAGATAGATTAGAATTACTGAACCCTACCTTCACCTCAGCAAGTGACGAAGAACCCGATACGACCCAAGAGACAGATCTCATGAACTTTGCTGATAGGTAAGGAAGGTAGGTATCCCTCAATATGGACCAAAGGGTTCATTACGTTCTTGCTAAACACACAAAATAAACAAATGCATACCCGGATATACATCATACAATGTTAAATACTTGTTCATTATTCACCTACTTCACTGTCAGTTAGTCCATTCAAAGAAGGCGGCGATTCAGACTCTTACCTCATCCAAGTATATTGAATTGTTTACATGTACAGTAACTACTGACACTAAAGTACCTTGAACTATTTAAATGCACCTATTGTCACTGAAGTCTATCCGAAATATGTTCACAGCACTATATACATTATCGAACTACCGTTGGATGGCCGCGTAATCCTTAAGTCCATTAAAATTACTGTAGCGCTGATAGACCTACTACTGAGTCTAGAAGACGAACGAAGTACAGTCTTACGGCCGATGACCTAGCTGTTAGGCCCCTTTAAACAACAAAAATCATCATCATCATCATCATCATCATCATCATCATCATCATCGAAGTACAGTCTGCTCGCTTTGGCCATACAGATGAAGGGCCTGTGAATTGTTCGACAATGGAAGTGTTGTTCCTTTATTTAAACATGAATTCCATTCTTCTATGCCGTAAATCCACAAACTTAGAAATTATTTTGTCGTCAAAGTCAGGCATATCGTAAATGAGGTATTTCACAATAGAAATCATTGCCATTGCAGACAATCGTTCTTCGGTCGTTGTGTTGCGTAGAAATGTCTTAATACGAACCAGTGGCAAAAAAACAGCGCTCTGCTTCGGCTGTAGACATGGGCGTTGTCACAATTATCCTGAGAAGCTTTAGCGTTTCTTTGAACATTGATTTGAGATTATTTTCTAAAATAAAAGTGATAAGTGGTAGAGCTCCTTTGACTTGTCTGAAATCTGTTCGTTTATAAATCATAGTCCGTGAGATCACATGAAATTGTGTCTATTTCTTCGTGTTGTTGTGTTACACACTTTGCGAAGTCAGAAATAGCCTTTTTTATTTGGAATGAATCTGCTTAGCGTTTTAATGACTGATTATAGAGTATGTCAACATGCGGCATTAATTTGTGAAAAACAGACAACCAGAAAGTGAATATGGTATCCTCAAGAACACAGCGCAGTCCACTGGCTTCATTTACGCTAACAGACTTTTTCCCCTCTTCTTCTATTCTATGAAAACACGCAATTTCTCTCTATTCTCGTAAACTACATTCACCGTACCGATGTTGTAGTTTAAGCGAGCGGTGATTGTCCGAGGGAGTCTAGTCTTCATTATTTCATTCAAGAGGTCACTTCTGTGAGACGAGTTGAAAAAAAAAGTTGGGATTGTGGACAGATTACAGAAAAATAATTTAATTTGGGGATTGTACGAACAAGCTTTCTGCACTGTCAAATTTAGTTGGTGTCCATAGCAATGAATGAAATGTGCATTGGGGTAGTGTAGGTCTACTTTCAATTTTGCCTGCACACCCTCTGTACTTCCGTTCATTACGCTGGCTCAGTCATAATTTTGACAAATAAGTTTATGTGGTGTGCCCCTTAATAGGGATTAATTTGCTCTAACATACATTGAATCAATCCATCCGCTGCCATGTCGGTTGGATTCATGAACCTCCAAAACCTTCCATGAACGCGATTCTCTAATATATATCGAAAAACAAGTAGCAATTGGCATTTGTATGAAACATCCGTTGTTTCATCTGCTTCTATTGCAACGAATTGGGATTCCTCAATTTCTGAAGAAATGTGTTCCCTACATACATTCAACATACGCCGAAAAGCTCGTTCTGAATGGTTTTTGACGTACCTTTAAATACAGATGCTTTGGACAGGTACTTTCATAGCAACGTCTATTTCAGCTGTAAAATTAATGAGACCTTTGAAAATTCCAGGATTTAGAGAATTTTCTGTCTCACGGAGTGCCACTTCAAATACGCCACAGAATTTTATGCACCGAATAATTCTGCGTAAAAAGTGCCTATTTTTCCTAACCTGATCATTGTGTTTGTTAATGGATTTTTTTGCTAGGGGCTTTACGTCGCACCGACACAGATAGGTCTTATGGCGACGATGGGATAGGAAAGGCCTAGGAGTTGGAAGGAAGTGGCCGTGGCCTTAATTAAGGTACAGCCCCAGCATTTGCCTGGTGTGAAAATGGGAAACCACGCAAAACCTGTTAATGGATTGGCGATAAGCAGAATCCAGTTGAGTTACTATATTAACTTACCCTAGCACAGATAATTCCATGCATGAATTGATATGTTGGAAGAAACTTTCGTGCTTTTAATTCTTTTTTGAGTGTTTGAGATCTGTTACTCCGGTTTCCGTCCACGTCAGGTCATGTCCGAATAATATGCACGGAAAAATGCATTCCTTGAATCACAGCCACACAACCACTCGCATTCTGTATACACCCCTGGCTGAAATCTACGTCGATATTCGCGCCCTTTATATTGTCCGACTTGTTCTAGTTGTAAATGAGGTGTTGGTCGACCGAGTGTCTTTCCTCCGCCTTTTCTGTTAGGGACAGTTGAGGAAAAGGCCTACTCAAAATATTACTCACATAATTCATTGTACGTAGCCTACAGGTTAATCGTTGATGTACCTTATGCGACTCTTCATAGGTATTCTATATATCCGCACACAACACGCGACAGATTTACTTTTAAGGATACCACACTGAATATTACGAGATAGGATACTGGCTAATTAATTTCATTAGCCAGTAAAGCACGTTTATCAGACCCCAGTTGACAGACTTGAAACACGAATATGAAACGGATGGTCTATTCGGTGCGATAAATCTTCGCGTATTTTCGGAATCGTTGATGGCTGACTTCGGCAATGACCTAATCTCCCATTCAGTGCATGTTAAAAAATAGTTCTATGCATGCGAGAAGGAAAATTACCTAAGAAAGAGTCAACAGCTAAGGGCACAGGGCCAATATGACCGGCCAGCGAAGAGCCCGCCGGAGAAAGCAAAGTACGTGTCTGATGAAAACATTGACGCACTAGCTGCATGCGGCGCCTAATATCAAAAGCTGAATGTATCAACATTCAAGTTGCCAGTACTTGTAAAACCATGCATTAACAGTTAATTAGCTGGAGGGTCACGTGCCCCTCTGCCCTTTAGAGCGAGCCGCTACTGGTATCACCAGATATATTTTAGATTCAGATATCGTACGACATGGAGTGCCGGGTCCGTACGTGCATTCTTGTGAGAACCGAGGCCGACGATATATCGTTCATGAATGGAAACGCATCCAGTGAACTTTAATAAAGATGAAGATGGAACCCGATAACTTGTCTATTAAAGACATTTCAATTAACAAAAGGAGCAAATAAATGTGATTGTTGTGCACTTCACGACTTGGGTGCAGTAATTAAACCAATATCAAATGCCTTACAACCACCGCGGCCTTCTATTATGAATTCTTATTTTATGTCACGTTTCACAAATGCTCCGATTACATAAATTTTTAAAGTGGAAATGCAAATATTAAGTGCAAATATTACCAAAAGAGATTTACTTTTTACAGAAAAGGGTCAGTGAAGCCATTCGCACGGAGCAATTTACAACATGGTACCTTCGGCAAGTTTTCCCGCATAAAAAACGAAAACAAACAAACAAACAAACAAACAAACAAACAAACAAACAAACAAACAAACAAACAAACAAACAAACAAAAACACACACCCCTCTCTCTCTCTCTCTCTCTACGTTTGGAATGCTAAACATTTTGGTCTTGGCAGAAACGATTAAATCGTAGGTTGCCATCCTGGTCACTAGATGTCGTAGCTCAAAATCTGCCTTACTCCATCGCTTCCGTTGTGTAGAAAACTTCTCATATTTCTCTTCTTTCGTTTTGTAGTTCTGCTTGCAGCTGGTTACTTGCAGTAGTAGAGAACAAAGTCCCTAGCAGAGTTCCTATTTATTGTATAATTCTCTTGTTAGTACATAGCACAGCCTGATAATGATAACCCTTTTTATTTAAAGGGGCGTAACATCTAGGTCATTGGCGCCTAATAGCATGGCCTGGATTGGGTGAGATTAGGCACGCACAGCATTTTCTTTACATTCTCAATATCCTGAAGATTCTGTTTGCTCAAGTGCTCCCATATAGACTGCCACTAACACCACCACTGCTGCTGCTGCTATTAATAATAATAATAATAATAATAATAATAATAATAATAATAATAATAATAATAATAATAATAATAATAATAATAATAATGATTTGTTTTTCACTCCTCCCCTGAAGGGAATGTGTGGAGAAGGGGAGGGGATGGGCGGCTGTGGCCTATACCAGGAACTGTCGCGACATTCGTCTTAGTGCAGGTGAATGGAAAACCACGGAAAACCATCCTCAGGACAGCCTGGACAGCCGACGGTGGTCTCCCCTTTCCGTCTCCCGAATGTAGAGGTGTAGAGCCACGGTAGAGCCGTGGCCAGCACGGTTGGTCGGACGTAGTGCAGAGCTGTCGGACCACAGTCCAGCCGTTGCCACTTGTAGGCCGCAGTCCGGTAACACTAATCAGAGGGAAAAATGGAAGGGGTCTGACACTTCGAAAAATGAAGGTGTCTGTCAAAGAAAGACGAGGGCCACAAGGACGTGAAAATGAAAGGCTCCCTGGGCCTCCATACGTAATACCTTCGGGATAGGAAAAGAACGAGAGTTGACCAAGTGAAGTCGGTTAGGATAGATGTAAGTGAGGAGCCTGACACATGGTGAGTGGAAGCTATGCCAAGGCTCAGCTAAAGGCCCCATGGTCGACAATCCACGCTTCCAAGTTAAGAGCCCGTTAGAGCTCTCCTAGTCGCCTTTTACGACAGACAGGGGACACCGTGGATGTCAGGTTTATGTGCCTTTGCAGAAGTGGGATAATCTCGTTTCTAAATGTTACGACTTGAACTGCCTGCTGTCATTTCCTAATGGATACAGTACTTTTGCACCCATCTCTTGGCACAGGCCAGAGTAAAGTGTAGCTTCCACCGAAGTCCCAGTCAACATCCATGGCTGTGACAATATGGAAGTTGCTGGGGTATGGGTAGTGCTGAGTAATGACATTCAGAGCATGACTAGTGCATCTGAGTGTTATGAAAGGTGCTGCTCATAGGGTCAGTCGTGCTGCAATAGTACTTTCTGACCCAGTGAGGAAAGTAATGGAAAACTACCTCACTCCTCATCTTGCCTAGTACGCCTCATTTTGGTGCTGCCATTGGTTTTTGGGGTTCCCTTATAACCGCATAACCTTTGGTGGTGCTATTTGAGGATCCAACCAGCCTCTGGGCTTATGACCTAACAGACAGACTTCTTGAACCAGAACAAAAGCAATATTTTTCCAGGTCAACCAAACAGGTCCGTACCATCTCGATCAGGAAAAGCAAAACAGAACACCAGAATTTAACTGATAGAGGAAGCTGAGAATCACGGAGAAATCTGCTCTACCGGGCGAGTTGGCCGTGCGCGTAGAGGAGCGCGGCTGTGAGCTTGCATCCGGTAGATAATAGGTTCGAATCCCACTATCGGCAGCCCTGAAGATGGTTTTCCGTGGTTTCCCCATTTTCACACCAGGCAAATGCTGGGGCTGTACCTTAATTAAGGCCACGGCCGCTTCCTTCCAACTCCTAGGCCTTTCCTATCCCACAGTCGCCATAAGACCTATCTGTGTCGATGCGACGTAAAGCCCCTAGAAAAAAAAACTGCTCTTGTCTCCACTTCCCCCAGCACAAATTTCACAAGGAGTCACCGGGATTAGAATCCTACACACAAGGGTGAAAAGTCGAAGACTAACCGGTTCATCCGCTGATGGCTTATAACACCGAAATATGTGGCTTTTAAATAATTTCGATTTTATATACAACTGTGTTGGTTTATTTGTGACTGTGTGGAAAAATATTATCTCGGAATCATATTCAGCACTGAATGTGGGAGGTACAATGAGAATGAGTGCTGTACACATTTTTCTATCAGTTACTGTATTGTTTTTAACCGTTCGAGCCACGGTTATGGTTGGTGTGATCTAGTTCTCTGCTTCCCATTTAGATGAAGGAAGAATGCACCAGGATGTTGCAGAAGTTATTCTTAATATACAGTATGTTGAAATAACAAAGCTAATTTAAAGTCAATTTGTGATTCATTTTAATGGAATATATATATTATTTAAGAAAGATTCAATAGATAATTAATGTAGCAGATTTAGGGAGAGAGGAAATATTCGACAAGTCACGCGTCTGTAATGACTAGGAAGCTGGAGTCACGTCGTGAGCTCAACTCTCTCAAAGGTCAACTCTGATAGTTGTGGCTGAGGTAACACGTGCGAAATTCGTCACCAACATTTGGCCTCAGTGAAAGAAATACCATGGTGTAGACT
This sequence comes from Anabrus simplex, assembly GCF_040414725.1. Taxonomy (NCBI): domain Eukaryota; kingdom Metazoa; phylum Arthropoda; class Insecta; order Orthoptera; family Tettigoniidae; genus Anabrus; species Anabrus simplex. The sequence goes on along the minus strand of NC_090265.1, from coordinate 1,071,748,770 downwards.
AACTTATGTAGAGACTAGCGAGCCAGGCTGAATGGTTCGATCCTGGGTTGTAGTGACTTCCAGTGGGTAACTTCGGAAACTTATTCCATATCTTCTCTCCAGAAATGTCTCCATTCTTCTTCACACTTCTGATTCAGTGGAACCGGGTTCGATTTGGGGTTATGACTTGATACTAATTTAAGACCGATTTCAGGGAGGAGACAGGACTGGAAACAGAACATTTTTCATTTGAACACCTTAAAACGTATGCGATTTGCCACAGCAATTCAATGTGACATTTAATCATTGTGTAATATTTATTTAATGCGTTCAGTGAAATATTATCCGAGTATTAACAGAACAAAAATTGTGCAGATTATTTTTTTGGTGACAATTTTTCTCACTAACACATTCACGGGTTTTGATGGACGCAAAGATGGGATAGAGCTAGGATTAGGAAGGACGTGGATGTGGCTTTCATAAAGTACAGCCCCGGTATTTGTGTGGTGTGAAAATGAGGAACCGTGGAAAATCATCTTCAAGGTTGCTGAGGGTGGGATTCGAACAAACCATCTCATGAACGTCAGCTCATAGTTAGGCCACCTCAATCGTGTAGCCAACTCGCTCGGCTTGTGTAGATGAACTTTACGAAACTTCCCAGTACTGACTAAAATTCAATTTTGAAGAGGGGAGACATTTGGAAAAGCGTGCAGTTTTCAAATAATTTTAAAAATGTGTGAGATACATCTGTTTTTCTAGGTAGGTTCTATTTTCATTGTTTTTGAGGTGGTTACTGTTTTCCAACTTTTTAGAGCTCTAGTTATCAGCCTCTCATAACTCAACTGAGAAGAGAACTGGGCTCACATCTCACTTTCGGCAATTTTAGAATTTTTTTCCACTTGAACACGAAGTGAATGTCGTAGTTATGCCTAATATATACTCTTTATTTCCTTCTCATGATTCTAGTTAAATGTAAAAGTACCTCTAGGCCTCTAGGATTGAAGACGACACATACACCCAGCCCCCGTGGAAGCGAAATTAACCAATTAAGGTTAACATTCCCGACCCTGCCGGGAATCTAACCCGGGACCCCTGCGACCAAGGGCCAGTACGCTAACCATTTAGCCATGGGGCCGGACAGTGGCTTCATTCAAAGGCAATAACAGTGTTATTAGTTTCACGTTTCACTAACTACATGTTTACGGTTATTTTTCGTTAGTGAGAAGAATTAGCGAGACGAACATGAGGCTGGCGTATTAGAATACCTTCAAATATCAGTGGACTGAGCAAGGATTGAACTCACCAACTTGGGCTCAGAAAGCCAGCGCACCACGTATAATAGACATACATACATACATACATAGATAGGACCTCATCTCTTACCTTGGGCCTTATTTTCGCTTTAATTATTATTTTGCTTTTAGTCTATGAATTTGTTCAATTTATAGACTATTGTAATTACGTACCATAACAGGAAGTTATCAATAAATAAATACACGTAGCAGTACAGGCACTACTTTGAAACAGATGGTCAAGCAGACTTCATACACGAGGGAGCGGACCTAGTATTCTAATCCATAGCCCAATGGTATATACTATTGATCTATGAATGGTTCGGTATTGGAGAATTGTTAAAGCTTGAAGAAACTTCAATTTATCTCGTATACTGAGTCCTTATTTAGAGCAAGTTTAGTCAACAGAAGCAAAGTTCTAACATTTATCTTCAATATCTCATGCGAAACCTGGCTTTTATATACTCAATAACAAACTGGGAACCTGGAGCAAAGTTTGGTTATAGAAGGGCTTTCTTTGTTACCCTAAGCAAGATGAATATGTCATCAATTTTTGCTAAATGGGCTTGAACGTTGGCTGAGGGGTGGTAATCAATCTTCTGAGTAATCCAAGAGCTGCATAAGTAATATGCATCTTTTCAAGTTTAGTAACTTTCAGAGAGCTGACAGAAGAATTCACTTAGGTTGATTCGCTCACAGAAGAGGGAATACATTAGGATGACACGCCGACGTATTTGAACTTCAAGTGATAGAGAAGCTACAGGGATGTTACTCAATTTTGCAGTTTACACCCAAAATTAAAGCAATATAAACCCTCCCAGGATTTTAAACTCAATTACTCCGTCCGGCTCCATGGCTAAACGATTAGTATGCTGATCACTAGTCCAAGCGGTCCCGGGTTCGATTCCCAGCCCAGTTGCAGATTTTAATTGTGATTAGTTAATTCCTCTGGCTGGGTGTGTGTGGGGGGCGAGTGTTCTTCAGCATTAGAATTCATATTGGGTAGGGCTCGATCCTCACAGACGTGCAGCTCACCTATACGGTGTCAACTTGGAAGACATGCACTAAGCCTCCAGAGGCCACACGCCATTATATTATTATTATTATTTGCATATGGACCCTGTTGAATCACACAGTGCTTCTATGATTCGGCTTTCTGTTCTTCCGTTTGGCTTTTATTTTTTCTCCGTGGGCTCTCTTCATTTCTTCTGTCCACTTGGTTCTTGGTTTCCTTCGAACTTCATTCTCTGTCTTTACAACACATCTTTTTACTTTTTTACGGAATAGTTCTGTTTAATATTTCTAATATATATATCTGGGCTTTCTCCAGGTCCTTTTTTGACTTCTTGGATCCATGGTAGACTCTTCAATTTTCTGCTGTATCTCATGATCTTGTGTGCAAGTCTTGTTGTTGGGAGTCTTTGAACGCGTCCATACAATCTCAATCTTCGTTTTCTAATATTCGCTGCCAAGATAGACAGTTTCTCTGTTGCTTTGTTGTTTGTCCAGCTCTTGTCCCGTTTATCTATGGGGTCAGTTATGAGGTGAGATAAATCTGTCGTGGCGGGCTTTTATGAACGGATGCCCTTCCTGGCGTCAACATCATGAGAGGAGTTAATGAGATGATATGAATGACGTGATGTATTATAGTAAGAAGGGAGAGGATGAAACCCGGTACCGGCACATAGCCTACTCCTTCGAATAGCACCAAGGGGTCTGCTCACGGCTTAACCTCCCCATCTGACGGACGAATCACCATCAACAGCGTCATATGCTCTCACTCCATCTGAGCACTATGGAGAGGTTTGGAATTTAATCCACGCTTTTGGCAGGCAATCTAGTGATTAGAAAATGTATAGCACCACCTCCCCTATCCAGCCGGCCAACATTCAGATGGTAACATTTTTTTCGACCAACGGCACTCGAACCGGCTAACCACGGTGTCAGACTGTTTAGACTTTAACGCCTTAACGATCATGCTTTCTTCTTCTTCTTCTTCTTCTTCTTCTTCTTCTTCTTCTTCTTCTTCTTCTTACAATTAACGTGCCTTTGCTGGCAAGATGTAGTGTTTACAATGCACTATGTCTTCTGGTATAAGCTAGAATAAATTTGTTACTTTCATGACCTGTCTAAGTCTTATCCTTGGCTTTGACAATATGAAAGTGACTGAGGTATGAGCGATGCTAGTAATACCATTCCTTATGCAGCCAGTCCCTGCTATGAATGGTGTGAAAATGTCTCTTATAGGGTCGTTTAGTGCGCGAATTTCAGTAGGCTTGGCTGACTGATATGCAGTAGCAACTTCTGGCCTAGTGAGGAAAGCAACGGGTAACTACCTCACTCCTTATTTCACTAGTACGCCTCTTCAGTGACACCTAGGCATCTATGACAGCTAATGGTGGACCTGTTGGGGATCCAACCAGCCTTCGGGCTGAAATTAATTTCGGCTGTTAAAAGGAATGCCGACCCAGCGGTTTAGGGCTAAGGAGCCTGCCTCTCATCTGGTGGCCCCGGGTTCGACTGCCGGGTAGGTGAAGAATTTCAACCTGGATCTGGGGAGTGATTCACGGTCATCTTCAACCTATATAAGAACAATCGAATAACTACCTGACAGTGAGAGAGCGGCCTCCGTCGACAAATCGGAGAATAACGACCGAGAGGGTTAATCACGCTGACCAGCGACACCTCGTAATCTGCAGGTAGAGGTCACTTAAGGCTTAGAAAGGCTGTAGAGCCGTGTTATTCTGTTTATTAACAATAGAATGCGTCAGAAACTGAAGTAACTTTAATGATCGTCCTTTAACCTATGGAACTCAGAGCTTATCTCTAGTAGTTTACTAATGGTAGCTTTCAATGATTTTTCCAATATTATGTTTTACTACATGCCTCAAAAATATTCCCCTGAGTAGAAATGTAGTGCAATAAAAATTTTAGTATCAAGAGAGTTACTGTAACTACACGGTGCGGATCTTGTAGCTTTAAGGAAGCATTCGGGCGATGGGAGGTTCGAACTCCACCGTTGACAGCCTGAAGATAGCTTTTCAGTGATTTTCTAATTTTCACTTCTGACTGGGTCTTCAGGTTACGACTTCTACCATCCCATATTCCACTTTTTTCCCCACCATAGCCTAGAGCTACGTTAAATACATATCGAAAACAGCGTGTAGTTCATTTATTCTTTTCAGGCGCTCCGGCGTCAGGCTCCTCGGCAGAATGGTTAACGTGAGGTATTCGGTTCATAAGAACGTGGATTCAATTTCAGAGCATTAAATCTGAAATTGGGAATTCGTTGGCTGCGTATATGTATTGTTACCAAAATTCCTGTACTCATACACCACACACAACGCTATCCTCCAACATACCAGGACGCAATTTGCCACCGATTGAGCTGGATACATGGTTTGCGTCACGTACCTATAAGTTTGCATTCGGGAGACAGTGCGTTCAAACCCCACTGCCGGCGGCCTTGAAAATGGTTTTCCGTGTTTTCCCATTTTCTAACCAGACATATGTATCTTAAGTAAGGCCACAGTCATTTCCTTCCCAGTACTAGCTCTTTCCTATCTTATCGTCGCCGTAAGACCTGCCTGTATTGATTAAACTTAAAACAAATAGAACAAATAGGTGGCAGATGCCACCCACGTGCATGGCCGGGTCTACCTTACAAAGGGCGAAATGCTGGTAATTTCACGATTGATGAGACCTAAAGAGCTTGAATACTTTAAGATTCGTAATCGGTAAACATTTAATTATGTTTCCTGTCTGTGAGCCGGCCCCGGGGTGTAGGAGTAGCGTGCCTGCCTTTTACCCGGAGGCCCCGGGTTCGATTCCCGGCCAGGTCAGGGATTTTTACCTGGACCTGAGGGCTGGTTCGAAGTTCACTCAGCCTACGTGATTAGAATTGAGGAGCTATCTGACGGTGAGATAGCGTCCCCGGTCTAGAAAGCCAAGAATAACGGCCGAGAGGATTCGTCGTGCTGACCACACGGCACCTCGCAATCTGCAGGCCTTCGGGCTGAGCAGGCGGTCGCTTGGTAGGCCAAGGCCCTTCAAGGGCTGTAGTGCTATGGGGTTTGGTTTGGATTTCCTGTCTGTGAACTTAATTTTTTATTTTTTATTATCATTATTAGAGCCTATTGCCGACCCCGTGGTGTAGGGGTAGCGTGTCTGCCTCTTACCCGGAGGCCCCTGGTTCCATTCCCGGCCAGGTCAGGGATTTTTACCTGGACCTGAGGGCTCGTTCGAGGTCCACTCAGCCTACGTGATTAGAATTGAGGAGCTATCTGACGGTGAGATAGCGGCCGCGGTCTAGAAAGCCAAGAATAAAGGCCGAGAGGATTCGTCGTGCTGACCACACGGCACCTCGCAATTTTCAGGCCTTCGGGCTGAGCAGGCAGTCGCTTGGTAGGCGAAGGGCCTTCAAGGGCTCTGGTGCCATGGGGGTATTACAGCCTATTATTGTTCACACAGTTAAATTGGGGAAAGTCATGAAAATACATTTCAAGAACAATCATTTCAAGGAAGATTTTCTTCTTCTTCTCAGTATAACATTCTATTGGGAAAGCCATGAAAACTCATTTCAAGACAGGGTCCGATGACCTGGATGTTAAGCCCCTTGAAACAAGAATCACCATCATCATAATCACCGATATATATAACTTGAGGACACTAAAATGATACATTAAAAACTAACTTGTGAATGAAATCAAGATATCATACAAACGTTATTTTGAAATTAGACCCTTCAGTCGAGCGGGTCACAAATCTATTACATTGCTATTACATACAGATTCACGTGGAATCCGATCCGTGGGAAAGTAACTTTACATTTCAAAAATGCCACTTACATTGCCCGGAATTCGATCCACGATCTTCTTGAAGCCAGTAAGTATCATATTCGGTTATAAGGTGCTACCGAGCAAGTGCGTGTGCGGTTTGGGTCATGTAGCTATCAGCTTGCATTCGGGAGATGGTGGGTTCAAACCCCACTCTCGGTTGCCCTGAAGATAGTTTTCCGTGGTTTCAGGTCAAAAATGACTTAAAATATTGGTAATGGTGGGATTTTAAATAATAATAATAATAATAATAATAATAACAATAACAATACAAATTTTTGTGGCTACTTTCTTTTCTTACAAGTTGTTTTACGTAGCTCCGACACAGGTAGGTCTCATGGCGAAGATGGGCAGGAGAGGACTAGCAGTAGGAAATGACCGTGGCCTTAATTAAGGTACAGTCCCAGTATTTGCCTGGTGTGGAAATGGGAAACCACGGAAAACCATCTTCAGGGCTGCCCACAGTGGGGGTAGAACCCACTATCTCCCGAATACTGGATACTGCCCGCACTTAAGCCACTGCAGCTATCGAGGTCGGTGGCTATTTCTAGCCGGGTGGAGCTTTTGTAAGGCAGACCCTCCGACGAGGGTGCGCAGCATTTGTCGTGCGTAGGTAACTGCGTGTGATTGTGATGGAGGGTAGTGTTGTGTGTGAGTTGCAGGGATGTTGGGGACGGCAAAAGCACCCAGTCCCCGAGTCAAGGGAATTAACCATTTAAGGTTAAAATTTCCGTCCCACTCCGTACTCCAACCCGAGGGCCCTGTGAACCCAAGAGCGCTGGACTGACCATTCAGCCAAGGAGCCGGACGTTTAAAAATAAAATTCCGTAACTAGTAATGAGAATGTGAAAAGGAAAACAATACAAAGGTCACTAGGAAAGTTTTAGGATGAAAAGAGGGGTGAAAACCGGTCTAGAAGACAGCAAGGCGCGACCTTCACACCAGTTGTTACCAAGCAGTGGGACTGAAAGCAAGTTAAGATGTCAGTGTGGTCTAAAGTTGAATATCGCGCAATTATCCGCTACAATTTTGCTCGTCGATTAACTGTTGACCAGTGCTTGGAGGAAATGACTCCTGTGCTGGGGAAAGACTGTCCACATCGGACAACAATTTTCCGCTGGTACAAAGAGTTCCAGAGGGGAACTTTTGGGGTTGAAGACGATCCTTGTTCTGGCGACCGTCTGAATCAATGACTGAGGAAAACATTGAAGCTGTGAGGAAAATGTTGCAGCAAGAGAGGCGGTTGACACATCGGCAGGTAGAAGAGACCCTCCACATCCCTGCACCAGCTATTCATTCAATTCTACTCGACCATCTCCATGTTAGAAAGGTTTGTTCCCTTTGGGTGCTCCATTCACTTTCAGAGTGAAATGGTGCCGAGGAATGCTAAAACAATTTGAAAATGAGACTTTGCGTAACGTCAATAGCATTGTTACAGGTGACGAAACTTGGCTTTATTATTACGATGTCCCAACAAAATCCCAGAACAAGGTGTGGCTGTTTGAATATGCGGGTGCTCCTGTGACTGTGTGAAAGTCAAGGTCAGTGAAAAAAGGGTGATTGCAGTATTCTTCACTAAACGGGGCATCCTGACTCGGGTTGTGCTAGAAACACAAAGGACAGTTACTGCGAAGTGGTACAGTGAGACTTGTCTGCCTCAGGTCATGCAGGCTCTCAAGCAATTCCGTCCAAGGCCACGGCTTAACACTTGACACTTCCATCACGACAATGCTCCAGCACATCGTGCTAATGTAACAATGGATTTTTTTGCCAGATCAGGGTTGACTATGGTTGATCACCCTCCATACAGTCCTGATCTTGCCCCATGTGACTTCGCACTCTTCTCAGAAGTGAAGATGAAGCTGAAAGGGCGGCGTTTTGCATCCGACGAGGAGCTTCTGGCAGCATGCGATCAAGAGTGTAAAAATGTAACCGAAGAAAAGTGGCAGAGTTGGTTCAGTGACTGGTTTCGACGTATGGAGAAGTGTATTGAGTGTGGTGGAAATTATTTTGAAAAAATCTAAATCGTTCACTCACATAGCAAAATTTTCTTAGTGCCCTTTGTACACTTTCCTCTTACCGTTAGTCAAACCGTTGATAACATAAGCAATGAGTTAACGAAGTATACGTTATAACTTATAACACATTTATTTAATTACGACTTTCATTTAATCTCTTGTGATATTTTCTAACTGCTGTGAATGCTTTTATAATACCCCTCATCCATCTCTGATGGGATACACTGTCTCTCCTGGTATCGGCTAGATCAAGTTTGTTGTCTCAGTCTCATCCTTGGTACTGTTGATCTGAAAGTGACTGAGGTATGTAGTTTGTTTTACGTTGCAACCACACAGGCAGGTTCTTTGGCGACTAGGGCTAGGACTGGGAAGGAAGCGACCGTGGCCTTAATTAAGGTATCTCCAGCAGTTGGTTGCCTGTTGCAACATTGGAAAACCACGGAAAACCATCTATAGGGCTGCCGACAGTCTCGTTCGAGCCTACTATCTCCCAAATGTCCGACTCGTTGGCTGAATGGTCCCGGGTTCGATTCCTGGCCAGGTTGGGGATTTTAACCTTCATTGGCTAATTCGAATGGCTCGAGGCTGGGTGTTTGTGCTGTCCCCAACATCCCAGCAACTCACACACCACACATAACATTATCTTCCACCACAATAACACTCAGTTACCTACACATGGCAGATGCCGCCCACCCTCATCGAAGGGTCTGCCTTACAAGGGCTGCACTCGGCTAGAAATAGCCACACGATTTAAAGAAAATCTCCCAAATGCAAACTAAGAGCCAACTCGCTCGGCGACTGCGGTATGATTATTATTAGTAACACTATTCCTTGTGCAACCAGTGCCGATGATGAATGGTGTGTAATTTTGCTCATATGATCGGTTAGTTGTATACATTTCTGTGGGCTTTGTAACTGCATCGTCTGGCCCGGCGAGAAAAGCAACTGGAAGCTACCTCACTCCCAGGTTCCCTTGTATATCTCTTCAGTGATTCCTACGCTATTTATGACAGCTGATGAACACCATGCACTCAACAAACATATACTGTAGTTCAAAAGCACGTACTCTACTTTGCGCCTACTTTGGTATAAGCAAACAAATTTTTCAGGACAGGCGTACTGGCGTTGATGGGCTAACATAATGAATTTCTTCCATAATTTACCCGCAATAAAATCATGAAAATCTTAAATTTGAATAAAATGTGTTCCAGCGTCGTAATGGTATGAAAAAGACGCATGCCAGATCATAAACCCTTTGGATCGTAGGTACACCAGCTAAACGTATGATATCAGAACATTTTCTAATATATTAAATGGCCAATCTTAGCAACTTTATACAAATAAACGCAGTACGCAAGTACAACGTTAATTAGGCAACGTATTTTGTGATGCTTCAGATTTTTAAATCATTAGCAAACAAATGTCCGATTCTTTGGCTGAATGGTCAGTGTTGTAAGCTTCGGTTTAGAGGGTTTGGGTTCATTTCCTGGCCGGTCGGTGATTTTAACCATGTCTGATTAATTCTTATGGCTCGGGGACTGGGTGTTTGTGTTTGTCACAATACTCTCATCTTCACATTCAGGCAACACACTATACTACCAATCACCGCAGAAACACGCAATAGTTATTACATCCGTCCATATAAGGTTGGCGTCAGGAAAGGCATCCGACCGTAAAACAGGGCCAAATCCACATGTCGATATAGTTCATGACCGTGACCACACAGATGTAGGAAAAGCGATAGAAAAAGAAGAAGATTAGCAAACTACTCGTATTTAAAATACACCGTAAATGTTTTTCTCAGTTACCATAATCGTGTACTTCAATAACGGCTTTCTGGCATGTAATGCTGTGTCATATTGAAAATCCATATATTGGAAAATAATTCAACTAACGCGGTATTATTGCTTCGAAATTCGATGTTGCACTACATACTTGGGAACCTGTTCCACATTCTAGCTTCTTGTCAACGTTACAACCTATTGTCAAGTGTGTGACACACCTCGTTTTGCCCAGATTCATTTGTCTAAAATGCTAATAAGTTATGCCGTCCACTACAAGTGTCTCTTACCATTAAAATATCAACTTTGTGAAATGTTGCTCTAGAACACAAGGATCTTCTTGTTGGTGATGCCTTCGTTTCATTCCCATGGACACTCAGCTCTAATCTATACAGAATTATGTTGCGGTACTTACATGCTGTAAGACTTCAATACTGAACACAATGAGCATCTTCCAGTATCCAGCATTCCAGTATCTTACTTACTAATTTCTTAACTGCAACGTTGAAAAGCCTTATGCTTAGAAAGTGAATTTACAATTATTAATCTCATACTAGTTCAAAACTCAAGAAGACTTTTTTCCTTCTCGATAGCTTCCAAATATTCCCCATATTTACGTAATGCGTTTTCGTACTCTTCTATTTCCAATCCTATTACACTCAGCTGTCTATTATATTTAATACAGACTCTCACAAGTTCATAATTCAATGACTCATTAAAACATGACAACCTATTCCAAATGTACTCTTTCATATGATGAGCAAAATGAGATAGTTCTAGTTCTAATTCTGCTACCACCTAATCCTATCCATGTAACTAGATGATTCACGAGCTCTGTATGTTGTCGTTCAGTTTTTCTGAGAGACTATCTTACTCCAAACTTTGCTTAGAAGGCCTAATGATATTCAACCTCTTCCACCCTATCTCAACGGGCTCTCATCTTGGGAGCGTGGATTAGGTCCCTAGCTGAGTCTGTTATTGCATTCCACTTACTTCTGCCAGGCTCCTCACTTTGATCTTTCCTATCTGACATTCCTTGGACAACTATAGTTCTCTTCCGACCTCAACGATATTAGCTTTACGAGGCCTAGACACTTTCATTTTCACGTATTTTGTTACCCTTTAGTTCCTCTTACTGATAACTGCAATCTCTCTTTTTTCATGTGACTAGTTTTAAAATAGGATGAATCTCCACTTGTACTTCATATTAAATCAGTACTGTAATCAGGACAGATGCTACTAATTGACTCCGTCAATTCTAGTTTCTTCTTTCCTTAGATCTCACTGATATTGACAGTGCGCTGGATCGAATTTAGTGCTACTTGAGGAATTTTCAAGAATAGTTCCACCTTTTTTCCAGCTTCAAATGGAGTCCGCCTTTCATAACATTAAGGTGAATCTTACTTAAACAAAGAAGTCATGATTTTTGGAATTTAAAGTTACTGACACAAAGAGAATCTTCTATAACTATTGACGTGTGGTGACGAGCTGAGGGAGTTCTTTCTGTTTGTGAGACCCATTTCACAGTTTTTTCTGCCGTTAGACGAGAGAAAAGCAAACTAACGTCTGACGAGCAGGTGCACAAACTTCTTAAGTTAAACAAAGAATAAAACTCGACTCAGACTAACCTGCCATCTGGAGCGGTCAATGGGAGATGTCTCCTTGGGGAAGTCCGATAGGAAAATCAGATGGCGTAAACACTGCTCCTTAGCGAACTGATGTTTATTATCCTTCGCGCAGTCGTCTTGGATTAGATCATTTCCACGTGTGCTTGTAGGCCTATCTGTATGTCAATTACGATCCGCTTAAAGTATAATGCTGTTCGAACAGTGTTGACACCTAAGAACTGTGGAATTGTGCAGTAGCGTAATAAAATATGTTGGTGTTTTAATTTTGTACTTGTTAACTACACCTATTTATACAAAGTAACTATGGCTGTTTATCACTTCGGAAAACGTTCTGATTGCCATATGATTAACTAGTATACTTATGACCAAAGGACCTATGTTTTGCCATGCGTCTTTTTTATAATATTAAATCAATTTAGTATTAATTTCTCTATGGGAAACGTTCTATTCGAACTTTTAGATTTTCATAATTTTATGTTGCTGCCAACTATAAAAGAAATTCACCAGTCCTGTGGATGGTCTCACAGCCTGCGTTCGTATGATTTCTGTCCTGGAGGTTTTGTATTTCTTACCTGGAACTAGGCTTGGAAAAATGTCTGCCTTAGCTTGAAGAATCACGGATTACAATCATTTATACAGTAGAAATATGAAGCCATAGAGGGTCGTGGGCAACTGAAGTCAACCAGGCTTCCGAGTTCATGGATGCTCATTACCATGAATACCTTGGACTGTAAAGGAGATGAGTGACTCAGCTGACATACAATTTTTGCAGTAAGAGTTGGAATACTGGTTCTATATTTCAGAACTACTTTCTAATTTTGACAGTATTACATAATAAAATTAAAGGCATAATCAAAATATTTCAAATTTAAAAAATAATGTTTTGGACTTTAAATCGCGGAGTATATTACACATCGTATTATTGTAGCAAATTTCTTGTTGCCTCATGCCCTGAACATAAAATAAATAAAAGTTAATAGATGAAGTTGATATAGGAACTACGTAAATATTAAAAGAGGTTACTAACCTTTTCACTCCCAGGTACCTTCCCTGTTGATATATGTTCTATCCCAGGTTATTTCAGATATTTTGACACTAGATGAAATAGGCTGATATTTACACCTATTTACAAGATTTTAGGACGAATATGACATTAAAACATTATCTGTTCAATTTTCATCTAAATTTCACGACTATTTCAATGCTCGGGTTACTCCATATGAACAGGTTGATTGTTCGCTTCCTCCTCCTCCTCCTCCTCCTCCTCCTCCTCACCTAGAGATAAATCACTCCTACTATAACTTTCTACAGAATCATTCACTGATATATAACCTTCACTGTCCTCGTTATAGTCCGAATCATCATCGTTACCTAAAACATCATCTTCCATTTAACTCTGCTTACTAGTGGATGCAGCCATCTTGCTCGACTAAAGGCAGCTGTCAAAGAAGAAGAGACTAAAAACGGGACTGGGAGAGAGCGTGAAATTTGAAATACGAGTTAACTCGTAGTTGGGACAGCAGAAGTAACACAGGTTCCCGAGTTAACTCGGAAGTGGGAGTGGAAGAGCTAATAACATCTCTGGTTATTCTGTACGTCTGTTCTAATCGACCGATTTGCTGCATTCTTGTTTTATTCTCTCCGGAATCACCTGCCGGTGATTCATGAGACATTGATAGCTCTGTAAGTTCAGCCAACTTTGAGTAATAATGAAATAAAGTCATTAAATGATCACTCCAATAATGTGAGGTGAAGGCTTACCATAACCCGTAATACATTCTGTACTTAGCACGTTGCTAAGCGACTAACACTTTCATTAATATTCTTATAGATGTAACTAGCAAATGTACCCTTGCTTCGCTACAGTACTCTACATTGTATACGGATATCGAAGTAAATTAGTGCACATGAAGTGAATAAGATTTTTAAATTGGGTTTGTCTTGGCTTTATCCGAGAATCAGTATTGTGAAATCCACAGACGTTGTTTCCAATGAAAGTGTGATTTGCGGAATTGCGATGATAACGGCAAGTCAACTTGTTTACTGCAATTCACAACGAAGAAGGTAGTTTTCATTTAACGGCAGACCCCATTGCCTAGTGCGCGGCCAAAATCGATTTGGGGAGGTTTCATTACAATGGAAGACCCCAATTCCTATTTTCAGATAGATTACAGTTGAGGAACTTTTATTATATTTGCAAGGACTTTCCTTACTGCCAGGTAAAAGTGAGTTGCGTTCTTATCTTTATAATGGCAGACGCATTTTCTAATGACAGTCAGCTTCCTGCCAGTCACACCAAGTTGGTGAGATTCCATTATAATAGCAGGCCACTATGCCTATCGTCAGTCACATTTTAGATGGGTCAATTTGTTTATAATGGAAGACACCCTTGCCTACTCACAAACAGGATCGGGTAAAATAGTTTTGAAAAAAAATTGCACGCTCCCTAGAGTTCTGCTAGTCGAATCGAGAAGGGAATTTTGCATTAAAATAGTGCAAAAGAGATGGAGGACGACCCCATTCTTACTGCCAGTCAAAGTCGATGTGGGGAGGACTGAAAACAATAGCAGAAGCCCTCCTTCTGACAGTCACTATCGATTTGGAATGTGTTTAATACCAATGGCAGACAAACCCTTTCTAGATTGCTACAAATCGACGTCAATGAAAGAATATAGCCGTCATACGGAAGTATAAGGATGTTAACCATCATTTACAGAATAACTGCTGCTAAACGGTACATCAAAATGAAAAACGGATTGTACGATAAGACGCACTTTCTGGCCATATCTTGGGTCATCAGCTACTCCCGTACAAGTTTCAAATTTCTGAGATTTCTCGTAGTGCCTCATTAATTCACGTCTTTTTTCATTTTTTAATATTTATATATACATCGCTCCAGCCCGACTTGCTTTTATATATATAGATGACAGATAAGCATGAGCACGTTGAAAAGTGCAGACTTCCCCTTCGAGATTCATAACTCCTAAACGGTGCATGACATTAAGAAACGGTTTGCGCCATCAGGCGCCTCATTTATCGCTCTACATGTTGCTTTCTATACCATTTCCTCGTATTGCCCCTATTTAGTGGGTAAATTGAGTTCAAAATTTGAATAGGGTGAAATTTGGGTACATTTGTAACGTTTTACATTACTTTTTGCCTAATTATATATAAGCTAGAATCATGAAATTTGGTCCACATATGGCCCTTGATTGTGCCAGTGAGCGAACCCAACTTGATGATCCTATCGTTCATATAAGTGTGTCAAACAATGAAATATACTTGTAAAAATCACCAAATTTACGAAGAATCCAGAAATACGGCCAAATCTAACGTATAAGGCAGAGAGATAGGACAAAATGTCATAGGACCAAAGTTGTAGATCACTCCGAATTGAATGGAGATTGTGCCATCCGTTTTGTGATACGACTTACCGTTTAGCCAACAAATAGCTCAAAAGGAATGTCTGCACAGTCATTAAAATTGCCTCCATATTTCGATATCTTTGGGGGGTAAAAAGTGAAAAATTTGCACATCTTGGAATTTTTCCGTCGGGTAGGGACCAAAAGCTATAATTTTTACCAAATTTCAATTTTCTACCTCGTCTGGCAGGTTGTGCCGCCATCTTGATTTGGGGGACGGGGGATAAAAATTAGGAAATTCCCGAAAATTTTTAAGCCCACGAAACCTATAGGTTGTCGTTTTGGATAAATTAGACGACTGCGTTCTTATGCTGAGCCCAAAATTTGAGGCCCCCCAGCGTGCCCCCTTGAGGGAATTTTGAGAATTTTCGATTTTTCTAGGGATCCTGGGGTCATCAGCTTCTCCCGTACCAAGTTTCAAATTTCTGAGATTTCTGCAAGTGCCTCGTTAATTCACTTTTCATTTTTAAATATTTATATATACATCGCTCCAGACCGACTTGCTTTTATATATATAGATGAGGGATAAGCATGAGCACGTTGAAAAGTTCAGACTTCCACATCGAGATTCATAACTCCTAAACGGTGCATGCTATTAACAAACGGTTTGCGCCATCAGGCGCCTCATTTATCGCTCTACATGTTGCTTTCTATACCATTTCCTCGTATTGCCCTTATTTAGTGGGTAAATTGAGTTCAAAATTTGAATAGGGTGAAATTTGGGTACATTTGTAACGTTTTACATTACTTTTTGCCTAATTATGTATAAGTTAGAATCATGAAATTTGGTCCACATATGGCCCTTAATTGTGCCAATGAGCGAACCCACCTTGATGATCCTATCGTTCATATAAGTGTGTCAAACAATGAAATATACTTGTAAAAATCACCAAATTTACGAAGAATCCAGAAATACGGCCAAATCTAACGTATAAGGCAGAGAGATAGGACAAAATGTCATAGGACCAAAGTTGTAGATCACTCCGAATTGAATGGAGATTGTGCCATCCGTTTTGTGATACGACTTACCGTTTAGCCAACAAACAGCTCAAAAGGAATGTCTGCACAGTCATTAAAATTGCCTCCATATTTCGATATCATTGGGGTGGGGGGGTAAAAAGTGAAAAATTTGCAAATCTTGGAATTTTTCCGTCGGGTAGGGACCAAAAGCTATAATTTTCACCGAATTTCAATTTTCTACCTCGTCTGGCAGGCTGTGCCGCCATTTTGATTTGGGAGGACGGGGGATAAAAATTAGGAAATTCCCGAACATTTTTAAGCCCACGAAACCTATAGGTTGTCGTTTTGGATAAATTAGACGATTGCGTTCTTATGCTGAGCCCAAAATTTGAGGCCCCCCAGCGTGCCCCCTTGAGGGAATTTTGAGAATTTTCGATTTTTCTAGGGATCCTGGGGACATCAGCCTCTCCCGTACCAAGTTTCAAATTTCTGAGATTTCTGGAAGTGGCTCATTAATTCACTTTTTTTTTTTCATTTTTAAATATTTATATATACATCGCTCCGGACCGACTTGCTATTATATATATTGATTTTCATTCTTAGTAATGCCACTGCATGCAGCCATATTTGATTACTACCTGTCAAGACAGAGAGTATACACTTCCTTTGATCATTGAAGAGTACTATTCTCTGTTATATACTCTTTGATTCTCTGCCCTTCCCCAGCTTCTAAATATACTCGATATATGGCAGAATGTTCCTAATAACTTACATGCTGCTAAGAGACGACAGTTGACGTACGCACAGACGGGAAGTTATCAAGTTGTTTAGCCTTCTGTATGACCATCAATAAAGCGCAGGGACTAACTCTTGAAAAAAGTGGGCGTCTACTTACCTGAACCAGTATCCAGTCACAACCAATCGTATGTTGCACTCTCTCGGGCAAGATCGCCGTAAAATGTTAAGTTCCAGATACGCCCGAATAGTCAAAGCACAGTGAATATCGTACGGAAAGAAGTGTTATAAACTACATTACGAATGAATCAATTATTATATACCGGTATTACATGTTTATAATACTACTAAAAAGGGCAGGCAAACAATGTGACTACGGCAGGCATATCAAGACGAGTTATCTGAACTATTTATAACAAATGCTGTGGAGCAGGGCGGGTGCACTAGTAGGCCTATATCTTTAAACTAATAGTATGGACACATTTTTTATCGCGATGCGCCGTATGTCACCAAGTACTTCTCCGTGGTTTTCATTACGATATTTTGTTGCTGATCCAATAAAATTATCTTCTAGGCTTGGAAGGACCGTTTAACATCGCAGGAAGTCATCGGCGCATATTTAAAAAAATAAAACTAGCTGGATGAGATATATTCCAGGGGCTCTTCCTCTTCGCCACTAATGATCTTGCAAACAGCTTGAATAACCTATATTTCGTTTGAAGACTGCATAGAGTTTGTTAGAAGCTCTGACCAATGGGTGACACCTAACCATCCCCGATACTGAGAATGGTTTAGTGCTGTTGTATGCAGTTGAGGCACTCACACAGGAAAAGGGTTAGAAATCAGAATTTCAAAGGAATTTCAAATCCAGCTTTAGCAATTGGAGTATATTCTATATGAGATGAAATTCGCCAGTTATTTTATTATTATCTAAAAATTAAACGAGCTGATACAATTGTCAGTTTTTTAAATAATTACCGAGATATGCACAAGAACGTTACATTCTTTATATCATATGTAAAAATATGTACTATTACTAAGAATATGAAAAAATATGTGAAATGAAGCAAAATACAAGATTCCAAAATAAATCTACATTAAAAGTCAAACCCATTATTTCGTAAGACGAGAGGAAACGAAGATCAGAAAGAATGATGAAATACTGGGCACTAAGAAAAAAAAAACAGCACACAGAGAAAGAACTAATTCAACGTACCTCAAAGAAGTTGAAACGAAAGAAGAAGAAACACAGGTATAACCATATCAGAACCACAATTCCCCGACATGTTTCATTTTCAGTTGTGTACTAGTAAAGGAATGAAATATGTAATTACATAAGAATCCGGACCATAGTCATGATCTATGTAGGCCCTACTCCAAAAACACATGGTCCAGGGCATGATGGCCTACTGTAAGTGACATCTGAAGTTTGGACAATAGTTCTTATTGCATCATAATGCACTTTTCAACTGTAAGCGATGGAAATTCTGGATAGAATTCGGGTGCTCTCACCCACGCTACTCGTAGGAAGTACACAAATATCGACCGCTACGATTCGATCTTCGCGAAGAACAACGAGTTTTATGGATCGTTCAATGAGCACTGGTAGAATAATAATAATAATAATAATAATAATAATAATAATAATAATAATAATAATAATAATAATAATAATAATAATAATAATAATAATAATAATAATATGTACAAAAATGCTACATTTAAATACCAAATGCATATCTATATACAGTACATTATAAAATTGTCCCCCCGTCGGTGTCTGTGTTTCTACGGATTAATCTCGAGAACTACCGGTACCGAATGGATTTTAACCATTATATACAGCATTTACTGACGAAGGTCTGAGTGTTTCAAACAGTCATCTATAGCAAAAGGGGGACGAGCAATAGCGATTTTAATTAATGCATTCAAAAAATTAAACGGCCATCCGAGCCTTTCTTTGCTTTATGGTGCCTAAATCGTTAGCGATAGGCCTCAGCTATGTGTAGAAGAATTTTTGAGTATAAAGAACTCATATATTAAAACAATCTTTCTAAGAATTGATATATATTGCCCACCTGATCAATGTAACGAAATATTACCACTTAAATGGTCTGTCTAAAACTTATGTCTAAAGGACATATTTCGGCTTATTTTAAGGTCATCTTCAACTTGATGTACAGGAAATAAGACACACATATAAAGCAGCACTAGACTACATAGGAATAAAACTAATAATAAAGATTTTTTCAGTTTAAAATAAAAACTAAATTGTTTAAAATATTTGTCATTGTCCAGTCTTGCTGTGATTAAAATTAGTGCTGATTTTACTAGAAATAAGTCCAGAGTTGAATAATAATTGGTTTGATGGAGGAGTATCGTTAAAATCAGTATTGGTCGTCAATGTCGGAAAGTGAAATTTAAATTCCGCGTTTCTTCAATGAAGAATAAAAATGTTGAGCAGGTATCTAAAGAGGAAATAAAAAATAACAAATTTATTACTTAAAGAACTCGTACAAAAGAGTCCGTGACGGTAAATACATATCTGTAAAAGGTAGCCCTGACTTACCGATTTTATATTTTATTTATACCCCATAACACATGGCACTACAGCCCTTGAAGGGTCTTGGCCTAACAAGCGATCACTGCTCAGCCCAAAGGCCTGCAGATTACGAGATGTCGTGTGGTCTCGGCCTCTCGGCCGTTATTCTTGGCTTTCTAGACCGTGGCCGCTATCTCACCATCATATAGCTCCTCAATTCTAATCACATACGCTGAGTGGACCTCGAGCCAGCCCTCAGGTCCAGGAAAAAATCCCCAACCTGGCCGGGAATCGAACCCGGGGCCTCCGAGTAAGAGGCAAGCACGCTACCCCTACACCACGGGGCTGGCATATTTCATGTAGTTGCAGTGAAAAATCAAACGTAAAATGAGAAATTATATTGTGAGATTAATCACGTAATACTTATCGAAATACATTGCTTATTCACGTCAATAATCTTAAGATACCCCTTACCGTAAGTAATTTGTATGTACGATTTAGGAGTAACCGTGAAGGTACAGGAATGGAAAAAATCGCATGCGGAGAAGTACGTTATTTGAGAGGCAGACAGCCAGAAGGAGCTTAGTAAAACACCGCATTCACCTACGTACCGAACATAAGTTACATGAGGGGAATCACCGAATAAGTTATCGCTGCTAGCTCTGTACTCGGGACAGGTGAGCTCGAATTCCCGTCGGCCATTCTCAATATGGTTTTCCGTCGTTTCCCATTTGAACTGCCGGCAAATTCCGGAATGGTAACCATTCTCAAGGCCACGGCCGCTTCCTTCCTATTCCCTTCCCATACAATTACACCACACCCACAGATAACATCCTGACACAGAGGTAGATGTAGCGCCGGGAACCTCAGCTGCAGAACCGGTGAGCCGAGCATATCCTCGGACACTTCTGGCACCAAAATAAACAGGAAGAAAACAACTAATGTTGTCTACAAGAAAAAGTTTTAAAACCTTTCACCATAAATTTAAAATTGTTCACATGCAAAGCTGAGGTGGATCTCTAATAATGATGATATAGAGGGATAGTGAAGCTGCTAATAGTAAACACGCGCCTTGAGGTTAATCAATTTACATTAGCTATCGGATTATTGTGAACAGCATTAGTAAATTAATTCTCAATCGAATTACTTCAGCATTCAGCTCCGTAAAGTGGCACATTATTTTCATTACATTAGCTCCTCCCGCAGTTCATATTCTCGGAGTTTTATAATTATTTTTATATCGTCTTTCACATAAATCATATAAAAAATGAACGCAACGGCAAACAAGTGAAGGCAGATGTAATTAATTTTGGATTATTTTAAATATGCATTCTTCTTTCGAACTAGGTTGTATATTCTTTGTCAAGTCGACTGTCCGAGGTGATCAGTCTCTAAGGAATCGAGGGAGAGGCTCTTGCATTTGGGAGATAGTGGGTTCGAAATAATATTTAGGTCTATTATTTGCTATTTTCAAATTCTTAGTAGGCTTTGCTCAAGGACGTGGCCCGTGTTATTTCGTTCACTGTTCAAGCGACACTAGTGCTGGGAGAGGAGGCAGTCCTCCGAGTGATTGAATCGGTTGTAGCAAGTGAAGCGCTCCACCGGTATTCTCCGGTACTACTGCGGAGAATTGCGGAGGTATACGGAGGGTAGCGGAGGAAACGGAGCGAACGTGCTCTGCTCATTCAGACAAAATACTCCTTCCTCTCAGTTGCTGCGTGTGACGGGTGAACTTTCTGGCACCGTTACCTTCACTGTATAGCTAATGCCAAGAGAACCATCAGTTGTTCGGAAGTTTTTCGATGCAGAAGGCGATCAGAAGAAATCTGCCAAGTGCAAATTATGTGCACGTAGTTTTTCAACGGGAAGCGGCACATCTAATTTATTTGATCAGTTAAAGATGAGTCATAAGCAGTGTTTGGAACCAACAACTGAGCAAAGTAGCGAGGTGTACGCCCCAGGCAGTCAAGGGCATAAGCGCTTGAATCGGAGTGTGGCTATGTTTGTTTCTATAGGTATGCAACCGCCCGAAATTGTCCGGGATGAAAGCTTCAGGAAGTTTGTTAACGTTTTAAATCCGAGGTATGAACTACCATGTCGCCGAACTCTGTCTGAGGTAGGTGGAAAATAACCTCATATTGCACCATTTATTGTACAATATTACAATTAATTGCCAGCTATTTCTGTGATCGATACCTATGTTATATTAAATTTTTCTTTGGGAATTCTAGGCGAAATACACGACGAAGTACGCAATAATCTGAAAATCGAACTGGCAGTCTATATAGCTTATCCCTTTCTCAAAACCAAGCATATGACAATTTTTCAGGTTGAAGTCGAGCTAAGGACTACGATCCAAAGGCGTGATAGGCTATAAGCAGCAGCAGAAAGTTCTACATCGTTGGAAGAAAAGCCTGCGGCAGGAAGAAACGAAGGCAGACGTAATCTCTTAGCGTTTTTGGATGCAAAGCTGGCCCAGAAGCGACGTGCTGCGACGCTTACGTCGAATACCACGATACTACTAAGGCACTACGTGGAATTAGAGCCAGAGCATAGGTTGACTGACCCTGTCAAGTACTGGGCTCAAATGGCGAACCAATCTAATCTGCTTCATGAAATAGCTGGATACTACCTTTATATTCAAGCTACCTCTGTCCCAGCTGAGAGAATGTTTTCTGCTGCCGGGCAAATAATCATAGCAAAAATAAATGCTTTATCGCCAGAACGAGCAAACACTTTGCTTTTCTTACATGGAAACTAAATATTTCTTCAAGTAACGTATGTAGCCTTGAACTTCGTTTCTTCTTGACTGAAACATTTATTTATTTATTTATTTATTTATTTGTTTATTTATTTATTTATTTACTTGTTTATTTATTTGTTTATTTATTTATTCATTTATGTCTTTGTTTGGTGTATGTCTGTGGCTCCGAAGTAATTTTGTGTATTTATTATGAGGTTGCCTTTTTATAACATACTTCTCTTTAATATACCAAAAATTATGAATTATTTTTACATTAAATGATGTATCGGTATTATATAGTATACGGTAGTTTCGTCATTCAAAACAACACTACTACATCTGTTGCTTAAAAACGGTACCATACGTAACAGTCCAACGGCTTGGCCGCGTTGACACTCTACTTAAAATAGGTCATACTAAAACAAACTACTCCGGTACTACCGCTCCTTTCCTTGCATAACGGTTTTATCGGAGGAAGCGGAGGCAACGGAGGTAATCGGAGATACCGATTCATGTTGCGCGAACAACTGCTCCGCTCCTACCGCTCCTTTCCCAGCACTAAGCGACACTGGCTGAGTGACAGAAGACTAAAATCCTATGGTTTCCCCTTCGTCAACCCCTCTTACATCGCGTTCTGCGGCTGGCCTAAGTGCAGGGGTTTCGCCCGACACAGCCCACGTGGCCGCCTAGTCATCAGCTAATTGGATGACCTGGTATTTTACCTCTAAGTCTAGATATTCACTTAAGTATAAATACAATTCAGTACTAAAAGGAATACATAATATGTCACAATTGAATGAACATTTTAATATATTTTTGTATTTAATATTTCAAATTCAGTAATAATTTTTAAATGTTATTGGTTTTACGTCCAACTAAGTACTTAAACGGTTTTCGGAGACGCCGAGATGCGGCACTTTTCCCAGCAGGAGTTATGATATGTGCCAGTAAATCTACTGACACGAGACGGACGCAAATGAGCACCTTCTGATACCAGCAGTTTGAGCCGGGATCAAACCCAACTATTTGAGCTCCAAACGCCAGCGCTGTACCGTCTGAGCTATTCAGCCCGGCTTCAGATTAATTATGGTGTTGTCCCTATTTCTTGTAGTAAGGATTCGGGTAATATCTTCTTGTTCTTGCAATACAATTTTTTGGGAATTCGAAACATTGGCATTAGTAGGCCTATTCTTTGTTTGCTAAAGGTTTAAGTCACAAGTTTTGGGTGACGATACGATAGGAAGGGGCTAGACCTGATAGAAATAGGCCATGGCCTTTAGGTATATTCCCTGTATTTTCCTGGTGTGAAAATGAGAAACTACGGAAAACCATATTCAGAGTTGCCGATGGTGGGGTTCTGCAAGCTTACAATTACGCGGTCCATACCAAGCAGCCTGCTCGCTCTGTGCACTGGAACTTCTAACGATCTCTTTCCATATTTATCCAATAATAATAATAATAATAATAATAATAATAATAATAATAATAATAATAATAATAATAATAATAATAATAATAATAATAATAATTCCTGGCATCTCTTATATGTTCAACGATTCAGTCTACGAGTGGAAATGTCACGTTCTTCGCAAAAAATTTGTTCCATGACCAATTGAAAGTCAAAGGTGTCGTGTTTGGGGTAGGCTACGGACGGGCACTTTGGAAGCGATATTTGAATCAGCACAAATCAAAGTTAACTACCATTATTTGTCCTCAATTAATTTTAAACAGCTAGAAAATACACATGAAAGTTGCATGGTCAATCCTGTGCTAAACATAATTAAACTTAACCTATTCCAACAGAAGTATTTTTGAGACTTGATCGGGAAGACAAGTTATAAGAAAGCCTAGGTGTGGGCGGAAGAGCGTATTAACCGAATAGTAATGTCACTGGTCTCAACAACAAGGTGATCGCGAATCGAATCTTGGGCAATGCATGTGGGAATTTAGGAATTTAAAGTAACGTTCTTATGGTTCGGATTCAACAAAGCTACAAACACGTCTGTCTCGCTCTGGAACATGCCAACCATCTGCATTTGGAATTGAACCGACAACCAACTACCATATTATAAAAATGGTTATAAAACCAGGCGTATCACAGCATGCAATAATGTGCACGAGTTCCGCAGATAAAGGAATGTCCTCAGTTCCGTGCTTGAATTAGGTATTCACTGTGTAAATGTACTTCACCCTGGACTAGTCTACTGCATGCCTGCTCTGTGTTTGAACTGGCCCTAAGGGCAGCAAGAAAGTCCAACACAGAGTAAAGTGAAATACTACATGCTGCGTGGCGCTTTGACCTGGAGATTTAATGATGGTCCAGTTGTTTGATGTGGCTAGCGAACAGCAGGCTATTTTAAATACAGAAACAGGTCACAGGTACATACAATAATGTCACTTCAAATGATTTTAAAGCACAAGAAATAATTCGTCTATATATATAGTGTATCAGAACTAAAGTAACAAAAAACTCAGGCATGCTCTTCTTTTTATGTTAAGAACGATGATGTAATGGGATTGACGGAGAACTATTTTCTTTTAGAGATAATGAGGTTACTTTCTTATTTCCGGGCGTGCGATTCAAATTGACGAACTTGCCATAGTTGCTATGCCAGAGCACAAGGAAGGAGATTGGGAGGGAGGGGATGTGGGGCATATGGTGGAGACAGAGATAATGCTCCGCACGTATGCACAAGTTTCCTCGTTCGACTCGTACGGAATTGTCCTAGTCTCTTACGGGCAATATCCACAGTTCGCTTATTAAACAGCCGTAACTGCACACACAGCACAAGAACGCACTGTGATGAAGACACATTTGTCAGTCAAGGAATGCACCAGACCGCTTCTCCACTCATCTGTTGGTCGTGGTAACGTTCCTTACTATTTAACATGTTGGAAGATGCAACGCAGCCGCCGCACAGTTGTTTACTCTTTCACTCACAACATTGTAAATGGAATGAAGTGCTGAACGAAGGAAAAAATACGCCCAATGGTTTGATTACAATAGATGTGTAGTGTATCGCAAACGACCTGTGTACTTGGTACAAGTTTATCTTCTCTTTCTTCGCATAGTAGTTAATTTGTGCAGAAAGAAATATACACTGCCTATTGGGACTGGGGAGCGACTATACGAAACGAACGAGAAACTTGTGCACTTCCCCTCCCTTCCCTTCCCACTGACACACAGCAACAGGCTCTCTGGCATAGCAAATACGGCAAGTTCTTCCGTTTTAATTACGCGCCCGAAATAACCTCATTCTCTCGAAAAGGATTTTTTCCCCGCCGATTGCACCATCGTTAACATAACACGAAGAGCATCCCTAATACTTTTTTCGGTATAGGTAGCAGGTAGGGACCCTCTTTGGAGGCAGCTCTACCCAGAGAGTGGCGCCTCTGCCTATGAGAGTCCCAGAGCATACTGACCCGGCGTGTAACATGTGGTATGGGCCCCAGCTCAGGGTTACGAGTGAAGAACTCAACGACATCTGCGGCGGAGAAGGTGGACTTCGGTACGGTGGATGGCGGAAGAGGCAACCTTTGACTCGGGTACAGTTTAAAGGAACCCGGCGACCACCGCTGTAAGTGGTCCCCCTCTACAAAGGGCCAACAGCTTCTTATGAGGGTGGATGAACGGGTGGAGGAAAGGGCACCCTCTTATCCTCGGAGTGAGAAATCACCCCTAGAGGTAGATGAACTTACTGGAGGTCAACAGCATAGGATGCGGAAGGCAAGGGGAAACCACCACATTAAAGACTCTTGTAGCATCCCTAGTCCCACTGGACAAATACTATTTATACGGCTGCTCCTGAGAAGAAATTCAATTCAGGAGTAATACGCCCACTTTCGGATCTCCGGGTGGGCCTGTATCCCGACAACCATGCGTTATGAAGATTGAATGGAATGGGAAGAAGAAGACATCTGGATTGTTGAGAATTGGTACTTGGAATGTCAGAACGATGAATGAGAAAGTTAAACTGGAGAATGTGAAGGAGGAAATGGAGAAATACAACATCAGTATTTTGGGATTACGTGAAGTGCGATGGGAAGGAGAAGGAGAGCTTGTATCTGGAGATTACAAGATGATTTATAAGTGAGGAGAGCACAGGCAAGGAGGTAGAGGACTATTGTATAGAGAAGTTCTAGATAGATGTATAATTAAGGTGATGCTTTTAAGTGATACGGTACTGTTGATGCACTGATCATTCAAGTGTATATGCCTACAACGGATGCGGAGGAGGAAGAGGTAGGCCGGATTCATGAGCAGATATAGGAGTTGTTTGAGGAGAATGGAAAATATCCAATAAGAACTGTAATGCTAAGATTGGAATAGTGTAGTAGGAAGTGGAAGACAGAGTAATGTGGTCGGACATTATGGATTAGGGAGAAGAAATAAAAGAGGAGAAAAGCTTCTGCAAGAGCCTGACATTTGGATTGCTAACACCTGGTATATGAACCAAAAACGGAGGCTGTATAAATGGAAGAATCCTGGTGATACAGCCAGATATCAGATAGATTTTATTATATTCAATCAAAGGTACATAAACAGCATCAAAATGGCTAAAACATTCCCTGGGGCAGATTCAAATAAAGACCACAACTTGCTAGTGGCAGACGTAAGAACACGACTGCAACATATCAGAAGTAAACACCCTGGAAGGAAGTGGGACGTAACAAAACTGAAGAATGAAACTGTCGGAACTTATCTAAGAAGGACTGAATAAAAGTGGGAAAAGAAGCTTTCGTAAAGGTGAGAGGGCTTTGACATCTAAGGCAATCCCTATTGGTTTAAGAAAGAGGTTTGCGAAGTGTTTTGTGTGGAGTGTAGTGTCATATGGAGTTGAAACATGGACATTAAGGAAGAAAGAAACAAAGTATTTGCAAAGTTATGAAGTATTGTTGTGGAGAAGAATGGAAAAAGTGAAGTGGATGGATAAAGTGAGAAATTACGAAGTGCTAAGAAAAGTCGGAGAGAAGAGACACCTGATGAAAACGACAAGGAAGAGAAAAATATCGTGGTATGATCACATACTACGTAGTTGTCTTCAACAGAGAGTGATGGAGGGAAAAATAGACGGAAGAAAAGGAAAAGGAAGAAGGTTTGGAATGTTAACAGATGTCAAACAAGGGAGAAGCTATGAACAACTGAAGCAAGATGCTCAGGACAGAGAATCATGGAGGATGTCTAGTTAATACCTGTATCAAGACAGATTCACAGAAGATGCAGAAGAAGTAGTTCTGATAAGCCTGTCTGTTTCATACTGCCAAGATTTTGGATTTGATTACTGTCAAGTTTGTTGGAATTGTGAAGGATAAGATAATTAATTGCTTTCCCTATCGTGAAAGACGGAAGACTTGGAGCCCTCATCCTCAGTCTTAACACTTGTTAAGCCAGGGTTCTCTGAATCGCTGTTAGTTGATGGTGAAAACAGAATGACGGAATCTAAAGGCTTATCACCAGTGGTATCTCTTCAATATTACCGACTTAGTGTATGAAGTTTCGTAGGATGTTAGTGTAAGTCAAATGCAGTGAACTCGCAGTTGCGATTAAGGGTATTCTGTTAGGAAGAACTGATCTCAGACGAATTAATATTTACACCGGCCTGATTTCAGACCGACTATTCTGTACGGTAGTGAAAACTAGGTAGACAGATAGGCTATCTTATAAAAAATCTGGAAGTGCCAAACATGAAGGTGGTGAGAATGACAGCTGCGACAAACAGGTGGAAAGAATGGCAGGAGGGTACACGCAATGAACAGTACAGTTAGGAATGAACTCGATGAATGAAAGAGGATATAAAGCTTCTTAGGCGGTGGGATCAAATGAAGTGAGCGGAGGAGGATAGGCTACCTAGGAGAATACGGGACTCGACCACCAGATGAGCATTAGCAGAACCTACTTTCCGCGCAAGAGGTAACATGGGAGTCTAATGGCGAGAGACAGAACAAACTCGATCATGTCCTCATCGACTGGAGGTATGGATCGGATATTATCTGGTTTTATAGATATGAGGGCGATTGAGACCGTGAATTAGGTGGAGCAGGGAGTACAAGCAGAGGGATCTGCTGCCTTTTGGGATGTGGAGGGATCCACAAAGGCAATGGGACTTCCCAGACAGAATGGGCAGCCATTCTAAGGTCTGAAAGGGAGCAGCCCTCCCCGCTGTCCCGGATGGTTGTGCGCTGTGCAAACGACCTAATCATGCAAAAATCCCTTGTTACGAGACAGAACAATAGTAAAAGCCGTATGGATTTAATGATGACGACTAAGCATGGAAAAGGAAATGTTGTGTTTGCCACCTGAAATGTACGGAGTATCCTCAGAGTAGGAGCCTTCACTAACCTGAAGGAAGTTCTCAAAAGCTAGAACATTTCTGTGGTCGCATTGCATGAAATTCGATGGAAGGGCGCTGACATCATGGACTCACGAAATTATACCATCTTCTACAGTGGAGGAGCGAGTAGCAAAGTTGGCATGGGATTCATGGTTGCCAAGAGACTCAAACCGGTAGAACTGGAGTTCAAGCCCGTGAACGCGAGATAGCGTTCGTTGAGACTGAATCACTCCCTGTTCTATGTGACAGTGTTTAGCGCGCATGCACCAAGTGAAGATACCCCTGAAGAAAAACAGGACGTCTTCTACGCTCCCCTTGACCGAGAGTACTCTGTTGCCACGCACCACGACGTAAAGATCATTCTTGGCGACAAGGCCAGCTATTGAGCAGGAGAGTGCAATGACAACGGCCTCAGACTAGTGGACTTTGCCATCGACCATCAAATAAGCATTAACAGCAGTCCTCTCCGCACAAGAGGATCCATACAGTAACATGGAAGTCCCCCAATGGCGAGAGACAGAACCAGATCGACAACGTCCTCATCGAACAGAAGCATAGATCGGATATTATGAATATGAGGACGGTGAGAGGTGAGAATCACTACTTGGATCACTACTCGCATAGCGAGCATCAGAAAAACTCACGTCAAGAAGCCGAGGAGGCTCGATGTCGGAGCCTTGAAGAATAATACCGCCACCAACGATGGGTACAGGGAGGTGGTCTGAGCAAAGTTTGCAGATCAGAGGAAAAGACAAGAAGGCACCACCGCAGAAGATCTATGGAAAACAATCCAGAAAGCCATCACGTACACGCTGACAGAATCTGTAGGTTACAAGAACCACGTGTAAGATCCGAGTGGTCATCTAAAGGAGGACCAAAGTAAGGGACAAGGTCAACAAAAGAAGAGTACTATGCGTCGAGGTTGGAAGCAAAGAGGAAGAAAAGACGGGCAGAGAAGTAGAAGCTCGAGGCAAACGAAGAGCTGTAAATAGATAAAGAATGGATTCAAGCCCGGAACATCATACTACAAGGACAACAGGGGTCTTTTGGTTGAAGAGAAGGAGAACCTGTCACGATGGGTGCAGCATTTCGAAGAACCTCTGAACACAGACGAGGTGGAGAGAAGGATACCTTATCAGGTGGCGGCTGGACACTCATCTACAGACAACGAGCATGAGCCAGTCCCCGAAGTGACGAGGAATGGGGTCAAGGAGGAGATGATTATGTTGTTGTTTAAAGGGGCCTAACAACTAGGTCATCGGCCCCTAATGGTACGAGGTGTAACGAAATGCAAATTAAAACTTTGAAATGCATCCATTGACTAAAATCTGAAACGAATGGTGATGAGAAAATGATCGTGAAAGGGATCCAAAGGGGTCCAAAATCCAGGTCACCGGTCTCTCACGAAGGTACTAATCACTAGTGAAACAGAACCATGGTGTTCCTCCTACAGTGGTACTAATCACAGGTACGAAATAAGAGAGCGCCAGGAAAGGACGGCCTACCTGCAGAGCGGTAGACGAGCTTGTAGATAGCATGCACGCCCGGATCCGATCTGTATGGGAGAGCGAGGAGATGCTGAGAGAATGAAGCTCAGCCCTTATTTACAAGAACGGCGACAAGACGATGCGCAGCAACTACCGAGGAGTCTCACTACTCAGTGTGTGGCCTTCACGATCTTTTCGAAGGAGACTCGATACCTTTGCAGAAAGGCAGCTGGGAGACTATCAGTGTGCGTTTTGCACCACCAGCACCACCAAAATGTTATACTCCCGTCGCTTATGTAAACTTACCAACAGGATCATATTATGGGAACAGAACCTTCGAGAGCACCTACAAGAATATGGTATTGCAGCCAAAATTAGAAGTGTCCAAAAAAAACCACTTCTTAATCCTCAGTAACAATGCAACGTAACAGAAAAATAAACCATTTCTGTACAAGACATGAAGCTCGCAGGAGGGTTAGTAATTACAGCCAAGAAAGTCCATTGTTCGTAGTCTGGTGTCGTCTTCTTCTGAGTCGTCTACGCGCTGTGATTGCATAATTTATTTCAATTTCTCAAGATCTTTTCTCTTTATCTAGTATTCCTTTATCCTCCGGCTTTATATATATCAGTCTAGTTCTTCAGTTTAGTTTCTCCTCGGACAGTCCCTCACCACCACAGTGCAGGTACCATTGAAAATCCGTAGCCTGTTTCCAGTCATTCGACCGGGTCAGGAATGGATTGAATGAAGCTCCCATCTAGCGGTGACGATAGCAATTGTGGCAGCTGCCGAAGCCTGTCGCACTCCTCTGGGACAATGATTAATGACTGACAGATGAAATGATATTGCAGAGTGTTGCTAGAATGAAAGATGACAGGGTAGTCCGGAGTACCCGGAGAAAATACTGTCTCGTCTCCGCGTTGTCTAGCACAAATCTCACATGCAGTGACCGTGATTTGAACCATGAAACACAGTCGCCTGTGACACGGGGGCTCTGGAGGTACCATTAAATCCATGAAAATGGGGGGGAACTAGAGAAAAATATAAGAAAAGTTATATCCAAAATTTTAGAAGCATAATTACGTATTTTAGAAACATTGCAACATCTGTCTCGAAACGAACGGTGAATATTTTCAAAACCTGCAATGCTGATTCTGAACACTTTAGTTTCCTACGTCTTCTTTCTTGATCCCACGATTTTTGTGTGGCCTTATTGCATCAGTTCATATACCGTCACATATCCCACAATACCTGGTTTTAAGCAGACAATAGAGTATCAAGTGTACGGGGCTAATGTAGACCAAAGATAACTGAGCCCCTAGTGAACTTTACTCCCTCACTTCATTATCTCTCCACTAATACCTCTCTCATAAAGAGTTGTACAGCGCCCTGTAGACGACAGTCGAACACAAACTACTACAATATGCATGAAATACACGAAGTTTCAAAGCATGGAATTGCTTTCTTATTCTCTTCGCTCGCTGAAGTTATGGAACTTCATCAATATTACTCCTAAAGCTTCCCAACGCGAAAACGTTTATTGCTCATCTTTTCAGAAAGGAAACTACAATCGTATAAATAAATATATAAGAATAGTCTAGTAAAAGCAGTAACTTGTTCTTATTTGTTCTTATCGTAGTCCCCTGGGCTGCATAAGGCTACACACAGTTCGACAGCACGAGCCCGCTATTCCAACTAGAATTATTTCTCTGTCCTTTCTCTTATTTTATTACCTTATGTTTCCCATTAAATCCTGTTTTAATAAACCTGGAAACAGAATTACAACAGTGGAGAAAATTGCTCCTTTCGTTCATTATTCGGAACAAAAGTGTATGTTGTTACTGAAGTTTGATCCGCCAAGCAACGCAGTTAATTCCATTGGTGGTCGGTGCTTGCGTACACTGCTCGACGTTGTAGGATCAAAGTGTACTGGATGTACGATACGGAAGACGTATATTACGTTAAAAAACCAATTTTCGTGACAAGAGTTTCTCTATCTCATAAGAAGCGATGGCAGTTGAAAAGATTTAATTCATTACGATCTTCATCATCGTCATCATGTTCATAATCGTAGTACTCATACTAGTGAATCATCAAATTGCTGGGATATCCAAAAGCAGAGTTTTAGGTCCAGCAGACAATGTTGTTAGCACCACCCGGAGATCACGTGTAGGGTAATTTAAGGTTAAACCTACGGAAGTGAAGGTAATTGAGAACCCTTACTGCGACTGTGCAGACGTGCCCCAGACTCTCCAACATATCGCTATGGATTGCCCACTCCGGAAGTTCAACGGAACAATGCATGACATCCATGAGGCTACTGATGAAGCTGTCGCACCGACACAGATAGGTCTTATGGTCACGATGGGGCAGGAAGGGGCTAGGAATGGGAAGGAAGCGGCCCTCGCCTTAATTATGGTACAGCCTGAGCATTTGCCTGGTGTGAAAATGGGAAACCACGTAAAAGCATCTTCAGGGCTGCCGACAGTGGGGTTCGAACCCACTATCTCCCGGATACGAACTCACAGCTGCGCGCTCCTAACCGCACGGCCAACTCACCCGGTAGCATGATGAACATTCAACTCATTCTACATCATGCGATCTAAGTCTCATTCTATACGTTTTGAGACTACAGTATGAATATTCATGTAAATCATTTTTATCATTGTTTGTAAACTTGTATCCCTTTACCGTACGAACTAAAGAAAATCATCATCATCATTATCATAATAGTTTCGTCCATTTAAGACCTCGGTTAATATTCGCACTAGCCAGCCTTTCTGGATTTCCGGTATCTTGATGGATAATGAAATTCACCGAGCAAGTTGGCCGTGCGTTTAGTGTCGCGTAGCTGTGAGCTTGAATTCGGGAAATGGTGGGTTCGAATCCCACCGTCGGCAGTCCTGAAGATGGTTTTCCATTGTTTCCCCATTCTCACACCAGGCAAATGCTAGGACTGTACCTTATTTGAGGCCACGGCCATTACTTTCCAAATCCTAGTCCTTTCCCATTCTTGCGTCACCGAAAACCTTCGCTGTGTTAGTGCGACGTTAAACCACTAGCAAATATTAAAAAGTAAAAAACACATCGGTTATCAGCCTCATGAACATTTTGTGTGTGGGAACTGTATTCTTTTTTACAATTGGATTTACATCACATCGGCACAGATAGGTCTTATTGCGATGATGTGATGTCGATGTCCATGTCTAATAATAATAGTAATAATAATGAAGGGCACTTTGATACAGAGAATTTCAGAATCTGAAAGAGCAAACCTCCCATGAAAGAGAAACTACCTCTCCTGGGATCCGTATTCGGCATACACCATTCCGTACTAGACTCAGTCAATGACTTTACTTCTCCCAACGAAAGAGTCTCTCTGCTTTCCGTTAAAATAGCTAATAAAGCTTACACATTGATCCACGTGCACGCTCCCACAAATCAGCACAACAAGACTGACCCTGAAACTGTGGAAAATTTCTGGAAAACTCTACAACAGGGCCTCTCAGGGTGCACTGTGCACGGTGCAAAAGACGACTTCGCCTTGGTTGACCAGAATGCAGACCGCCACTCCTCGATTTGGAGCAATAGCGCTGTCTCTCTCTTCCCCCACGCCTGTCTCGCTCGTTCCGCCTGTCTCCCTCTTAGGTTCGTATCCCACTGTCGGCAGCCCTGAAAATGGTTTTCCGTGGTTTTCCATTTTCACACCAGGCAAATCCCGGGGCTGTACCTTAATTAAGGCCACGGCCGCTTCCTTCCCACTCCTAGCCCTTTCCTGTCCCATTGTCGCCAATAAGACCTATCTGTGTCGGTGCGACGTAAAGCAACTAGCAAAAAATAAATAAAAAAATCTCCCTCTTCCTCACTTGCTCCATAGCGCTCCAAATCCGAACCGAGTTGAGCCGAGCTTAGCCCAGTGGCCCAGAGACGAAGTGTTGGTCCGAGCCGAGCCGAGTGGGAGCGATGCACTGTGCACAGGAACTCTGCCCCTCAGTTTGCACGCATGAGATTTTCGGCGTTTGAGAGGCCCTGCTCTAGAAGAAACAACCAACAACATACCAAGGCACCATGTGAAAATGTTATTAGGCGATTTTAACGTAAAGCTAGGTAAAGAAAGAAAATTCCGACATACCGCAGGGCCCCATACCAAGCACACGCATACCAACAAGAATGGTGAAAAAATTGACTTTTGCAGGAACTTTGAACTTAAAATCATGAGTATCCAATTTCAGAAACCTTCACAAAAATTAACAACATGGAGATCACCCAGTCTTCGATAGGGTGAATAATAAATTGACCATATCGCTATTTCAAAGAAAAACACAAAATAAATTCTTAACGCTAGAGCTCGCAAAGGACCCTTTGAATCGGACCATTATCTTCTCCAAATAAAGATGAAGTTCCAACGCGATAGACGACCAAATGGCCCACCTAAAATTATTAAAACGGATCCAGAGTACTTGAAACTCAACAAAGAAGAAATCTTAATGCAAATTAATCAGGAGAAATAAACAGACTGGCAGAAAATAAGAAAGGAAATTCGGGAAGTCATGAAACTAGGACAACCCCTCGCACCAGGAAACATGCTGGTGGAACGCAATTTGCGGTTAGGCAATTGACAACCGCATAACCGCGTGGAAGATATTAAGCAGTCAAAAGACCGACAAAACTGGGACAACTTTCCTGAAATACAGAAACATGCCTCAAAAATAATTAGGAAATAAAAACGAGGATATAACAACCCACTCCGCGAGATTCAGCAGGATATCACCTAAAAACAATACAGATATTTCTACAAGACCTTTAAAGAGAATCTACAGGGATATGAAGTGCCCAGCCTGTGCTTCAAAAATCCCGACGGATCATTAGAAACCAACATAAACAATAACTGCAAAACCTTAGCGCAATACTTCAACTCCCTTCTTAACTGCGAACCACCCCAAGAAAAACTTGTCTTCAACCGTCCGGTGTTCAGACACGCGGACTCACAAGCCCCCGACCTCGAAGAAATTGAAGAGATCATCAACAAAGCACCAGGAGAAGATGGGATCGTTGCTGAACTTTGGAAACTAAACGACTCTACACTATGGAAGAAACTTCATAACATCATTTCGGGCTTATGGACGACAGAGCGTTTACCAGAAGACTGGAAATGTACTCTAATTCACCCCCTACACAAAAAGGGTAATGATGCGGACATCAGCAATTACAAAGGAATCTCCTTGCTCTTGGTTGCTTACAAAATCCTCTTCAAAGCACTTTTAAACAAGATAGAACCGCAAACGAATCCACTAACTGGTGATTACCAAGCCGGATTCAGAAAAGGGCGATCATGTGCTGAACAGATTTGGAGCTTGAACACGATACTACAAATGAGGAAATGCAGAAATACAGTAATTACATTTATCAACTTCAGAAAGCGATATGACTCAGTAGACTGTGAAACCCTCTTCAAAATCATGGATGAATTCGGGATAGACAGAAAGACTCGAAACATCATTGAACAGAGACTTACAGGAACAGTGTCCAAAGTGAAATTCATGGGTGAAATATCGGAGCCCTTTGAAATAAAAACGGAATCCGACAGGGGGACGGACTATCCCTTATATTTTTCAATATTGTCCTAGAAAAGATCATTAGAGAATGGGAAACTCATGTAAAGGGCATCCAACTAGGCATAAAAAGTGATAATCGAATTATAGTGAAGTGTCTCGCTTTCGCGGACGACATTGCCTTTATTACAGACAACAGAACTGAAACGATACACGCAGGAAAACTACATGAAATTGCGCATGAAACCGGAGTACAAATCTCTTATGAGAAAACCCAGTATATGTAAAGACGGCCAGAAAATAAATAATCCCCTTTAATCACACAACACGGTAAAGTCGCACAAGTAAGGCATTTTAAATACGGTACCTTAGTGAAACTATACAGTCCTCGGGACTAAACCGGATAGCCGATGAACAAAGAATCACGAAGCTAAGTAGGCATACAAACCAACGTAGGCGCACTACAACAAGAAAATAATTCAATAGATGCAAAGTTACGGCACTATAAAACAGTAATTCTTCCAGATGCAACCTATGCAGCCGAAACAATGGTAATCGATGGTCATTCTAAAATTAAGGACATAGAAAAACAGAAAAGAATAATTCCTCGGAAGATTTATGGGGCAGTCAATACAAATGACATCTTGATGAAGAGACCGCAGAACGACCTCTATGAAAAGATAAACACCATTAGGGACGTAATAAGGAAACGCCAAGCAAAGTTTTACACATACGTTTACAGAATGGAGAACTCCAGAACGGCAAAGCAACTATTCAACATCGTAACAAAGAGTAAATGCGGTACGGAATGTTTAAAAGAGGTTTAGAGCGATCTACAACAGATCAACATAGCCAATCTCGAGGAACGCACGAGTGCCGAAATAAAATCACAAAGGTAAAATTTGGGTCAAGAATATCACGATAACCTGGGAAAAAGTGGACAGAGGAGCGGATGAGGAAGCATTCAGAGAGGATGACGAGATTTTGGGAATATAAGAGGAAAAACGCCCGAAGATGACATTATGTATTCGAGTTCAATCGCTCTCCTTAAGTCGAACAATCATGTAAATAAATAAATAAATAAATAAATAAATAAATAAATAAATAAATAAATTAAATAATTAAATAAATAATTAAATAAATAATTAAATAATTAAATAAATAAATACATAAATAAATAAATAAATAATCCCCTTTAATCACACAATACGGTAAAATCGCACAAGTAAGTCATTTTAAATACCTTGGTGAAACTATACAGTCCTCGAGACTCAACTGGATCGTCAATGAACAAAGAATCACCAATCTACAGAAGGCCTACAAACTAACGTGGGCTCTCTGCAACAAGAAAAGCATTTCGATAGCTGCAAAATTACGGCACTATAAAACAGTAATTCTTCCAGAAGCAACCTATGCAGCCGATTACGGGAACTGACGTGCTAATTGACGTGGAGGCTGAGGAAAGAGATTAAATATCGAACCTGCCAAGTTGAGATCAACCGTCTGAGCCACTCAGCCCGTCTATATCTCAGCAGTGGTCGAAGTATTGTCACAATAATATAAAGATAGTAATTTCGCGAGTTGTTATGTAGAGGCTAATCTCCGGAACCACTCAGCAGATTTAGGTCATTCTCTCACTCTTAGAAAGAATATTTTTTCCATATTATTATAGACGATATATAATCATTATAGCTTATAGGGGAACAAGTGGTTTAAAAAAGTAGAAGTCGGAACAATTGTGCGTCTGGGACCCTTGAAAGTGCATACTGTGCCTGAAATGTTAGTGCTATCAAGAATGAAATTCACCAAGTTTACTTTTTCTAGAGAAAAATAAAAGTTCATGTGAATTTTCTTTCTAACGCTAACAGTTTTCCATAACAACGCCTTTTTGTGCTTTGGTGTATGCTTTATCCTATAAAAACAAAACAAAATAACAAATAAACTGCAAGTCCCATCAAGAAAGGAACAAACATGCAGGATTGAGATTGAAATTTCCTGCAAAAATGCCCGTATACATTTTATTCCTAATTCTAGTTTTTCCCCCAGGGTAACTGATTGTCTGTCTTTCTGATAAAAGCCTAGATAACGGGTAAGAAGTTAACCATATCAAAATACACTGACTGACAGAGCAAATGCAACACCAAGGAGGAGTGGTTCGAAAGGGATGAAAGTTGGGGAAAAAACAGAGACGGCACGGACGAATAATTGATGTTTATTTCAAACCGATATGCAGGTTACACAATGCGCACGGCATCGACTCAGTAGGATGTAGGACCACCGCGAGCGGCGATGCACGCAGAAACACGTCGAGGTACAGAGTCAATAAGAGTGCGGATGGTGTCCTGAGGGATGGTTCTCCATTCTCTGTCAACCATTTGCCACACTTGGTCGTCCGTACGAGGCTGGGGCAGAGTTTGCAAACGGCGTCCAATGAGATCCCACACGTGTTCGATTGGTGAGAGATCCGGAGAGTACGCTGACCACGGAAGCATCTGTATACCTCGTAGAGCCTGTTGGGAGATGCGAGCAGTGTGTGGGCGGGCATTATCCTGCTGAAACAGAGCATTGGGCAGCCCCTGAATGTACGGGAGTGCCACCGGCCGCAGCACATGCTGCACGTAGCGGTGGGCATTTAACGTGCCTTGAATACGCACTAGAGGTGACGTGGAATCATACGCAATAGCGCCCCAAACCATGATGCCGCGTTGTCTAGCGGTAGGGCGCTCCACAGTTACTGCCGGATTTGACCTTTCTCCACGCCGACGCCACACTCGTCTGCGGTGACTATCACTGACAGAACAGAAGCGTGACTCATCGGAGAACACGACGTTCCGCCATTCCCTCATCCAAGTCGCTCTAGCCCGGCACCATGCCAGGCGTGCACGTCTATGCTGTGGAGTCAATGGTAGTCTTCTGAGCGGACGCCGGGAGTGCAGGCCTCCTTCAACCAATCGACGGGAAATTGTAAATTGTTCTGGTCGATATTGGAACAGCCAGGGTGTCTTGCACATGCTGAAGAATGGCGGTTGACGTGGCGTGCGGGGCTGCCACCGCTTGGCGGCGGATGCGCCGATCCTCGCGTGCTGACGTCACTCGGGCTGCGCCTGGACCCCTCGCACGTGCCACATGTCCCTGCGCCAACCATCTGCGCCACAGGCGCTGCACCGTGGACACATTCGTATGGGTATCGGCTGCGATTTGACGAAGCGACCAACCTGCCCTTCTCAGCCCGATCACCATACCCTTCGTAAAGTCGTCTGTCTGCTGGAAATGCCTCCGTTGACGACGGCCTGGCATTCTTAGCTATACACGTGTCCTGTGGCACACGACAACACGTTCTACAATGACTGTCGGCTGAGAAATCACGGTACGAAGTGGGCCATTCGCCATTTATAGTTCGCTACGTGCGCATACCTCAGTGACGTCAGTCTACCCTGCAATTGGCATAAAGTTCTGACCACTCCTTCTTGGTGTTGCATTTGCTCTGTCGGGTCACCAGATGCAGGTCTTTGATTTGACTCCCGTAGGCGACCTGCGAGTTTTGATTAGGATGAAATGATGATAATGACGACACATACACCCAGCCCCCGTGCCAGCGAAATTAACCATTCATGGTTAAAATTCCTGACCCTGCCGGGAATCGAACCTGGGACCCCTGTGACCAAAGGCCAGCACGTTAACCATTTAGCTACAGAGCCGGACACCAACGCTCCGAGATAAAATGGGCTTTCTGAGCCAATGGTTTAATGACAAAAATATTCTACAACTGGAGTCGCCCGCCCAGAGTCCCGACCTAAACCCAACATCAAAATATTCTCTGGCTACGGGAAGAAGAGGATGCCATTCTCATGGAAACGTTCCGACACCAGGATAGCAAGTTTCAGGGCTATGTTAAAGGCAAAAGGCATACCAACATCATATTAATATCGACTGTTACTAAGTATGTTGTTAGCTAATTCGGTCTTCAGTTTGAGGAACGTGTCCGGATACTTTTCATCAGATAGTGTACTTGCAAGATGTTTCTGATTTTAATTTTATGACGGTGTAGTGTGTCACAAATTACTCCGCCTAAATACTAGAAGGAGTTTCCTTGAAAATGCTCTAGTCGATTTATCACCAGCTGTAATAACTCAAGTGTTGCGGAAGGAATTAACTACTAATACCGCATGTGTCCGGTACAGACTATTAATGAGGATAAACAGTCCCATTCATTCTGCACAGCTTGCAACTTGAAGGTGGCACATTTTCTTACTCTCCGTAGCTCCCTGGGGCTGACCACAACCCTTCACTTCGGTAGTTCTGCGCGAGACTTAACCGCAGACGCTCACCTCCATCTGTTCAGTCGACTAAGCTCGCCTTCCAGGAATTGAAATGCATTTTCTGCTCCAGGGTCCGGCGTGTATAATACTATATGCAATGCTGTGAGCCCTACACTTACCTCAAGTCATTACACACAACGCGATAAATAAGAACATTCATATAGAGTGTGGGTTGTTCGCTAGTGTGTTTTTTGGTATACATACTCTTCGTGATAATACCGCTTTCCTTTCTTCATTGTCATACACTCTGCAGCAGAATATCCCTGAGAAGGAAGCAGTTACTGCGTTGCAGGTGTTTTAGGTCAGCGAAGTAGGAGTATTTAATGAAGTGTCAACTCAGATCGTAAAAACAATCAGGTATAAAGTATATATTCCACTGACTCTGGCGTACGAAACTGGGAACAATGGTCATAAAACTGGTCAGAACAGAATTCAGGCTGCACATATCCCTCCTCACAGCATTCTAGATGTTCTCAATAGGACTGAGTTCGGGTGACCTTGGGGGCCAACAAGCATCCTCACGTCCATGGAGTGTACATCACACCACTGGCCACAATTTGGAAGCGATGGACCAGTTTTCTTTTCTGCTATAGATACAGATCTCCTGCAGTGTCTGGAGGACAAGTAATGGAAAGACATTATCTGACAGCAAATATCTGTATCGTTCAGGACGTTGGCAGATAAGTAAATTCTAATTCATCCCGTGTGAACAGTCTCCACACGAAAATACCACCACCACCACCACCACCACCACCACCACCACCACCACTACCAGCCTGAAACGACACCTTGGTGGCAAGAGGGAGTAGTCATTGCTTCCTGTATTTGGTGATGCACTTGTACCTTGCCCTCGGCGTGTATGATCTGGAACCGCAACCGCGACCTTTTTCTATGCTTCGGGAGTCCAATAATGATGCTCCTTTGCTTATATGAGTCTTTTTATCTTAGTTTCTATCCGATACAGATTTTGGGGGTGATTTGGTGCACTTAACATCCGAGCTAGACGGCAGAGATCACACGTTGTACGCCAAGGCGGTTGTCCTTGCCGCCGGTGGTTTTGCCCGAGTCCACATACACACCATACCCTCCTGAAACGATGGACCGTGGAAATTCCGGTGCCTGTTCTACTGCGGAGATGGAACGACCCATATGCACGGCACCGACAATATGGCCACGATCAAATGTGCTGAGATCTCGTGTTTTACCCGCTCTGTTCTCACCTACTACTCACAAGGACACGACATTTCGGTCTCAAGTGCCACGCCGTGCTGTTACATTGCCAGGTTGACCACAGCGCCATTTTGCCAAAACTGAAGCTATCTCTAATTCATTTCTCATCATTGTATACCAATATACCGATACGAAAAAGGGAATATTTCCTTTTGTTTGTTATAATCTAAATTTTTTATATTGTGCCCCTGTTTTGGAGTATACAGTTTATTGCAGCCCCTCCTTTACTCTTAACTTTCTTCATCTCCTCTTCCCTCTGACTACTCACTACATTGCACAAAAATCCGGCTCACGAGAACTTCTGTTCATAATAATAATAATAATAATAATAATAATAATAATAATAATAATAATAATAATAATAATACCTGTGACTGCAAATGATGCTAGTTAATTTTTTGAAAAATAATAGACTGATAAACATATTTAACGTAAGCTTGCACGTTCAATGTGATCATAAAATAAAGCATTCGTCGAAGGAAAGGACAAATTCAGAAACTTCACTTGCACCAAAATTAAATAGTATGATTAAAGCACACGGAATTTCAATATCTTTGTAGAAAAGAATTCTGTATTATAATTATTTAAAGACGGCACTGAAGCTTCAATGTTACAACTATTGTAATTCGGAAATATTAATGGTTGGATGTACAATGATCTAGGGATGAAAAAGCTGGCCCAGTTTACTTCAGGAACGTTGTCACTAAATATTTTTTTACAAACCCACATCTGCGTTTCCCTTTAGTATTAGTTCAGTTAGAATATTTTCAACATTTGAAATTGAAAATTTTGTGAATTTGAATATTACGGTTGAATTAACAGCACTGACTCTTGCTCTGAATCCCTTTTAGTTGGAGTAAATGTCGGTGCCTCATTTGTAAATATGCCAATGCAATTAGTCCATGAGAGATTGTCCGTGAAAAAAAATTCACAAGAGATAAATTATCTTCTCCTGTAGTTTTCCTTTTAGAGCTTCATACAATAAAAAATCGTTGTGGATGTCTTCCCGGCAGTAGTGAATAAGTACAAGAAGTTGGGCAAGATTTACAACCCCCATGCTTCCGTCAATTTGCAAGACACATTTTGGACTGCCATGAAGGCTTGTTAATGCTCGTATTTTTTCAGCTGAGGACATTACATCAGTACGCTTAGCCACTGTATCTACTATCAGCGTTAAGACTCTCGCCATTCTTCTTTTCCATGTACGATCGTGCGCTGTTTATGACTGGAAGAAGAAGTAATTTATCACCAATAACTGCGTATCATACATTTAGCAAATTAAGTAAGATACCTTTATGGATGCTCTTAGTGCTTTCTTGGTAACTGTAGCATTTCAAATGATTTTTTTTTGTCAGTGAGTTTATGGTTTTCTAGAAATTTGATATTTTCTTTCGCTTGTTGCTTGTGACACTTAAAAAAGTCGATGGTGTGGATACTTTGTGTGGAATTGTCTTTTAAATATTGCAGGGTTTAAACTATCATTGCTGGTTATTCACAAGACAAAGCAGAAAGATGGCAGGAACATATTCAACAGTTGTATCAAGGTAAAGACGTAGATGATTTGGTTCTGGAACAAGAAGAGGCTATTGATGCTGATGAAAAGGGAGACCCAATTTTGAGGTCAGAGTTTGACAGAGCTGTGAGAGACCTAAATAAGAACAAAGCACCTGGAATTGATGACATATCCTCTGAATTGCTGACTGCCTTAGGAGAAACCAGCATGGCGAGATTATTCCATCTAGTGTGTAAGACGCATGAGACAGGAGAAGTGCCATCCTATTTTTGGCAGAATGTTGTTATACCTATTCTCAAGAAAGCCGGTGCTGACAAGTGTGAAAACTACCGCACCATTAGTTTAGTATCTCATGCCTGCAAACTTTTAACACGTGTTATTTACAGAAGAATGGAAAGACAAGCTGAAGCTGAGTTAGGAGAAGATCAATTTGGCTTCATAAGAAATGTAGGAACACGTGAAGCAATCTTGTCTTTACGTCTGATGTTACCGGTCGAATTAAGAAGGACAGTCCCACCTACATGGAGTTCGTAGATCTAGAAAAGGCATTCGATGATGTTGATTGGAGCAAGCTATTTTACATTCTGAAGGTTGATTGGGATACGATACCGAGAACGAATAAATATCTACAATCTGTATAAAAATCAGTCTGCAGTAATAAGAATCCAGGGCTTTGAAAAGCAGCAATCCAGAAAGGAGTGAGGCAAGGCTGCAATTTGTCCCCATCCTTTTCAGTGTTTACATAGAACAGGCAGTAAAGGAAATCAAATAGGAATTTGGAAATGGAATCACAGTCCAAGGAGAGAATATCAAAACCTTGAGATTTGCCGATGACATTGTTATTTTATCCGAAACTGGAGAAGATCTCGAGAAGTTGCTGAATGGTATGGACGAAGTCTTGTGTAAGGAGTACAAGATGAAAATAAATAAGTCCAAAACAAAAGTAATGGAGTGCAGTCGAACGAAAGCAGGTGATGCAAGTAAAATTAGATTAGGAAATGAAGTCTAAAAAGGAAGTAGATGAATATTGTTACTTGGGTAGTAAAATAACTAGCGATGGCAGAAGTAAGGAGGACGTAAAATGAAGACTAGCACAAGCAAGGAAGAGCTTTCTTAAGAAAAGAAATTTGCTCGCTTGATATAGGAATTAGAAATATGTTTTTGAAGACATTTGTGTGGAGCGTGGCATTGTATGGAAGTGAAACATGGACGATAACTAGCTCAGAAAGAAAGAGAATATAAGGTTTCGAAATGTGGGGTTACAGAAGAATTCTGAAGGCGAGATGGATATATCGAATCACAAATGAAGAGATACTGAATGGAATTGGTGAGGGAGATCGATTTGGTTAAATTTGACAAGAAGAAGCTATAGAATAATAGAACACATCTTAAGACATCCAGGACTTGTTCAGTTGGTTTTTGAAGGAAGTGTATGTGGTAAGAACGGTAGGGGTAGACCAAGGTGTGAATATGACAAGCAGATTAGAGCAGATGTAGGATGCAATAGTTACTTAGAAATGAAAAGGTTAGCACAGGATAGGGTGGCATGGAGAGCTGCATCAAACCAGTCTGTGGACTGATGACTCAAGCAACAATATTGTTTCTAAATCCCCGAATTGACTGGGTGTTTATACGAAACCGAAACTGTGATTTTGTACTCCCACAAAATATGGACAACCAAACTTAATGGAAACCTACCTGCCTTAATGGAAATCAGTTTCTAATACTTTTTCTCATGTGCATCATTTCGATACGAGGATTAATAAGGGAGATATCATTTAACGGACCGTTCTTCAGTTTAACTTCGAGCGGACTATTTTTTAAGCTTTTTTTTTTGTTGATTTGTCTGTTCGTCCGTTTGTTGAGTTCTTATAAGTGGTAAACTGCTGTATATATGTCTACCAAACTTTATATCTGTCCTTGGATAGGTATTAGGGTTAATATTATTTCTAAATCCCGGATTGCTTTGGGGGTTAATTGGAAGTAGAAACAGTGATTTTACTCTCCCACAAAATATACAAGACCAGCTTTAATGGAGAACTACCAGCCTTAAGGGAAATACATTCCTAAAATGTTCTTTTTCATGTGCACCTTATCGACAGGAGGATAACAAGGGGATATAATTAACGGACTGTTTTACAGGATGTCACGTCATTTCAAGTTGGG
Organism: Anabrus simplex; assembly: GCF_040414725.1. Taxonomy (NCBI): domain Eukaryota; kingdom Metazoa; phylum Arthropoda; class Insecta; order Orthoptera; family Tettigoniidae; genus Anabrus; species Anabrus simplex. The sequence continues at coordinate 1,071,704,238 of NC_090265.1, read as the reverse complement.
TTAAATAGTTTAACTAAAGAGCCCTTTTACTCTTTTCGATAGAACAGATAATAAGGGAGTTTACGGTCAACGATTGGTTTCATGAATCTTCAGTCACAGAGCCACTCGCGGTTTCAGATGAACAACAATGTGTAACCGAGAAATGGGGAGAATTACGCACAACTTCGGACCAGTAATTGTATCTGTTCCGAGGTATCTAGTGGAACAGCAGATGTGAAAGAAGGTGCGGGCTGGAATGGGTCTAACTACAAGTCCGAAAGATGAATACAAAAAAAATAAAAAAATAAATAAAGGTTATATTTTCAATAGACAACAAAATTTTTTAAAATAAATTGCATAGAATTTGAAAACTTAACGAGTACAACAAGTCAACAGCTATCCAATAATCAGGTACAAGACCAGAAAAGCAAGGATTTAGAGACAAATTAATGATCTGGGCTTCAAGCCCCACCTTTTACAATCTCTGAGCTCTCAGCTCACGACCACAAATTACCAAAGGGCAGAAAATCCCTCATTATATGGAGCACTTGCTCATATCTAGTAATGTCAAGCCTCCTAGAGGCACCTTACAAAACACCATAAAGAGCTGACCGCTCTCAATCCTTCAAGCCTATTAAAGGCAATAACAGACTTTACACTTAACTGCCATGTAGGCACAACTTATAATGGGACAGGGGTATCTCGTACCCAATCTACCGGGCCTTCGCAGGAAAACGGTTGAATTAATTAAGTTTTAAAGTTCAGAGTTTCAGCTGTAGAGGAGTACTTTAAGGCGGAAAATTCAAATGTGCGGCGTATAGGTGTACCAACCGGTACAGTATCGTTCAATAAACTCTGATCGACCCCATTCTGTCTCCACTTTGTTCAGCTTTATCGTACTTCACGCTATTCCCACGTGCTTTCGTAAAAGAATACCAGTTTAACTTGTCGTATTAAACGGTTGACTACAGGGATGTAACTTCGCAGAAATTCATCAAGGAATCGTGAAATCCAGTACCAATTATCGTGCGAATAACAGGCGCATATGCCAGTTAATTATATGAAATAAATATGTTTCCGTTGACGTTTGAAGAAATGCAAGATTTTTCCTGTACTATAGAGACGATTTGGAAGATTTTGGTAAAACCCGCGTCTTTTAATTCCATCCGGTTTAAAAGCTTAAGTTTGGTTTTGTATAGATAATAATATTGTTATTGGTTTCGTGCCTCCCGTAACGGACGGATTCGGAGTCCGGAGGTGCAGGGTTTATTTCCAGGAGACGTACTTTTACATACAGGTAAATCTACCGATACGAGGCTTTTCCTTTTAGCAGTTTAACGTCACGTTAACCCAGATATGTTTTCAATGAGAATGGGATAAGAAAGAACTAGAATTTGTTTTGCAAGTATTTTAAATGCACCCTCTAACTGTCCGACGTTGGGATAGGAAAGACTAGGAAACCATGGAAAAGCATCTTCAGAGCTTCCGATGGTAGGCTTCGAACCCACCATCTGTCGAACGCAATTTTTCGCGGCACCAGCGTGTGAAAGGACTCCTTTGGGACAACCGACATCTCGACGTCTCTGAGAACCGTAAGATAATTAGTAGGACGTATTATCGTTATTATTATTATTATTATTATTATTATTCCCGTCTTCAAGCTTGTCCTAATCCTGACCAGGATCGACCCCGCGAGCATAAATAAAAGAAGATAGCCTACCATTCAACCACTCGCGCAGCTACTTCCTGTAGTCGCCTTCCTGGAATTCATTTCAGAATGGGAATAAAGCTCTTTAAGGAGAATGACACCCCACGATGATACAACTTTTTCTGGTAATGATCTCATTTGCAATGCGAATGCAGAATGGAGTATATTTGAGTAATTTAGGTTTAATAAATGGGCAAGTTTATCCAGGTCTTTGTTCACATGGCGTTTTTATATAAGTTAGCAGGAGAGAAATCCCGTGCTCTTATTTTGAAGGATATATAATTCTCTATGGTTAGTGGGTCTGAATGCTCTTGCTAGTCACTTCTAATGAACATTTTAATGCAAATACCGACTGTGTGAGAGCATTTTGATTGCTCGGTGTAATATTTCAGCTCTGCTGTCTCGGAACTTGAGGAATTCCGACTTCATTTCCATAATAGAGGCAGCGTTCGCGTTTTGTTCCCCAGTAAGGAGGTATATTGGGCTCCGCGATCACTGCATGTGGGATTAGCAGTGTATCTTATAACTGTAACGAGCTGGCAGGTGGAGATGTCGGAGGAAACAAAGGAACGAGATTATCAGGTCTCCTTAACATTGACAAAAGGAGAGGAAAATGTCATTTACCGTAACGATAGAGAGTGTGGGGCTGCAACTTTGAAGAAGTACAACTGAGCAACCAGCCTCTCTTAATACTGATCCGGAGGAAAACTGAAGGAGTCATGAACTTTCGAAGAATGAAGATGGAGAAAAGCGCTCATATATTTTTCTCCGCTAGACGGAAAAATATAGGGAAGGGGTGAAAAAGACTAGAAAATGATTCTCTATGTCTCTAGGTTACGTAATGCTACTGTACTTCGTAATACTGTCAGGTGAAGAAGAGATTACGAGTTCACCAGAGTGGTCAGTCACGAATGCGAAACCCACAAACCCCACTGAGGTTCACGGGGTAATAATAATAATAATAATAATAATAATAATAATAATAATAATAATTTACACTAATATATAAAGAGAGGCAGTTTGGTTTTATGTAATGGGTAATCTCAGAAACTACTGGATCGATTTTGAAATTTCTTCCACCGTTTGAAAGATAATATATTTCCGGTTTACGCAGGCTATGCATCATCCAGGAATATTAAATGTTCCCGCGAGAACCATAATTGTAGGAAACAATAGCAGCAATAATAAATCCGAAAATTTGTATGTTTGTCGGTCTGTGTTTTTCACGTAAAAACTACTTCACTGATGGAGCTCAAATTTCTCAAGCCTATGGCTGGTACCTTTGATTAAAACATAGGCTGCTTACTATCACTCTGTCTTTTAAGTGAGCTACGAAGCGAAAGGAAATGTGAAGCAAGTCAGAGGACCCTTGAGACCCTTAAAATTGAATAAGCCGCTATTGAACAATGGGACAAAATGGAGCACACCAAGCGCACTTGCAATTCTATTTCTCAGAAAAATGCTTATATGAATTTTCTTCGTATCTCTAATAGGCCCTACTTTTCGAGAAAAACATGTTTTGCTGTGTTTTGGCGCATTATTTATCGTTTGTCTTTTTGTCTTAGTTTCCTTTACGTTGAAACTAATTGAGAGATTGGGTTCAAATTTGGTAAGCATACAACTGGAACCTTTGGTTAACATATAGGCTACTTACTATTACAGTGTATCTTAAGAGGGCCATACAGGGGAATATCATGTGAAGCAAGTCATAGGAAAATATTCGCGTGGGAATCTTAACAGTTTATATCTATTAAATAATGGAGTCAGCGAGTGTACTTAAAATTTGATTTCCTAGAAAGAAGTTTCTAAGCATTTTCTTCGTAATTCTAACAGTACCGGTATTCCAGAAACAATTTTCTGTGTTTTACTATCACACTGTTTTTTAAGCGGGCCGTGAAGCGAATGAAGATGTAAAGCAAGTCTGAGGAAAAAGTACGCCTGGGACCCTTAAAAGTGAATAAGCTGCCTGAACGGTTAGACCTACTAAACACTGGAACAAAGCAGGTGTAATTAAAATTTCATTTGCCACCAGAAAGTAATGCATTTTCTTCGTAAATCTAATTATCTCCGATAAAACAATGCTATACTTACATTTTTGAGGGTTGGAATGTGATGTCCTTACTTTGAACAAATTATAAAAGCCAAAAATGGCGGAGGCTACACCATTTAAATCTATTACTGTTGTACACATTCATGAGAGATTCTCGGCGCCCACTCATGCTCTTGCCTTCTCTTTACTTTTCGCAGTAACCAAGTACAACCCACATGCAACTGACTCCGCTTCAAGTTGAGGACCGTGCACTAGCGCCGCGTGAGAGTCTGTCTTACTTTAAATGCCTTTGATCGGTAAGGAACAAATAGATTAAAGAAGCGATATGACAAAACAAACATTTTATCTATGCTCCTCCGCTAGACGGAGAAGCATGGGGAAATATTCTTCTCTCCTAGTATACATAGATGACGTACACTGGTTGCCATGATTACCGTGGTGTCCAAAACTTTTGGACGCAAAACTGTCCACGTTAATTCTAGATAGTCGCCAAGCCCAAGATCATATCTGTGTTAAAACAGAAACGCACTTGGTCAGCTATCACGACACGGGGGGGGGGGGGTGGTGTTACTGCAATATACTGCTCTAATATAATACTACAAAGATAGTTTTACCTCTTGCTCAGTCACAGCCTTCCTGATACTTAACATTTTCCGAGTTATTATGAGAAATTTTACTGATATATCTTGGAAACATACTGCTTCTAAGGGAATCGTTTTACACGAAATATATACGCAGACCAACTATCCCATATTAAACCCATCATTCACAGTCATCAAAAGGGACCTTAAACTTACTCGCCACCTAGCCGCGAGATACGTGCTTGGGAAAGGAGTATCAATTTGTGCATCATTACTTGAGGAGCACCCTGTGTCTTTTACATGTTTAGTACCCGCGAGACAAGAGCGTTGAGGTTGAACTCTGATCTGTTTGGGCAGGAAAGGAATCCAGATTTATAAGATCCTAGAGGAGAATTTCGGATGGATTCGAGTATACTCGTGCTAATTTCTAAAATACGATGATTATTCAGATGTAAATTAAAACTTTGTTTGGTAGAGTGGAACGCAAAGTAAATTGGAAGGAATTATCATGTTATCAAATCTCTTCTGGACAATGATGGAAAGATTGTGCTAGACAGTGGGAAGATTCGAAGTCACACGTGGATGTCGTCATAGTGGGAGAAAATTATTTATCCAATCCACGCTTCAGTATTTTAGACCGTTTAGAAGAAAATTAAAATTATAAAATCGTGAGATTCATAATCCTCGAATTTTTCTGAACATCATGGACATCAACAACAAAGATGAGACCCGTGGGATAATAGAATTGTTTAATGTGGTGCGATCTTTATATCACTTTCTCGCGCTAAAAGGCAGGTATACTAGGATGGACGACTGAGGCCCGGAGCAGTCTATCATTTGCAGTTCGGATGTCGAGACCTGTTTTCCTCTAGGTCACTTATTTATGTGCGGATGGTGTCGGATACTCAAGATTAGTCAGGGTATGAGTGAATACCAGCCTACCAGTAGTATGGTAAGAACTGGTGGAGTGTGAAATGAAATAAAACTCCTATTCGCGTGAATATAAAATTTGCCCGTGTTTAGCGAGGGAGAAGTATAAAATCAACGGCATTTCTCGGCACGCTAATTTCAATACATTCAATACATTCCTTCTGCCTGTTAAATGTATCGGATGGTGTAAATATTATAGTAGGAATATTAAGTGAATTGATAATGAATTATATGTTATAAGTGTAGTGTTTTATGTAAGAAAAGAAGGTAAGAAAATCCAAGAAGGAACGTGTGAAAAAATATATATGTGAATCTTCAATATTAAGTATTAAAATTTTCAGTGTGTAGAATGTAAGAAGTCAAATTGAATAATATTGTTAATTAAGAATCTCCGAGAAGAAATGTGTGAAATGTACATAATGTGTGTCAACATGGTGCGTTAATCCATAATTGAGCGTTCGGCGAACGGAAATGTCTGATAACATGCCGCTGCTCAGCAGAAATCCAGGAGGGTGAAATGATTTGTATTTTCTAAAGTGTATTCTGCATCGTTATGTTCTGTGTAAATAAGGGCCGAAGTTTCAGGCCGATAGCTTGTTGTTTTTCTTTGCTTTTGTGCAAATATTACGTGCTGTGTGGCACAGAGATGTTTCGCGTGTGGTCAGTAATGAGAAGTTTGCGTTAAAATCTCAAATTTCAGACTATTACTTCAAATCGGATTAAAGGAGGTATCGGGTAAATATAAGTTCTATGCCAGTTTGACGTTAAAGAATTAGTGTGTCAAGCTTTCGTGCCAAATTATAATGTATGCATGCAGTTGAGTGTTGGTAAATTTTATTTTGTAGGTATTGGATAGAGATATCGTAATGTCTAAATTAAGTCAAGGTAGGCGTGATAATCCTGTGATTTGAATGATATTTATTCGAAGTTCGTTCCAGTAGTTTATGTAATTTCAGTACGACGACGAACCCGTGAAATAAGCCAGAATATAAAAATGAAATATACAATAAAATATGATCAAGATAGGCCACATAAAATTGTGTAAGAAATTACTCTGAGATAAAATATAAATCCAATAGCCATGATGAGGGAAAGACGAACCAGTACAGACAGTGTTAAATAAGTGAGAGTTGAATTCCGGCATGAAATAATAGTGAATGAGTTCCGGGATGATGCCTGAGGAAATAATGTGTTAGAATGTTATGAAAGGCATTTGCAATGTCGAGGGTCCGAAGACCGTTTGGTTTAAGGAATTACGTGATCTCAAAAGTTAGATGTTATGAGAAATAAATTCATTTGAAATGAGTGTGTTGTAATTTGGCTTGTTTCAAAGTGATTCTTTCCATGTGGAATTACCGCAGGTATAAAAACGAAAAGTGTTATGCGGCTAGGACTGGAAAGCCATTCGCCCGAAGGGATAATATTTTTAGAATACTGCGAGCCCGTTATCAGACAACTGGGAATATTTAAGAATGTCAAAATAAATAGTAATATTATGCAAACCTCATGAATGATAGACACGATATTTTGTATACTGGATTGATGGTTATTGAGAGGTAGAAGAGATTGTTACCGTGAAATCTTGACACAGTTTGTTGGGGCAGTAAATTATTAGTGTTTGTTGTGGCGAAGATATCGAATGTTACAGGTACATGACGGTACTTGTCTGTCACGCACCAACAGTTAGGATATGTGGTTTACTTATTACATGATATCAGTTCTGGCTGTCTGATGGACCATCATGTTGTTTGAGTAGTACAGCAGCGGTCTGTTAAAACAGTGATTGCGGCTAGACTCATACGTAGTTTTATTAGTTGGTTAGTGGACCACACGGATAGTTGTAAGTAATGTTAATATATTTAGAGTTAAAAGGACGTAACGATGCAGAAAAAGATTTTGTCATGTCATTATTTCCATACCTTGTAATAGCAAAGAATTAACATCCACCACGGGAAAGGCCACCAGTTTACAAAGTTTTTTGTGTGTATAATGATAGTTGTGTTAGTGACATTCATTAGTTCAATTAGACGGTTGGCTCAGTCTGCAGTGATCAGTGCCCGTTTTATTTTAAATGTTCGTTATCCAAGTTAGATGGTTAGCTCAGTCTGCGAGGACTTGTGATTAGTTTATTTCAGTGAGAGTTAACATTTTGTGGTTAATCATTATATGATCAGTTTAGTCTGCGATGATAGTGCTTTAGATAAATTTTATTGCTGTTGATCACTGAAGTTAAATGTTTGAGACAAAATTGAATTTGTTTATGATAGTACTGATCATAGATTTTGAGTAGCACATTTCTCCAATGGTCATTATGATGGTTGTGATTACTGAAATAAATATCAAATCGTTCTTTTATATGAGTGAAACGTTTCTCCTTGTTTCATACCACAGTAGTGGTCGTGACTATTGTAATGAACTATGTTTTCCACATTTTGATGAAGACCATTTGTTTAATAAGTTAGCCACTACTGATGACATGACGATGCTTATTATGACACCGTCCATTGACGTTACTCTTTTAGTTCAGTTTTGTTGGTACCTTTCATAAACAGCGTGCTTATTGGTTTATTGAATTTAAATTGGTCTATTATAAACTAACATAACCTGAAAGTTATTTGTATGTTAACTTAAATGTAAACTCAAGCTTTAAATTACATTTTATAATATTGCAGTTCAGTGGAACAATATTCTATATATAGTTTCAAATAATTAATTAAAAAATAAAGATATTTCTGGGTGTCTGGTTGTGACACAACATGTTACGATCATGCATTTCGATAGAAGTATCAGGCTCTATTCTGGAATGGCAACTAACGTTTAACTTAATTAAATAACAATAATACTATTTTTTTCTGAGGACTTTACTTTTATCTACATTTGTGTCAAATTTTCTGTCAGCTGTTTCGTTAATACAGTTATCTCTTTTATTCGATGCTTCATATATATTGGACGTAGTATTCACTATTTTTTATAATAAATCCATTTTAGCCCACTTCTTGAATTGTATTTCAATTAATAATTAGATTTCCCTATTCCACTCACCGATTCATGTCAACAAGTGACTGAAGAACCCGGGCCCCCTGAGAATAGAAGAACCTACATTTGCAAGAGCCAGAGACAGATGTTGGCAATCGATAAGCAAGGGTGCAATACATATTCCAATAATAAAACATTAATGGCCGAGTGCACTAAACTTTACAATTGTCACTTATGGTGCATCTACCCCGATTATGCCCTTAATCGCTAATTCAAATCTAATCGTTCAAATTCGTGCGTTTAAGAATGCTAAACAATGATTAGCAGCGGAAATTCGAGTTGGCCCTGCGCGTAGAGGTGCGCGGCTGTGAGCTTGCATCCGGGAGATAGTAGGTTCGAATCCCACTATCGGCAGCCCTGAAAATTGTTTTCCGTAGTTTTCCCATTTTTACACCAGGCAAATGCTGGGGCTGTACCTTAATTAAGGCCACGGCCGCTTCCTTCCAACTCCTAGGCCTTTCCTATCCCATCGTCGCCATAAGACCTATCTGTGTCGGTGCGACGTAAAGCAAATAGCAAAAAAAGCAGCGGAAATTCAAAATGGCGGCAAAGTTTGCAGGCAACGATTTTTGAAGATGAGTTTGTATCTACAATACCTCGAGTATATTGATAATCGGGCAGACAACACGGTGATAGTTGAGAGGAGTAACCTTTTAAAAGAATTGAGTGAGAAAAAATTCATGGAAAGGTCCCGTCTCTCGAAACGAACTGTGTTATTTTTCCTCCAACAAATTCGCGATTTGCTAGATTTTCCGACGCATATAAATGATCCTGTTTATCCAGTAAATAGGCTACTGACTGCTCCGCCGCCGAGCTGACTGGCTCAGAAGGTAATGTGGTGGTTTTCTGTGACAGGTTCATACGCTCAGTCAGTCCGGTTGTATCAAACTTGCTTAAGTACGCCAACCTCATGTTGGCAGATTTACTAGCACAGGAAAGCACTCCTCTGGGAAATATTTCCGGGATCTCAGCGTGCTCGTAAACTGTAAAAGTTGTTAGTGACACATACATTCTTGTATTCCTTAGTCTTTTCCAACTTTAGCACTTGGGGTCGCCACTACATGTAGATTAAGCCCCGTTTTACGGCCGGATGTCGTTCGTGACACCAACTTTATGTAGAGGAATGTACCCACTATTGCATTTCTATATGATGGTTTTGTAGTGTGATGTGTTGTCTGAACAAGAAGATGTGTATTAGGACCATGATCTGCATTTAGGGCTGTCGCCCAGGTGGCAAATTTTCACTGTATTCACGGTTTTCTGATTCAACACATTTTTAGTTATTTCGTCAGTTGGTTCACTTACTCACTGTCCACGTACACCAGTGATCCTGTGATTCGATGATTGAAGTCTTGGGCAATGACGCGACATACGAACTCAGAGAATACTGAGCGGTTCTTTCCAACATAAAACATATAATTTTGAGAGGTCGTGAGCATGACTCATGATCACAGGGAGGCTAGAGAGCTGAGTTAAATTAATTGTCGAATAACAAATAATCTAAGATTAATTAAACTGCTATTTGCTTTACGTCGCACCGACACAGATAGGTCTTATGGCGACGGTAGGATAGGAAAGGCCGAGGAATGGGAAGAAAGCGGCCGTGGCCTTAATTAAGGTACAGCCCCAGCATTTGCCTGGTGTGAAAATGGGAAACCACGGAAAACCATCTTCAGGGCTGCCGACTGTGGGATTCGAACCCACAATCTCCCGATTACTGGATACTGGCCGCATTTAAGCGACTACAGCTATCGAGCTCGGTATTAATTAAACTAATAAACCTAATAACCTGATAGCCTACCTCCTTACCAGGTACTTTGGAATTATATTTTAACTATCTTTTGAACACTGTAAATAAATCCAACTATTATTTAAAACTTCCTGTAAGAAGAGGACAGTGAATGCAAGTGCGTATTATTTTCAAATGAGTTGAGAGCGAGAGTCCGTCATAGCGTACGATTCTTTCAGTCTTTGCATGTCTCGCCCGCAGCGGAAGTTCGGTTCGCCGCCAATGTCCAGTGTTCCGACAATGAACTGTGTGTGTATCGCTGAATAGTGTGCCGTGAACTCGCTGTTGCTGTGATTCGATTCACTCGGACAGTTGAATGAACCGAAACACTGCTTCGAATCCTACTCAGCAGCCAACACAAGTATAAAGGGCACTCAAATGCAATATGGTAGATTGTCTTTTCCTCCTCTCCGCAGTCACATTATGATGAAGTCTTACATCCCTATTTGAACAGGGTAGCTCCAGTTCTACCTGGGCCACTGATAACTCTTTTTAACGTCCTCCACTATCGTCCGAGAAGGAGAAATCCATCTGGGGACTCGCAAGGAATCTTAATTATAGGGTGCCGAGGATTGCTGTTGCCGATTTTCTTTCCGCGTGCCTGATACATTTAACGAGCTGTCCCGTAGATTCATTGAAATACGCCAAGAGCCACTTGGAATGGACCTTATTTCACTGACAGAGGCAATTCCTGTCGGGTTTGAAACCGATTTTCATTGACAAGGAGTGACAGTCGCGTCCGGTGCCATTCGGTAACCATCTTCCTACGACCAAAGTTCGTACGCCATGTTTCATGCCGGTAGACAGGTTTGACAGTCCGTGTTCATTCATCAGCAAATCTGGCAACTTCATTCGCTGTGTTGTCATGGGTACGTCCAAACTCAGTAGCCCTCTTTTGTCGATCTGTCACGTTTGATTCATGATACGCTGTTTTCATACAACCGAATGGCCCAAAGTCACCACTTGATTGCCATGGACATATGCCGGAGGTGAAGGGTCGCATGACCACCTGGTACCAGTGCAACACCATCTGCGACACTCCAAAGTGACCAGTGTACACTTTCAAGGGGATGATTAATTTTTTGTCCGGGTACGTACACTCTTCCGCGCAAAAACTGGCCGTCGCAGAAACTTTATTTCAAAATCCTTTTGTTTGAAATAGGATGAACATATTTTGCAGGTGGTAGGATTCCAAGTATCATCTCTTTGGCCACTGGTTATCCACAGTTTATGAATATTCCCGCGTTTCGAGGATGTATAAAATTAAATATTTATTTAACGGGTACTTTTTTCCGGTTGAGTGTACGTATACATGTAGCAAAACATGCAAAACTGTTTTCAGGCACTCGTTCGAGAGAGTTAGGAGTAGGCTATATCCCTCAGTGATGTTGAGAAATTCTATGCTTATGTTGATGTCTGTATTTCCGTGTCCAGAGTGTAGTAACTTATTAACTGGCAAGTATATATACTGCCTTATTTTTTAGTGACCTGGTACTCTCTGAGTACGTTCTTTTAAAACTATAACCGGTTTGTCCAATGTAGAATTATTCCTTAATAATATTTATTTACCGTTGTCAATTGCTTCAATTGCTGTCGATTTAAAGAGAATCCGTTATACTGGAGTTCTTTAAGGTGCCGGAAATCAATGATTGGGAGTTACGGCATTTTAACACTCTCAAATGCTACTAACTCAGCCAGTGTCGAACCGGTTACCTTGGGAACAGAAGTACAACAGAGGTTAGCTGACAGATTGTAAAGTTAGAGTCAAGGCCACAAGCCCCTCCCTGACTCTAACATTACTTCCGCTTACTTGTGCCAGGATTCTCACTTTCGTCTTTCCTATCCTTGGTCAGCCTCCTCTGGGAACCATGTGACCTTGCCGCGGTGGGGAGGCTTGCGTGTCCCAATGATGCAGATAGCCGAGCCGCAGGTGCAACCATATCGGATGGGTATCTGTTGAGAGCCCATACTAACGAATGGTTCATCGAAAGGGGGGTAGCAGCCTTTCGGTAGTTGCAAGGGCGGCAGTCTAGATGATTGACTGATACGGCCTTGTAATAATACTCAACATGGCTTAGCTGTGTTGATACTGCTACACGGCTGAAAGCAACGGGAAACTACAGCCGTAACTAACTCCCGAGGACATGCAGATCTCTATGAATGATGTACTGATAATGGCTTCCTCCCGGGTAACATATTCCGGAGGTAAACTAGTCCCCCATTCGGATCTCTGGGTGGGGGCTACACGAGAGGGGGCGATCATCAGGAAGATGGATACTGACATTCTGCGAGTCGGAGCGTGGAATGTTATAAGTTTGAATCGTTGTGGTAGGTTAGAGAATCTGAAAAGAGAGATTGATAGGCTAAAGTTAGATGTAGTTGGTATAAGTGAAGTACGTTAGCAGGAAGAACAAGATTTTTGGTCAGGCGACTACCGAATTATCAACACAAAATCAAACAGGGGAAATGCAGGAGTTGGTTTAATAATGAATAAGAAAATAGGACAGCGGGTAAGCTACTACGACCAGCATAGGGAAAGAATTATTGTCGTCAAGATAGACACCAAACCAATGCCCACCACAATAGTGCAGGTCTATATGCCTACTAGTTCAGCGGATGATGAAGAAATTGAAAGAATATATGAGGAGATAGAAGATTTAATACAATATGTAAAAGGTGACGAGAATCTAATTGTGATGGGAGACTGGAATACAGTGGTAGGCCAAGGAAGAGAAGGTAGTACAGTAGGAGAATTTGGATTGGGACAAAGGAACGAAAGGGGAAGTCGGCTCGTTGAATTCTGCACTGATCATAATTTAGTCCTTGCCAATACTTGGTTCAAACACCACAAACGACGGCTGTATACGTGGACGAGACCTGGAGACACTGGAAGGTATCAAATAGACTTCATTATGATTAGGCAGAGATTCAGAAACCAGGTGTTGGATTGCAAAACTTTCCCAGGAGCAGACGTGGACTCTGATCACAACTTGTTGGTCATGAAATGCCATCTGAAGTTGAAGAAATTGAAGAAAGGAAAGAATGCAAAAAGATGGGATCTAGACAAGTTGAAAGAAAAGAGTGTGAGGGATTGTTTCAAGGAACATGTTGCACAAGGACTAAATGAAAAGGCTGAAGGAAACACAATAGAGGAAGAGTGGAGGGTCATGAAAAATGAAGTCAGTAGGGCTGCTGAAGAAATGTTAGGAAGGAAGAAAAGATCAACTAAGAATCAGTGGATAACTCAGGAGATACTAGACCTGATTGATGAACGACGAAAATACAAGAATGCTAGAAATGAAGAGGGCAGAAAAGAATACAGGAGATTAAAGGATCAAGTGGATAGAAAGTGCAAGGTAGCTAAGGAAGAATGGCTGAAGGAGAAGTGCAAGGATGTCGAAGGCTGTATGGTCCTGGGAAAGGTAGATGCTGCATACAGGAAAATCAAGGAAACCTTTGGAGAAAGGAAATCTAGGTGCATGAATATTAAGAGCTCAGATGGAAAGCCACTTCTAGGGAAAGAAGACAAAGCAGAAAGATGGCAGGAGCATATCCAACAGTTGTATCAAGGTAACGATGTAGATAATTTGGTTTTGGAACATGAAGAGGCTGTTGATGCTGATGAAATGGGAGACCCAATTTTGAGGTCAGAGTTTGACAGAGCTGTGAGTGACCTAAATAGGAACAAGGCACCTGGAATTGATGACATTCCCTCTGAATTACTGACTGCCTTAGGAGAAACCAGCATGGTAAGGTTATTTCATTTAGTGTGCAGGATGTATGAAACAGGAGAAGTTCCATCCGATTTTCGGCAAAATGTTGTTATAACTATTCCCAAGAAAGCCGGTGCTGACAGGTGTGAAAACAACCGCACCATTAGTATAGTATCTCATGCCTGCAAAATTTTAACACGTATTATTTACAGAAGAATGGAAAAACAAGTTGAAGCTGAGTTGGGAGAAGATCAGTTTGGCTTCAGAAGAAATGTAGGAACACGTGAAGCAATCCTGACTTTACGTCTGATCCTAGAGGATCGAATCAAGAAGGACAAGCCCACGTACATGGCATTCGTAGATCTAGAAAAGGCATTCGATAATGTTGATTGGACCAAGCTATTTATGATTCTGAAGATGATAGGGATCAGATACCGAGAACGAAGAATTATCTACAATCTGTATAAAAGTCAGTCTGCAGTGATAAGAATCGAGGGCTTTGAAAAAAGCAGCAGTCCAGAAAGGAGGGAGGCACGGCTGCAGTTTGTCCCCTCTCCTTTTCAATGTTTACATAGAACAGGCAGTAAAGGGAATCAAAGAGAAATTTGGAAAGGGAATCACAGTCCAAGGAGAGGAAATCAAAACCTTGAGATTTGCCGATGATATTGTTATTTTATCTGATACTGCAGGAGATCTCGAGAAGTTGCTGAATGGTATGGATGAAGTATTGGGTAAGGAGTACAAGATGAAAATAAATAAGTCCAAAACAAAGGTAATGGAGTGCAGTCGAACGAAGGCAGGTGATGCAGGAAATATTAGATTAGGAAATGAAGTCTTAAAGGAAGTAGATGAATATTGTTACTTGGGTAGTAAAATAACTAACGATGGCAGAAGTAAGGAGGACATAAAATGCAGACTAGCACAAGCAAGGAAGAGCTTTCTTAAGAAAAGAAATTTGCTCACTTCAAACATTGATATCGGAATTAGAAAGATGTTTTTGAAGACTTTGGTGTGGAGCGTGGCATTGTATGGACGTGAAACATGGACGATAACTAGCTCAGAAAGAAAGAGAATAGAAGCTTTTGAAATGTGGTGTTACAGAAGAATGCTGAAGGTGAGATGGATAGATCGAATCACGAATGAAGAGATACTGAATCGAATTTGTGAGAGGAGATCGATTTGGCTAAATTTGATGAGAAGAAGAGATAGAATGATAGGACACATCTTAGACACCCAGGACTAGTTCAGTTGGTTTTTGAAGGAAGTGTAGGTGGTAAGAACGGTAGGGGTAGACCAAGGTATGAATATGACAAGCAGATTAGAGCAGATGTAAGATGCAATAGTTACGTAGAAATGAAAAGGTTAGCACAGGATAGGGTGGCATGGAGAGCTGCATCAAACCAGTCTATGGACTGATGACTCGAACAACATCCTTGGTCAGCTCTTACACAGGGTGATTTAAAACAACGAGCGGTAAATTGATCATTTTTCAAATGTGAACCCATGGCCAGAAATGCATGGTTTGGGCGCTGCGGAGCGTCAGCACTTCCAACTTCGTTTTTAAATTTAATGCACGATATGATGCACTTGTTGCGTCGCTGGATGTTTCTTGATACAATGTAGAACGCAAACCCTTTGCTACATCCCAAACTTTGCCAGCCTAAATCGCCCAAACCATGCATTTCCGGGCATGGGTTCCCTCTTGAAGAATCATTAGTTTACATTCCTTCACAACATGCTGTCTGTGTTATTTTGAGTCATCCTATATAATTCCTATATTGACGGTATTTAGGTTTTCCAGGCCCATCGCATGACTTTTTCTTTAATGTCTCTACTTCCTTACTAGCAGATATTCTTTATTTGTTATGTGTTAAATTGTTGTAGATCTTCGGTAACGCTGGAATAGGAAAGAGTTAATCAAGGTCCAGGGTTGACATTTACTTGCGAAAAAAGAAATCACGGAGAAGCATCTACAGGGCTCTCGATGGTGAAGTTCGGACACACCATAAACCATCCCCCGAATTAAAGCTCACAGCTACCCGACCCGTACTCCGAAGCCAACTCTCGGTGAGATACGGTTGTCAGCTGTATGCTAGCTGACTGTTGATATCGAGATCATAGCCATGAGATATCTAGTTTTACACGGAATCTGAACAAGATACATGAGCCATTTCATTTTCATAAGGCACACATACGGTATTGAACTGTAGCTGCGCTGGTAAGCCTGAGACGACGGCACTCGGCTATCACGTCTCCCAGTTAGTTCTATGTCTAACCAAATTTGATCACAGGAGTTAAACTAGTATTCATCTATGCTGTATCGTAAAAGAACGCCTAGGGCTGTGTCGTGCCAAAAGTATGGATCTGTTTCGACATTTTCGACCTGAACGGAAATCGATCCAACAACCTTTCTATGGACCAAGTGCGGCTTTGCTGTCTCAGTTAGGCATCCCTATTCTCAATGCACTACATCTACAATTTTACGATAAGAAAATAAATGAAATGTAGCAATAATATGAACGGTTTTGCTGATTTGCCATTTATTATTGACTAGCTCTATTATTAGATACATTTCTCGGGAGATCTTACTCAAAACAAGACATTACCTAGAGCTCACTGAATATCTTTGTTCTCTCACAGATTGTATGCTCCAATCTGGTAATGGCCCGTACTGGGCTCATTGCCTAATGGCGGGCAGATCAAATCAGTACACGAGACCTACAGAAGTGAATTACTGGACTGAATTGCCTGTGCAACTGAACTGCTCACCACTGCCCTTATTGAGATGAGACTATATGGACTTCATGGAATTGATATCTAAAGACAAAATACGTGTAGCAGTAGAAATGTATGACATTTTCTCAATATCTGAAGTAATTTAAGGAAGGAGGAGGAAGAAATAAAAGAGGAAGGAGAATAACAAATAAAGAAAGAAGAAGGCGGAGGTGAGGAGAGAAGATAGGTACACAAAGAAGAAGAAGAATAGGAAGAAGACAAGGGATAAGAAGAAATATTAGAGGAAAATAAGGGAGAAGTCGGAGAAGAGGATAGTAATACGAAAAAGGATAACAATGAGGAGCAGGAGAAGAACAAAGAGAACGAAGAGGAAGAAGAAGACCAGTTTAAGAATTATACTAGTGAAGAAGGAAAGTATAAGGAAAAGAAAAAAGGAAAATAGAAATAATAATAATAATAATAATAATAATAATAATAATAATAATATAGAATAGTTGTTTTGAGTTTTTCTGTGATAAACGTGGACTAGTTTGTTGTACAGCTTAGATGAGAACCGGTACTCGGTATTCGGTAGCAGATTTCCAGGAACGACTGGCTGAGTCTCTCACGGAAACTTGAAACATGAAACTTACTCCATATACCAAGAACAGATCTGAATTCTGGTTAATGTACTGTGTAGATACACAAAGTGTTCCTGGACCCATGCCCATATATGATATGAGTATTTTGTTCTTCTGCGTGTGAAGCATGTGTCCTGGAACTTTGGCCATACCTTGCCTTATTGTTACGTCCTGTATCGTTGGCGGTCTCGTGGACTTGGTGTGCGTGATATTCCTATAGCTATAGAATTGTAGTGCCTGGGCTCGTGTACTTGTAATTATGACTTTGAAGAGAAGGACAGTAGTTAACATATCATATATCATCCCAGCATTCGGTGGAATAGAACAGGGAAGCAGAGTCAACATTTTCAGGATGGCTGAATGAGATTTGAACCCGAACATCAACTCGGTAGTGTTGTGAATATTGGGCAAATCCCGTTCCAGATACACCCTTAAACCAGATTTAATTTTAAACCAATAGGCAGTCTAGGATAATAGACTATTTTCTTACTTATGTAACAGGCCATTATTTGATAACATTGTAAGCCACTAATTTGTAGAAACCAGTAATCAAACATATCCCCGAAGTGTTGGAAACAGTTACACAATAGAATATCTTATGCAGCGGAAAAATACACTCATGTTCATAAACACCAGAACACCTTGAAAGACTAGACATAGGAAGTTCGTATTCACAAGGCGTATGCATTAGTATGTTCTGAAGAAACGGTTAGCATTTGAACTATGTCGGCTCTCAGGTTCAAGGTACACATTTATATCTAGGCGCACCACCACCGAGTGGTAAAATGTGCCTGCGGCTCTCGTTGTCGTTATAAAACGAAGGTAATGGATCAGTGCGACTTGAGCAGACGTGCAGGATGCCTCGCAGACGTATGTGAGAACCGTACCGTCAAATGAATGAGTTTGAAAGGGGGCGCCTTATTGGCATGAGAGAACGTGATGCGTCCATCCGGGAAATTGCTGCCCGTGTGGGACGAAGTGTGTCGGCAGTGCAACGGGTGTGTACAGAATGGTTCATAGAAGGCCGTAGAACACGACGAGATGGGTCTGGTCGCAGCACCAAGACCACCCCTCGAGAAGATCGACTCGTCATCCGAATGGCGTCGCAGGACAGATCTGCGTCCTCCTCGGCTCTGGCGCATCAGTGGAATAGTGTAACACATCATGCACTATCAGGAGTGACAGTCCGTGGCCATTTATTACAGTTTGGGTTACCGGCGCGTCATCCACTTCTGCGCCTACCTTTGACTAATGTGCATAAGCATGCTACACTGCAATGGTGTATGGAAGGACGTCACTGGGGACACGAATGACAGCAGCTAGTGTTTTCGGATGAATCCAGGTTCTGTTTGTTTGAAAATGATGGCCGCATTTTGGATCGCCGCAGACGGGGCGAGAGGCATCATATTGACTGCATTGGCACAAGACGTACAGCGCCAACTCAAGGCCTTATGGTGTGGGGGTTATATTGGGTACAACCACAAATCACAGTTGGTCCGTGTCCACGGCACTGTGACCAGTTTGACCTACGTGAATGACATCCTGCGACCCGTAGCCATACCCTTTCTGCACGACACCGCAGACGCCAAATTTCAGCAGGACAATGCGCGACCACATATTGTTGCACGAACACATGCCTTCTTGTTGTCACAGGATGTTAGACTGTTGCCCTGGCCCGCCCGATCACCGGACTTGTCGCCAATCGAAAATGTGTGCGATATGGTGAAAGGACGGCTGCGGCGCTGTGACCCAATGCTAACCACCAAACCAGAACTGTGGTACCAGGTGAATGCAACATAGATGGCTATACCCCAGGACGCAATTCGCGCCTTATACGCGTCGATGCCATTACGCATGGAACAAGTTATCAGTGCCCATGGAGGACCCAGTGTCTACTAGGCAACAGGACACATGATGATCCTAGGTGTCTGAAATGCTAATCGTTTCTGCAGAACATACTAATGAACATGTCCTGTGAATATGAACTTCCTATCTCTACTCTTTCAAGGTGTTCTATTCTTTTATGAACATGAGTGTACAATATTTGCTAAAATATAAGAAGAAACTGTGTTTCTCTTATTGAATTTCCATCTCATTATAATAGTTATTTATACAACTACTATCGAGCAACTGGCTGCACGTTTTGGTTCACGTAGCTGTGAGTTTACATTCGGGAGGTAGTCGGTTTGAACCCCACTGTCGGCAGCCCTGCAGGTTGATTTCCGCGGTTTCCCATTTTCGCACCAGGTAAATGCCGAGGCTGTACCTTAGTTAAGGCCACGGCCGCTTCCTTCTCACTCCCAGTCCTTTCCTGTCCCAGCGTCGCCATAAGCCCTATCTGTGACGGTGCGACGCAAAGCAAATTGTAAAAAAAAAAAAAAAATAAATAAAAAAAAAACTAACAACAACAACAACTAGTGCGCAAAATGAATTTTTTCCACGGGAGATATTGGATTAGTATAATTTGTACTTGTTTTTACGTCTCACTGGCTTAGACAAGTATTATGGTGACAATGGAATAGGACAGAACTAGGAAGCGACAGCGGTCTCAATGAAGGTACAGTCCCAGCATTTTCCTGGTGTGAAAGTGGGAAACCAAAGAAAACTATCTCTTGGGCTGTACTGAAAGCGGGGTCCTAATCCGTCATCTCCCAAATGCAAGCAAAGAGCTGGAGGGCCCGAACCGTGCTATCAACTCTTTCTTTTTTTTCTTTTTTTTTGCTATTGGCTTTACGTCGCACAGACACAGATAGGTTTTATGGCGACAATGGGATAGGAAAGGCCTAGGAGTTGGAAGGAAATGGCCGTGGCCTTAATTAAAGTACAGCCCCAGCATTTACCAGGTGTGAAAATGGGAAATCATTGAAAACCATCTTCAGAGCTGCCGACAGTGGGATTCGAACCCACTATCTCCCTGATGCAAGCTCATGGCCGCGCGCCTCTAACCGCACGACCAACTCGCCCGGTGCTATCAACTCGCTCGGTAGGTTACACTACTTTACGTGTGTAAGTGACTTACGTGCGAGTTATCACTTAGTTATTGAGATGTATGTCTACCGCTCAGTCCCGTTTGCTGATACAGGGTTGGGAATGAGTTGAGATGAAATTATGTATCCCTATTTCACGGCCGGATGCCCTTCCTAACGTCAACCTCAGTTGAGGAGTTAATGAAGATGAAATTAATGATTTATTGGTGACTAAACTAGGGTAAACAGGTGGAAAAAATCAACTATGGCCTACGAATAGGAATTGAGCCGACGTTTGCATTTGTCTTGACGTCAATATGGGAAACCACATAAAACCATTCTCAGGACAACCGACGGCGTGGCTCGAACCACTCGTCTTCCGAATGCAGAGATTTTCTCCATATACGTAGCGAGTTAAACACACATCGCTAATCTATTTTAAAATAAAGGAATGCAGAAGTAGGAAATAATTTTTTACAAGATGCCTTACGTCGCACCGACACAGACAGGTCTTACAGCAACGATGGGACAGGAAAGGGCTGGGAATGGGAAGGAAGCTGCCGTGGCCTTAATTAAGGTACCCAGGTGAAAATGGGAAACCACGGAAAACCATCTTCAGGCCTGCGGACAGTGGGACTCGAACCCACTATGTCCTGGATGCAAGCTCTCTGCCGCGCGCCCCTAACCGCACGGCCAACTCGCCCGGTAATTTAATGTTAAAACAATAACGCCCGAGCTTAATCCCTTAGTAGCTGAAACTTGGGATAAGTGGAAGTTAATCAAAAAACAAGCAGTGAGGGAAGTCAGATAATAAAATGTTATAAATATTATTTTCATTTACGTGTTTCTCTGCCGTTTCATTGCTACAAAAAACGTGTCCTACGCAAGACGTTGATTGAATTGCCAGCTAGACTTACACTAAAATTGAACTGTAATACTTACCTTATCATGTACGTACGGCTCACTTCATTTCTTTTTTACAAGTTTCCCTCTTCTCTTTAAGTGCATCCCATAGTACAATTTCTATTCTTCATCCTCTTAGCTCCATGCTTCGAAGTTAGACTTGCGTGGATCATCTACTATACATGATCTTTTTACTTAACGGTGATCACAAGTTCACAAGATAGTTTTAATTTATGGAAAATATAGATAGAATTTAAGATGATGGTTACACTCTTGTTAATAAACAGACAATGGAGAAAACTAAGTGTAACAACAGATTATGTAACATCATTAGAGGAAGATCGGAAAGGCAATCAAAGAAAGATGGAGAGAGATGATCGAGCTCGGTAGCTGCAGTGTAGCCAGTATCCAATATTCGGGAGATAGTGGGTTCGAATCCCACTGTCGTTAGCCCTGAAAATGGTTTTCCGTGCTTTTCCATTTTCACAGCAGGGTGTACCTTAATTAAGGCCACGGCTGCTTCCTTCCCACTCCTAGCCCTTTCCTGTCCCATCGTCGCCATAAGACCTATCTGCGTCGGTGCGGCGTAAAGAAACTTGTTAAAAAGATTGAAAGGAATAATTGTAGCGCACAGAGAGGTGCCAACCTAGTTGTAATGGATGAACCCGAATTCCGCTGCTAAAAATAAGGACGGTGCGTCGGGTTTCTCAGACCCCGTTGTGGTATTCCAGCATTAAGCTCCAACCCACGAAGCCCTCTCTTCAGAGAGCAAAATGCCGTTAGCAGTTTCGTTATCTACCTTTGACATTTCAGCAGCTCACATGTTCATGTTGGCCACTCCGAGCTTTTATATTTATCAGGGCTGGTTTTACTTATCAATGAGAGTGAGATGGAGAGCACAGAGAATATGTAATCCAAAAATAACTCGCTCTATACCCAAATCTCCATTAGAAAACAGAAATGATCTTAAATTCCATTTCGAGGCAAACACGCGCTCTTGCAGGGAAAGCCTGGAATATTAATAGCGCTGAATATAACTCTGAACATAGCCGAGGCATCATTTAAGAGTGGAGTGGCGGCCTTATAATATATACAATATACAGATGAGGGTTGCCGTCTGTTAGTTCATATGCCAAGTGATCGATCACGCCATTGTAACAACTCTACATGGACTCCATTGAGATCTTCAGCTAAACATCAACATTTGTATGTTTAATAATTATTCGCCTCCTTTGTCAGCCTAGTGGCTTACGTTTCAAAAGGTGTGGCTTTGATTCCCGATTGGGTCAGAGGTTTGTTCCGCAGGAGTTTTATTACGTACCGATAGTCTACCAGTAAGCTTTACGGCCCAATGGCTAAAGGGTTAGCGTGCTGGCCTTCGGTCACAGGGGTCCCGGGTTTGATTCCCGGCAGGGTCTGGGATTTTAACCATCATTGATTAATTTCGCTGCCACAGGGGCTGGGTGTATGTGTCGCCTTCATAATCATTTCATCCTCATCACGACGTACGGGCTGCCTAAGGGCGCCAAATAAAAAAAGACCTGCACCTGGTGAGCCGAACATGTCCTCGGACACTCCCGGTACTAAAAACCATACGCCATTTCATTTACCAACAAGCTGGTGCAAAATACCAGCAGACTGAGCCAGGATCGAATCCTATAACTGCGCTACCTCCAGTAAAACCAACTGAGAATACAACTTGTCTCCGGTCTAATGACTTAATCACAAAAATCGTCCGACTCGTTGGCTGAATGGTCAGCGTACTGGCCTTCGGTTCAGAGGATCCCGGGTTCGATTCCCGGCAGGGTCTGGGATTTTAAACATCATTGATTAATTTCTCTGGCACGGGGGCTGGGTGTATGTGCTGTCTTCATCATCATTTCACCCTCATCACGATGCGCAGGTCGCCTACAGGAGTCAGATCAAAAGAGCTGCATCTGGTGAGCCGAACATGTCCTCGGACACTCCCGGCACTAAAAGCCATACGCCATTTCATTTCATCACAAAAATGGATGGCGATCGTAATGAGGCGCACATAGTACTGTACGATGAGGACTGAAGTATTTTTCCATTACTTTAATCTCTGAGTCAAGCACTGTTGACCCAATCAGTAGCACCTTTAATAGCATCCAGACGCAGTGTTGTTCACTTCCTCGTTTCTAAATTACTCGACTTCCTGGCGGTGAATCAGACCACGCCTCTCTTGGCTTGGTAAACCGAACACACCTTTATGACCTTTCTGATTAATAATCAAGTTCGCAAGAATCAAAACTGCAATAACGTTGTTACTTAATTTATTGTTTCATTTATGGGGCTTAGGAAAGCTCAGTAAATATCCCTGTAACTTATATGGCGTTGAAATAATGATATATCACACACACCGGCGGTCTTTATTGGCGAACAGACCAAAATCTCGAAGTAAGTAGCAATTGATTGCTTTACAGACTCTTTGTTTTGCAATGGAGAGACGTTATCGATCCTTGGAGTTCATATTTGCCAGTGTCTTGTCCAGGTGGCCGCTGGTATCGCGATGTAGCGTGTGAATTATAGAGCTCATTTAAGTTTGTGACAGTTCGTAACACGATCTCTGCTGCTATACAGCCACTACATTCTTCAATGTTCAGATAAGGCAACTTTGTTTTGGTAACTTATTATACGTTTATACAGAGAGAAGAAAATGCGTTTGTTGCTGAAGACTGTGAATGTATACCTCCTGACACAAAAAGTGATCGACTGTGAATTTCAAAGTCCCTAAGTAGAAGCATGTCCAAAAAGAAAGCATGCAGTTTTACATGACTATATGCAGGATAATCCAAAAGTCCGTTAACATTTGATGGGGCAAACTATTTCACACAAGAACAATCTTTTCACAACACAAAATCACGCCAGAGGATAAGAAGAAGTTGTATGCACTTTTTGAATAATTCGAGATGAAATGTATCGAAACGGATGGTATCTTTCTTCAATGTGTCTCTGTGAATTAAATATTACAATTGATTCAAAAACATTGAAATGTTGAGATAATCCATTATAAGAAGTTCATTTCACGTAACTGGCAGCCTAAAAACCTTAATAAACTGATTTCATCACCTTCTTTTTGCACCTTTCTCTGTGTATTTTCAGAGCCTGTTTTTCCCTTTTCTGACCATACTTTCCACCTTAAAATCCTCTCCCTAATCACACTCGTGCTATAGGTTACATGGCACCATGTCTGTTGTGCGGGCGAGTCTAAGCGCTGCTCGTTACGACTTAGGATGTGGTCAGTGGAATGGGCACTTTGAGTGGAAAGTTACGTGATGCGCCACTGCCTTGTAACACAATGAGCTATACGGCTCAAATAATCCCTGTATGAGCTGTATGCTGTGCTGGGCGGCTCTCATATCTTGTTAATCCCAATCTACAGGAGCTTCATCCAGCGATACCGACACTCGTATTTCTTGTTTCCATTTGATGATTATTCCCGTTGTCTATTGTTCACAATTTTGTTCGCTCCCCCCGGATAACACTCTGTTGCAGGGTATGAATAATAGGAGATAAAGCACTCAAACAACGTGTATCTTTCGGAGAAGGCTTGGACTTATTGAGCTGCATTTTAACCCTGTAAGTACCACGTGTTCTGTTCTGTGGTGCCAGTACCATTCAGTATTATTTGATCACTGTTTATTCTTGACATAGGTAATAATTAAAGTGGTGATTTTTCAATAGCGATATTATACGGAATATTCATACATTTGTATTTTCTTGTTTTCATGTCCTGTAAACCACTTTTTAATGCGTTTTGAAAAGGCGATTACATGTAAAATTTAACCTAAAATGCGATATAAATGCGAAGCCGATGATTTCTTCAAATGCAGATTTATTTTTATGTTTCTTAATCTTCTGGAAATGTAAACGGAAGAGTTTGTATATCCTTCCCCTGACTGCAAATGTTATTGGCTGTTAAGCTCAGATACCCAGAGTTTGCCAAAGCAACTCTGCAATATATTTGGGGTTCTACATGCTGACAGATGTTTCAGTAAATACCATTCAACTAATTCATTTTGTGTGGCTATTTCTAGCCGGGTGCAGCCCTTGTAAGACAGACCCTCCGATGAGGGTGGGTGGCATCTGCCATGTGTAGGTAACTGCGTGTTATTGTGGTGGACGGGTAGTGTTATGGGTGGTGTGTGAGTTGCAGGGATGCTGGGGACAGAACAGCACAAACACCCAGTCCCCGAGCCATTGGAATTAACCAATGAAGGTTAAAATTCCCGACCCGGCCGGGAATAGAACACGGGACCCTCTGACCAGTACGCTGACCATTCAGCCAACGAGTCGGGCACCATTTAACTGAAAGTGATAGAAAAACACGAATTGAAGAACAAAACATTGAGGCATGTCTATGATTTCCGTCCACAGATTCACTGATTTATGAGCATAGTTTAAATCAATATTGTATAGTATTATTGTATAGTATTCAATTATGTCGATTTTGCATCAATACAAATGTTCTTTTCTATTATGTTTTAGCCTGTATCACTTTAAAATAAATACACATATGTTTGCACTTTATGAATTCTTATTTTACTATTAACTCCATGCAAATGCAATTCCAATTACAAACGTATAAAGGATACACATTCTGAATGTTCAAATCAAAATGCTAAAGTCTGTATTTCAAACTCTAAAAGTCACCCAGTAATAATTATAATCAATCAATCAATCAATCAATCAATCAATCAATCAATCAATCAATCAATCAATCAATCAATCAATCAATCAATCAATCAATCAATCAATCAATCAATCAATCAATCAATCAATCAATCAATCAATCAATCAATCAATCAATCAATCAATCAATCAATCAATCAATCAATCAATCAATCAATCAATCAATCAATCAATCAATCAATCAATCAATCAATCAATCAATCAATCAAATTAATTTTGACATTTAACGGATCAGTTTAAAGAAGCATATTTGTGCTAAATGCTTGGAAGTTCTTGAAGTCTGTTGACTTTGAAAGTTTCTCAAATATGCGTAACTAAACAAATAAGTTTTAAAGTGTGTGGAAAGACATGTTAGAGTGTTTTACGTTACTTCTTCACTATCGTGAGTATAGTCTCTTGGTAGCCATCTATGTTGCGAAGATTTCGAAATGAGAAGTTTTCTAAGTAAACGTCAAATTAGACAAAAATCTACAAAAAACTACTAAACAGTCCGAAGGGTCAAAGCTGATATCCCTTCGCACTAGTTGAGTTAGATTGGGGAGGAGGTATACCTTCCGCTAATTTAAATTTCATGAAAGTTCACACTTTTATAACTGAGCAACGTCAAAGGTTACTTAAATAAAATTTTACATGCTTAACATACTGTGGCGAGTTACCAGGACCATTAAAAACTAAAATCTCTATTCAGAGAAGTTGCTTGTTTTACTACCCACTACATTCATTGAACTATTGTTAATAATTGTTTACAAGTTCACTCGTGTTTAAGTTTTCCACTCGACACAGTCTATATTCACAATAATTATATTCGTACACCCAGTCCTAAGGTGTATTGAACTTCTGCTTTGCAATGTGACTTCCACAATGTAATGTCTCTCCAGAAGAGTTCACTTCACTCTAACAAGCTGCACTGAATTCCGCGTACCCGTATGGCTGACTCACTCCTCGTCAAGGATTCGCGCCCGTCTATACTGAGAGTCAACTTAAGACCTTAGCGGTCTCTTTGATGTTAGATTTCTGGTCGGTGAAAAGGCTTCCGCAGCGCCATATAGTTCCCTAGGTTTGTTACTTGTTCCTGAAGTCAGGAGCTTCCTTCAGTTTGGTTAGATATTCTGGTGAACTGACTTGACGAATTAAACATTTTTGCCCTGTATAAAATAATATGGAAAATATATCACAGGTTGTATGTTATTCGGGTTCGTTACCAAATCTTATATTTCGTACGTAGATGGCTATGAATAGTTATTGTTCTCAGTGGTGTATGTAGCAAAATAATAATTATTTAATATGATATTGATATCTTACTGCACTGTATTTAGTAAGCTTTGTTCGAGTTCATTCCATTGCTGATAAGTTCGCATAATATGTGCGACGTTGAAGATGGATCCAAGAAAACTGTTGGCAATACTGGCTGCAACAACATGTTCAGTATTCATAATGGCTGCCAGCTGTGAGCAAGGCATGTGTGATGCTGTGACGCTTGAGTCCCCTGTGAAATACTTTAAAGCTAACAAAAGTGGAGAAAAATTAAGTAGGAAATCTAAACCAAATTGTTTTAAATGTTTACAGTAGCCTACGAGATTAGAATCCGCTGTTGACTGTGGAAGACGTGAAAAAGACCGCGCAGCTGACCGGCGTTTCTGTGTACAGTGTTTACGCCGCTCGCGTGGAATTTAAATTCCACGGAAAATTCAAGTTTCCAGAGAAAGGTCGATGTGTCAGCTCAGCACTCGCCGTAAATAAAGCAGGATGGGCCTTAACACGGTATGGGAATAGGATTCTTGGCGTATTCGATAATAATAATAATAATAATAATAATAATAATAATAATAATAATAATAATAATAATAATAATAATAATAATAATAATAAGTACTTTGGTTTATGTTCGTAACCGCCCTCTACCTGCAGAAATGTTGTCATGAGGGGATCATGAGTTCGTTTTTACCATCCGAATGACGAGACTACAATATTTATAACATTCCTGGAAGCATTGTATTTTGCAATCCCAGTCACGGGTGGGTTTTCCAGCTTTGTGAACTATGAGAAACTGCCACTGACAATCGTTGCACGAGAGGAGAGTCGTATACTTATGTTGTAAGTCCCCATGTGCCTCACACAAATTGCATTATGAAATAAAAATAAATCTTGCTTCTCTTGCCTCGGTATTCGTCAGTAATCTGTAGGTTTGACATGGCCAATAAAGGAATAAATAGGTATGGTACGTAATCAAAGTACAGCTATGTGAAAGGAAGTGATTTCGTTTGATGCTTCACTATTTCAGAATGAAGTACTGTACTTGTCAGATAGACGCACGCCGTTAATGATAAGCTGGTTGTGGCGGAGATGGAGAACGGTGACGGGAAGGGGGAACAGGGGACGTGCTCACGTGCGGAAGGATACTTTTCCTAAGCTCTTGACTTGAATTTCAGTATAGTAACTGCTTGCATTCACTCGCGTCTGACTCACTTGAGATTGACTGGCGATCGCCAACTGCGCTCTTTATGTAAGCCCGCAGAAGACTCGCCTTTTCCACTTAGTTCTGAGTGCCTGCTTCACTGTTAAACAGCTTTCGGCTTTTCATAAGGAGTTTCCTTATTGCGAGCTTCAACTATTCTCGACGGCATTTACCCCCCGCCCAATCCTCACAGATTGTATCCGTTGCGCCGGCATAATCCTCTATCATGAGCATTGCTGACTTCCACCGAACCCTCCATTCTATTTAATAATTACCGGTATCTTGAAAATAAAATGTGTTAATCTTTTGCACTAAGCCCAGCTCATTGGTCAGCCTACATCCCTTCGGTTCAAAGGACCTCGTGCTCGGGTCGGGTCAAAAATTTCAATTAGAGCCTACTGTACGTATGACTAATTCCAATGGCCCGGGGGCTGGGCGTTTGTGCTGTCCCCAACATTCCTGCAACTCACACACCACACACAACAATATCCTCCACCACAATAACACGCAGTTACCTACATATGGCAGATACCGCCCACCCTCATCGGAGGATCTGCCTTACAAGGGCTGCACTCGGCTAGAAATTATTATTATAGCTAAATGGAGTTTGCATTCTAAGTACCACAATTCACACTGAATGCTTACACGACTCTTACTGATATAAAAAGCATGTCTGAAATATTCCCTCAGATAATATTTACAATCGTCACTTTTCATATTAATTAGTAATTACCTATAATCTGTCAGCTTCATTGTCCGTATTGATAATTTGGCCACACAAGTATGAAGGATCAGAGTTTTCCACCTAATCAATACTTTATTTTACCAAGTGTCTAATAATTTAAATACATTAAAAAGTACCGGTTTCGACCTATTAAATAGGTCATCGTCAGCTGTTGATGAACCTGCTTATTCAATAGCGAATGTAGAGAATAAAACATTACTAAGATTAAACAAGAATGCCACTATTCTAATAAAATGTAATGCTTAATGTCAAAATATATACATATGGTACAGTTTTTGAAGTTAAACGGCTTTAACTTCCTGGAGTCCCACGAATGACACATATTCAAAAAAAAAAAAAAAAAAAAAGCTATAATGTTCGAAACAGGAAACAATTCTTAGAGTTTAAAGAGTCACTTATATTATTGTGTCAAGTTCAAATATCTTATGCTGAAATGCCAGAAAAAAGTGCATTTTTGGGTCGCAAATATGCGGGGAACGTTATGCTCCAGCTGTTTGATGAACCTTCTTATTCAATAGCGACTGTACAGAATAAAACATTATTAAGATTAAACAAGAATTTAGCAGGTCGAAACCGGTACTGTGTTTTAATGTATTTAAATTATTAGACACTTTGTGTAAAAAAGTATTGATTAGGTGGAAAACTCTCATCCTTCATGCCTGTGTAGTAATTACCTACAGTAATTGTTTAAAGAAGAACATTATTGTGTCATAGGAAAGTGCCTAAAGTATATTGTTTAAACAACAGTACTATGCTAAATTTCATGGAAACATTTTCAATGGTTTTTGAATGATGAAAATGGAAGTTGCGGTTAATAAGGAACAAACAGATATCAGAGTTGAACATATCAAAGATATAGACCTACATGGACATTTACGAACATGTCTTAAAGTATTGAAGATAATGTAATTTTTTGCCAGATTAAAGGTGAAAGTGTATTCTATACAGTAAAACATAAACAATAAGTACCACTTTTTGCTTCATAAGGACAAATGAAAGTAGTAGAAAAATCTTGCACTTTTACTTGACTGATATTATGATCATAGCCGAGGGACCTTCAATTTTAGGAGTACGATGCACAGAGATGTGAGTTTTCATTTCAAACCTCCCATTGCAAGCGTAGCCACCTCGTTAATAAGTTTTATTGATTTTCCGTTCCACTAACTACTTTTACGGTTTTCGGAGACGCCGAGGTGCCGGAAGTTTGTCCTGCAAGAGTTCCTTAACGTGCCAATAAATCTACCGACACGACCATCTTGGTGAGAAGCTAGGAGTGATGTCACTCAGCTATCACGCTCCCCTGAATCTCATTTTATTTACAATTTGCTTTACGTCGTGCCGATACAGATAGATTTCATACTGAAGAAGGGCTTGGAAAGGGCTAGGAATGGGATGGAAGTGGCTGTCGTTTTATATAAGGCACAGCCACAACATTTGCCTGGTGTGAAAATGGGAAAACACGGAAAACCATCTTCATAGCTGCCAACAGTGAGGTTCGAACACACTATCTCCCGGATGCAAGCTCACAGCTGTTCCCCTATATATAGGCCTATACGGCAGGCGGGCTGATGTCACAGTCTCGTCAGCGTGATGGTTGGGAAATACAGATGGACGAGGAATAAGGCGGTTAATACCGACTTAGTCTTTCCGTCTACGCCGGAGACAAGCGACGCCACCACGAAGGTGGAGCACGCCGCCCCCTGGCGCCACGACTGGGCGACCCAGGCCGAGCGGCTCGGCTCTGCGAAGTGGACGCAGATGGCTCTCCCAAGGGCTACCCCTGCGAGGTGGACGCACACCAAGGCCCACCAGGAAGGGCCTACTACCAGGGCGCAATCCAGGAAGGCGTTCCACACAGCGGAAGGCAGCACAGCGGTGGAGGACGGTCCCTGGCTTTCAGAGGCCGCCACCGAGGCCCGGCGAGTATACCATGTTGCAGACATCGACGTGCGCCCCACAGGAAAAGAAACGCAAGCAGGTGTCGGCAACAAATGACGCCGCCGCCACCGTCGCCGCCACCAGCCAGGACGAGGGAGAAGCCGGCGCCGCAGCGGGGTCACCCGCTATCCCAGGGTCACCAGCCAGGGAGAAGGGCCACCAGGACGAGGCCTCTTCCCCAGCCGAGAAGATACAACACCAGCTAAAAAGCAGTTGCCGCCCCCGCACCAGAAAGAAGACGCCACCCGCCCACCAGGAGAGGGCCACCCAGCCGCAGCTCAGGACCGCTCCCAGGACAGCAGTCGACCGAGGAACCAATCAGAAGAGGACCTCAGCGGGTAGCGGCAGTCAGGTGAGACCGAAACGTCCCCCTCGGCAGCTCTTGCAGTGTTTCCACTGCCTGGGGTGGGGCCACCGTCAGGATAGGTGTGGGATCTTAGTGAGGTGCAACCGTTCTGGGGGTGTTCACCACCACACGGCCTGCGTGGCACTTAAAGAGGCGCCGGTGTGTGCCAGATGCGCGGGCGGCCACTCAGCCTCTCATCGCAGTTGCCCTGTTTACCGGGCCATGGCGCGGGCAGAGATGAAGGAGGTCCGGCATCATGTACCACCCCAATCCAGGAGGCCCCCGCCTTAGCGGGCTTGGCCTCATCGGAGACTAGGTACGAGGGACTCCAAGGAGGCGTAGCGGTGCGGCAGGCCCTAGTGGCTATTCGCGCATGGCTCCGCAACCGACAATGCCCGCGCTAATCACGGCAGTGCCCAGACGGACTGATCCCTGATAACTGGACTGGCGAGTAAATGGCTCATGACTGGTACATTATATCTTTTCTCAATTAACACAATCACCTGGACCTATCCAGAAATCACATCCTTGCGGGTGCTATCAAAATTTGTCAGTTTTTACATGTAAACTCTTTCTTTCTCCGCCTATGTGGTTTTTTCCTGACCCTTAATACCACGCTTCAACACCATTCCTACCCAACACAAACTCTGGCCTTGGTAGCGTGTTTAACACGGAAATAGGCAGATACTCCTTGTACCACTTTCCACTCCTCCCTGCTATCTCTTTTCTCCTTAGAAACTAATAGCATGTCGGGCAATGTAGATTAGAGTCGATTGCTACGCGGGGGGAGCGGGCTTCGGGGCCTCCCCGAGAAAAAAAGGAAGAGACAGGCAAGCTGCTAGCAGCTGTCCAACGACTAAGCGTACACCGTAAGTCATGCACGGAGGTCACGCCTCTTGATAATTGCATCGAACCGGTGGACTAACCTTAGCCGGGAGGTTTCACCTCAGGATTAGCTCTCTAGTCTCATCCTATCTGCTTTGCATGACTATCACTTGATACATTTTCTTTACTGACATCAGCCATATTAAGATTGTAAACTTATATAGTCTTCTGCTAGAACTCTTCTCGTGATCAACTTAGGCAGTCAATTCTAGGGATATTGATTGGCGTTGTGTTGTGGCAACGAGAAGCTTATTGTGCATATTAGGTTAGATTTGTATATATGTATCATTTTTCTAAGACATCCTCAAGCTTATTCAGATTACGTATTTAATGTACATTCAGCACTAGGAACAAGTTAGAGAAACTTTTATTTTGTATGGATTAAAAAGAAAACCTTCAACAATAAACATTTTGTGTTGTACAAATCTGCTTCTTTGCATACAACAGTATGTGCCCAAGATATTCCCCGCCTGAAACTTTGATCTATTTTAAGTTTTCTTTTCTACATCTCACTTTACTTGGATAAATTGAAAATTAAATTTAAATTATTATGCTCTGAAAGTGATGTTAGTTGATGTACTTGTAATTGATGGGACAGTCCCTTAGCGTGGGCATGATTTAATTGTTGTCAACCCCTCAAATTGCTCCTGATCTTCTCAGGTACGTAGGTAGACATGCAGCTGTCAGTGGCTTGTGACGTAGGTTAATCCCTTCCTGGTTCTCTGCGGCCCATTTTTGTGTTGTAGCTATTCATTTGATCTACCCCTTCTGGTATAAAACCCACGTAGGTTAATATTACTAAAGTAGGCTACAGACAGATGTGCCTCTAAACGTTGCAAGATTTCCAAAGCAATTCAGCACAGAATTAAACCTTTCACACGACTGACACTGATATTTCCTTATATATTACCGTTAGTGGTTAAAGGTATAGAACAAAAAACTTGTACATACTATTGTAAATAATTTTTGTAATGAGAAATTTTTCAGTAAAACCAGCGGTAAAAAAGAGACACGTCGAGTTTTATGTTTAAAGCGCCCTCTAATGAATTTTTGAATGAATTATAGGACACAGCCAGACAAAAATATTAAACTGAGCCAGACCTAGGCTATTATTTGTCCCGTACGGTGTAAAAACCAAGTATCAGGTCAACTGAGAAAGTACAGACAAAAATACGATTTATATATTGAACAGTGTGTCCGCGCGTGATAACGCGCTACGGGTATGCAGCTAAGCTCTTCATTCGCGAGGCGAGTGGATTGGAGCCCCACCGTTGCCTGTCCAGAGAATGTTTTTTCTGTGTTTCCCATTTTTACTTCCACGCAAATGCCGGAGCAGTTCCTATTCATAGGCCACAGCTGATTCCATACATCTCCTTACCCAATTTCTGTCACAATAATTATTTTCATCTTCATTAGCTCCTGAACTGAGGTTGACATCAGGTAGGGGTTCTGGCCGTAAAACAGTGCCATAAAATATAAACCCACCTCATCACCAACCCCGTATCAAGAAACGAGACTGACGGGTACGTATATGTTAAAAATACTGTTTGTTTATCGACAACATTCTTATTTTAACAATGGGAAAGCGCTGCTTTTAACGATATATGAAGGACCAGAGGAAAAGAACAGGTAGTCAGCATTTCGTCGTGATCGAGTTACCGGTGATATACTCGGAATCGGACCAGGCTTAATTCAGTTGACTACATTTCAAACTTCGGTTATTCAAAGCATATCCTATTGTAACTAGATTATCTAGTAACGTTCTGCAATTAAAATGTCCTTTTTCTGAGTTCTGAAGGAAGCTGACTTACCTTCCCCTCCCCCACTCCCCTGACCCTTCATAGAGAGTGGTCGGAAACAACGCGAAGTGGGTATAGGATCGTTAGAGCGTTGGTCATTCTTATAGACAATTTTAAAGAAATGATTCGATATCTGTCGGTGTTACCATTTTATCAGCTATTTCAGTTAGCCAATCAGATCGCTCCACGGGCATGGGCTTTGGAAGTTAGTGTTGCTAAATCTGCATGTGGCTTAAGACCGGGCTGAGGGCACCATTCGAGGAACCGGCGTCGACACTGGACGGCGATGTCGACACTGACTAGGGGTGCGTTGCAGTGAGAGTCCAAGTTCACTGTACGCATGCCACACGTCCATTTAACGAGTAGTTCCGTAAATGATCGATCACCCAGTAGTTCCAGTAGCGAGAAAACAACGGTAGATCTCAGCCGGTGTCGCCGTTCCTCAATCTTCTCAGACCGAGCTCGATAGCTGCAGTCGCTTAATCGCGGCCAGTATCCAGTAATCGGGAGATCGTGGGTTCGAGCCCCACTGTCGGCAGCCCTGAAGATGGTTTTCCGTGGTTTCCCATTTTCACACCAGGCAAATGCTGGGGCTGTACCTTAATTAAGGCCACGGCCGCTTCCTTCCACTTCCTAGGCCTTTCCCATCCCATCGTCGCCATAAGACATATCTGTGTCGGTGCGACGTAAAGAAAATAGCAAAAAAAAAAAAAATCTTCTCAGATCGGAGGTCCGTGTTCAAATCCCACGCTTGGCGAAGATTTTTCTTCGATTGGTGTTCTCATGCCGTTCTTAAGCTACGTGCAGATTTAGCAACACTGCCTCTCAAAGCCCATCAATTCACCCGCGAAGCCATCCGTTTAGCTAACTTTAGCAGCTAATAAAATGATAATGGCGCCAGATATAGAATTATATTTTTTCAAATTATTTATCAGTATGACCAACCCTCCAACGCTCATATACACGATGTTTCCGACCACCCTGTGTTGCTAGTAATTTACAAGAGAGTTTTAGAGTAATGAATTAAAACACCTTCCTCTTAACGCTACATCATTTACGTTGCTATTGGCTTTACGTCGCACCGACACAGATATGTCTTATGGCGACGATGGGACAGGAAAGGGCTAGGACTGGGAAGGAAGCGGCCGTGGCCCCAATTAAGGTACAGCCCCAGCATTTGCCTGGTGTGAAAATGGGAAACCACGGAAAACCATCTTCAGGGCTGCCGACAGTGGGGTTCGAACCTACTATCTCCCGAATACTGGATACTGGCCGCACTTAAGCGACTGCAGCTATCGAGCTCGGTCATTTACGTTGACGAAATTGTCATTAAATACGCATAACTAAATCATATTCAATGTAAGAACCAGGTTAATACATATTTTGCGTTTCAAAGTACATACATCTTCCTAACTATCAAAGAGAAACGTGTCTAGAATACTTCGGTTCAAAAGGATGACAAACATTTAATTGAAAATATAAGAAAGATTTATGAAATTTAGTGTTCCGGTACCAACATAACAGGCCAATAATGAACTTATCCGCCATAAAATCTATAATATAAAGTATAGTAATATTCCAAAGATGGAACGGCGGGAAGATATGGGTTAAGGTAACTGATGCGGAGTAAACAGAAGTGTTTCAAGCGAAATTTTTACCTAGAACCATCAGTGCACTCCGAAGCCAAAGTATATAGGTTAGAATTCATAAAACGGCAAGATGTACTGGCCAAACTGTAATTAGTTTTAAGTACTATGAAGTACATTTACGATTTCGGGGATGTCGAGGTGCCAGAAATGTGTGCAACAAGAGTTCTTTTACGTGCCGGTAAATTTATCAGCACCTTCACATGCCACCGGACAGAACTGGGATCGAACTGCCACTAAGAAAGTCAGCGCTCTACCATCTGATAACTCAGTACCTGAGTTTAATGGTCGTAATGCTTAACTCTAATACAATTTAGGTATTCCTTTCTGAATTCTCGAAGCACCTCTGCAGATCTTCAATGCTAAACTCAACACTGGTTGTAGAAATTTAATTACTATACAGTGCTGGGAGTAGACTATCTTTTTAGAGAAGACTGCCTTATGATATCTTCCTAAAATAATCAAATGTGCTGGAATGATATAGTCTGACTAAGAAGGAATAAAGCGACGAGAACAGTGCCAATTCAGTGGAACAATTTTCCAAAAACAACTGTCAATTTTTCCCGTCTATTGCGTTCTGTACCAATGTATCTGATCAAATCACTTGGCTTTGAGAATACTGCCGATACTGTTGGTTTTTTTTATTTTTGCTTCAAACACTTTGAAGCTGAAATGTGACTTCCACGCCACAGTTGGTTTTCAATACGAGAGTTATCAATAAAAGTTGCGATACTAAATTTTGTGCGCGAGTGGTTTGAACATAAAGGATATTTCCTTTAGTCTGGAATGTTTAATTTTGTTCACGCTTGCCAAACGACATACAAAGAGAAACCCAATTTTTTACCACTTTCCCTATTTTCGTTTTGTCACAATATTCACCGTTCTTTCTTTTCCTTTCAATTTGCGTTACGTTGCATCGATACAGATAATCCTTATGGCGACGATGGGTTAGGAGAGGGCTAGAAGTGTGAAGGGAGTGACCGTGGGCTTAAGGCATTTGCCTGGTGTGATCCATCGTTCTTAGCGTGGTGTTAGTCTTGTCAAATTCACACCAGCTAACAGTAAATTGTAGCTCTGATAGATATGATAGATTATACATCTTTGGGAACATTCAAGGTTTCTGGTATGTTATTTATTACAACTGTGTGTTGATAGTTAAGAAGATCAAATCTTTAATATTTCTGTTATATACAGACTTAATACACAACTACACTTTCCTCACACCTTGGTGTGGTCACGGGTACGAACTGTGGCGCACGTGTAGACTTGCCCCTGTTTCATGGCCGGGTGGCCTTCCTATTGTGTGTTTTTGAGATGGTTGGTAGCGGGATGGGTTGTGTGTATGTGAAGAGGTATGTGCTGAGACAAACACACCCAGTCTCCGAGGCAGAGAATTTAACTAGATGAGGCTAAAATCCTTGACCCGGCCGAGAATGGAACCCAGGAAACTTTGAACCGAAGACCGTGACGCTGGTTTAGCCAAAGAGCCGGATACATTTCAATAATCAACTATATTATAAAATGTCTGTAACTACCGTCATAATAATTATCATATACTGAGGTATTCACTTATGATGGTACATGGAATTGACTTCTAATCAACTGAAGATGTCGATATTCTATTTTCATATCTTTTAGGGACTTTTTTCTGAAGGAATCTCAATAACGGATTTTTGACATCAACTTCGTTTCTTTAAAATGGGACTATGAATTTTTATGACAGGATAATAAATAACTAAACTGTTACAAATTCAGACATGTAAGAAATTAATATATCAGGCAGTTATTTTTTGAAGTATCGATAATAATTCAACTTGAGATTTTAGTGTTTGAGAGCGGGTACTAGACCTTTTACTGGCGCAAGCTCTTTTAACACGTAAAGGTGCTTGGTTGTTGTGAGCCCAGCTGTTTCAGCCGCACAACTAGAAATGTACTGTAGGTATGTACTACACAGTACAAGCATGCCTTATATATATACGATGTATCCCTTAGGTTTACAGCGATTTTATGACAGGGAAAGTACAGAAGAATTAATCTAATTTATAGTTCAGACAGATGCGCGTAGGAACGTGTGTAGCGGAGCCGGCTGAAGTTTGTAGACAGAAGGGCAAAGGAGGGCTAGATGGAACAAGAAGCCGATTGGCTGCTTTCATGGACGGAACTGGTTGCCTAGGCAACGGTTGGCTTTTACGTAGTTTCGGGCTGTCATCACTAAATGTCAGCATTACAAAGTTAGTTTAATAGAACTGTGGAAAGGGAGGCTTATGTTTAAAATGCAAAGGAACGTAAGTAAAGCTTTATTTCCTCTATTTTGAGATTACTGTACGGCACATGAGAATTGAGAAATGAAATTAACACAGAAAAACTAAACATATCCTTAAATAATGTGTTCACTATTGTGTGTTTTTGAGATGGTTTGTAGTGTGATGTGTTGTGTGTATTTGAACACATATGTGTTGAGACACACACACACACACACACACACACACACACACCCACACACACACACACACACACACACACACACACACACAGTCTCTGAGGCAGAGAAATTAACCAGTTAGACTGCATTGGTAAAATGATGGCAGGGACTGTACACGGCTATCTAATACAGTATCGTCTGTTTAATTGTTATGACATTAATGCGGATTGCATTTAGAGACTTGTACACGAGTTTTTCTATTTATGCGACAAGGCCACTACACTGATTCTCTTCTCGCGATCAATTGTTACTCGACTGTCGGTGTAATTATCACAAAAACAATTAAATCATGAGACATTTAAGAAGGAGCTCCTCAAGTTTATTATTATTACTAACAAATACATCGCAATTGAAAAAATCCCGTGGCAATGGTCACTTACAGTAGTATGATAATAAGGTAAAGTTGACACATAATTACCCAACAACAACGACAACAAGAACAACAGAACTACAAAAGTACAACAAGCAATTCTATGAAAAATATATTACAAGAAATACTACTTATTTATCATTCTAAATCCAGCATCATATACAAATTCGCACACAACTTAAGTATTTTCAGTCCTTAAGACTACGTCTTACAATACTATAGGTTGAGCTTAGCATTACAAGTGATAATGAAGTAAAGTTAATTAAACAACAACAAAACAACAACAGCAAGAGTACAACAAGCAATTCAATGGACAGAAAGTATTATATGAAATACTACTAATTTAACATTCTAAAGTCAGCGTTATAATATACGAATTAGTGATCCTCATACAAAATGTTTCAATATTATTATGTGCTCGAAATGTTGACCATCAACATCAACAGACATTTGCAGCCTTTTCTCGACGCATGATATCACAGACCGAAGAATTTCCCTAGATAATCCAGCACACGCTGCGATGATACGGAGTTTGAAACCCTCTGGATTTGTCCTTGCGTTTCCACGTGTAAGACGTGCGTTATCCGACACGATCTGCGATTGCATGAAATCGCCACATTTCCAATACCATGAACTACTACCTAACAGTAGTCATCCAGCATATAAACATTTCGTATTCATGAACTTCCTTAACACGAAAAAAATATTTGGCTCAATTTTGCTGTCTTTATTCCTCATTTCACATATATTGTAGTATCAAAAGAGAGACAGTAATGCTTTAATACATTCCTTTCTAACCAACACTATTATTTTATTTATTTTAAAAACACAAACTTCCCGTTCCTGACTTCAGTTCGCCTGTCATGAAAACGTTGCAAACCCACGGGATACATCACATTGTATATACGAGACATGCTTGCCCTGTACATACCTACATTACCAGTTCTGTGGCTGGGATCACAACAACGAATGAGATTACGTGTCAACAAGACCTTGCGCCAATGAACGGTCTGATAAGACAAGACCAGAACCCAGCCACTGAACATTATTATTGCTATTTCAAAAAGTAATGTATGAATTAATTACATGTCTGAATTTGTAAAAGTCTGAACTTTTCTGCAAAAGGCAGAAACTAATACAGTTCCATTTAAAAAATCAAATCCCACGGAAAATGTGGCTAAGTGCTTTAGGTGCCTCTTAATACAATTTATGAATATTAAAACAAAATATTGATATCTTCAATAGATTAGAAGTTATTTTGGTGTAACATCTTAGGTAATGTTAGCATGTTTGTTTTTCAGTTGCTTTCCCTCTTCTATTCTTTTCCTTTAATTTCTTCTTATCTTCCTCATACTGGGAGAAAACAAAGGTACATCTTCAAAGTAGTATACTTACACCTTCTTTACCTCCCTCTTCTCCTGGCTTCTTCCCGATTATTTGAGGTTGCACTATATAATGGTTTGGGCTAGTTTTATGACCGGATGTCCTTCCTGAAGCCAGCCATATGTAACTGGATGTATTCACCATTGCGTGTCTCTGTACTGCGTTGTTCTGTGTGTATGTGAAGAAGTGTATATTGAGACAAACACAAACACCCAGTCCCCGAGCAAGAGGAATCAACCAGACACGGCTAATATTTCCAGATCATGCAGGAATCGAACTAGGGACCCTCTGATACGAAGGGCTCATAGTCTGCTAATGCGTCTGACATTTCTTGTTATTCATCAGTGTCAGATAATGTTGGAAACTAATATCAGAATAACTGGCATGAATATACAACACATCTGGGTATTTGAAAATGTTAATTACTACGCCCCAAACGCCTAAAATATAAACAACGACCAATTGAATGCCACTTCTAGGCTAATAATTTGTATCCATATTTTAAGTCTTCCTTCTGTCGCATATTTTCGAGGAGTTATCTACAGTTTCTTTCGCTATTTTACTTTTTATCTTCAAATTCCTCTTGTGACGTTTGTACCAGAAGTAAACGGGGATACATATTCATTGCAGTACAATAATTGTTTTTTCTTTCTTTTGTTAGCTGTTCAGCGACAGACTAACACATTGAACGTTTTCGGCAAGGGAAGGATGGGAAAGGAATAGAATTGGGAAGGTTGTGGCAGTGGCCTTATTTAAGGTACAGCCCTAGCATTTGCCTGGTGTAGAAATGAGAAGCCACGGAAAACCATCTTCAGGGCTGCCGACTATGGGATTCGAACCCAACATTTCCCGAAGCAATTGTTTCCGCTCTGTTATATGGTTCCTTTCCCTAAGTCCATACTTCATCTCCAAGTGAACGCCAGGATGATGCATGAAGTACAAGATACGACCGTTTCCTTCACAAGCCTGGCCTCAGTCAATAGCAAATAAACACACTATTTGGACCCCAAACTTGCTATCAGTCAGTCATGACATGCTGATAATCACTATGTCCTAACTATCTTGAATTAATCAGCAATAACAAAAGAATTTGGTTCTAAATAATGGGAAATTAAAAAGAATAATATCGGTCAAATTCAGGAAGTGAAAGAAAAGTTATATCACCGCAGGAATACATCGAACTTTCCAATTTTAGTGGTTCAGTATGCTAAACGTCATTATATTCACAGGATTATGGGTTTGAAACTGGCTGAGGTCAGTAGCATTTGGAGGTGTTTAAATCTGATATATCCATGTTATTACCTGGTCCCGGCACTTTAAAATACTTCCACAGGGCAACATTCCGACATACCGTCGCCTCTTAAAATGCTATAGCAGGTGAAGTGACATTAAGGAAGTAACATTAATGGATTACAATCAATATAATATTTTATAATCAAGTTAGAAATGAATTAAATTAGTTCTTAATAAAGAAGAGAACAGAGAAGTACAAAAATATTGGAAAGAATCTGTTAAAGGATCGAATGACAAACTTTGCTTTGAAGTAGGCTATACGTACATTTGAGGGGAGGGTGATTGAGTACTATCCAGAAAATATAAAAATAATATTCAGGCAAGTCGGAAGGTTTGAGTCTCGATGAGCATAACAAGGGGTGAATAATAATAATAATTGTACCAGGCGGTACACCTCCACGCCGTTAATTTAAAATGTGCGCCAATTGAAACTCCTCTGCTGGAGGAAGTCTGAACTTTATTGACGGTATTAATTTTCTACTTTCTCAGAAGATGTCACCACGTGGAAAAGTTTGAGTTTTTGAACTGTGTCATTTTTGATGTGTTTTTGTTTCATTTGTAGTTAGAAGTGTGAACTTTCTCTTCTAGAGGACACTACTGAAGATCAACAACGGTGCACTCTAGTGCGAAGTGAAAGAACTGTTTTTTGGAGAAAATTTAATTTCAAGAGTTTGTTCTTTGTTAAATTTCTTTCAGTCATTGTTTAAGTTGGCAATATTCACCCCTTCTTTCCCCTTGTGTTGAACCTAACCAATCCCGAATTTCTTAAATTAATTTCTATCCAATCAGATGTATCTTCCCCCAACTTGAATATGTTGCTGTGTCCTACCCAATAAAGTGTTTGTGGGAGGGTGTTTTCATTCCCCTAACGCCTAGAAACTTCCGCGAGAGTATTTAAACTGCTAATTTTTGGGTCTCTGCGCCACTTCTGTTCCATCTTTCAGTGTATTAAGTACTTAGCAGGAGGCGGGAAGCGCCTCTTTCCTCGGCAGCGGTCAACAACAAGGTAATGGCCGATTAATAAATTCTTTCTTTGCTAGCTCAGCAGTTTAACTTTCGGGGCGGGTTCTAAGCGTTCCACTATGTAACCTTTTCCTAAAATGTAACTTCTCTTTTCATCTATTCTCTTGTAAAGCTACATACTGGAATAGAGAGTGCTAACCCTCTCGAGCTCCCACTCACATTGTCTTGAGGTGAACTTATTTTCTCAACCAATTCTTCCGTAATGTAATGTAAATTGTTATTTTCTTAAGTCACCTCTGTAGTATGGGATTAGCCCTTGCACTAACGGCCTAAGGCCAAGTAGGTCTTAAACAAAGTGTATTAGGAGTGCAAGTTCGCCTCCCCTCAAATTGTATTTTAGAGGTCATGTATTAACCTTCTTGTCATTTAATAGACCTCAGTAGGTTGGGTATTTTACCCCTGTGTATATGTCCTTTGAGGACAGCTTAAAGGTGGAGTTTGGTGTGGCCTGGGAGAGGCTTAAAATTGAGAGCGAGTGGCTCTTTTGAAAATTGTATATTGTATGCCTCGAGGAGGCTTTTCAGTGTAATTTGGAGCAAGGGCTCCTAGGTATGAATGGGGTTTTCTGCCCCTCTGTTAAAATTGTGTTCGGGGTAAAACTGAGCTGATTGCCCAAGAATTATGTTTCTGACTTTTGAAGCCCCAAATGGGGTACCTATGTAAATGTATTTTTTTTAATCGTGTTTCGGCTACTAAGTACCTGTTCTATTTGTTGTTACCTAATTTTGAAAAGAAAATATAACCTTGTTAAATTTTAAAATTTCACTTTAGTAGCTTGAGACCTATTCACCACCCAGCACCTTCTTTCAT
Source organism: Anabrus simplex (assembly GCF_040414725.1). Taxonomy (NCBI): domain Eukaryota; kingdom Metazoa; phylum Arthropoda; class Insecta; order Orthoptera; family Tettigoniidae; genus Anabrus; species Anabrus simplex. Next base: position 1,071,661,339 of record NC_090265.1, on the reverse strand, counting down.
GCATAACTACCACAAAAACACGGTAACAATAATAATAATAATAATAATAATAATAATAATAATAATAATAATAATAATAATAATAATAATAATATTTGTCTAAACTTGTAGTCTAAAATACTGCAGTGTTAAGTGAAGTGTATAACATGAGACTAATTATTTAAAACATTTAAGTCGTGTCAGTAAGGCAGGGGACTAGATTGAATGGTACGAAATTTACTTCATATTTTGGGTCATATTATGTTGGCAACAATATTCCAGTTAATTGCATGTATTAGTTCAGATAGTATGTCTGGCATCTTGGCTGATAGGTCAGCGTAATGGCCTTAGCTTTTGGTATTTTAGCTGTGTCTGGTTTAACTTCGCTAGCTCAGGGATTTGGCATTTGTGTTCCTCACAATATACATCTGTATTTAAATACAACACATCACACTGCAAGTTACTATAGAAACACTCAACAGTTAATACATCGCTCCATGGATTACAGGCAAGTATGGGCTAAATGCATACAATGTTTAGACTCCTGGTAATCTTTCTATTAATTTTCAGATACAATATCTGTGAGATACATTTAACGATGAGAATATCTCTACAGAGGTTCTATAAAATCGGAATATCGAACCACAATTACTCTTCGCATAAAATGTGGAAAATATTTTTGATACAAAATAGCGGATTGGTAACTACGCATTCTTTGCCATACCTTTCCCTTGAAATAAACATTCAGAAGAGCGCGTATACCTATTTGCCTTAAATATGAAATGTATCTCCGCGTACGATTGAGATATTCCTTTGCCACATCAAACACTAAGACGTTTATAAAGTACGATAATGCTCAATGATTATCTACGATCTGATGATCTTATTTACAAAGATTGGTTAACAAGTGAGTGTACTCAATACTGCACTCCACTCAAAATAATAATCCTGTTAAAAATGTGCCCACTGTTATTTCAATTCTTTCTGCTAGTTTGCTTTACGCCGCACCGGCACAGATAGGTCTTATGGCGACGATAGGATAGGAAAGAGATAGGAGTGGGAAGGAAGCGGCCGTGGCCTTAATTAAGGTACATCCCCAGCATTTTCCTGGTGTGAAAATGGGAAACCACGGAAAACCATCTTCAGGGCTAACGGCAGTGGGGTTCGAACCCACTATCTCCCGGATGCAAGCTCACAGCTGCGCGACCCTAACCGCACGGCCAACTCGCCCGGTCTGTTATTTCAATGCACATCTGATATTTTTAATGAATTTTAACTGAATAAACTTTATAAATCGGGATGAAAATTAGAAAATTTGAGTGAAACGAAAATAGGAAATATGAACCGCGCAGTGGTATACACGCACGAAGGGCAATAGTTTACACGTCGGCCTATAGGAAAGGTTCGCGAAAATATTCAAGCTCACAACGAGGAATCGACGCACTTCTCAAACGTTCAGTGCTGCATTACGTATCGTTCACATGTTATTGGATATGTCGGTCAGTGCTGTCTTCATGCAGAGCCCATAGACGCTTGTGCCGGTATAGCTTCATCCGGAAGGCTTGTAATATAAGTAATATACCTAATACTCTACCTTTGGACTTATTTCCATAGGTAATTCAAACTTTAAAGAAAATAAATTTAGCTACATGCAAAAGGGCTGAACGATTTCGGTTTATTAAATTACCGTATGGCCCATCATTTATTTACGAAGGTGAAAATTAGTTATCAGATAATCCCTGAAAATGAGTTATCAGATAATCCTTGCAGTATATCTGTTTTTTTATGTACAAAATTGAAATACGCGACTAGTAAGATTAGTTCATGATAATTCAGCTTTCTTTGCGAACTGTGCTTATCTATGAGGAATAGAAATTGTAAATGCAAAAACTGCTGTTCAGGGAGTGAAGTGAATTAGCAATGAAGAAGTTTCAAGAATAGCCCACTCAATAAGTCGCACTTGAGTTCTTGATGGAATTAAAGGAATTAAGTAGAGTGAACAGAATACTTGGTAAGTATTTTAAATGTAGAACAAGGAGATTGAAAATGATGCATCAATTTATCTATGAAATCAACATATTTTTATGGGAAGTGCGAATTGAATTGCTACTCATTGCCTATTACACAGTTGTTAATGGCTGTAATGTGATTTGTGATAAACCGATGATTACTTATCTATATTTTTAATTAGAGTTTGTGGAAAGTGTTATAGTTGAAAACTTAAAAGCGTACTTCGGTTACTGGCTAAATTGCTTATTCTGTAAAATTCCTAATGAATCACAAACTCAAACTGCCGCTAGAAAGTGTGACTTCATATTGTATTTTTTTTTTTTTTTTGAAGATGATGGCGGCAATGGGAATTATAATTACAGACAAAGCTGTCACAGAAACTTCCATAACAATAGGTGGTAGCTATATATATTTAAAAGCTACGAGTCAGAACGTGAAATAATGAATAACGGAGCTTAGTGGTAGTCGTTTTACGAAGTTCCCGGCTATGATCACGATATCAACAGACATGTAAAACAGAGGCGAAAGAACAACGAAATTATCAGCCCTAAAGGCTTAGCGGTAAACACTGACGTAAGTTTAATAGTAATAATACCGAGCTAGATAGCTGCAGTCGCTTAAGTGCGGCCAGTATCCAGTATTCGGGAGATAGTGGGTTCGGTAGCCCTGAAGATGGTTTTCCGTGGTTTTCCATTTTCACAGCAGGCAAATGCTCGGGCTGTACCTTAATTAAGGCCACGGCCGCTTCCTTCCCAGTCCTAGCCCTTTCCTGTCCCATCGTCGCCGTAAGACCTGTCTGTGTCGGTGCGACGTAAAGCAACTAGCAAATAATAATAACTTACTCCTTTCGATCTTGAAATGAATTTGTACCAAACTTGACGAAATTCATTGCAAATTTAGGGTTTGAGCTAAAAGACACCCGATGAATCATCCAAAGACTACTATGGAAGAATTTCACCTTCCACGATTGGAGAAGGGTGACTGACATTGCCACCCTCCACCTCAGGCAAATCAGTGCACTGGGGACGTATTTCTGTGAACGAAGAAGGAACAGTACACTGCATAATGCACCATGTAAAGTCGCTGTGTGCATTACACCCCTCAGACTAGCAAGATCGACAATGGCACTGTGAAACAGGAAACGTCCTCCTTCAACCAGCCATATTTTGATTTTGATTCACCATTCATGGTGGTCAAGTGGTAGTCACAAAAACTACCGAAAGTACACCATACAGACCAAGACTAACGCGGGTAGAGAAAATATAGAGCACATCCTAAGAGGCTGCTCTACCCTAGCCCCTGTTGAGTACAGCCAGCGACTTGACAAGGTTACTAATTTTTTTCTTTTCTTTTCTTTTTTTTTTTTTGCTAGTTGCTTTACGTCGCACCGACACAGATAGGTCTTATGGCGACGATGGGACAGGGAAGGGCTAGGAGTGGGAAGGAAGCGGCCGTAGCCTTAATTAAGGTACAGCCCCAGCATTTGCCTGGTGTGAAAATGGGAAACCACGGAAAACCATCTTCAGGGCTGCCGACAGTGGGGTTCGAACCTACTATCACCCGAATATTGGATACTGGCCGCACTTAAGCGACTGCAGCTATCGAGCTCGGTGGTTACCAAAGTAACTCATCAGCCGGTATGTTTGAGCAAAGATACTATCACCGATCATACACATTACTATAGATACTATCTGCAACTGGTTTACGATAACCAGGAAAGGAAAATGTACTGGAACAGAAAAGTACAGAGTAACAGAAAAAGCCAGTTACAAGCAGCCTGATATTGTACTGACAGTCAAGGCATCAAACGTCATATATTTAATCGACTTGGCAATCCCGGCTCCTGCGAACATCCAAAGAAGGTCAGGAGAAACGTCCGCAACCACCTGGGTCTGTCCAATGAAATAAGAGAAATCTGGCATCAGGATAGAGCTGCCAATAATAGTGAGAACACTAGGACAAATGTCCCACCAGATAAAGCTGAACAAGAACATCTGCATACATTGAACTGCAGAAGATTGTGGTATTAGAAAACTGCAGCATTATGAGGAAATTGTGGAATAGGGTTTTGAAGCATCTTTCTATGAATACCTATATTCAGGAGATCAATAGTGCTTCACGAGGCTTAGATAGTAATCCCTGCGTAATGCACATGAACATCGGGGAAACGCAATTAAAATAATAATAATAATAATAATAATAATAATAATAATAATAATAATAATAATAATAATAATAATAATAATAATAATAAAAGTAATAATAGGGAATAATAATAATATGCATTTATCAGCGAACTTGACCCTCTGTTACACTGAACCACATTCTTGATTGTCTTATTCTTACGAATGAATAAGGTGGTGGTGATGACGAGGATGAAGAAGTTTTAACAGTCAATGTCCAGAGAAGAAACAGGGAATATGATAACATATTGAATAACTTAACTGTCTCGATTCGTGTCTGAATGGTCAGCGCACTGCTCGTCCGTTCAGAAGGCCCCGACTTCGTTTCTCGGTAGGGTCGAGGATTTTAACTGCGTATGGTTAATTCCTCTGCTCGAGGACTGGGTGTTCGAGTTTGGCTTAATATACTTCTCTTCGTATACACACAACAACACATTACACTACAAACCATCACAGAAACACGCAATAGGGTTGGCATCAAGAAGGGCATTCGCCCGTGAAACTGGACCGAATTCACGTCATATGCTGGGACTGTCTTTTCGAAGAGAGAATTAACATGATTAGTCCACGATAACGTTTCATCTCAAATTAGATTAGTTTCTTGTACTCGGGGTATTAGCTGTCTAAGAAATGTCGAAGGAAAATCGGAAAGGGAGGATAAACTAGGTTTATTAAATACTAAGTCACATAGTTGTCATAGAAACACATTTTCAACTCCAATAAACTTACACGAAAACGCTTGAACCCGTCACTGTAGAAGAAATAACATGCCATGGTAACGATTGTGCCCGTAGTGAAATGGCGTATGGCTTTTAGTGCCGGAATGTGTCCGAAGGCCGGTCCTGTGGTGTACGGGTAGTGTGCCTGCCTCTTACTCGGAGGCTCCGGGTTCGATTTCCGGCCAGATCAGGGACTTTTACTGGTATCTGAGGGCTGCTGGTGGTGGTGATTATTGTTTTAAGAGGAAGTACAACTAGGCAACCATCCTCTATATAACACTAATCAGAGGGAAAATATGGAAGGGGTCCGATACTTCGAAAAATGAAGGTATCGGCTAAAGGAAGACAAGGGCCACGAAGGGCGTGAAAATGAAAGACTCCGTAGCCCTCGCAAACCTAATACTGTAGCGTCGGGGTCAGAAAAGAACAAGAGTTGACCAAGGGAGGTCTGATAGGACAGATGAAAGTGAAGAGCCTGGCACAAGTAAGTGGAAGTAATGCCAGGACTCAGCTAAGGGCCCCGTGGTTGCCAACCTACGCTCCAAAGTTCAGAGCCCCTGGGGCCCCTTTTAGTCGCCTCTTACGACAGGCAGGGGACACCGTGGGTGTTATTCTACTGCCCCCCACCCACAGGGGGATTGAGGGCTGGTTCAAGGTCCACTCAGCCTACGTGATTAGAATTGAGGAGCTATCCAACGGTGACATAGCGGCCCCGGTCTAGAAAGCCAAAAATAATGGCCGAGAGGATTCGTTAGAGCTGATCACACGACACCTCGTAATCTGCAGGCTTTCGGGATGAACAGCGGTCGCTTGGTAGGCCAAGGCTCTTCAAGGGCTGTAGTGCCCTGGGGGAGGGGGTTATGTGTCCGAGGACTTAGGTTCGCCAGGTGCAGGTCTTTTTCGATTCGACGCCCGTAGGCGACCCATGCATTGTGATGAGGATGAATAATTGATGATGAAGACTACACATACACCCAGCCCCCGCGCCAGCGGAGTTAACCAACGATGTTAAAAATTCCCGACCCTACCGGGAATCGAACCCGGTACCCCTGTGACCAAAGGCCAGCACGCTAACCATTTAGCCATGGAGCCGGACATTGTGCCCGTTATTAAAGAGGAACACGTTAAACTGCAAGAGGTTGTTCTTCAGTGTATCTTTATGACATGTAACACAGATTTTATTGCTCCATGGTGACGTGTGTTCAACGTTTTACAGGCCATTACATTAACTTGAGTTACCCTTGATATCAATAGTGACAGTACGTCGCTATGAACGAATAGCTCATGTTCGTGACAAGCCGAGCAAGAGTTGTGGGAGTCTGTTAAACTTGCACTTGGGGAAGGAAGAAGTTAGAGCAGCTTGTTTACTTACTGTCTGCTGGATGAAGATAAATTCGTTTGCTAGAAGAGATGTTCTCCTGGCATCATCAGAGAGCACTGCTAATAACATTGAACGCTGAGCCATAAGCGTATGAAGTTGGGCTGTTAGAAGGAGTACTGTCAAACGAAACATAGTTTTTGAATATTTCCCTTAGCGCAGATCAGGGGTAGAGTACAGTCTGTCGGATGCGAATATCGCCGGTTCATACCTCCTAATCGAAATTTTAAGGGTGAAAAAATATATTTGTATGCCGTACGATGTAAACATGTGAATGTCCGGCTACATGGCTGAGTGGTCAGCATCTTGGCCTTCAGTCCTAGAGGTGCCGGGTTCGATTCCCGGCTGGATCGAGGGATTTACATCTTAAACGTTGAATCCCCTTAGCCCAGAGACAGGGTGTCTGCTATCCCCTGAAACTCACATACCACATAATCCCACACCAAACAAACACGCAGTTTCCCATTCACGGCAGTTGCCGTCCACACTCATCGGAGGGTCTGCCTTACAACGGCTGCACTGGTCTAGCAATAGCCACATGAAGTAAACATTTATAATGTCTCTGGTGACACATCTGGTGTTTAATTAGTCCGATCTCAGTTAGCTGTCGCCAAAAAACTTGCAGTTTCCTTGCCATCTAGTAGGGTATAACGGAACGCTGAATTTGGCAAGCATGCAGCCCAAATCATTGTGTCAAGTAAACATACCTGTATAGGGTGGCTGAGTTCATATGATTATTATTGTTATTTATCACCAGATGCAATACTTGGCGTTTTCAAGACTTTTTGTGACAATATGTGATATGATCATTATAACTTCTGTAAGACCCAGACATTTCCTGGTCAAACTAAAAGTCAGTTAGACAAAGCACACTGGTGTCTACAAAATTCCATGAGCTTGTAGTGAATTGTACATTGATGGTGGTGGTAGGAACTTCTGTCCTAGTAATGGATAGAAAATCTACGAGATTCTTTTTCTTCCTGGATTCTTTACTAATTAACTGGGATTGGCACATCTTACAGATTCAGTTCTGTTTTATGGCCGAATGCCTTTCCTGGCGCCAACCATATGAAGAGGGATGTTTTCACTACATGTTTCTATGATGGTTTATAGCGTGTGTTGTATGTAAATGAAGGCGTATGTTGAAACAAATGAAAACACAGAGTCCCTGAGCAAGAGGAATTAACCAGACAACTAAATGTTACTATGTTGACTATTCAGCTAAGGAGCCGAGTTACAGGATTATCCGCTCCCATTTGGCATAGAAAACTCTGAAAACTTCATTTACATGCACTGAAGAACAACTGTTATTAAACTAACGAAATATGTTTTACTACGCTCCAAGAGTCTAAATTAAACACATAACGCTATGCGCCTAAATATTTTCAACAACTACATTTTGAAAACACTCCGAAGTATCGGAACTGCCATAAAATATGCTCCTCAAATTATAATGAAATATACTAACACGGGTCTCTCACATTCAAGCACTCTTGAATGTCAACCGACCGTGCAGGAATTCGATCGCGCAATCTTGAGCATAGAAAACGAAATCGGATCAGATATGCTACAGTCTGTCTTAACTAAAACTTATTCCTCATTTCTGAGAGAAGCGAGTGAAATAAGCATAGGAACATAGAGACCGACGTGGTTCCTGGCACCGTCACATCCGACTGCAACAATGTCGTGGCTGCCACTTTCCTCGGCCTGAAATTATTCTTTCAGCAATATTTTCATAGTGAATTTGAAATATATACAAGATAACTCAGCATAAAACCACATACTGAACGAAACCTTTGCACCTGTTCGTCATGTCGTCCTTTGCGTTACAAACGGTGGACTAAGCCTGCCTTCGACAGGGGATTACGGCTCTGGATCTAGAATTTTGTAAGCTGCTTAGCAGCAAGTCTTTTTAAATAAATACAATCGCAGGTGTCTTGTAAAGTATACTTACGAGGAGATATAGAATATTGCACAGCGATGTGTTATTTGATCTTTTGAGGATAATAATGGCAGATCATCTGCGAGATATAAGGCTGTGTGAGCCGAAAAGAAACGAAAGAAGAACTCTAGGAGAAAAAAGAAGATATAAGTAGCTGTAGATTGTGCGACAAAATAATACAGGTCTCTAATCAATCCAGAATATGAGTTACAATTTTGTAATATTTATGTGTGTCGTATTTCTGACTACAGAAAAAACCATTGGATTATTAACATCAACAAGAGGTGATACAGTCCTGCGAATTTTATCTGACAAACAAAACAAATAGGTAAAGATCGTTAAGACCACTCCTGGAGTTTATGAAGAAAGTTGATTAGTGGCACACGTTCAGTGGAAACATTCGCAAACGGTTCTGTGAAACAAAATTTTACTGCTGACCTAACCGAGTATCGAGGCATGTAATTTCTTTCAACCGTTATCCTGAATGATGATGTCGCTAGTACTTCAACCATTGGTTACATTTTAAAGTATTTCCTGACTGAAGTGGCGAGCAGTTAAGGTGAAGGATAAATAGTAGCCGATGGCATCTCCACGATGGTCACTACTGTACTCAGACAAGAAAACGAGTTATAGTTTTGTGATATTTATAGGTATCATATTTCTCTTCGCAGATAAAAATTTTGAACAATTTAATATCGGGAAGAGGAGATACAATCCTGTGAATCTGATCAGAAACTGTTTCCTCTCCATAAGGAGAAAGAAGGAAAATCTGTGGTCAAGAATTGATTTTAATCTGAAAATGCAAATGTTGATATTTCAACTTTTATTCCTCTACGATAAACTGTGAATTATATCACTGTAGTCAAGGTGCTTGGTAATATGATCCAGCAAAAGGTAAATAACTATTGTCTGGCTACTTCTTCGCTCACAAGATCGCAGTTAGAAGACGTAAATGAATGAAACTTACTTATGTGATTATTCAGGCTTCAACGCAAAAAGTGCACCTAATTGCTTAACGAGTCTGTTAATATTTCCTTCCATTGAATAGTTATGATTTTTACCAGCAATTTATATAGAATTACATACTTTACCTGCAAAGTGTGACACACTAGCAAGAACTTCTAGCACCATGATAGAGAATTAGTACTTCAGAAAGAACTTTCAAATGATGCAGACCATCACGTCACTAAATTAACGAGAGCCACTAACATTCGACGGAGACGTAAGATGCATGCTTTAAGCAGGAAATGTTACACTCGGATAGTACTCGACAGTGTGTAGCAAGCGTTCCGCGGTGGCATCCTGTCAGCTCGGCGTGCTGCAGTCGACTGGGGGGGCGCGTCAGGTGTAGCCGCCCGCGCCTGCCTGTCCGCTCGTCTCTCGCTGACGGTTTACTACGGGGGGCCGTTGGAGGAAACAGCGGCGCTGAGTGGCTGTAGACACAGGAGGCCGTCTCATGTCAAAGCCAATATCGTGCACTCTGACTAGCCTCAGGGGGCCGTGCTTGCTATCTCTGCCCTAATCACGGCCGACCGGATCCTCAAGTAACCACACTCAAGCCGTCCTTCGGGCATATGAACTATAGAGGACATTACCAATGCATGACTCTAAAGTAACAGCATCAGCTGAGCAGAGCACATACCTAATATGCGCACCCCGTGGAGCACACAAACCGTTTTCATGAAAACATGCGCAGTATACCGCACGTTCTTATAATAATGAAACAAATGAAGCATTTGATTTAAAATATTTTATAATCCGACTTCATTCACTCCTTTTTAGGGAAATTTTCACTTATCTCACAAAACTTCCATTTTCAGTAGAATGTTGGCTGGCAGGGTCGGGGAGGTGTTTAGGCTTTACCATTTCTAATCACTAGGTTGCGTGCCAAAAGCTTCGAGTCAATTCCAAACCACTGAGCAATTTTCGTATGGAGTGAGGGCATATGCCACTGTTAATGGTGATTCGTCCGTCGGATGGGAACGTCGAGCCTTCAACAGACCCCTTATTGCTATTCGACAGCACTAGGCTGTGTGTCGGCACCGCGCGCCAGCCTCTCTCTTCCTACTGTCATATATCAAATTTTTCATTTCATCCCATTAATTCCTCTCATGAGGTTAACGTTAGGAAGGGCATCCGGTCGTAACATAACGCTCCAAAAATTCATCTTACTTCATACTCGACCTCTTAGAGAAACCCTTCCTTACGTCAACCTCATCAGAAGATTTAAATGAGATGAAATTAATGACGTGATCACAATAATGTTATTGGCTTTACGTCCACCTAAATACTCCTACGGTTTCCAGAGACGCCGAGGTGCCGGAATGTAGTCCCGTAGGAGTTATTTTATGTGCTTCTAAATCTACTGACACGAGGCTTCAAATACCACCGGACTGAGCCAGGATCGAACCTGCCAAGTTGGGATCAGAAGGCCAGCGACTCAACCGTCTGAGCCACTCAGCCCGGCATGGCGTGATATATGATAGTAGGAAGGGAGAGGATGAAACCTCGTACCGGCACATCGCCTACTCCTGTCGAATAGCACCAAGGGGTCTGCTCAAGGCTTTACGTCTCCATCCGACAGACGAATCACCATCACGAACGTCATATGCTCTCACTCCATATGAGCACTGCGGAGAGATTTGGAACGTAATCTTGGCTTTTGGCACGCAAGCTAGTGATTAGAAATGGTATACCACCACGTCGGCTACCCTGCCGGCCAACATTCTGATGATTTTTTTCAACCAATGGACTCGAACCGGCTAACCATGGTGTCATATCATATAGACTTGGCGCTTTAACGATCACGGCCACCAGGCGGGCTGAAATATTTAATATATAATCATTAATATACATTTTCCTGTAAGCCTGATGGATTTTGTTTCCTGCGGTAGACCGAGGAAATGTGGAAAAGGTGGAGTGACTGACTACATGAAGACCTGAGTTAGATTGCCATTGGAAACTAACGACGGACGAGAATAAGCGAGATTCACTGAGTCTGGGCCTGAACGCGATATGGTGATAATTTATTGTACAGTTCACACAATAAACTTGCTTAGTTCTTATTTAGGACACTAACAAGTGGTTAGGGCAATCATTTATATTCGTTCTAAAAGCATAAAAATACACCCTCTTATTGGCTAAGTATAGACAAAACTCTAAGTAGGTCTATTATTGTAACTAAACAAGAAATTAATAACGTGCTCTTTATTTCCGGTCAAGTTTGTACCCTGGAACTTAAAAATTTTCAGTCGATCAAGTTTTGTGTTAGACAGTGTAAGCTACAGTAGGTTATGTTTGAGACGAATGGGTATGTCGATCTTTGACATATTTTTTATATGTACAGGAGAAATAGGTTATTTATCTTCCAGATGTGAAATAAATACTGTTTTATGTACCGGCACCACCGTTGTAGTGGCTGTGAGGTTATCCAGCACTCTTGATAATCATAAGGGTAAAGTGGAAGAGGTCCAACTTTTAGGAGAGATAAACATGTCTGTGATTCTGACTGTACTGATTTCAACGGTATTGATACCATAAGCATTTTTGAGTCGACTGTGGTTCTCAATCGGACAAATTTCTTCCGCTCTGTGGAGTTTAGCCACGACTCTGTTTTAAGCAGGTATCTGATACATTCGCTAACTTCAAATACAATTGCACAGCATTCCTGGGGCATGTCACATTGTTGCTTGGTTGGATGAAGCTAGAAAATCTAGCAACCACCGCTTACAGATAACAAACTAGTCTAGGACCAATGTTGTATTGCCTATACAAGTAGGCCTACACTTGCTTGATTACCAATAATGTCAATGGATAAAAATGAGTGATAAAAAACAATAACAAGTCGTACAGTAGATATGATTAAATATCTCGCCATAGGATGCAGTTTTCTGGAAATAATGATGTAACAACTTAGATAAGGTAATGACAATCACAGAATTCCCTGCCTGTCGTAAGAGGCGACTAAAAGAGGCCTCACGGGTTCTTAAGTTGTGAGCGTGGATTGGCGACCACCTTAACTGAGTCCTGACATTTGTTCCACTTACTATTGTGCCAGACTTCTCACTTTCCTCTATCCGCGGGTATCGCCGCAGTGATCGACACCGATTGGCAGACCTTCGCCAGTCATTGACCTTCACGGCTTGCGATGTAACCATGCGTGAGCGAAACTGCTCTACACCAAGCCCCCGACACTCAATATGGAATATCGAAAGCGACTTGGAGCGGGAAACTTGGACCTAAGCAACTAATGAAAACGGGAATTTTCTTCCACTGAGTCAATTACACACGCGGAGACGAAATGTGAGGGGAAGGGAAGCTTGGCTATAATTAAAAAATTACTAACATACGATAGTTGCGAAAAAGACTTTCTACTGGAATTTCACATAGACAGTGATCCCATGAGGTCTTTTCACCCAGTTAACACAGTAATTAAAACTGAGAGGACTTTTCCTCTTGGGGAACTTACATCCTGAATTTTCCCTAGTACTGAAATTAAAAAATGATGTTGTGAAATATACAAACCGTATTGAGCGTTTCCCTCCTTAAATCTGTGTTTCATTGGCCGTGCGGTTAGGAGCGCGCAGCTGTGAATTCGCATCCGGGAGATAGTGGGTTCGAACCCCACTGTCGGCAGCCCTGAAGATGGTTTCCCGTGGTTTCCCATTTTCACACCAGGCAAATGCTGGGGCTGTACCTTAAGGCCACGGTCACTTCTTTCCCATTCCTAGGCCTTTCCTGTCCCATCGTCGCCATAAGACCTATCTGTATCGGTGCGACGTAAAACAAATAGCAAAAAAATTCTGTGTTTCATAGCAGGAAACAATTTACTTTGAGTCATGGTTCCTACAAGCTTACAATGACATGATATGTTGTCTTTATGTGGTGAACGTACACGATATATTATTCTGTTTCGTAAGAATTTTTTTTTTTAATTATAGGGATAGAATTTCGTAAGTACTATGGTTTGAATGGTACGTGTTTATAGGGCGAGCGTTTATTACGATTATCAACGCGTTCAGAAACTGAAAAATTAATCGCCAGTACCACATGTAGGTCTAGTGGGAGAGAACACGTGTGTACTGTATGCACTTGATTCAGTTCCTCGTCTTTGAACAAATGAGTGTATATATGTCTAAAAGACAAAACCGTGTATTTTGTGCTTAGATTTCCTTGATCCTGTTCCATTGTCATTAGGGCAATGGATTCATGGTCGGGAAGGAATGTATGACAGAATAAGGTTATGCGAGACCGACAGTCTTGGTAAACGTACGCAATGTCTGAGCTTATAGACTATGAATATCACTATAATCTACAACAATCAAGCATGTATTAATCTACAAGAAGAAAATTAAAGTAAAATGCGAACGTTGAAGTGACGAGAAAACTTTTCGTAATAGAACGATTACCAGTATATAAATAATTGCGATGTACAGAGTGACCCAAAAGTGCGTTAACATTTAACGAGGCCATACTTCACGGAATATTGGAGGTAGAGAGGTAATAATTGACACACATGATTGGAATGACGTGAGGTTTCATTGACACCAAAATAAAGTACTCAAAATGACCAACAGATGGCGCTGGACAGCAAGATGTAAGGTACAAGTGGCCACACATGCTTGACACGACATGGTATTATTGACACCAACAATCAGTGCACACACAGGCCAACGGATGGCTCTGGACAGCAACACGTCAATGATGCCGCATGAGACCCGTGTACGGTATAAAAGGAGCTGCCGTGAGAGAGAGCGTCATAAAAAACCAAGACTGCCGCCCGAGCCCGACTAGTGCGCCGCCTAGCCGGGACCCGGTGGGGTCTCAAATCCTTACACCTCCTTTACACCTACAAATCCTTCGTATGACCCCCGATCATCTACGGCCTCATCATCTGGGCGGCCGTTGCCAACTCTAACCCGAACTTGTACCACTCCCTACTCGCCATCGAACGCCGCACAGTCCGCCACGTCCTCTGACTCCCTTTCCGCTGCCCCACGGCTGACCTCCTCGACATATTCCCCTTTCCACCTCTTGACTCCTACATCCTTACACAATTCTAACAATCCTACAGCCGATCCCTAGACCGCGACAATCCATCACTCAACCAACTCCTCCGCGGACCCCTCCCCCTCCCCCTACCACCAACCCCACTTCACCCAAACACCGTTCCACCTTTACCGGTCTCTCCCCCCACCCGTAGGTGGTGCCACACAGGATAGATAGAAGCTGTGACACCAATCCCACCACCCCAACTCCCATAATCCCCTGAAAACCGCAACCTCCAACCCACCCCCAGCAAGACACCCAAACAACGGCATAAGACCCTGTGAGCCCTCGTCAAATTCTTCCCCTCCATCAAACAAACAATATCAATGAAAACAATTGTACTAACATATTCTCATATGTTTCAGAAGTCAGTTCACAACAACCAAACAAATACAAGAAACGGTAAATAATCTATGAACCAATTGTATCTAGACAAACTATTAACACCCAGTCTCAAAACTATGTAAATATGTAAATAACTAGGTAAATATTGTAAAGCTATACCCGTGTATACCATAAAAATTATAAATATTAACACACAGAATCATCCGTACCCAAACAAACTGTAAATATCCAGAATTAAATCCATGCAAATATTGTAAATAATGTACTCTTTGAAAATTGTAAATATCGTCGCTTCACCGGTAAAAGGTTGTAATCCACAAAGCTCTTCCTATCGATTATTCTCCTTAAGACTGGTCACGCCTCCCAGCCACATATGGATATGCAATCCATCAGAACAATGCCCAATAAAGTTAGGAAAAAATAAGATAAGAAAATAAAAGGGGGTTATGGATACTCTATCAACTGTAAATTGTAAAAGATCAACAGTAACTCTATATTGCTACCATGTAAGGGCAAATGTAAAAACACAAAACCATGTAAACCGAAATTCAGTTGTACAAACTTGAAATTCAAGAAAGCACTTAGCCAAGAGGTCGATACCCCCCACCACTCCTTCACCGAATCAAAGCCCCATCCCCCCTCTCACAGACTCCAACAATCCACCAAACCCGCCGAATCTCCTGGCCAGAGAGAAGGCGTCACCCGCCCCTCCCCTTCGGGGAGGGGAATGAAAACCTTCCCTAAGAGCGCCTGCAATCACGCCACATTGACGTTACCAGAAAAGGCACTGTTAATGAAGCTTTATTTACTTTATTTTGGTGTCAATAAAACCCCATGTCATGCCAGTCATGTGTGTCAACTATTACCTTTCTACTTCCAATATTTCGTAAAGTATTGCCTCGTCAAATGTTAACTGACTTTTGGGTCATCCTGTACTTTTGATGTACATGCCAGGAACTTTGCTATGTTGCTGGTTTACTATCGGAAGAGTCTTCCTTTCATGAAAAATTCTATTTTATGAAAGTAACAACTGTGGTTGTCAAGACAGGATGTACTTGAGCGGTATTTATTTCCTTACGTTGGTAGCAAACAAGTGCCGTATTAGCCCCGGTGATCTGTTTCCTCAGCCATCTTCTTTGTGCAGGAGTGTTGGATCCCTTTCTCTCCTGATCCTTGTTATAGGCTAGGTATATCAAAGTTAACCACATTAATGAACGACCGAGAATACTCAGTTTAAGGAATCAGACAGTAGAGTGCTGTCTTTCTGAGCCCAAACTGACGAGCTCGATCGCGAATTTGAAGGTGCTCAAATGTCAGCCTTCTGTCGATAATAATAATAATAATAATAATAATAATAATAATAATAATAATAATAATAATAATAATAATAGTATGGTTTTCACAGTCCTTCCAATGACTCATCTTATTAGGGACGCTGAGATTGTGGTCTTCTTAACTCAAATAAACGAGTTTGATCCCGGTTAAGTCCTATGGTATTTGAAACTACTGGCATACGCCAACCTCATGTCGGTAGATTTACCGCTACGATGTAAAATAACTCCTGAGGGAAAAGAGTTCAGTACCTCAGTATCTCCGAAAACCGTCGTAGTTAGTGGTACGTAAAGTAAAATAATAATAATAATAATAATAATAATAATAATAATAATAATAATAATAATAACAATCATGAAAATGAAATGAAATGGCGTATAGCTTTTCGAGCCGGGAGGGCTCGAGGACACGTTCGGCTCGTCAGTTGCAAGTCTTTTGATTTGACGCCGTAGGCGACCTGCGCGTCGTGATGAAGATGAAATGATGATGAAGACTAAACATACATCCAGCCCCTGTGCCAGCGAAATTAACCAATGGTGGTAAAAATTCCCGATCCTGCCGGGAGTCGAACCCGGGAACCCTGTGACCCAAAGGCCAGCACGCTAACCATTTAGCCATGGAGCAGGACATAATAATATTAAACAACATTGTTATATACACCAATTTCAATACATAAATGACTTATCAGGTAAAATGTGTAAAAATAATTTTGAATTATAATCATCATAAAATATCAAAGCCGTTGTGTTAAAACAGTGCTGATGGTTGTGTTGTTATTAAATTAAAATCAAACAGTAAGTAATGTACATGTCCACCTCTGTGGTGTATCGGTTAGTGTGATTAGTTGCCACCCCCGGAGGCCCGGGTTCGATTCCCGGCTCTGCCACGAAATTTGAAAAATGATACGAGGGCTGGAATGGGGTCCACTCAGCCTCGGGACGTCGACTGAGTAGAGTGGATTCGATTCCCACCTCAGCTATCCTGGAAGTGGTTTTCCGTGGTTCCCACTTTTCCTCGAGGCAAATGCCGGGATGGTACCTAACTTAAGGCCACGGCCTCTTCCTTCCCTCCTCCTTGTCTATCCCTTCCAATCTTTCCATCCCCCACTAAGGCCCCTGTTCAACATAGCATGCGAGGCCGGTTGGGCGAGATACTGGTCATCCTCCCCAGTTCCCCCGACCCAATATCTCAAGCTCCAGGACACTGCCCTTGAGGCGGTAGAGGTGGGATCCCTCGCTAAGTCCGAGGGAAAAACCAACCCTGGAAAGTAAACAGATAAAGTAATGTACATAAATATATAAAGACCTACAGTTTATATAGAAGATGTCAAGAATAATATAAACTTCTTTAGGTAACTAGTAGTAGTTGTACCCTTCGTAGACAGGTTATATTTTTTACAATTTCAGTAGCAATACTATCTATTTTTTTAGAAGTTGCTTTACGTCGCACTGATAGTGCTTATGGCGACGATGGGGCAGGAAAGGGCTAGGAGTGGAAAGGAAGTGGCCCTGGCATTAATGACGGTACAGCCCCAGCATTTGCGTGGTGTGAAAATGGCAAACCACGGAAAACCATCTTCAGTGTTGCCGACAGTGCAGTTCGAACCCACTATCTCCCGAATACTGAATACTGACCGCACTTAAGCGACTGCAGCTATCGAGCTCGGTACAATGCCGTCTAGCGGAAATGAATGGCACCAGGAGACATAACACATCTCAACTAACAGTATCCAGTGTGATGATGCTGTTCATGTTAGTTCAGGGCCTAGGGGCAAAGTGATTTCTTCTTTTTTTTTTTTTTTTGCTAGTTGCTTTACGTCGCATACGTCGCACCGACACAGATAGGTCTTATGGCGACGATGGGACAGGAAGGGGCTAGGAGTAGTAAGGAAGCGGCCGTGGCCTCAATTAAGGTACAACCCCAGCTTTTGCCTGGTGTGAAAATGGGAAACCACGGAAAATCATTTTCAGGGCTGCCGATAGTGGGGTTCGAACCTACTATCTCCCGAATACTGGATACTGGCCGCACTTAAGCAACTGCAGCTATCGAGCTCTGTAAAAGTGACTCCTTGTTTTGAATGTGTTGCTGGGTGTCCGACAAGCGGTGGATATGCGATGTATGTACAGGCAAAGAACAAACGAGTTACCTTAAAAACTATATTTTCCTAGTGTTCAACGTCCCACAAAGAATGGAAGGTTTTCGGCCACGTAAGGATGGGAAAGGGCTAGGATTGTGGAGGAAGTGGTCGTGCCCTTATTTAAGGTACACCACCAGCATTTTCCCGGTGTGAAAATGGAAAACCATGGAAAAACATCTTCAGAGCTGTCGAGGGTGGGGTTCAAATCCGTCATCTCCCGGATGCAAACTCACTGCTATATGATCTGAATCACGCAGCAAACTCGCCTGGTAAACAAAAAAACAAACAAACAAACAAACAAAACCTGACCAGTTGGATATTATGTTGATTATTGCATGTCGCGTGGTCAGCGTCACGACATCCCCAGCCTTATTGCTTGGCTCACGTTACTGGTTCCACTGCTTCTCATATCAGACAGCTCCGCAGTTGGTCTCTCGAGGCTGACTGCGCTCCGTTTCACCGTTCAGTCCAGAATTTAAATTCCTCGACTGGCCAAGAATCGAACTGGGAACCTCCGGGTTGTGTATGCACCAAGGTTATAATTAACAGGGCTAGGATATACGCGGCGCCCGGTAACTTAATGAGTGAGGAATACTCCCGGAAAGAACCACACTCAGTAGAACCGCATCACTGACTTCTTCTTCTTCTCTTCGTATTATTATTATTATTATTATTATTATTATTATTATTATTTCCCAATGTGAGGAAATATTAGGAAATGTTTTCCAGAGATATACCATGAATGGCTCGTACTACCAGATAATGATCTGTACAATAATGTTCAAAGGGCGTTTTCCAGTAACTTTCGTAACCGTTTTGGAAATATTCTGAAGGGTTTCCTCTAACCTCACTTCCTCTCTACTTAGCAATGCTGTATTAATTTGTGTCCTAGTTTTCTTTCCATTAGCCTATGTGTTCCACACAAATATCAACATACATGTCAATGCTTCCGTTTATCTCACTTGATATTTCCACAAAAGGGCAGAAATAGTATATAGGCCTAAAACGAAGGTGGAAAATTTTTTGTCTCTCACCCGAGATAAAACAATGAATTAGCTGAAAATTCTAAATATACAGACAAAAACGCTATGCTGTATACTACGTATTTAGATAGTGAATTCTATCGGCAATACTTATTAATGTCTAATAAAAAATGATACATTTATATTTTATTCTTGCTATGTTTTTGGAGCAGAAAACAGTAGCTATTAATTTCCCATCAAGGCTACTCCCTTGCTGAAGAACACGTCTGTCAATTGTGGGCATCCTTTGTTCATACCCATTTCTCTTGAGAAAGTAGGTAGTTTCAGGTACAACGCTTCAAATTTTAAAGAAACGATGTTTCGATGTGCATTCATAGTTCCGTCGAAATGGGAATTAATATCGAAATATGCACTAAAATAGTTAATATCTACTTATACACACTACTGAACATGCTGGCACTGAAAATGAACGATGAGTCGATAGGATCATTTCTTACGAATAAAATTTGCTAGTCTCGTAAAATTCTTTTTGTCTATTTGCAGCATGCCTGAAAGCGGAAAGTGGGCTGGGGACCATTTCCGATAATCTCTGGGGAGTCCAGCTGTAACGGCCTCTGCTATTAGAAATATGTCAGTGAAATCTACTGAAGAAGACAGGCGTATGATGTTAAATTAAATAACTTTCAACGTAATATAGGTGAAGTTCAACATGCGACTATTCTCTCGTGAAAGTGACCTTTGAAAGGATGTGCTGATTTTTCATTTAAATCTCGCTCAGATATTGAGTTCAGAAGGAAAATCATGAGTTTAATTTGATCTAACCCTAACATCTAAAAGTACAGTGCAGGCGCTCGACCAATGCACCCCGACTCGGGAACACAATTCTCACTCGGCCACTGTAGTGATTTTCCGTTATTTCTTCTGTTCATCCTGTATGCTATCTAAGTGTACAGTCTGTGACCGCTAATCATAATCCACTAATATATATTGGGCTTGGACAGGAGGTTCAAAGCCGAATGCCTTCTTCTGACGCCACATGATTCTTCATTACAATGCTATTGTTTCTACATCCCACTCTTTTCACGGTCTTTGCAAGCGTCAAGGTGCCTGAAATTTTGTTCCACGAGTGTTCTTAAATGTGCTAGAATATCTTCCGAAACGATTCTAACACATTCGAACACTTTCAAATACCATCGGACTGAGTGAGGTTCAAGCTGCCACTCTACCACCCGAGTCACTCAGCCTGGCCGTGATTTTTCAGCTTAAAATTTCAAGCCAGGATCCATTAAAATTCGAACATCAGCTGTCCGGGTGGAAAGCTAGCAACTAAACAACTACACTATAATCACCTAATCCTCTGAAATATAGCCAAATCATATATTGTGATAATAAGCTTTGGATAAAAAAATCAGAATTGGAATCAGAAGGACACACAGCCCCATTGCGTAGCAGTAGGATGCCTGCTTTATTTTTTGCTACAAAGCCCTCGGATAAATTCCTGTCTTGTGTAAAGGTTTGCTTCTGGAGTGACTGAAACGAAATCTACTCATGTTCGTAAGACCAACTGACGAGCTCCTGGGGGCAGCGGAGCCAGTGATGAAAATTAATAATAATAATGTTATTTGCTTTACGTCCCACTAACTACTTTTTAAGGTATTAGGAGACGCCGAGGTGCCGGAATTTAGTCCCGCAGGAGTTCCTTAACGTGCCAGTAAATCTACCGACACGGGGCTGTCGTATTTGAGCACCTTCAAATACCACCGGACTGAGCCAGGATCGAACCTGCCAAGTTGGGGTTAGAAGGCCAGCGCCTTAACCGTCTGAGCCACTCAGCCCGGCAGTGATGAAAATTAAGCAATGTAGCCAATTATATATGGCTGGGCAGCAGTCGTCCTGGCAGGTCAAGGTCCATAATAGGCTGCATACACAACGAGTAGTTTGTTTTGTAATGAGACAGATTTTATTTTCAAAATATTATATTCACTGACTAGATCCGAACGAACGTCACTTTGATGATACTGATAGTTCCATTGAACTTTCGTGCTCCTTAGCTGTCAAGGGCGCCAATACCTGGGGGCAAGGGGGGGACGCACCCCTCCCCCTAGCTCTCAGGGAAAGGAAAAAATCTAATGTAGTCAGGTGTTTTTCTTTCAAGAAAATGATTTAAAAGTCGGTATTACGTAGGAGCGGTAGGGGATACCGTGGGCGGTATTCTACCGTGGAATACAAGTCGCCATTCATCTTCCAAAATATTAAAATTACTATATACCCCTAGGTCTAGGTCCCCCCCCCCCTACAAACTTTCCTATGGGCACCTTTGTCAGCTAACCCCAATCTGGTGAAGTAGTAGTTTCCATTACAACTGTTAGAGGATACTGATACAAGGAGGTTATCATAATGATATGCAGTTTTCAAGGGTAATGAGCACGTTCTGCATCTACGGAAGACTGACACAACAAGGTATAACAACGTCAGATATGTCCAAAGTCGTACGTATCTCAAATCAACATTTATGTGCTAAGGATACATTTTTATGATAGGGTCTACTGTCATCATATTTTCTAGAGTCAATATTCTTGAGGGTTTCAAGAATGCTTAATAACTATGCGTAGTAGGCTACATCAGAAGCTATATTTAATTCCAGTAATAGAACTGGGACCCAATTGCATCTTTCTTTCATTCATTCGTCATGTGTGGCGTTTTATTTAAATGTCTAGAAAGTAACACCTATCGTCCTTATTTTATATTTCTTATTGCAACGTAATTTACACTTAGTAAAATGCTGAAGAGCACATAGAACTAGTGTAAAGAGATTAAAGGCAAATATTTATTTGTCATAAGTCTGTGCAGAGTTCTCCTCCAAATTCAACAACCACTATACATGAACTGAATAACTGAATGGCTACATGAATGCATGAATTAATTAATGAATAACTTCGAGTCTGAATTGTCATGCATGCATCAATGAATAAACACTTCTCTCCCAGTCACGGATAATCACCAACTGAGGAGAGAGCACTCCAAATTGAATGAGTTGATGGATGAATGCATGAATGGATTTAGAATGAATGCATGAATGGATAATTAAATGCTCATGCATGCATGAAAAGCAAAGAAACTCTTCACTCCCAGTAACTGCGGAGAGAGTCCTCATTATTGAATAAATGAATGAATGAGCGAATGTATGGGGTAATGAATGAGTGAATGAATAGGGGTACTGAATGATTGAATGAGTGAATGAGTGAATGAATATTCTCATCCTACAACAACGGAACACCAGCAGCTGAGGAAGAAGCATTCCATCTATTGGACCCTGACCCATTACATGCAATTTAACAATTACATTATGGAGTACTAACAACAACAATGAAAATACAGTGATACTAATACTCACTATACTAATTACCACTATTCACAGATTCTTAACTAACCGGTTCATAACTCAAACATCCATCCGTAATCTGCCCTACCCGCATTACAGGATCTTGCAACTTTCTTCTATATACATTTCTAATTACAATTAATAACTTACTGAGATTACTAGGCTTATACCATTCTTTGCATATCATCCTAATAATTATATAGCCATCCTCATCCTCACTTATCATACAGTATGTTGTTCTTTGCTATTCGAAAATTTCCTTCTAACCGCTAGGGTTTCTTTACAGGATTTCAGCATGTGAAATTCTTCTCTATGTTCACTACAAAGAAGGCATCTTACTGTATCCTTCCCACTAATCCATCCCTTATTATAAATTCCCATCGTTCACCATATCAAGCCTCGGGTTTCTCTTCTCTTTACATTCACAATATTTACGCTATTTTATTTTCAAAATATTATATCCACTGACTAGATCCGAATCAACGTCACTTTGATGATAGTGATAGTTCCACTGAACTACCGTGCTCCTCAGCTAACCCTAATCTGGTGAAGTAGTTGTTTCCATTACAACTGTTAGAGGATACTGTTAGAGTTGCCTTATCCAATTGAACTCTGAGAGGGTCGCCTTGCTCCAACATTCGGATATCAACCACTGTCTTTGAATATCCCTAAGTCGTATAATGATTAGTTTACTCGTAGATACCTCCAACCTCTCGAGGTCCTTCTCCCAATAATTTCCGAATCCAAACCTGTCTAGTATACTTTTAACAGCGCTGAACACTGTCAGTTTAACTGTGGACACCCGGTACATGTGGAGACGCTCCTTGTATTAACACGCGGCCAAGGTGAGGTTGAGAGCAGAATTTTGATTTGCTTGTGCTTGCCTGAAGCGTCGGCGGTTGCTCTACGGCTGGTCCGTGCTCCAAAAGCTCTGCACTCCGACCGACCAACCGAGCAGAGGAGCGATGACCGCGGTTGCATTCGGGAGATGGAAATGGGCTGGTTCCCATCGTCGGTTGTCCTGAGAATAGTTTCCCGTGGTTTTTCATAGACCACGGCCGCCACCCCTCTCACCTTCACCGCGAATCTCCTGGTCTGAGAGACGGCGTCACCGTCTGAGAGGGTCGCCTTCCCCTTCAGGAGAGGAATAAAACCACTGAGTAGTAATAGCAGCCTGGAGAGGAGGCAAGACAAGCTAGTCGTACGTGAACAACAGAAGTCTACAGACAGGCTGCTACACTCCTGTTCTACCGGGCGAGTTGGCTGAGCGGTTAGGATCGCGCAGCCCTGAACATGGTTTCTCGTGGTTTCCCATTTTCGCACCAGGCAAATGTTGGGGCTGTACCTTAATTAAGGCCATGGCCGCTTCCTTCCCACTCCTAGGCCTTTCCTATCCCATCGTCGCCATAAGACCTATGCGTGTCTCGGTGCGACGTAAAGCAAATAGCAAATAGCAAAAACAAAAACAAAACAACAACAAAAAACGAAAAGATTAAAACCACTCCTGTTCAGGTCAAGCTCAACACAACATGGGCTGGCTACCGGCATCTTGGCTTGCTTTCCTTCTCCTTCCTACCTTAGTGCTACGTTTTGTAGGCAACAGTGGGATGGGCAGTCATGCAAATTTTCATGCAATTACCTTCAAAACTATAGAAGTTATGGTGTAAATTGTTTAAAAAGGTACGGTTCCGAGAAAACAAGCATAAATGTAGACGACAGGTTGGAGTTGATTTAAATGCCCACCACCTCAGAACACATGGGAGGACATTTAAAATAAAAAAAATCTGCTCATTTTGTATAGGTATCTAATTTTTTTTTAGAGATATGAAGGTGAAAATTCATGCCAGTTTAATATTGTAAATATACAAATTTAATTTCTTTTCACCTTGAAAGGTGAATGTACTTCCTGAAGTTGTATTGAAAAGTCAACCGAATGAATCTGACTCGATCTGGCTGCCTTGAGCTTTGTGAACCAATTATGCTACGGAGCCAGCCGTAAGGTTCTTGTGATCTTAAGACTTGTAGTTATGTGTAATGTGAGGTTTCATTTCCGGTGTAGAAGGAGAGGTCACTGGTCAGCGTAGTGCCCGGACCGGCCACTGCTCCAGAGACAATTTACTAATGGTGGAAACTCTTCTGATACCCATTTAATTAGCTAGCTGAGTCGACCAGGATGTATGTGGGAGGTGAAAGATTGTTGATAAATCTCTGTTCCTACAGAAGAGCATTCTGCGCTCTTTCCAAGAATGAAGCTGTACCGATAGTTGATTAACAAAACATAATTTCTTGGTTATTTATTGGGGAATTTCACGGACCTACGAAATGCATTCATAATACAGGTATCACTAAGCGGGATAGCTACTCAGCTCCCAACTCAAGTGTCCCGAGTTCTATTCCTGGTGACTTTGGGTGGGATTTCTACAGGATAGCGCACGGAGACGGGAAGGTAATCCAGTCAAACTCCCGGCCAAGTCCTAAACTAAACCGAGTTTTCCACCGTTCCAAAGTAAAGTTCGAACGGTGTTGAGCCTTCGTTAAACAAATTTCATAGGTAATCCTTTAATAGACTTTCAGTTCTATTGATTACGTTAGGCTGGCCGCAGTCTAGCAGAAGCAAGCCTGTCTTTTATCTGGAGACCCCGAAGTTGATTCCCGGCCAGGTCAAGGATTTTTGCCTGGATCAGGGGCTGATTTGAAGTCTATTCTGTCCAAGCCTTCGATGGTGAGATAGCGGCCGCGGCCTAGAAAGTCAAATATAACGGCTGATGAGATTCATTTTTTTGCCACTTATTTAAGGTCGCAGTGACACATCGAATGTTTTCGGCAACGGAAGGATTTATTAATTAATTTATTTATCGTATCAAAAGCACTAACATATAAATATAAACTGTAAAACCAAAAGACAAATATATAACAAAATAACATTACATTACATTACATTACATTATCATTATAGACTGTTATGCCTTTCAGCGTTCAGTCTGCAAGCCTCTGAGAATTTACTAAACGTCGCCACAATCCTCGATTTGCAACTAGTGTTGTGGCCTCATTTAGTTCTATACCTCTTATCTTTAAATCGTTAGAAACCGAGTCTAACCATCGTCGTCTTGGTCTCCCTCTACTTCTCTTACCCTCCATAACAGAGTCCATTATTCTCCTAGGTAACCTATCCTCTTCCATTCGCCTCACATGACCCCACCACCGAAGCCGGTTTATGCGTACAGCTTCATCCATCGAGTTCATTCCTAAATTAGCCTTTATCTCCTCATTCCGAGTACCCTCCTGCCATTGTTACCACCTGGTTGTACCACCAATCATTCTTGCTACTTTCATGTCTGTTACTTCTAACTTATGAATAAGATATCCAGAGTCCACCCAGCTTTCACTCCCGTAAAGCAAAGTTGGTCTGAAAACAGACCGATGTAAAGATAGTTTCGTCTGGGAGCTGACTTCCTTCTTACAGAATACTGCTGATCGCAACTGCGAGCTCACTGCATTAGCTTTACTACACCTCGATTCAATCTCACTTACTATATTACCATCCTGGGAGAACACACAACCTAAATACTTGAAATTATCGACCTGTTCTAGTTTTGTATCACCAATCTGACATTCAATTCTGTTGAATTTCTTACCTACTGACAACAATTTAGTCTTCGAGAGGCTAATTTTCATACCATACTCATTGCACCTATTTTCAAGTTCCAAGATATTAGACTGCAGGCTTTCGGCACAGTCTGCCATTAAGACCAAGTCGTCAGCATAGGCCAAACTGCTTACTACATTTCCACCTAACTGAATCCCTCCCTGCCATTTTATACCTTTCAGCAGATGATCCATGTAAACTACGAACAGCAAAGGTGAAAGATTACAGCCTTGTCTAACTCCTGTAAGTACCCTGAACCATGAAATCATAACATTAAAAATTGCCTTTGCTGGCCGGACCTAGTGTTTACAGTGCACCATGTCTTCTGGTATGGGCTAGAGCAATTTTGTTACTTTCATTGATCTGTGTCTTATCCTTGGCTTTGACAATATGAAAGTGACTGAGGTATGAACGATGCTAGTAATGCCATTCCTTATGCAGCCAGTCCCTGCTATGAATGGCGTGAAAATGTTGCTCATAGGGTCGGTTGGTGCATGCATTTCAATGGGCTTGACAAACTGATATGTAATAGCAACTTCTGGCTCGGTGAGGAAAGCAACGGGAAACTACCTCACTCCTCATTTCCCTAGTACGCCTCTTCAGTGATGCCTAGGCCATCTATGACAGCTGATGGCGGAGCTGTTGAGGATCCAACCAACCTTAGGGCTGAAGACTGAACATACATACATACAACATTAAAAATATCCCAATGTGATAGATCTGGACTATATAGGTGACTTCCTGTCGAGCACGGTGCTTGGAAAAGTAGATGCTGCGTTGATTCGTTAATGTGTAGACTGTCTTTAGAAATGACGAACCACAATGGAAGGGTATAAAAGTCACAGAGCATGGCAGAAGAACAAACTTATATGGTTGCTGACCAGTAGTTAGCCACTTTCAGGGATTCAGGTGTTGCTTGCATGAGGTCTTCCATAGTACATCTAATTAGACACAGTTTGCATTGGAAAAGATGGGGCGTTGTCTGTGGAGAACCACAATCACATAACGGCGAGTCTACGCGAATACCCCACTCCAACAGGTTAGATTTGCATCTTTTAACGCCTGATTGCAATCTATTGGAAGATTTCCGCGTTATCCAACCTTCTGCTTGACCAGGAGTTAGTTCTTCGACTGGAGTCAGCCATTCGTCTGAGCGTTTGAACGTCCCTCGCCATTTTGCAAATTTGGGCTTGGTGTGCAGTCCCTATGAGAGCCACCGTTATTCTGAGGAAATTTTACCTTGAAGTCAAACGTGGACAAGCTGTCTGGTGATCATACAGAGGGTGAGATTCAGATGTAGCAACTTTTTTCTATTCGATCTTTGCCGCTATCTCCCAACGGAAGGAAAGGGCTAAGTTTGGGAAGATAGCGGCCGTGTTCTTATTTAAGGTACCTATTATGAAAATGGGAAACCACGGAAAACCATCTTTAGGCCTGGCGATGGTGGGATTCGGTCCCACTCTCCCGAATATAAGATCACACATGCACGGCCAATTCGCTCGGCAAGGAGATTCGTCGCGTTGATCACGCATCTCCTCATAATCGGGCTGAGCAGCGGTTGCTTGGTAGACCAAGGCCCATTACGGCTGTTATGACATGACTTTGTTTCCTCTCTAATGAAAGTGATTTTAGTTTTAAAATATAAATGTTTGTTAATTGTAACTATCCTGAACTTCTAGCACATCTGTTATCGATATACATTTCGCATACATGGTTATTGTGCTAGCATTAAATAATATTGGTAGTCATTGCAGATAAACGTGAGAACCATTGTTTTCAACAAGTTCACACCCCTCGTACGTGACTATTTTGCTCAAAAACCGTATCTGCTCGCTGAACACAAATTCCATTTCAATTTATCCGTTTGTCCATTTGTTCTTCAGGTAGGTCACGTCAAATGCAACCGTGACAGATGTGAAAGATCTGCAGCCCACCAGTTGTATTTGCTATGGGTCAGGCATGCTGAAATATAAGAGGGTTTAATACAGGCCCCTGGGGCACGCTGATCTGCGGTGCTGCAAACTGATGTTTACTTCTCGACAGAATGCAGGCCACGTCTTACAGCCAAGAAATTGATCTATTGTGTGAGTGAAGGAAAATTGAGAAGGGTCTGAAAGTGGGTCATACTCGCGCGCTTTTAGCTTATTGTGGGAACTGCTTATGTCAATTACTTTCAATGAACTAAGAATTTTTTTCGTTATTTTCCCCATTTTATCCACCGCGATTGTTCCTTGTGTTATTATTTCGAGGCAAATATAATAGGTCCACCTCTGTGGTGTAGTGGTTAGTATGATTAGCTGCCACCCCCGGAGGCCCGGCTTCAATTTCCGGCTCTGCCACGAAATTTCAAAGTGGTACGAGGGCTGGAACGGGGTCCACTCAGCCTTGGAAAGTCAACTGAGTAGAGGTGGGTTCGATTCCTACCTCAGCCATCCTGGAAGTGGTTTTCCGTGGTTTCCCCACTTCTCCTCCAGGCAAATGCCGGGATGGAACCTAACTTAAGGCCACGGCCAATTCCTTCCCTCTTCCTTATCTATCCCTTCCACTCTTCCCATCCCCCGCAAGGCCCGTGTTCAGCATAGCAGGTGAGGCCGCCTGGGTGAGGTAGGCTACTGCTCATCCTCCCCAGTTGTATCCCCGACCCAGAGTCTGAAGTTCCAGGACACTGCCCTTGAGGCGGTAGAGGTGGGATCCCTCGCTGAGTCCGAGGGAAAAACAGACCCTGGAGGGTAAACAGATGAAGAAGAAGAATAAGAAGAATAAGAAGGAGTAATAGACCAACCAGGAGGAGAAGGAGATTTTTCTCCAATCCCAGACAATAAGGTTATTTGGATAACAAAATACACTCACTGTATGTAGACTATCTAGCCCGCGATATACTGAGATGTTTAGAAAAGGAAATGCATAACAACACAAGTTCAAATTGTAAATATTGCCACACGTTCCTGAAATTTAGCACCCAAGGGGGAATTATTACTTTAAACACATAAAGATCTGGGTTAGGCTGTATCGGATACAACCGGAAGTGTTTTCGGTTTATTTTGTTTCGTTTATTGAGATTCTAACTTAGCACTACTTACAAAGTATTGAGTGAGTTGGATGCGCAGTTTGAGTCACGTAACTGTTAGCATTCGGGAGATGGTGTGTTCGAACCCCATAGTCGGCAGACCTGAAGATAGTTTCTCATGTTTTCTCATTTCACCGAGTGAGTTGGTCGCACGGTTTTAGTCATGTGGTCGTGAGCTTTCATTCGGGAGGTGTTGAATTCGAGCCCCACTGTCGGTGCTGGGGCTGAAACTTAATTAAGACCACAGCAGATTCTTTCCCAGTCCTGGTCTATTCTCACCCATCACGGCCAAAAGATCGGAGCCGTCGTGACGTTAAAATACTTACAATAATAGTTACAAATCTTATGAAGGATAGGCATGTGATTTGAGAATTATGGCATATATGCCAAAGTTTCTACAGTAAAGTCTCCCACCAATGGAGGAGGACTGAAAAAGTGCGAGAGTGGTCGCACACTTGACCATCAGATCTAAATTGATCGCGGTCTATTTTACAGCTATCGTTTCATAACAATAGGATCCATGAAGCCCTCTTAACGTTCCACTTTAGCAATCGGATCATTGTCGTCGGTATTCATAAGTGCCGCAGACGTAGGAGCGCCTTCATTGGTCTCTGAGCGTGCTATCGCGGTCCATCTGGCGCTTCGTTTTTAAGCATACTTTGTACTGAAATGAAATGTCGTATGGCTTTTAGTGCCGGGATATCCCAGGACGGGTTCGTCTCGCCAGGTGCAGGTCTTTCTATTTGACTCCCTTAGGGGGCCTGCGCGTCGTGATGAAATGATGATGAAGACAACACATACACCCAACCCCCGTGCCGTAGGAATTAACCAATTAAGGTTAAAATCCCCGACCCGGCCGGGAATCGAACCCGGGACCCTCTGAACCGAATGCCAGTACGCTGACCGTTCAGCCAACGAGTCGGACACTTTGTACTGTCTACAGCAGGGGTTTCCAATTTGTAAGGGCTCGAGGGCCATTTTGGAAACCTTAGTCATGTTCGCGGGCCGCACTTGAATAGGCCAATTTTCGTAAAATTCTGCAAATAGTACAGAAGCACCATTATGAAATAACATGTATAGTTCAATTGAAATGAGGGTTTGATCATTTTAATTGCTTAAAAATATTTTAAAATTACATAAAAGAGTGAAATTTAGAGCCGGGCTGAGTGGCTGAGACGGTTGAGGCGCTGGCCTTCTGACCCCAGCTTGGCAGGTTCGATTCTGACTCAGTCCGCTGGTATTTCAAGGTCCTCAAATACATTAACCTCGTGTCGGTAGATTTACTGGCACGTAAAAGAACTCCTGTGGGACAAAATTTCGACACCTCAGCGTCTCCGGAAACCATCAAATGTAATCAGTGGACGCAATAATAATGGCATTATTACTTGAAATTTGGATTTTAAATGTTTTAAAATCAAAAATATGTTGAGAATAAGTGAATGCTTGAAAAGAAGAACTGGTATTAAAGAATAATTAGTTATGTCTTGGGTCTATAAGGTATATAAAAATTAATACGTTTTCCAACGAGCTAATAAAATATTTTTTTGACTTTTCTTCACATTATTTCTCGCGGGCCGCAAAAATGGCTTCGCGGGCCACATGCGGCCCGCGGGCTGCCATTTGGAAACCCCTGGTCTACAGTACTATGCATTACTTTTAGAAACACACAATCGTTTGGCAAGGTTGTTCTTGAATTCTCACGATGCCTTTTTAATGCCGATATGGTCCGGCTCCATGGCTAAATGGTTAGCGTGCTGGTCTTTAGTCACTGGGGTCCCAGGTACGATTCCCGGCCGGGTTGGTGATTTTAACTTCGTCTGGTTATAATTTCTCCGGCTCGGGTGTTTGTGTTCGTCTTAAATGTATAAAGTTCAATTCATCAAAGTCAATTCATAATTAATATAATCAGAAACATAAAAAAATGTCAATTCATAATGAGTAATCGGAAACATACAAAATTACAGCTGGCTAAATGGTTGTTAAGACCGAAAGCCAAAACTGAAAAAAAAAAAAAAATGCCGATATGTGGCACAACAGACGAGAAACACTGCAGTCGTTCGCGCAGTGTGCTCTTGTCCATGCTGACGCTCAGCTTTCAAGACGTACCCTATACTCTCTACATTCAGGCATGCCAAATTCACGAGCTGACTGACGGGTTTGAGTGCATGAGAAACAGCTGTTACGAGCGCTAGCCCAGGACGTTATCAGTTAGCGCAAGCCTGGAGGGGCGTACATTACACACAGTCTAGCTTGAGCAAGCGGAGAGAGAGGACGTGTAGCGTAGTGCGTGCCGTGAAGTATGGTGGGAGTTGAACAGTACCGGGCCACTATCGGGAGGTGGAAGTGGAAGTAGGGGAAGAATTCTAAGAATGGTGTGGAGAGAAAACAAAAGTTGGGAAATATGGGTGGAGCGGTACTGGTGGCAGCAGTGATAGCTTTGCTTCTGTTCATTGGGTGTGTGTGTGTGTGTGTGTGTGTGTGTGGAAATAAACCCTGGCCCGAATACCAGCAACAATTTCAGCTGGGAAGACTTGGTAGCAATCAAGGTGATAGTGGGGAAAGTTATACAAGAAACCTGCCCTTGGACCAGATGAAGGAAATGATGAAAGAGCAGTCAAATGAAATGGAATGTCGTATGGCTTTTAGTGCCGGGATATCCCAGGACGGGTTCGGCTCGCCAGGTGCAGGTCTTTCTCTTTGACGCCAGCAGTCAAATGAGATAGGGAATTTGAAGAAATGGCTGGAAGCAAAGACAGAAGAGACGATGAACAAAACGTGTAGAAACGAAGTAGATCTGTTAAGGTGGAAAATAAAATATCTAGAAGAGGGCGTGCTGAAGTTGAAGAAAGAAGCAGAAGTATGCAACCAGGAAAGGACGAAATCCATATTTGTTTATGGACTCCAGGAAGATGAGAAGGAAGGCAAGGTGGACGTAATTTGTAAAGTGGTGGAGGTTATTCAGAATAAGATGAAAATAGTGAAGTGGGTGTACATTATATGTTCATGACTACGTTACTCCGTACATTACATGCATATATTATTTCATATAAGGACACGCATAGTTAAATGAGTTCAACATGGCGTTTAGATATCATGTGCGAAATAACATGCTTTGTAATCACTGTGTAGTAGGAAAAACTAATTATTGTAAAGGCTATAAGTAATAAAGAACAAATTAAAGGCCTTTTTTTACTAACTTAACATGCACACCTCTCCCATGAATAATCATGAAGCGAAATAATGCCTAATAATATGCCGCTACACTTCTGTAGCAAAACAACGTGTTAAAACGACATAAACAAAAGAAAATACGCTGCTGATTCAACAGCACTTGATAGTTCGGCTATAAAGGGGTTTCCTGTTCTCTCCTGTGACGCCCTTGTAGTCACGAAAATGACATACTTCATAGCACCTCCCGACTTCAAACTTCTCACGTATGATATATTTTTAACATGCAAGGCACTGTCGTGAAAGGAATAAGCATTCCTCGTTGTATTTGGAAGATGTCTTCCGTTTACAGTTTATGCTCCCACTCGACGTGTTTTAACCACTACATGTAGACCAGAACAGGTAACTGGAGCCTGTCGTCGGTAGGCGAGTACACTGCACACCCCTGAGACACCAACGTGGGGAAGTACACGGATGCACAGAAATGGTGGCCCGACATAAACAAACCACCAAGCCTCACTCCAGCACTGAAAAGGAGGGGAAGGGAGTGAACATGTAGTGCTGAAGGCCACTCGAGTACTGAAAAGGAGGGGAAGGGAGTAAACGGGTAGTACTGAAGGCCACTCCACTACTGAAAAGGAGGGGAAGGGAGTGAACGTGTACTGCTGAAAACCACATTCAAATTGCTGGTTCAAATGATTATAATTACACTCAGTACTACAATTATCGTTTCAATCAGGTCTCTGTTCTCTCCTGCTCTTCTTAGCAACTCGTCATTTCTCACTTTATCTGTCCACTTCACTTTTTCCATTCTTCTCCACAACCATATTTCAAAAGATTCCAAATACTTTGCATCTTTCTTTCTTAATGTCCATATTTAAGCTCCGTATGACACCAAATTCCACACAAAACACATCGCAAACTTGAATTAATAGGGATTGCTTTAGATGGCAAAAGCTCTCTCATATTTCCGAAAGCTGTTCCTATAGATATTCTGCTTCTATTCCATGTTAACAAGCTCCCTAAATATGTGAACGATTTTACTTGCTCCAATTTCTTTCCCTCTAGTGTTACATGAACAGCATTTTCCTCCTTTTCTACTCTACAACTATAACTGTGCTCAAGTTACAACTCCTCTTTTCTCCAACCTAAATACCGAGTTTCATAAGATTATAAACAGATATTTATAGATGAGGTCAAAAAAGAAAGTAAGACAAGCATGGATCCGTACCAATTATCGACTTCTGTATAATATAAAATAGCGTATACAGAAAAACAGAAATTATTGATAAAGGTAGGTAAGGGTTATTCTGCCCGAAGGCAGGTTCGAACCTCCGCAGAGGTGTTCCTGAGCCGGAGTTTACGTGCGGTAGGGTGGCCAGTTCCTTTCCGCTCCTCCATTACCTTACCCCCCACCAACAGCGCGTGGCAACCCATCCAACTCCTGACCACGCCCAATGTTGCTTAACTTCGGAGATCTCACGGGATCCGGTGTTTCAACACGGCTACGGCCGTTGGCATTACTGATAAAGGGACATAATAATTTTTGATAAAATAAATGAAAATATGCCAATGATATTTTCCAAGAAAGAAGTAACTTCGAAGACGAAAATATCCTCATATCCCTCGGTTTTCAGATCGACTTTACTGTATAGTAGTGAAAGCTGAATGGACTCAGGATATCTTAATTTTAAGGTGGAGTTAAGATACATGAATGCAGGGAGAATAGTTGCCGATATGAACAGGTGTGAACTATAGGCAGGAGGGCATTGGCAATGGGACGAAACGTTAGGAATTAACTTGCTGGATGAGTTCATGAACTTCGATGGTGGGGACAAGTATGGCGAATAATTGATATGAGTAAAGATCTGGAATCATAGATAAGGCTACTTGCGGATGATGCTATACTGTATAGAGTAGTAAATGAGTTGCAGGATCATGAGCGACTGCAGGAGGGACATAAATAATGTAGTGAGATGAACAACAGGCAATGGTATGAATGTAAATGGGATGAAAAGTCAAGTTGTAAGTTTCACAAAGAGGAGAAGTCCTCTCAGTTTTAATTGCTGTGTTTATAGGATGATAGTACCTCATGAGGAACACTATAAGTACCTAGGTGTTAATATAAGGAATGATCTTCAATGGAGTAATCCTATTAACACAGTAGTTAAGAAAGGCTACAGATCTCCTCACATGAATATGAGAGTATTTAGGAGTTGTAGTAATAATGTAAAGGAGAGGGCGTGTAAGTCTCTGTTAAGACCACAGTTCGAGTAAGGCTCCAGTGTATGAGATCCTCACCAGCACTACTCGATAGAGAACTGGAAAAACCTCAAAGGAAAGCAGCATGATTTGTTCTGGGTGATTTCCAACAAAGGAGTAGTGTTACTGTAATGCTGCAAACTTTGAGCTGGGAAGACTTGGGAGTAAGGAGACGAGATGCTCGACGATGTGGTATGTTTCAAGCTGTCAGTGGAGAGTTGGCGTGGAATAGCATAAGTAGAAAAATTTGCTTGAGTGGAGCTTTTAAAGCCGGCCCCGTGGTGTAGGGGTAGCGTACCTGCCTCTCACCCGGAGGCCCCGGGTTCGATTCCCGGCCAGGTCAGGGATTTTTACCTGGACCTGAGGGCTGGTTCGAGGTCCACTCAGCCTACGTGATTAGAATTGAGGAGCTATCTGACGGTGAGATAGCGGCCCCGGTCTAGAAAGCCAAGAATAACGGCCGAGAGGATTCGTCGTGCTAACCACACGACACCTCGTAATCTGCAGGCCTTCGGGCTGAGCAGCGGTCGCTTGGTAGGCCAAGGCCCTTCAAGGGCTGTAGTGCCATGGGGTTTGGTTTGGTTTGGAGCTTTTAAAAGTAGGAAAGATCATAATATGAAGATAAAGTTGGAATTCAAGAGGACAGATTGGGGAAAATATTCATTTATAGAACGAGGAGTGAGGGATTGGAATAAATTATCAAGGAAGATGTTCGATAAATGTCCAAGTTCGTTGAAAATATTTAACAAAAACCCAGGTGAACAATTATAAATAAATGTAAATATGAGGTAAAATATTGATAGGAAATCTGCCAGCTGGGCAACCACCCTACGTGCAGATCATTGATTGATTGATAGATTGATTGATTGATTGATTGATTGATTGATTGGAGAAGGCCAGGCTACCCAGAAGATTAGGAGAAGTAGAGGGAGACCTAGCAGACGATGGTTATACAGTGTTTAATGATGTCTAGCTAAGAAGTATACTGCTATAGAGGCCACCGAATTGGTTACACATAGATGATTGTAGAGACGCTCTGTCCATCTCAGATATCTGTGGATTGAATGCGGAAATAATGTACTTACCCTTCGGAGTACTTCTTCCACGGTTATCCAGTCGATGGGCTGAATACGTACGTACTCTTGTATATCTCAGGCATCTTTCTGTTATTCTTGCATTTTCAGGTAGACAAAATTAAATATAAGTTGAAATGAAACACTTCGTAAATTAATTGAGATTTATAGAAGTAAAAATGACTAAGAGCAAGATTTAACTCAAATCCATTCTCATGGATGAACAACATTACAAAACAGACTCCTTTGGCCAGTGGGGTAAAAAATGGTTACATATGACCGTTATTCACTGACTCAACGTGATGGTCAGCTTCACTAAACCTGTACAAAACAATATTATACATATCTTGCGGGAGCCAGAGTTCCACATCGTGAGCTCATTTGTTATGTCACAATCTTCCTGGTAGTTAATTTAACAATAAGTGATGCCTAGGCTATCTGTGACAGCTAATGGTGGAGCTATTGAGGATCCAACCAGCTTTCGGGCTGAGGACTGAATATATATACAGTCTCCAAAAATCTCCTAAAATGGAAACCGGAATTACTCTGGTTTACACTTTGTTCAAGAGCTTTCCAGGAAATTTGTATCCAGGTTAATGTTAAGCTACATGGTGGTTTGTTGAAAACGTTCGTTAATTATACTAGCTGTAGTACTTAACTCATGGCCTAGCTACAAAAATTACCGGGCGAGTTGGCCGTGCGGTTAGAGGCGGGAGATAGTGAGTTCGAATCCCACTGTCGGCAGCCCTGAAGATGGTTTTCCGTGGTTTCCCATTTTCACACCAGGCAAATGCTGGGGCTGTACCTTAATTAAGGCCACGGCCGCTTCCTTCCAACTCCTAGGCCTTTCCTATCCCATCGTCGCCATAAGACCTATCTGTGTTGGTGCGACGTAAAGCCACTAGCAAAAAAAAAAAAATTACGTTGGTATGAAATCAATAACGGTACAATGTAGACATCG
This sequence comes from Anabrus simplex, assembly GCF_040414725.1. Lineage (NCBI taxonomy): Eukaryota > Metazoa > Arthropoda > Insecta > Orthoptera > Tettigoniidae > Anabrus > Anabrus simplex. The sequence continues at coordinate 1,071,624,724 of NC_090265.1, read as the reverse complement.
TCGAATAGAACACAACACACACTGTGTGAAATAATCACCCTTGACGATATGAAATATAACACAAGTAAATGGTTAGTTGAGGTTCCAAATGCTCGTGACCATTAAGCTAAGGTTGCACAAGTAAAGCCTGCAACCGTAGAATCTGAATCAGAAACTGATGGAACCAACTAGATGGAAGAATATTGTGGACGTGGTACTGGAAAAAACCAGATGATCTCTATACAGAAACTGAAGTAATAGGTAGTATTAGTGACCACGAAGCGTTTTTATCGTAGTTAAAAATAAATGTGATAGGAAGGAAAGTCGCAAAATTAAGACCCATTTTTTTACAATTTGTTTTACGTCGCACCGACACAGATAGGTCTTATGGCGACGGTGAGATAGGAAAAGACTAGGGATGGGAAGGAAACGGCCATGGCCTTAATTAAGGTACAGCTCCAACATTTGCCTGGTGTGAACCTTTGAGATGAATGCTGTGTTATACGCGCCAGGTATCAATCAAACGAGGATCAATTTGGAAGTCGCACAAATAAATGGTACGGACGGTATCTAATATCGCGAGGACCGTTAGTCATTTTATGTTCAAATTGATGTGTAAAGGGATTTGAAGTCATTTGTCCTCACGTAAGGTTACAAACCTTTTAATGACAGCTTTGCTGATGAGTTTTTCTGATAGTGACAGGAAATTCGTTGCAGTTGAACATGGCGCAAAGATCGATGGAGAGCGAAAGTTCCGTGTCCCGAGGCAGCAGAATGCAATTACATTTAGAACATAATATTAATGTAAAACAACGATGGCTGTTATTTATCTGTTATATTAAGGGGAAAACGGACTTGACTGATGAATCTTGAGTACATATATTATCAGTTTGCTTAATGATTTGAAATGAAATATCCATGGCCCACAATGTTTCCTTTCTGAATAATTATACAAAAATCTGCCAGATATAAATTCATTAAACTCGATAGATTTTATGATGCATTAAGAATACTCATTACCAATAACTTATATGAAACTGAGAACGTATGCATGCTTGCTCTTTTGGGTTATGCTGCTACCAGTGACGCTGACAAGAACGTAAGGAAGGGTACCTACAGTATTTGTGTTAGCAGAAATGAACGAAATTATATATTCAGTTCCTTGTATTCGGAAGTCCTCATGTAACATCGTTGGAAACATTAATATTGTCGATAGAGTTTAGATTAAACGTCCCAACACTAGTCTTAGTTTACAGAGACGAAGAGTGCTCGAAGATTAAATGTTTCATGTCAAATGCGCTGATAAACATTGAATAAAGACAATTTTATTTTAAGTCCTCAATGTACACTGGGTGTTCAAAATAGTGATAGTGCGCGTTTTTATAATGGAATCCAAAACTAACAAATTAACACAGTTAAATAAAATAAAACACTTTAGTAAATATGGAATAGAATTCATTTTCTTGTTATCTAAGTTGTAACCAGTTACCATTTGTTTGTCAATTGCAGTACATGTATCTGCTCTGGAAGGTTGTAACACCATAACAAAATAAAAATACGATTTTTAACATTACTATTATCGCATTGAATATTTTTTGATAATTCAGTCATTATGTTATAGAAGGGGAAGAATCTTAATATATATGTTACCCTTGAGCAAGTGAAGTATTCTTCACAGTGTACGTTGTTATTTACATTTTGTTATGGTTTTCTGTTCTCAGGTCCATTAAGCTCTATCTGAGGTTCTCAGACAAACAGACGTTTCTAAAACCTGTCTCACTTATTGGACAATGACTGGATCTATTAACGGCCAACAAGCTCCCTTTCTTTAGGATTCATACAAGGCCACACGGAAAATGTTTGAAGAAACACTGCAAACTATTATCGACCAATATGGAATGATTTATAGTAACAGAAGAAACTGTTGTCATAAATTGAGATTGGGATGTAGTAATGCCCGAAGAATCCTGCAAAACCTAACACTGGGTGTAACACTTGGAAATAATTCACTCAAAGATTTTCTCTCATTACATAGTTGAAAATACACGGCTATGGTGATTGTCTTGGCCCATTAGTAACGACTCAATTTTAGTTTAAAGGAGTGTCAATGACACTTCTGGTACTTACATCCAGTTGGCTGCACTGAACAGGGATTCACCCAGTTCGAGGGAATCGAGGGGAAATCGACCGCCACACTCACCGATGTACAGAGGTATTCTCTCTCACGGTAAGGGGCTTACGGTTTGAATGTCAAGCGCTCCACACTACAAATCCCCTCTCCAGATAATTGGCAATACATATTCACCGACATCTCCTGAATTAAGGGGGAACTCCTTCAAACAAGACTCTCATATCATGTGAAGCCTCCTCATTCGAGCATAACTCATGCGTGGTCGTTGAGTTCTGAGGACTAATTTGGAATAAATCTTACAGATTTATGAAAACAGAGATATTTGGCAAATTAACTTCACAAGTACAATTTATAAACTTTCCCGTTAAACGAAATAACTTAGCAAATATGAGATAGAAAGTTCTTCTCCTTCTTGTATCTTCTTTTCCCAGAAGGTTGGTGGTCATCATGAAGTATTATTCCTAGTTTCAGCTTCTCGTATTAGAATTGTTGTATCGTAGATGTCGATCCACTGCCAGAGGTTCCATACCCCGTGCAAACTTCTCCACCCATGTCTATGTTCCACTTCTGTCTTGCCTTTTATGATCAGTCTTGTTAGGTTGTATTTTTTTGTTTCGCAAGATGTGACCGAAATAGACTACTTTCCTGTATTTTGAGAGGGCTAGGACTTTGTAAGATTTCCTAGTGGGACAGAGATCCTCCTGATTGGTGATGCAGTCTACCAGTAGGAACTTCAACACGCTGGGTGTTCGGAAATTCCTATTACGAACTCCTTGGGCTTATACAGGGTGTATCCGTGGTCATGTTAAAAACTTTCATGGATGATGGTTCAATATGAGATAAGGAACCGTAATTCGTAGTTATTAATAATCGAATTTGTTTAACGTCCGTCCGTTGTTAACAGAATTTCACCTGATCTCACCCCGCTTGATTTCTTCTTGTGGGGCCATGAGAATGAGACACCTGTTGAGACTGAAGAGGATCTCTTGGCAAGACTTCTCGCTGCCTGCGACGCTGTTCAAACGACACCGGGGATACTAGAACGACAGAACTTTGTGCGACAATGCCATGCCTGCATTGACGCAGGGGGACGCCATTTCTAACATTTGTTGTAAATGGAACAGCTTGTGAAACTTGTCCAGGAAACGGACTTAAATGATTAGAATTTTGCTGAACTTTTGACTCGATCGTTTCCGAAGTATGGTTCCTTATCTGAAATTGATCTATCTGCCGCCCCCCATCAACAGTGAAAGTTTGTAACATCATCAACGATACACCGTGTAGAGGATACTGAATTGATAAGGAACCCAAACCGGTACAGAGCGACAGGTACGGTTTCAAAACGAGTTGTTAAACCTCCCTCTTCTGTGGGCGAAGAAGGAGCGATAGTAATGTAATTAGTTAGGACTAAGGAAATTACGTGTATTCAAACACGTTCATCGGTGACGCTGTGACAACTTAATGAGGCGTACCATTCGATGCGGAAGCAAAGCAGACATCAGGTGATCGTCCAACTATAATGACGTAACCTGAACACCTAGCACTTTGTCAACCCACTGGCATACAAGAGCAGGTACATAAGGTACACAGATGTAATCTCTCTTCCACCCAGCGGAACAGGGAGATGTAAACACTTGGTTTGAAGTTAATATAGACGTAGCACGGAAACGGCACTTTTCTAGACACGTGTTCCTATTCAAAACGTTATCTACTTAGTCTCCTGTTCAAGCTGTGGGTGTTTGCAATGGAAACTTCCGAATATCATGTATTGACTGGCCACACAGAAGCAACATTCATCTTTATATGACTCTAGTTCTGCCAGTAATGTATACTACGGAAATAAGGTAATATTAAATAAATGTATCCATACATTGCACTTCATAATCTTTGGAGTAATAAAATGGCTATTCAGCTACCGGAGTAGAGAGCCGCACAAAGCAGCGAGGGTTCCCAGAAGGCAGGCAGGCAGCACAATAATGGTGTCTCATGCTTCATTGCTCCAGCCCAATTAGTGTGCACCCCAGCAGCGACCTGGATCAGCAAAATACAAGTTAAGTTTGGCAACTAATGAACTACCCAACAGGTGACTTTTCAAATGACAATTAAGGCCATACTTTAACTTGCTGGAGGTTGATTATCATTTCGTGTTGGAAATGAACTTCTTTAATATTAACAGAGCGTTTGCATGCGAAACGTGAGCAGATAATAATAATAATAATAATAATAATAATAATAATAATAATAATAATAATAATAATAATAATAATAATAATAAAATGTCCACTAATTCTTTTACGGTTTTTGGAAATGCAGAGTACCGGAATTTGAACCTCAGTTCCTTTACGTGCAAAGTAAATCTATTGATACGAGGTTAGATTATACATGGTGTAACAAAATATTGGGCTGCATTTTCCATGTTCGATTTTTTTTAAATTTTTGCGATCTGTTTTACGTCGCACCGACACAGATAGGTCTTATGGCGACGACGGGATAGGAAAGGGCTAGGAGTAGGAAGGAAGCGACCGTGGCCTTACTTAAGGTATTTGCCTGGAGCGAGAATGGGAAACCATGGAAAACCATCTTCAGAACTGCCGACAGTGGGGATCGAAACCACCACCTCCCGAATGCAAGCTGATAGTTACGTGACACACACTGCACAGCCACTTGCTTGGTGTTTGATTTTGTTGCCGCTTGACCAACGTACTTCACTAATACCAACTATATCTAACTTTAGTCTATCCATTTCCATTTTCAGACCCTCCAACGTACCACAACCATTCGAATTTATAACATCCACGCTCCGACACGCAAATGTCAGTATTCATCTTCCTGATCATTGCTCCCTCTTGTGTAGTCTCCACGGGAGATCCAAATGGGGTACCATTTTTCTGATCATTGCTCCCTCTCGTGTAGTCTCCATGGGAGATCCAAATGGGGTACCATTTTTCTGACCATTGCTCCCTCTCGTGTAGTCTCCACGGGAGATCCAAATGGGGTACCATCTTTCTGATCATTGCTCCCTCTCGTGTAGTCTCCCCCGGAGATCCTAATGGGGTACCATCTTCCTGATCATTGCTCCCTCTCGTGTTGTCTCCACGGGAGATCCTAATAGTGTACCATCTTCCTGATCATTGCTCCCTCTCGTGTTGTCTCCACGGGAGATCCTAATAGTGTACCATCTTCCTGATCATTGCTCCCTCTCGTGTTATCTCCACGGGAGATCCTAATAGTGTACCATCTTCCTGATCATTGCTCCCTCTCGTGTAGTCTCCACGGGAGATCCTAATAGTGTACCATCTTCCTGATCATTGCTCCCTCTCGTGTAGTCTCCACGGGAGATCCTAATAGTGTACCATCTTCCTGATCATTGCTCCCTCTCGTGTAGTCTCCACGGGAGATCGTAATGGTGTACCATCTTCCTGACCATTGCTCCCTCTCGTGTAGTCTCCACGGGAGATCGTAATTGTGTACATCTTCCTGATCACTGCTCCCTCTCGTGTAGTTTGATCCTAATGGGTACCATCTTCCTGATCATTGCTCCCTCTCGTGTAGTTTCCACGAGAGATCCTAATGGGGTACCATCTTCCTGATCATTGCTCCCTCTCGTGTTATCTCCACGGGAGATCCTAATAGTGTACCATCTTCCTGATCATTGCTCCCTCTCGTGTAGTCTCCACGGGAGATCCTAATAGTGTACCATCTTCCTGATCATTGCTCCCTCTCGTGTAGTCTCCACGGGAGATCGTAATGGTGTACCATCTTCCTGACCATTGCTCCCTCTCGTGTAGTCTCCACGGGAGATCCCAATGGGGTACCATCTTCCTGATCATTGCTCCCTCTCGTGTAGTCTCCACGGGAGATCGTAATTGTGTACATCTTCCTGATCACTGCTCCCTCTCGTGTAGTTTGATCCTAATGGGTACCATCTTCCTGATCATTGCTCCCTCTCGTGTAGTTTCCACGAGAGATCCTAATGGGGTACCATCTTCCTGATCATTGCTCCCTCTCGTGTAGTCTCCACGGGAGATCCCAATGGGGTACCATTTTACTTCCGGAATATTTTCTTTTCCCGGGGAGCAGCAGTCAGTACATCATTCATTCATACAGAGAGAGCTGTATGTCCTCGGGTGTTGGTTACGGCTGTAGTTTTCCGTTGCTTTCAGGCGTGTAGTAGTACCAACATAACTAAATCATGTTAAGTGTTACCACAAGGATATATCAGTCAATGATGCAGAATGCCATTATTGAAAATTTCGAAAGGCTGCTACCGCCCTTTCGATGAACCATAGGTTAGTATGGTTTTTCGACAGTTACCTATCCGAAATGGTTGCACTTGCGGCTCGGTTACCTGCTTCATTGGGACGCTCAAGCCTCACATACTTCACAGGGGACGATCACCATCGCACAATAATAATAATAATAATAATAATAATAATAATAATAATAATGACAATCACACGAATCCTCGAGCACGAGGAATCAATCAATAAATGTTAAAATCTCTAACCGATCCGGGAATCGTCGGATTCGGGACCTCTTGGAATGCTAACCACTTAGCCATGAGCCGGACGTCACCATTCTAATACGAAGTAACGTAGCACCAACATTGTGAACGTTGAAGACACGGTGAGGGTGACGCGTCAAAGGTGGTTTGTGCGCTCACTCTGATCGGTGACAACTTTTTTTGTGCTAGTGGTTTATTATTGCACTAACCCACCGGAGGTTTTCGGCGACACAGTGATAGGAAGGACTAGGATAGGGAAGCTAGTGGCCGTGTCTTTAATTAAGGTACAGCTTTAGCATTTGCCTCGTGTGAAAATGAGAAACCACGGAAACCATTTTAGGGCTACCGACGATAAGATTTGAACCAACCATCTTCCGAATACAAGCTCACAATTACACTATACTGTACAAGCTACTAAACTAGTATAAATTTCTAAATATCGACAATAACTAACTAACTAAATAAATAAATAAATAAATAAATAAATAAATAAATAAATAATTGCAATAAAGAAAGAAAGAAAGAAAGAAAGAAAGAAAGAAATAAAGGAAAAAATTAACCAACCATACGCTCCAAATAAACTTCCATAATGAACGAGACAGTATTACAGCTCCTCTTCTTTTCTAACCTGTAGAAATTAGTTCTTATAGAAGACTAGCTGATGTACCCGTGCTTCGCTACGGGATTCTCAGAAAGACTGACTGTGTGGTTTTCCGAACTGAAATCAACATAGGTCATTACAAAAACGTAAGTATGAATATAGCGATTGAAAGCAATGCTATCATATAAAATATTTGATCAAATGGAAAGCCGCACGTTTTATCACTTTTAACGAACAGTGCTGCGGTTAGATTGCGGTGCCAGTCTAATAGTCCAAAGTTCCAGAGCTGGAATGACCAGGCCGCAGATTGCCATGAACACTCATCTGTCATTATTCCGCTAAATATGCACACTGTTCATTCGAATCACTGCCTCAGAGTAGGGATTGAATAGCCCCAATGCTATGCTGATCCAGTGTGTTACGTACCAGTAGTATCAGAAAATTTATAAACCAGGGGAATGGCATGCTAAAGAAGAAAGTTATCTAACTCCCCAGCTACTTCCCATCATTATTCAGGCAGGCTGTTACACTCTGTCCGACTGGGCGAGTTGACCGTGTGGTTAGCGGTGCGCAGCTCTGAGCTTGTATCCGAGAGATAGTAGATACGAACCCCATTGTCAGCAGCGCTGAAGATGGTATTCCGTGGTTTTCCACATTCACACCAGTCAAATGCTGGGCCTATACCTTAATTAAGGCCTAAGGCACTCCTAGTCCTTTCCTATCCCATCGTCGCCTAAAACCTATCTATGTCGTTGCGACGGAAATCAAATAAAAAATACTCTGTACGCAGCAGTAATCTTATCTACCGGAGATGAGGGGCAACAGAAGACACAAAGCACATCACGACAAACAATGGTCAATGTAATGTTATTGTTGATCAATGTTATGAGCTTTCTATATTGTAGGCCTACACATTTAGTTTTCTTTCGACTCTGTGATTTGTAAAATATTTTATACCGTAAACTGTAGTTTCTTATTCTCCGACTTTACATACCGATTTTCATTAAATACTGTTTACCGATTTTCTCGTTACTCGCCGCTGATATGGACTTAGTAACAAAAATCCAAATTCATTAATATCTTGGTGATCATAGCCAGTACGGTAACAGTGTATAAGACATGAATAATAAGAAATTTAATACTAACCTTAGTTATCTAGCATTCATCGACTACACTTCTAATAAGAAATATTTGAGAATTACATTTTAGGCTTTCCCTTAAACTACCATTTCACTCAGCGTGAATAAAATAATTTACAGCCTAGATTATAGCGACTTATTTCCTGACTTTGCATACCGATTATCATCAAGATATGACTACTAATAACAACAATATTTGAGAAGTTAAATTTTAGGCCTTCCCCTAAACTACCATTTTTCTCAGCGTGAATACAATTATTGATAGCCTAGATTGTAGCAATTTATTCTCCAACTTTGCATACCCATTTTCTTTAAAATACGACCACGAATAACAAAGTTGAGAATTCAATTTTAGGCCTTCCCCTAAACTACCATTTCACTCAGCGTGAGTAAAATGATTTATAGCCTAGATTGTAGCGGCTCATCCCCCGACTTCACATAGCGATTTTCATTAGACCACTAATAACATAAATAGTTGAGAATTCAATTTTAGGCCTTCCCCTAAACTACCATTTCACTCAGCGTGAGTAAAATGATTTATAGCCTAGATTGTAGAGGCTCATCCCCCGACTTCACATACCGATTTTCATTAAATTCTCTTCAACCGTTTTCTCGTGATGCGTGTACAGACAGACAGACAGACAGACAGACAGACAGACAGACAGACAGACAGACAGACAGACAGACAGACAGACAGACAGACAGACAGACAGACAGACAGACAGACAGACAGACAGAAATTACGGAAAAGTAAAAGTGCATTTTCTTGTTACTATGGACATGACCGATACAGAAATACCATTATTTTCAAATTCTGAGCAATGTACAGGCAAAACTCTTATTTTATATATATAGATATATTGCCCGTACTTTCTTATGAGAGGAATAGAAAACCCAAGACCTGGGCGGCTGAGAGTTGTGACGTGCAGTTTGTCTTGGTAATGTAAAAGCTGCGATGACGCACTCTCTTTCCACTGTGCGGTGAACCTACTCTCATTTAGAAAGCCTTCATTAAGAAATGGATGGCACAGATATTCAAGCATATTTAAGACTCTGTCACCATAGATTACATACGGTGCTTCTAGATGTTTTCTAGAACGTTGTCTCATAGGAACAATAACGACATAAAGGCCTATAGATTTATGAGAACTTCAAAAAAATTCTTTGGGCGTTTCGCAAGACAGATGCAATTACAATGAAATGGAAATTTTGTCCATATTCCATTCATGTTTTTGATACAATCGCGGAGATTATCAATGACGAAAATTGACAGAAAATAATACAGTGGTGGATAATGAAATCCCAACACCAAGAGGGAGTTTTGCTCGGGAGGCGTGTTTGCACATACGAAAGATGACGTCTATTCAAATTTGCGCGGTAGTTGACGAAGAGTGGACTTAGCAGCGTCACTATGACCTTGCAAAACAAGTTTGCTTTAAATACGTGTTGTACACTTTGTGAGCGTTAGTCATCGTCCGGTGTTGACGGCAGCTTATTGAGTTTGAACGAGGCTGTGTAATAGGGCTATGAGAAGGTGGATGTTCTCTCCGCGATGTTGAAGAAAGACTTGGCAGGGATGTATTCACAGTGCATCGCTGATGGCGACGATGGTCACGGGAGGGCACTCTCTCAAGAAGACCGGAGAGGGAAGACCGCCGTATTCGCCCCCTGGTTTTGGTGGATAGTATTGCATCTGCAGCAGCTATTAGAGCTTCGGTTGGCACCAGAGTGACACAGCGAACTGTAACAAATCGATTACTTGAGGGACAGCTCCGAGCCAGACATCCTGTAGTATTCATGCCACTAACTCCGAATCACTGCCATCTGCGACGTCAGTGGTGTCAAGCTAGAGCTCATTGGAGATCGGAGTGGAGATCTGTTGTGTTCACAGATGAGAGCGTTTTCTGTCTTAGTGCCAGTGATTGCCATAGTTTGGTAAGAAGGAAGCCAGATGAGCGCTCGTAATCAAGCTGTCTGCAGCGTCAACACACTGGACCTACACCAGAAGTTATGGTCTGGGGAGCGATTTCCTTTGACAGCATGAGCACACTTGTCATTATCCCAAGAATCTTGACAGTGGATTTGTACGTCAAACTGGTGACTGAACAGATTATGTCGACATTTATTCGCAGTAATAGAGGGAGTGTTTTCCAGCAGGATAACTTTCGTCCTCATATCGCTACTGTTACCCGACGTGCTCTACAGACTGTCAACCAGTTGCCTTGGCCGGCGAGATCACCAGACCTTTGGCCCATTGAGTACGTATGGGACGACAAATCCAGCGCCACCACCGTTGCTGATTTGACAGACCAAGTGCAACAGGCGTGGAACTCCATTCCATAAAATGACATAAAGCACCTGTACGACACAATGCATGAATGTTTGCATGCTTGCATTCAATGTCGTGGCGACTACAGCGGTTATTAATGTACCGCCATGTCACATATCTTCTCGGGCATTCTATAACCTGAAAACTTTAATCAAATAAACATGTTACCTTTATTATTATTTTTTTTGTTTTGTTTTTTGCAAGTTGCTTTACGTCGCACTGACACAGATAGGTCTTATGGCGACGATGGGACTGGAAGGGGATAGGAGTAGGAAGGAAGCGGCCGTGGCCTTAATTAAAGTACAGCCCCAGAATTTGCCTGGTGTGAAAATGGGAAACCACGGAAACCCATCTTCAGGGCTGCCGACAGTGGGGTTCGAACCCACTATCTCCCAAATACTGGACACTGGCCGCACTTAAGCGACTGCAGCTATCGAGCTCGTTATTATTATTTGTTTTACGTCACACTGACACAGCTAGGTCTCATGGCGACGATGGGATAGGAAAGGCCTAGGAGTGGGAAGGAAGCGGGCGTGGCCTTAAGGTACAGCCCCAGCATTTACCTGGTGTGAAAATGGGAAACCATGGAAAACGACCTTCAGGGCTGTCGACTGTGAGGTTCGAACCCACTATCTCCAGCATAAAAGCTCACAGCTGCGCGCACCTAACCGCACGGCCAACGTGCCCGGTAAATATGTAACCTAGGCAAATGCTTAACCTAAGCTGCATTCCTCTAAACTAATGTTGTTTTGGTGTTGGGATTTTATTTTCTGTCAGTGTACAACGTTTAGTGATAACCGATCATGTTCCTAAGCAGGAAATCGAAACAGATCGGGGTCATCCATATCCATAGGGTTTTAGAAATACAACCTTTCTTTTTTTTATACTGGATGGTTTTCCTTATCACTTCCAAAGCTGACCACGACTGATCAATTATACCGTGACCGGTTTCTCATCATTGCGGTCGTGGTTCGTATGGAGGTCTATGCAAACGAAAAAATGAAATGATCTATGTATAATTAAACTGACTTCGCTACATTATTTTAAATGAAAAATGCGTTATCATACTGAACCGTGTCGGAGTCGCCTCATCAGCATTCGAGAAAATTATAGCAAGTAAGGATGCTAACAATGACCATTTCCATTGTGGTATAGGACACTCCAAAAAAGTTATTTATTTACATTTTTTCTGAATGTGCACTGAAACCAGATTTTTGTGTATAATTTTACGATCACTGGATAGTGGCCGTCAGTATGAAAGAAACTTTTAATTTGAATGTCTTAGATTGAAATTTACGTAAAACAACAGGTCCGTTGTTTTTTCGTTGTTTATGTTTAAATGAAGATAATTTTATACAATGCCTTTTTTGTTTGATTTCCAATGTTTTGAAACCTGGTTACCCTTTACTATATCTTGAATAGTAAAATTGCCTTTTTTCGTTAGTCCAGGTCAGAGTAAAATATAGGTTTGGCTGTGGAAGGTGGCTCTCGCAGGGCCAGTGATTCTTCCAGAGCACTCCCCCTGTGGATGGGGGCAGTAGAGTAAAACCCACGGCATCCTCTGTCTGTCGTAAGAGGCGACTGAAAGGGGCCACAGGGGCTGTTAACCTAGGAACGTGAGTTGACGACCACGGGTCCCTCAGCTGAGTCCTTGCATTGCTTCCACTTATTTGTGCCAGGCTTCTCACTTTCATCTATCCTATCTGACCTCCCTTGGTCAACTCCTTTTCCGACTCCGACGGAATTACAGCATTCGAGGCCTAGGGAGTCTTCACGCCCTTCGTGGCCCTTGTTTTTCTTTGGCCATTCATTTTTCGAAGCGTCGGATCCCTTCCATTTTTCTCTCTGATTAATGTTATATAGAGGATGGCTGCCCAGTTGTACTTCCTCCTAAAACAATAATCACCACCACCACCTCTTCCAGAGCACTCAGACTCGGTGATTTAAACAACTGCACTATACCTCTGTTCTTACCTCTCCTGGCATGCATTATTATGAATTTTTCTGTGGTATATAGCGTTTCCCTAATAACACATGACTTTTGGGTCCACTCAGCAGGTGAGTTCTCAAACAAAAAAAGGGCCTGTAGTGCAACAGAATTATTCACCCGTAGTGGTTGCTTCCTTCGAGGTCTGAAATATGTGTTGTAATTTTTTTGTGTTAAATATCTGTAGATGTCCTTAAATTGAACTCCGTGGCTTCTGATCATGCCCTAATATGTATGTCGCCAATTTCTGCAGTGCAGACGAGAGAGTTGAAGCCCGGACCTCAAGGGTGACTGCCGTCACAGGTCGAAGATCATGTTAGTGCAAAATTTTACACTACATTTGTACATATGACACAATACGGAAATAATGACAAATACTGTATTTCTGAAATTGATCCATTTCGAGAGAAAATATAAATTATGCTCTACAAAATTTGGCAAGTAGTAAGAAGGATCTAGCCATCTCCGTTCAAACCATACAGTGGAAGGTAAAGGCTTCTACTATCCGTAACCGGAATTAAGTGGTATAACGTATATTGATTAGCTCTCTCCCCGTCCTTTTCCTCAAGAATTTACCTGATTCATATTTGTAATGCGAGCTGAGTGAACTCCAGGGTCACGTCTCTCTTGAGAATTGGAAGTCTCGTGTTTGAATATTAGAATTCCTGACGGGTAATTGAACCCGCGTGCTTCAGGCTGAACTATACTATTACTACTGTCATATTGCGATAGGTTATTGTGTTCACTCTTTACAGAACGACATTATTTGCCAAGCTATGTCATGTCATCTGGCATTATTTCAGCCTTTGCTTTTGTCACTGACCACAAGCTGCCTGGCTGCCACCTAACTGTCTAGTGTATGTTTGTCACGATCGATATAAAACAATTTCACAACCTTCTCTTCACTGCATTATATATTGCGAACACGATCCCACAAAGGAGCCGAGTAACAAAAAGGTTTAAGGACTGTCTAAACTCACAGGAGTCCGTATACTGTAATTAGCCGCAGAAAGTAGGTGTGAGGGAAGAAGGCTTTGTTCTGCGCTTTTTGTTCTTGTCTTGTTTTCATCAGACTTTACCCGGTATAAGCTGTGAGCAACATGTTAAGATGGAAAAATTCGTAATTACTTAGCTAATATCGTACAGAAACATTCTGCTCTTAAAGAAGAGGGTTACGAGGAGTTTTAAAATGGAACACTTAAATAATAATAATAATAATAATAATAATAATAATAATAATAATAATAATAATAATAATAATAATAATAATCACAATGGTCATTTTTAAAAAAATTGGGATTCCTTCAAGTGGCAAGGTTAGAGCGCCAGGCCCTCTTTTATACTTTACTGCATTTACAATACTTATCTGCAGATACATTAACCTATAGTCCGGCTCCATGGCTAAATGGTTAGCGTGCTGGCCTTTGGTCCCAGGGGTCCCGGGTTCGATTCCTGGAAGTGTGAGGAATTTTAACCATAATTGGTTAATTTCGCTGGCACGGGGGCTGGGTGTGTGTGTCGTCTTCACCATAATTTCAACCTCATCACGACGCGCAGGTCGCCTACGGGAGTCAAATCAAAAGACCTGCACCTGGCGAGTCGAACTTGTCCTCGAACACTCCCGGCACTAAAAGCCATACGCCATTTCATTAACCTATAATTTAGCAGATTTGCATTATACTAAGTTTGTTCGCAGAACGAATCCGTGATAGTTCGATGTATCGTCCATATGCGCATGCGCGATTGGCAACTGGTTTGGAACGTGACGAGCTAATTTCCACTACGAACGGAAGTGTTTAGAGACGTCAGCTGTTTTTAATCAACGTGTTGTGTAAGCCTCAGAAATTAATTAGTATTATATTCGCAACTTCAAGTTTAAAAATTGATGAAGACGGTAAGATAATGTGAATGACCAAATAATATTAGTTGAAAGACATACAGTAAATACAGAAGGTTACTTCTGAAACGAACATAGAGGGCACTGGGAATGCACGCGCATATTCCGACTCGATGACTGAAAGAGTTTTCGTCCAGGATCAAAAACTGTTTCAACGGTTTGCTGATGCTTGTACGAACAACACATCAGTAGTCAGCAACTCTGATGATCGCTACTACGAACGGGAATTTTAATGTGCGCATGCGTCTGATAGTTGGCAACAGTTTGTGACTGTACTACGAACAAAGCTATTAACATTCACTCTCAGAAGTATAAAACCTAGCAGTTATCGTGGGATCCACCCGCAATGTATCACGTCGCAAATTGCAAAGTTTCGAAGTAATGGAATAATACGCATTATCTGTTGTGGTAATAGAAAGTAATATTATATCAACTAACACTTGAAAATACATCACAAATGGAAATGGAATTATATTTGTTTTTCTCCAGTCTGGCAACGTTTTGAACTCATTACGAATTATTGATATCCATTTCTAGTTTGATACATGTTTTCTAATCATTAATCTATTGCCGCAAGATAACCAACATTACGTGTCACACTGGTGGGAGAGTAAATATATCGATTCTTCGGAGTTCCAATCCTGGCGCAAGCTGCATACAATTGACCACGAGGGAAACATGTAGTTACGATTTCCTAATGAAGGAGTTGAGGTGAAAGATTCAGAGCAGATTTTCCATTCGCTGCAATGTACGGCTGTGGTAGAGATATTGTCAAGAGGATTGCTTTGAAAGTTACTTCCATTTGGTCAGAATCCAATTTCAAATGTAATCTGATTGCAAATGACAAACATTATGAAATGATGCACATAACCATGTTTTTCTTCCATTCTGAGTAGTTATGAATAAATGCCATGCGCCCAGCACCAACGAAGAGTTTATCCCGGTGTCTTTGCAATCTCTGTGAAGTTTGATCATGGCACCTGAGTGTCAATGACAATACATTGCTGTGTTTTAACGTACAGCAAAATCCACTACCTGTATTGGAAACACACTCATTTATGGAATTGAGCTTAATTGTCCAGATTTTAGCATGGGTTCTCCTTTCTATTTTAAGTTCTATGTTATTCGTTTGTCCAATATATCTGTTAACAGTTTTGGCATCAAAAAACGGCGTCAACACATACAACTTATGCCCGTATATCATATTTTATGCCAATTTTTATAAAATCTTTGATGATATAAATACCTATACGTTATGGGATTGAGGTTAATTTTCCAGAAAATAAATCGTTGAATTGTATCAAAGAGAAAAATGTTGGAAAGTGCCAAAGAAAAGTTTAGTCTTGGTTTAGTGCTGGATCTCTGTATGAGATTTGACCATATTGCTTGTTATTCTCAATTCCATGCTTTTCGTGTGTTAAGTCTATCATTCTTTGATATTTGAAATTACGTGATATTCATGTGTCCAGACTCCTACTTAAGAGTTTTGGTATCAAAAAATGGTGTCAACACATAAAATCCTTTACCTGTATATGACATACTATGACCAATTCTCTTATATTAAATCTTTGGGTATATAACTACTGTACCTCTACGACTCGTCCGGGTGCCTCGTGAGCCTTGGTGCCAGTTTTGGTACTGATCAGTGGAGGCGTGTAGATTTGTGTAACGAACAAACTTACTTTTGATGTTTTATATTAGATTAAAATAATATTGCTCAAACACACACACAAAATAAATGTGCAAACTACACAACTAGATCTAAATATACAAGACAAACACACTCATTCCATCGTCATTCACACACACAGCTGTACAGCGCACACGTCAGTCAGAAGCTTTCAACAGATAATCTCGGCAAGGTCTCTTGAATTGAGTTAATTAATCACTGTTTCTGAAACTGACAGACTTGGAATTCCAAAGTTTGGAACTGGTCACAGAAAAAAAGAAACAGTTATACGTAGATGAATGGTGAAGAGGAATTTCAAACATAGAGCCAGCGCGAATGTCACAGTTATGACAGGAGAGACAGTGAAATTTAGAGGAAATGTACTGAGGCGGGTTGCTATCCAGGAGTTTGTGTATTAATACAAGTATATGATATTTAATATTTTGTCAGGTTTTAGCCAGTGAAGTTCTTGATAGTAAGGAGCTATACACACATCATAGCTCAAGTTAAAAATGAATCAAAGGCAACTGTTCAAAGCTTACTGCAGTTTCATTGTTTGTTCCTTAGTTGAGTCAACAAGGATTACGTCACAGTAGTCGAGGATATGAACCATTGAAGGTCTGGAGTAACCTTCGTCTCAAGTCCGGTGGTAGGACGTCTTTGTTTTCTATCAATGGATGAAGCGAAGCAAAAACATTCTGACATACATTTTTGGTATGTTCCGTACAATTTAGAGTTTCAGTCATAGTCAAGCCAAGGTTTCTCACTATTGTACTGTGAGGAATGGTTTCATTGTTTATTAGCACAGGTGAAGTACGTGTAAGTTACTGTTGACCACACGTAGGAGCTTCGAAGAACGAGAATGACTGCTTGCATTTTTTATGTGTTTATGGGAAGCCTGATTCACCGTGCGTATTCGCTTAGTAGTTTCAAGCCAGCATTATGTTTTGTACTGCATCTGATAATTCACTTATTCTGCAGTGGTTATATATTTGAAGGACATCTGCATGTAAGTGTTTAACTAAATGATTTTAGTGTAGGCGAGGTGTCATTGATGTACGTCAAAAATGTTAGTGGGCCCAAAACACTAACCTGCGGGGTACCCACTTGAAAGCTGTCATGAGTTGTTACCCGCTGGCAACGATCATTCAAATGAGATGTAAAGAAGTTGTGCATTAAAGAGTCGAACCGGTAAGATTCCAATTTCGTAACTAATTGTTGTAAGTCTACTGTGTCAAAAACACAATTGAAATCCAGCAGCGTTAGAATAGTCACTTTACATTGTTCTGTAGCGAGTCTGATGTCCTCTGTCATTTTAAAGGAGAACAGTTATGAACTGCAACCCCTTCTTAAAGTCTGATTGTAAGGGGGGTAAAGGAGAGAATGGTCATTTAAATATTGTAATACTTGTTCGTACACAAGCCGTTCCAAAGTTTTTAGAAAGAGCTGGGAGAACAGAGACGGGGAGATAATCAGAAGGTAGTTGAGGATGAGGTTGCTTGGGTACTAGAATAAAATTTTCGCATTTCTAGAGGGATGAAAGAGTACCAGTTTTAAGAAAGTAGTTGAAAATGCATGTCACAATTGGAAGAATGGCACCCAAAACATTATGAATGAAGTGTATAGGAATATTATCTACACCTGCGGCTTTAGATTTAATTGAACTTCCTGAACTTGTTTGCCAGAGACAGCTTGGACACTAAAACGTGGACCATTAGGTGATGTGGTACCCATTTACGCCTGGCTGGTTAATTAGATTAGGTGGAATTCTATCTTCTGAAAAATATGTAATAAGCTCGTCAGGTTTGGTTCCGTCTATTGCTGCTGACCTTTCACAATAAACAATGAACGAAAATGTTTCCAAGCGTTACATGTGTTTAGTTTACCTGAAAGAGAGTTTAAGTATACTGCTGATTTCTTAGGACTTGCTTGACTGTGATCCTAAGTACACGGTAGTTTTCAAAATCACATTGAGAGTTCTCTTCAGTAGCGGCGATTAGGGGGGCGAGGGGGGAGGGGGGGCAGTCGCCCTCCACTTTTCGGAGAGGGCCGATGACCTTAGATGTTAGGCCCCTTTAATCAACAAGCATCATCATCAACAACTTCTCGGAGAAAATATTACTTTTTATTACATTTTAGCTGACTGAAACTAGGAATTATAGGTATTATTAAAGAAAGCCATTTGTTGTCTTATCACATAATTATTTCCTCTATTTTCTTTAATCATTACCAAATAGCGGAAATACGCTGAGGCCATATTATTATTATTATTATTATTATTGTTATTGTAAATATAGTAAGGCCTCTCTCTAGCAGTAGGCAATAATTTTAACTATCGAGAGCAGTGAACTCTTACGGAATTAGCTGAACCTTCTCAAAAGCACTTAATTGTCTAATGTATGCAGAGATGTCACTACTTATTGTTTTTAGTGCCACATGAGGAATTAATATGTTTATACTTTAGTAGAGTACTGCTCCTGTAAAGCACTAGAGATGTATTCTACTGTTTCTAAGTTGATGATTGCTTGTGCAAATTAAGCTGACGTAACAGTGCCAAGCTTGTCGCTCTAAATACTGGTAATCTTGATTCTTGTGACAATTTTCTGATCTAACGTGAACTGTACGACGGACAGTGGGATTCCCCTTACAAAAAGGTACGGTGCGCTTGGGCAGCATGTAAGGTAAACGGTTAGTTTTCCCTAATAAGGAACTTATCCGTGTGTGGCGATGGGAAGATTCCAGCATCCCCCTTTGGCATGTAATAGTTACGGTGTGCCGTGTTGCTGCGTTCACCTATATTTTAAAATAATGTAGGTTTTCTAATTCAGTTAATTTATAGGTTTCTAGGATGTCTGCGTACTGAGTATAACAATCCCAAAAGGGTATCTTCTTAATCATACGATGTTCAAGTGTGGTCGCTCGTTTCCCTTATTCACTTTGTTTTCTGGTGACTAAGCTTTCTGATTTTCAAATTCTCTTGGCACCTTTTGGAATTTCATTCCGGCCTTGGCCACCAGTGTAATATGGCTTATCTTCTATGTCACCGGGCCTTCTGCCCCATTAGGTTTTACCATGGTTCATGTCGCTCGATTGCTTGAGTGGGTTTAGCATCCCTCTCCTTTTGTTCTCGGTCTTTATATTGAACCTTTTTCCCCCTTTTTTTCCGTCTAGTATGAGCTGCGACTCCTGTTTTTATGGATCCGTCCGATCCACTTTTGTATTACTGCTTCCCTATTGAGTAACGGAAGTGAGTGTCAGAGTTGTAAAAAGCTGCTGAGTTTTTCTGTCAGCCACCTGAAAATGTAAAATAGGCCCTTGCGGTCTTACGGTTTTGAAAATGATATTGTACCTGAAGAGACTGCACGTCTCAAGCATTGTATTGAAGTTACTGGAAGTGAATGTTTCCGCAGGTGAGTACCAAAGAATGAGAAACACTTAAAAGCCTGCTACTGTAAAATGGAAGCTCATTCTACCCTATACTTGCTGACTGTTCTTGAAAATGATGATGATGATGATGATGATGATGCTTGTTTAAAGGGGCCTAACATCTAGGTCATCGGCCCCTAATGGTACGAAATGTAATGGCAAATTAAAAATTCTATATCATCCACTGACCAAAATAAAAAATGTCATGAAGAATGAATGGATGGATATGAATTTAAAACAATCAGTGTATCCGACCAAAAGACTATCATAAAAATAGTAATACTGACCAAGGGACCACTTCTAAAGCGCAATCCTGAATCGAGTGAATCGAGGATCCTTGTTGTCCATAGGGGTCCAAAATCCAGGTCAACGGCTCCTCATAATGGTAATTATCGCTAGTAAAGTAGAACCAGGGTATTTGTCATGTTGGGGTACTAATCAAAAGTAGCGTAGACTCACGGTGTTCCACACATGATGGTACTACTCACAAGTATTGTACGTCGCACAGGTAACGCCGACCTATGGTGTTTCTCACATAATAGCGCCACTCATAGGCAACGCAGACCGACGGTTTTCCTCGCCTACGTGTACTAATTACGGACGCCGGTATTCCTGTGATGTTCTCCATATGGTGGGTGCTAATCACAGGCACCGCAGACCTACGGTGTCGCTCATATAGTGGTACTAATCACAGGCAACGCCCAGACCCGTGGTGTTTCTCACAGTGGTACTAATCACGAGTACTGGAAATACACAGTGAACCAATCTCTGTTGCTACTAATCACAAACCTCTGGTGTACCTAACATAGTGGTACTACTCGCAAGTAAAGGCGACCCATGGTGTTTCCCAGGAGATGGTACTAATCAAAAGTAGTTTCATGGTTCTAATGCAATCATCCCTTGGTCGCCCCTTTTAGTCGTCTCTCACGACAGGCAGGGGATACCGTGGGTGTATTTTTAGTTTCATCCCCACCCCACAGGGGGTAGACAGAGAGAAAAAAGAAGAAAAGAGAAGGGACCCATCACTTCGAAAAATGAAGTAAGGGATGAAGAAAGGCAAGGGTCACGAAGGGCGTGAAAATGAAAGACTCCCTAGGCCTCGAATGCTTCAGGGTCGGAAAAGAACAAGAGTTGACCAAGGAACGTCGGACAGGATAGACGAAAGCGGAAGCAATGCCAGGACTCAGCTAAGGGCCCCAGTGTCGCCAACCCACGCTTCCAAGTTGAGAGGCCGTTGGGCCGCTTTTAGTTGCTTCTTACGACAGGCAGGGGATACCGTGTGTGTATTCTTCATCTGCGTCCCCCACCCACAGGAGGTCTGAATATTTTCTGATTTTTCATGTCGTCTTCTCTGATGTTGATTTCATTCAGGTCCCCTCTTGTTTCATCCAACCAATTTATTCTGCTGTTTTGGGAATTTATTGCATTGAGTAACCTTTTTGTGAGTCTATTACTATCCATCCTAAAATGTGTCCAACTTTTTTTAAAGATCTCTGTACAGTGTTGATGAAACTATCTGTGTAACTGCAAAGATCTACAGTTCGCCTTTTGATTCTAATTCAATTTTATTATTTTATTTTATTTTCAATACCTGCAATTTTAGAATGACCATCTAAAGTTAAGTTTTCTGATGCAATCCGGTTGAATAACCGTTTTGTAATGTTTCAATTTAGCATTACGTGACATTACTCGTTTATTGTAATGATCATATGCCCTGTGAAGTGTTGAGGCACTTGGTTTTTATTATTATTATTATTATTCTCTCTGGATAGTCATGTTACTTTTCCCAAGAATGTTCAACACACCAGAGAATGACATACACTTTAATGATTTTGAACTGATTGTCTATGGGGACATATTGCGCATAGACTGAATATCTTTAAATCCACTTCATACTACTCCAACACGCTTCTTCAGACTTCCATTGTCATAACGTACGTGGAACCTATGTTATTGAGTTGTCTATTGTACTATTCTCTGATTTTCTATGTGTATACAGCAAACCATTCAAGTTTATTTATTTATTTATTTATCGTATGGTTTACAATCACATCACAATAAAAGTGTAGTGTAGATCAAGTGTAGTTTCTGTGCGTCTTATCTCCATCTATACGTTAGAACTATGTTCCGTTTGTAGTTTTTAGGCAGTATTTTTGACACTGCATTAAGTGTTTAGTGTGTGTTAGTGTTACCTAGAGAGTTTTTGATCGTTTATGATCTATTTTAGGCATAAATATTTCTTACTGTCGTGCCCAAAGTATCAGCCATATTGTTTTTGCGTGCATTCGATCCATAGATAACACTACGAAGAGAGAAACTTGATATACCGGTATGGGTTTACATTCTTTGCCTTAAGTGTCAGCCATTTTGATTGACTTGCCACCAATACCACGGTAGTCATGGAGAAGATAGACGCTATGTATGGCCTCCCTGATATTCCTAAGACTCAGAGTCTACACTTCTGATTGCGGGGACAACGTTGCTCATCGTCCGTAGGTTTAACCTGAAATTTCCCTACACGTGTCCTCCGGGTGGTGCTAACTGAGCAACAACACAGGTTGCCAGATAATCCTTTGGATCTCATCACATCATACAACCATTCAAAGCATTAATTTAATACACTATCCCAGCATTTGCATGGAATGAGCTTTCAGATGTCGAGAGAGAGCCTCTAATCTAGAATATTGCAATTTAGTAGTTATAAAAAGCAAGGAGTTCAGTATATGATCATCCTTGGTACTGGAAATCAAGTCTCCATTTATTGGATAACTGTGTTAATTGATTTACCTGGTACGATCGACATTAGTAGTTCTATTAAAGGGGAGGCGCTATTTAAATGGGTTCAAGCTGCCGTGTTCTAATAAAAGGGTGAATGTTATATGTAGAGCTTAAATCTACATCACTACTCTGCCATATTAGAAGTTAGTTAATATAGGTAATTCCCGAGGGTGTCGCGCTTCCATAATTGCTAGTCTCCCGGTCAGATCTTACCTCTACTTTGCACTGTAGAGCAAAGGCAGCCATATGGTTGCCATGCTGTGACATTACACAGCGCTCCGGTTTGTATACATTTTTGGTCACGTGCTGGATCCTCTGCCAGTCACAGGTACGAGTACAAAACAACCCAAAACAACACGCAGTTCCTAAATCTGTCGCTCGAAACCGAACGAGTTATAGCTCTTCACCATACTTTACAGCCACGAGCCGCCACTGGGTGTTCCTTACATAAGGGTACGACTCACAAACAACGCAGACTAATGGTGTTCTTCACATAGTTGTACTAATCATAGGCATTATACACCCACTATGTATCACAGATTATGGTACCAACCACAGGCAACACAGGCCCAAGGTGTACTTCACATAATGGTACTACTCATACGTAACGCAGACCCATTCTGAACACAGTGCAGCACAGTGCTCGGCACCTATTCCCGCTAGACGCTGGTCTTTGCAGCCGAGCGCCCGATCCCCCGCCTCGGTGGGATGCACACAATGGTACTAATCACACATTACGCCCAGACCCATGGTGTTCCGTACATAATGGTACTGCTCCTAGGTAGGGGAGGGCGCGGCTGTGAGCTTGCATCCGGGAGACAGTAGGTTCGAATCCCACTGTCGGCAGCCCTGAAGATGGTTTTCCGTGGTTTCCCATTTTCACACTAGGCAAATGTTGGGGCTGTACCTTAATTAAGGCCACGGCCGCATCCTTCCAATTCCTAGGCCTTTCCTATCCCATCGTCACTATAAGACCTATCTGTGTCGGTGCGACGTAAAGCCCCTAGCAAAAAAAAAAAAAAAAAAAAAAAGGTAGGGGAGGATCGGAAGGTATAGGACGGCGGCTGGTGTCGGACATTCACAGATGTCTTTGTTAGCAGCATGTGGCAGAACCTGTTTAGCTACTCACAGGTCCGCCTGCATGATTGAAGGGTGGGTACATCCTATTTAGTCGAAAGGCAGAGCCATTTATGAGTGGTGGTGTATTTTTGTCCTTTGTGTGATTTTCGGCCGGCACGGATTTATTTTTACCAAGAAGTAGCAGCAACAAGGATAAGTTGCATTGAACTTTAAGTACATTAGTAGAAGCAGTATTCCTTACTCTGTAATATCGTGGGTTTAGAATCAGTTTCTTTTCGAACGTTCTCGTTCAGTTCCTATTCTTTCTTAAGAGAGTCGTTCGGGCGGTATCGGACACGAAACTGGCGTGCGGTGTCTGTCTGTTAGGTCAGGTCATCAGCCCAGAGGCTGGTTGGATCCTCAAATAGCATCATCAAAGGCTATGCAGTTATAGGGAAACCACAAAAACCAATGGCGTACTAGGCAAGATGAGGAGTGAGGTAGTTTGCCATTGCTTTCCTCACTGGGCCAGACAGTGCTATTGTAGCACAACTAACCCTATGAGCAACACCTTTCATGACACTCAGACACACTGGTTGTGCTCTGAATGTCATTAGTCAGCACCACCCATACCCCAGCAGCTTCCATATTGTCACAGCCATGGATGAGACTGGGAGTTCAGTGGAAGCTACACTTTACTCTGGCCTGTGCCAAGAGATGGATGCAAAAGTTCTGTATCCATCAAGAAATGACAGCAGGCAGGGCGTGTGGTATCCGACATCATAGGTTGCAGTTCCGTCCAGGTTACTGATAGTACTATCCTCTGTTTTAGGTAAACATGGGGAAGATACGAGGATAATGGGAAGAAACCAATATGATATTAGCCGTGAATAATGTCAGGGACAATAGAATGAGTAATACAGTGGCCAGTCAATGTTCCTATGTTCCACGAAAGCACGTTAGGTGATAGAATTAAAGCTCTTGATGCTGGTAAAGAGGTTCCAATAAAAGCGTGTACGGCGAACAGTGAGACTTATCAGAAACATTCTCAGATGAAGAAAAGAACCTGTACATGCATATCGAGGCCCCTACAGCCAGCTCATGCCATTCAACAAAACAGAATTTTAAAAACTTGTGTATCAATTTGCTGAGAAATGGAGGGCTGAACATAGGTTTAATAAAACTAAAATGATTCCAAGGAAGGCTTTTCTTATTTTATGAAGAGGCAGCAGGACCTCCGTTTGTGGACGGCTGAGTACCAGCTTGCAGCGAGCAGTAGGTTTCAACAAGAAGCAAGTGGACAAATTTTTTGATAAGTTAAATGATCTTATGACTGCATATTTGTTTGGTCCATCAAAAATCTTCAACGCTAATGAGTGTGATATTTTCAGAATGGCCAAAGGTTAATTAGTTTGTAATTTGAATGTAAAAAATCTCTTTGTTAAAAAAGATTGACTGTCCGATACCACCCTCCATTTTTCAAATCTACGAAAGTGTAATGACCTCAAAAATGGTTAATATTGTCCGTGGTTTTAATTGTGATATAACATATTCTAGTGAGTACGTTAATATAATATAGATGCTTATAAAATGCATTACATGATATTTTAGTATTCCATAAGAAATTATGGCTAAAAAGTTAAACTATCCGATACCTCCCGACATTCCCCTATCGTAGACCCATGGTGTTCCTCACATGTTGATGCTAATAGTACGTATAGTCGACCCATGGTGTTCCTCATGTTATAGTACTGATCACAAGTAGTCTCAAGGTTCTAATTCCATCATCTCTTGGTCGCTCCTTTTAGTCACCTCTTACGACAGGCAGAGAATACCGTGGGTGTATTCTTCATCTGTGTCTCCCACTCATACGGGGAGAAACTCGTGTTATGTTATCTGCATGTATTAGATTTGTAGAATTAGATTTAATCACACCGTATATCTCATTACTAGGGCCCGCACTTTTTAAAAATGCATATGCGCATATGCAAACGCATATTTTGAATGATAGTGCATATTTTGAACGTTAGTGCATATACAGACATATTTTTTCTTATGTGTGATCGATTATCTAAGATTTCTGAACGAAATGAAAAATTTAATGAAATCTGTAGGTTGCATATCACTTGGCAACATGCGAAACCTTCCCTGATCAAGGAAAGTGCTTTCGATATATGGATAATGACGTTTTTCACGACAGCAATTTCCTTTTTCCTGACATTCCTTCCTCCTTCTCTTTACAGTAGCCTTCCATGGTTTGCTTAAACTAGTGCGTTCATCTGTTAACTTGCTCTTGTTCTATTGCAGTGTTTTACCAGATTAAACTGCAAAAATGCCTAAAGTCTTTGCCAGAAGAATGTTCCGAGCAGTCAGTGCCGGTGTACAAGTATTGCCCAATTACGTCCGTCGATGTAGAACGATCATTTTCGGCGTGTAAATTACTTCTGTCCGACAACAATGTCATTGTCTCCTGAAAACATTGAAAAACTGTTGAAACCTGCTGCCACGCATCATTTTGTAAGGAATGAAACTTGTTTATCAATTTAACACTGAGTTAAAATTAAATAATTTGTTTGGTAATTGCAATATGTTTTATTTTAGTGCATATTTTCGTGCATATTTTCAACATTTTTAGTGCATATGTGCATTCATATTTTCGGAGATTTTACTGCATATGAATCCGGGCCCTACTCATTACTAAGAGCTATTGTCATTATCAATTTAAATAGTTTCAGAACTGAAAGCGTGAACGACAGTCAAGCATCGAGTGAAATAAACAACAAGAAACTTAATATCAAGTTGGAGAAGAATGCTCGTTCTGTTTAATTATTCCGATACAATATTCTTACCTTGCTTCGCAGATTAGAGCGCTCGGTACTGAATTGCATTCAATTCCCTCTCGTGACTAGAACAATATCTCATTTCCATGGAGAGAAATTGTTTTACCCAGAAGTTGAAATTAAACTTGACATTATTTATAATTAACACTCCGTATAATCTAAAACAGCGGGCAGTCCCAGGACCTAAATCCCTTTGTGTGCGCCAACAATACACTAAAAATATGGTTTGAATATGTTCGAAACTATTGTTCACATTTGAGGACAATGTATGTGTCTGGGATATGTTCTACGGTACTCGCATGGTGTTAGCGGTAATGGTGTAATTAAAAAAGGAGCTGCCCAGCTTCCAGGATATGAAGCATGTTATTCGTTTCGCGCAACTCATATTTCTCTGTAACAGATGTATTGTGAACAACACGGCGTGGATGAATATGTGGGGCAGAGTTTTAACGTTTCTGTGTCGAGCAAGAGTGGGATTCAATTTGGGTTAACATGGCAAACACAAATTGGCTAACTACTTTGAGAGTGAAGAACTAGTGCAAAACTTTCTTTAGCTTTTTTTCTACTTATATCCGGGATTGCTAGATCCACTCTAGCTCACGTTTCGTTGGAGCACGGGAGTAAAAAGACGGTTGCCATTCCTGACGCCACTGGTTTTAAGGTGAAACTCTACCAGAGGATCCAATGGGATTTAAAATCGACCGTACAATGTACAATCCAGTACTTAACCCACTGTACAAATCATGCCCAGCTGGAAAAGGTAGCCAATGCATGAATAGCACAACTTATTATATTATACGAAATAAAGCTTTCATTTCGAGCGACTGGCTGCGCAGCTGTTAGCTTGCATTCGGGAGATAGCGGATGCGAATCTCACTGTAGGGAGCCCTGAAGATAGTTTTCTGTGGTTTCCCATATTCACACCACCAAAATGCTGGGGTTGTACCTTAATTAAGGCCACATGCGCTTCCTTCCCACTCCTAGCTCTTTCCTCTCCACACCGTCGTCATAAGACCTACTTGTGTCGGTGCGACGTAAAACAAAATCACCGACCTGGGCAGGAATCGAACCTAGAACCCTCTAAATCGAAGATCCTGACACTGACCTTTTAGCCAAGAAGTCTGACATGAGAATCACTGCTATATGGAATAAATACAAGAGTTATTTTGCTCCAGTTAATATGCGTAATACATAAAGCATCACATATCTTATCGACCAATATTTTCTAGACTATAAATTTGTTTTTCACAGCACTCTAGTTATTTTCCAATTTTTCATAGTAATTATACAAATGATATAAGTCCCGTGTCTACAAAAAACCAGCGCTATTATCATTTTGTATAAGCCCTCCTTACGTGGCAACGTCTCACTCCACAGGCATGCATGCGTTACGAATATCAGCCTGTGTTTCTGGTAGAGCGATAATGATATATTTGATATTTCGATATCGCTAGATAATTCAAGGCCTCAGCTAAATTAATTTAGCATGATTGTGCAACCTCTCCTCGAGGGGGCCTCGTGCTTTGAGCGCTCAGTTGAGCGCACTTGGTACACTGCAGAGCGCCGCACAGTGTGTCGAATCCCATATCTAGGTGGAAAAAATTCACTGTCGCCAATCAAAGCGCAACCTGGCTCATTCGATAGTAAACAAACCAGATGTTGACCTTCAGTCTTTCTTTTCGCTTTCTGGTACGTAGGATGGAGGGGACAGGTGCTGAAACATCTTCCTTGCAGTTATCAACTCAGTTGATAGGAGGTGTCGGAGAGAACCGAACGTTGTGTTTCTAGTAAGTTCAACGAGGTGTTGTATTCTGTGGTTCATGGAATAGTGAAAAGAGGTATGTGTTCTCATTTTAAGCATAATACAAGCGTTCTGCAGTAAACAAGTTATTTACAGTGCGTTGTAAAAGGAAGCAGTTGTAGAAAATTAGATTGTTTTTACGATTTGCTCGAAAAAAAACTTTATGAGTGCCTCATAGTGCCACTTTACTTTAAACGTCATTCGATGGGAAATTTAATGTAGATTCAGGATCTGTACTGGTTTGGTTGCGCACGAATGTGCATGATGGTTTATTTTCTTATTTTCAGTGACTATGTGGGCGTTACCGCGAGAAGAATATTTCAACGCGTGGCGGTCCTGTCGTAAAAAGGGGCATTTAGAAATCATATTTCAATATGTTATGGATAAATTAGAGCCTACAAATCTTACTGACACACAATTTCTGGAGCTAAGAAACAAAATTAAATTGATATCCCG
The DNA here is from genome assembly GCF_040414725.1 of Anabrus simplex. Lineage (NCBI taxonomy): Eukaryota > Metazoa > Arthropoda > Insecta > Orthoptera > Tettigoniidae > Anabrus > Anabrus simplex. The sequence continues at coordinate 1,071,596,128 of NC_090265.1, read as the reverse complement.
TAATATCAACAAAAATGGGGGAGTGCAGGAAGAAGAGAACAACGATTCCGAGAAAAATTCGGTGATTAGGGAAATGTGACGGATTTCATCGTGTTAAGTGAACAAGACGACATTGATCCAGCGTATGATCCAAAAACAAGTTGTGTACCTAACAAAGCCGGCCGTCACGCTAAGGAATTTAAGGACTCTTCCATAAAGACGAAGAAGCAAAATGTTTGTGATATTACCGAATCGCGTAATTTGGAGGAAGTCGCGTTTGCTGCTGAAGATTCTTTTCGATCAAGCGGGAAAAGATGAAGGCTTAATAAAACGATATCGTGTATTACTAGCTGCTCTTTCTTCTGGCTCTGAAATAAATGTGAATAAGTTCAAAGAATTTCGTGCGCAAACTGCGGCTTTGTATGTCAAACTATATCCATGGAATTATATGCCCGTAACTGTGCATACCATATTAGTACACATTACTCAAGTAATTAAACATTTTCTTGTGCCAATAAGAACTTTATCTGAAGAAGCTCAAGAAGCTAGAAATAAAGATTGTCGGAGGTTTCGTGAACTTCATACTCGAAAATGTAGCAGCTGAAGATGTTGTTGATTACATCAAATCCCTTAATAAACAAGTACCGAACAATGCCACGTAAAACTCATGGTAATCTACCTATGGAAGCAATTGAGTTACTTACTGACTCCCAAGATCCTTTCACATCAAATGAAGAAGACCAGTATAGCAACGACTACGATTCTCTGGACTCTACAGACGAATCAGGGGACGATTGAACATTGGACATGTTGTTATTATGAACAGGATGAGATTGATGAGACAATTACTTGCAAATACTGTAATATGATCCTTTCACGTTTTTTATGAAATGTTTCTGAGTGTAATCTTAACCTTTTTTATATGGAAATATAATATATATAATATTGTTTTCGTGTGTAAGGTGTGTTTTACTAAAACTACGTATTTAAAATACGTTTTCAATCTGGAAGAATTTACATACAATGCCTTCGTCTATTCCCTCAAATAAGGTGTAACAAGAATACTGGACTGAAATTCTCATTGTTATTCATATTTTATCCAGTTTTAAATTGTATGTTTACCACTGTTATAAACTATAATATACACATCCAAATCGTGTTTTTACTCCCGTAAATGGACGATTCTTTTGTTGCTTTCGGTCATTTTTTAAACCTCCCCTTGCCCCTCACCCCTTATATATTTACCCCCGAACATCGTACACTTTAGACGATGCCAGATATGAATTCAGCGACCTCGAAAACGGTATAGTGCCAACTTTTAATAGGATCCCAGGACTATTAACGACGTTTTTAATTTTTTCCACCTAGATCGGGGATTCGGCACACTGTGCGCCGTGGCGAGCGAATAATATATTCTGCTCTCGGTTTTATTCGCGAATAGACAGGATAAGAAATTTGCGACTTAATGAACATAAAAATTTTCCAATAATTGACGATTTCACCGTCTGTGTTACAAATCCATCAACATTCTAATGCCCCTAGAAAGCTCTCTTTAAGTCCGTGATGATAGTACCGCAACGATTGCCTAACGATCCTTAGGAACATAGTTATGTATTAATTTGATTTATATGGAATTCTGAATGTGAATTCGGAACCACAATGTGTATATCATTGGTATATAATTGTACTGTTGCGGTAGACTTAGAACAGTTAGGGGAAAAATTACATGGTGCATGAAATTTTGAAAAATTTCCAGATGTTTTGAAACAAATTCAGGGTATATAATTAATCATCCGGGTAGTTAGGGGGCCATCCCAGATAAGTTGCAGTAGCTAGCAATAAATCATCGGTTTATTTATTTATTTTATATTTTTTATTTATAGACGTGACAATTGCCCTTTAAGATGCCATTCGTCTCTTTTTGCTGTTATCATCGACCGCTTGTACATATAATCGTACTGAATTGATTAACGTTTATTATTTCACCCTAATCAGTCTTGCGTAGGAAATACGTTAATACGAAAACTCATCAAGATAGTCCCTCGCCCTTTCCCATCAGTATTTTTTCCGTTATCTACGTAATTCTGGATTCGTTCTTGCAACTAGAAATCATAAGACACCTTCATGGAATGTACAGCGGCTTTATGACATCTTCCGAATTATGATGCACATACTCGCTGCAATGGCTTTCAAACTGATATACACTTTCCTCTGACAACCCACAATGGTCTTATTCTCATCGCTCTAACAAATACCAAAATTTAAAACGTCTGAATTAATTCTACCAGGGCTCGCTCTTCAGCTCCTATCGTGCTTAAGAGATGCAGTTAAACTCAGAATATTGCTTTGAAAATGAGTTTCTAACGTGTCACTAAATCCGTCACGAGTTAACCGCATTTGATCTCTCTTAAATGTACTGTATGTTGCGTTGGAGTCCTGTCCGCTAATCTAGTAAGGAGGAGAGGAATGTTTAACTAACTGAGCAAGGAAACCGGCAGAAATAAAATGACTCGCTAACATCTTTCATTGTTTAGACGTATTATTTGGGGTTAATGCTATCTCAAATTGGACTTTGAGACGATAACTTCTAGAAATGGTCATGAAGACCAAACAGAAAAAAGCGACCAAGAGAGCCTGCATTGAACATTACTGTTGGTATCTTGATTCATAGCCAGATGACCTGCAGCTTTACAGGGATCCGAATCACATGGCTATGTCTCTCGTTTCAAAAATACGAAATGTATTGGCTGAGTTCCAAACCGCGACCGTCCAGTGAGAAGCCAGTGAAAGTGTACTGTACATAACTTTATCATCGTTCTCCGTATAAGGCAAACAATAGGGCACGCTGTCCACATGACACTTCATATTTTCAAACCACCTGGCTGGGCAGCAGTCGTGTTGGCAGACCCACGGCCCATCATAGACTTTGGTTGAAGAACTTGTTTTCTTCGTCATTTTATTAAAACATCGTTCAGAAATTGGGAATAAATGAAGCTGTTGAAGGGAATCATAACTACGAAATAAAATAATTTATATGAAACTCAATTTAAACGTAAAATTTATTTATAAGTCTGTCATAATTTAAAATTATTATTATTCATCATCAACTTTCACTTCGACGTCCTCTTTTGAACTCCGCCACGTTCTTATTGAACAGTATTCTCTTGAAAGCTACTTTGAAAATGGAAATAATAATGGTATTTTATCAGCCACCGAGTACCGTCGAATTCCGATTATGAATATGTAATTTTTAAGTAATAACAATAATGGCGTATGGCCTCCGGAGAGGCCTGGTGCAGGTCTTTTCCTGGTAGACGGCCTATTAGACGACCTGCATATCTGTGAAGATGAGGGCCCTACCTAGGATGATTTCTGATGTTGAATACGCCACACACACCCAGCCCCCAAGCCATTGGAATTAACGAATTAAGGCTAAAATCCCCGACCCGGCCGGGAATCGAACCCGGGACCCTCTGAACCGAAGGCCAGTACGCTGACCATTCAGCCATCGAGTCGGACAATTTTTAAGTAATATATTACAACATAAAAAGGCACCTATTCAATATTAGTCCACCTCTAACACAGAAGTATTTCCTACCCTATTATGAAAATTCTTTTGCAGTAATGTCTACTTCGCACTGTATTTTACCCCCTGTGGGTGGGGGAGGTCGAATAAGAGCCAATGTATCCCTCGCCTGTCGTGAGAGGCAATTAAAAGGGGCCCTAGGGACTCTAAACTTGGGGCATCGATTGGTGACCGCGGGGCCCTTAGCTGAGTCCTGAAAATCTTCTACTTACTTGTGTCAGGCTCCTCACTTTCATCTATCCTATCCGACCTCCCTTAGTCAAATCTTTTTCTTTTGCGCCCCGACGGTATTAGACCATCCGGGACCTAGAGAGCCTTTCATTTTCACGCCCTTCGTGGCCCTTGTCTTTCCTTGGCCGATACCCTCATTTTTTGACGTGTGGGATCCCTTCCATTTTTTTTTCTGATTAGTGTTATACAGCGGATGGTTGCCTAGTTGTACTTCAATAATCACCGCCGCCACCACCACCTCCACGCTACATTTTGTCGTGTTCGTAAGAATGAGCTGAACGCCTGAAGGCTATGTATTCCGCACAGCAGCTGAGTTGCACAGGTTAGCCAAGTGAGACGAGCAGGATAAAAACGGTGAAAATTATTATTATGGTCCAGGAGCGAGAAGGCTGAAGATTTATACCTTGAGTGGCGCATCATACACAAAAAGTTGTAATTAAAAGTTACCCCATCTCTGTTAGTCACACTTCACTCACCACCGCTCTCATACATTAAAATTACCTTCTCTCCTTGCCAAGCTGGCGTATCTCTCAGGGATATACAAGCTCGTTAACAGCTGCAACTATACAGAGAGACATTTTGCTCAAGGAATTCATACAAAAGCAAGCAAGCTCACTTTTACGTGACTACTTATATTTCAATAATAATAATAATAATAATAATAATAATAATAATAATAATAATAATAATAATAATAATAATAATAATAATAATAATAATAATAATAATAATGTTATTTGCTTTACGTCCCACTAACTACTTTTTAAGGTCTTCGGAGACGCCAAGGTGCCGGAATTTAGTCCCGCAGGAGTTCTTTTACGTGCCAGTAAATCTACCGACACGGGGCTGTCGTATTTGAGCACCTTCAAATACCACCGGACTGAGCCAGGATCGAACCTTCCAAGTTGGGGTTAGAAGGCCAGCGCCTTAACCGTCTGAGCCACTCAGCCCGTCCCTTATATTTCAATCATAGCTTTAGTTTAGTTTTACCGAAAATAATCTCATTTGTAATCGGCCTGTATTCGAGTCGCGGCCGCCTTGGTGAAATGTCAGTGAATATGTTACTCAACTATCGTGTCCCCAAGTGAAGGAATTTGCTTAGCAGTAGATTGTTGCTCATACTGGAGTATGGGAATAATGTGATCACCGATCTTGCACCATACTGTAAGTTAATTTCAACAAGCAAGCAAACAGGAAAGCAGGCTAGCTTGTAGTTATATGTGACTGTTGATATCATGATCATAACCACGGTACCTTCAGCTTTATGTGGAATCCGAATCGTAAGGACATGAATTATATTTCAAAAGTCACACATGCTTTGGCCATGATTCAAACCGCGGTCACGTTTGAGAGTAACCAGTAACTATGCCATTAAGCTGTCACGAACCCGAGTTAATTCTGTTTGAAAATTGTTTTATTTTGGTGTTCCCTGCAGGGAAAGTACAGCTAGTACTATCTCTACAGTCGACTGGTTAATGTAATTTAATGCTGTCTAGGACGTCCTTGGTTAAATGCCTGAACTGGCAACGTAGCTCAGTTGGTTGGATGTTTGCCTACTCTGCTATAAATTGTATGATCAATTTATTAGCACGTCCGAGAACCCCTTCTCGAGGTAACATTACGTAACTCCAGTATCTATCATAGTGTGTTTGGATACTACAGAGACTTTCCTCATCTAAAGTTTGGACCGATGATCCTCGATGTTAGGCCCCTAAAACAACAAGCAAGCATCTAAAGTTTAAGTTTAGGGGTGGGTGTTTAGGATGAATGACATTCTGGTTACTTCTGCAGCTGCACGAAGTGTAACCAATACCTTCCTCACTGCATTGTGTCCTGAGCTTTCCCTACTCCCTTCTTGCAAGACTATGCTGATCAGCACATAACAGTATTAGAGCCGTGGTAATATTTAACAAATTTCGGAACTTCATGTTCCTATTCCCATCCCCTCACCTATCACGTGAAAACGGGCTCTCTTCTCGCCAAACACACTGTAGCTACACCGTTCAATGCACCATTGCAGCCTCGCAGTTTTCTAATGGTTTGTCAACGGAAGCGTATGAAGACGGCGGCGAATTCTCAAGTGATATTGTGATGACAGCAAACTGTTGTAGGAGACAGTAGGCAGTAACAAGGGTTCAGCAACATTGCAGAAAGAGCAGTCGCATCCTAGCCCGCTTGGTGGTCGAGTCTCTATGATCTGATGTCTTAGTTAGCCCGTCTGAGTCCCGTTAGTGGAAAACATTTTCACCATCAGAATGTTGGGCAGCAGTGTAGTAGAGGTGGTGCTTATACAATTACTAATCACTAAATTGTGGGCCAAAAATCTAGGTTCAGTTCCAAACTTCTCTACACTGTTCATATTGATTGAGGGTATCTAACGCTGTTTATGGCGATTCATCTGTCGAATGGGGACGTTAAGCATTCAGCAAACCCTTTGGTGTTCTCACTCTCTCCGTGCCTCATTATCATCACACACACACACACACACACGAGAGAGGTTACCCATGGGTGTCAAATGACCTGCACCAGGCGAGCCAGACATGTTCCTGAACATACCCTGCACTACACGCAAATAAATAAATAAATAAATAAATAAATAAATAAATAAATAAATAAATAAATAAATAAATAAATAAATAAATAAATAAATAAATAAATAAATAAATAAATAAATAAATTTCACATACTTACAGTAAAGTTTAACTCTAACTTTATCAACGCTGGATGTACGGACACTGAGAAAGTTGAGCTGTGCATCTCTGAGCTTGGATTCTGGAGATGGTGGGTTTTAAACTCCACTATCGTCAACGCTGAAAATGGTTTACTGTGGGTTATCATTTCCACACCAGGAAAATACAGGGAATGGAGGCTTCTTTCCCCTTCCTATCCCATAGTCACCAAAATGAGCTCATCTCACTTGGTGCGAGGTTAAAGAAGGTTTCCAGAAAGTTCTCTCCGTGTGGTGCGTAGTTTACTTCCTCAAACCGTTCTCGGCACACAAGCCAATGCCTCACCGATTATACGACTCTCTAATATGACGCCTCGTATGTGAACAATACCTCCTCTTCAAACTCGCTAAATTGGAATAAGGCTGCACTACACTCTGACGTGGCCTCTTAAAGGGGTTCAACAAACCACACGGGAAAATATCAGATACTGATACTGTGAACGGTAAATATCTATAAACTCCGCGTCAAACGGGAACTTGTTTCCATTTCGGTCACTGCTATAATCAAAAATACGTCTAGTATTTTGGCCTGGCACAAGTGATATTTAACGCAGTTGAATTTTCCACTGAGATCAACGTATTAAGCTTAACAGGCGCTTGATTGGACACTGCAAAGAAGCCTCTCGAGGACAAAATGCTTTGATACAGGCTCTAGTGTTAAATTGAAGGCCCGTTCAGTATCCAATGAAAACAATACGAATATCATTCTATGTATCAAGATATCATGAAAAGCAACGATGAATATTGTGAATCACCGCACTTTAACTCATCGCACTCATAACTTACATGTTGTAAATCCACAGTATCATGATAGGAAGATAACATAATATTCTTTCTAACAATCGAGTGGATAGTCAAATGTCCAGTTTTTACGCCCTCGCTCTTAGTTCTTCCAGAGTAATATAATCATACATTGAAAGAAATAGTGTACGAGTATGTGTAGTTTGAAAATGAGTGTCTCCTCTCATATGAAAATGCTTTTTCCTGAAGTAGGGAACAAATCATATACAGTAGCTAGGATTTTGAGATACAGTGACTTTGAGTGAAATGGGACACCTTTTGGTTTACATTTTTTCATGAAGAAACTGAAGTTCCGTTCGGGAGATGGTGGATTTGAATCCCACCGTCGGCAGCCGAATCTTCCGAACCTTCCGAACCTTCCGAATCCTGGACCTTTCCCATCATTGCGTCACCAATAACTTTCAATGTTTTAGTGCGAAGTAAAACCACTAGAAAAAAGTTTTGCATATTAGAGTTAATTATATTTGTACAAAATATTTATTAGGAGCTATCGCACAATATACACACAAAGCAGTATTCCCCAAGGTACTATTCGGTATCAACTTAAAATAAGGTAATACATGGTCTGACAACACTTTAGCCATAACAATCAAAGTTATACAGTCCTCAAGTCTTCTGTCTACGAAGTAAATCTGCGCAGTACTTGTGTGAGGACCTCCGTTGCTTTTCACCGTCGTAAGCCTGGCTGTTATCAAGCGAACTAACGTTTTAGAATAGGAGGATTCAGTTTACCCATTCCTTTTGAATGGCTTCTTTAAGGTCATTCAAATATTGGGGGAGAGTTTCCTTTAACAAAGCCCATTTTCAGTCATAGTCTGGGAATTGTGGAGGGAAATACAGTAAATGAGGACAATTATTGTACAATTGTAGAATTTATGAGCCTTATACACTGACTGACAGACAGAGCAAATGCAACACCAAGGAGGAGTGGTTCGAAAGGGATGAAAGTTGGGGAAAAAACAGAGTCGGCACGGAAGAATAATTGATGTTTATTTCAAACCGATATGCAGGTTACACAATGCGCACGGCATCGACTCAGTAGGATGTAGGACCACCGCGAGCGGCGATGCACGCAGAAACACGTCGAGGTACAGAGTCAATAAGAGTGCGGATGGTGTCCTGAGGGGTGGTTCTCCATTCTCTGTCAACCATTTGCTACAGTTGGTCGTCCGTACGAGGCTGGGGCAGAGTTTGCAAACGGCGTCCAATGAGATCCCATACGTGTTCGATTGGTGAGAGATCCGGAGAGTACGCTGGCCACGGAAGCATCTGTACACCTCGTAGAGCCTGTTGGGAGATGCGAGCAGTGTGTGGGCGGGCATTATCCTGCTGAAACAGAGCATTGGGCAGCCCCTGAAGGTACGGGAGTGCCACCGGCCGCAGCACATGCTGCACGTAGCGGTGGGCATTTAACGTGCCTTGAATACGCGCTAGAGGTGACGTGGAATCATACGCAATAGCGCCCCAAACCATGATGCCGCGTTGTCTAGCGGTAGGGCGCTCCACAGTTACTGCTGGATTTGACCTTTCTCCACGCCGACGCCACACTCGTCTGCGGTGACTATCACTGACAGAACAGAAGCGTGACTCATCGGAGAACACGACGTTCCGCCATTCCCTCATCCAAGTCGCTCTAGCCCGGCACCATGCCAGGCGTGCACGTCTATGCTGTGGAGTCAATGGTAGTCTTCTGAGCGGACGCCGGGAGTGCAGGCCTCCTTCAACCAATCGACGGGAAATTGTTCTGGTTGATATTGGAACAGCCAGGGTGTCTTGCACATGCTGAAGAATGGCGGTTGACGTGGCGTGCGGGGCTGCCACCGCTTGGCGGCGGATGCGCCGATCCTCGCGTGCTGACGTCACTCGGGCTGCGCCTGGACCCCTCGCACGTGCCACATGTCCCTGCGCCAACCATCTTCGCCACAGGCGCTGCACCGTGGACACATCCCTATGGGTATCGGCTGCGATTTGACGAAGCGACCAACCTGCCCTTCTCAGCCCGATCACCATACCCCTCGTAAAGTCGTCTGTCTGCTGGAAATGCCTCCGTTGACGGCGGCCTGGCATTCTTAGCTATACACGTGTCCTGTGGCACACGACAACACGTTCTACAATGACTGTCGGCTGAGAAATCACGGTACGAAGTGGGCCATTCGCCAACGCCGTGTCCCATTTATCGTTCGCTACGTGCGCAGCACAGCGGCGCATTTCACATAATGAGCATACCTCAGTGACGTCAGTCTACCCTGCAATTGGCAAAAAGTTCTGACCACTCCTTCTTGGTGTTGCATTTGCTCTGTCAGTCAGTGTATTTTGGATCATTGTCTTGGTAAAATGATTAACAGTCCTTCACTCCCAACGATTCTGCGTTTGGTTTCAGGTTCCTTCTCAGAATGCCCAAATACATATTCCTGTCCATAGTACTATCTATGAAATCCAGTTCCCGACACCTGAAGCTCTCATACACCCCCGTATCATCAGAGACCCACCTCTGTGTTTCACTGAATTGTGTCATGTTCCTTTGTTTAAGTTCCTTGTTTGGTTTACGACCTTCCCATCTGATTAAAGTACGTTAAATTCACCTTCCTCCGCAAATATTTATGATTTCCAATAATGAAATATTTTTCGTGCATACTGATGTGAGGTTTGTTCCTCGCTGTTCGACACAGAAGTCTTTTGTACGTAGAACTCGCCTATCAGTTTCAGGCCAGGCCTTTTTCTGCAAGGTGATTACTACTTCGCTGGTGAGTTTCGGTGCACTTAACGTGGAGTTACTCTTTGTTGGAATCGAATCCGTCGTCCATCGCCATGATGCAGTGAGCATTTATCCTGGCACTATGTTTTTCCTTGTTTTCTACCCTATTCTCCTGATGAAAGCGATTAACAATATTTTCGACAGTAGAGTGACTGCAATTTATTACTTTGCCTATGTCACGCAAAGATTTGATGGAAAATTACTAGTTCTCTAAGCGCTACAGACTTCTGACCTCGTTCACGTTCCATGTTGGTCTATGATTGGTTACTTCGATAGAAATGTGATCCGGAATGAAGGTTCCGGACAACTAAGTCAGCAGCGAGCGTAGTAATTCAATGCGGGGTGAAAAAGTTGTAGTTGCTTTATTGTTTCCAACTTTATGCAGATACGTAAGGAGTAATGACGCAGATCTGTACAAATCTTCAATACTGGATCGATGATGCATGAAACTAATTAGGTTATCAATAATTGGAATTTAGAGGGTATGTTCCTTTCCTACCCAATATAATCTGTACCAAGTGTAACATTTTTACCGTGAGTGACTGTACAAGGTGATGCCTATTTCAGGTAATTGAAGAATCTCAACTTCTACATCATAAGTATAACTGGGTTTCTCGTTTTATGACGAAGGACACATCTGATGATTTAATTCCAGATTACAAAGGAAGCTAGAACTAAATATTGGTTTTGTGTTTGTTCAACGTACTAGAATACCCACCATTTAGAGCGTATGCCCTTTTTTTCTCGTCGATAGTAATCTCTCTTTTGTCATTCTTTTTCATCTTAATTCCAGATTGCAAAGAAAGCTTGAACCAAGTATTGGTTTTGTGTTTGTTCAACGCACTAGAATACCAAATATTTAGAGAGAACATACGCCTTCTTGCTCTCGTCGATAGTAATCTCTCCTTTTTCATTATTATCTCAGTCCCTCCTGTATTCATGGGTTTTTAACGGTTCTTCCACTTGAAGTTCAGTAACCTTGGTGTAATCTGCCCGGGTGGTTTTCTTCTCTCTCCTCAATGTGCGTTATGTTTTCTTGTTCATAAAAATGTCTTTTAGAAAATGTAGTTTTCACCATTGTTTGCATTTGAGTTATGATTTTTTGATGAAATACGCTGTGTCCGCCTCTGTCGTGCCTCCGAGGCCGGGGTTCGAATCCCGGCTCTGCCACGAAATTTGAAAAGTGGTACGAGGGCTGGAATGGTGCCCACTCAGCCTCGGCAGGTCAACTGAGTAGAGGGGGTTTCGATTATTCCCTCAGCCATCTTTGAAGTGGTTTTCTGTGGTTTCCGACTTCTCCTACGGGCAAATGCTGGGATAGTACCTAACTTAAGGCCACGGCCACTTCCGTCCCCGTTCCTTGCTCAACCCTTCCAATCATCCCGTCCCCCTACAAGGCCCCTGATCAGCATAACAGGTCGCCTGGGCGAAGTATTGGTCCTCCTCCGCAGTTTTATCCCAGACCCAAATTCTCACGCTCCAGGACACTGCCCTTGAGGCGGTAGAGGGAGGATCCCTCGTTGAGTTCGGGGGAAAAACCAACTCTGGACGGTAAACAGATTAAGAAAGGAAATATTTTGAACTTCATTCTAAAGAAAGCGTTTGAAATATAGTTATTTTCAAAATGATTTAAGTTCCCGACACACTTAATAATTGTACATCATATTACATTAATATAAATCTGTTTATTAGGTCATCAGCCGAGAGGTTGTTTGGATCCTCACATAGCAGCACCAAAGTTTGTGCAATTTAAGGAAAACCACAAAAACTAATGGTGGCGCTAAAATGAAGTTTACCAGGCAATATGAGAAGTGAGGTAGTTTGCCATTGCTTTCCTCACTGGGTCAGAAAGTGCTATTGTAGCACCTTCCATAACACTCAGACGCACAAGTCGTGCTCGAAATGTCATTACTCAGCACCACCAGCAGCTCAGTAGCTTTCATACACAGGTCTCCACTACAATAACACACAGTTTCCAATACACGGCAGGTGGCACCTACCCTCGTTGGAGGGTCTGCATTACAAGGAGTTCACCAGGCTAGAAATAGCCACACGAATTTCTTATTATACAGTCACAGCCATTAACGAGACTGAGATCTCGGTGGAAGGTATAATTCTGGAAACAATATACCCTGAAAGTTTATTGTTTTGAATATGACAAATCACATGCACCTTGCTATCTTTCCTGGTCGTCATAAAGATGGAAATTTCTAACGGGCAGTGTTGGGGTCATGACGGTCGAAATAAAGTATCTAGTTTGTATGGGCTTGAAACTTTCCCACCACTGGGGCACTAGATGTGCTCGGCTGGGCCGTACTCACGGTGCTCGACCACCTCGACTCAAAGGCGTTCAGTACTAGTGACGGTTTGGAATGTAACAAGCACCTCTATCCTCTCGAATATGTTTTCGATAGTTTCGAAGACATTTATTGTCCTTACTGAACCCTTTAAGGTCCTTTTTAAGATACCTACCTTCCTTACCTATTAGCAAATCGGCATGAGATCTTTCTCATGGGTCGTCTACGGGGTTCTTCGTCACTTGCTTAGGTAAGAGGCGGGTTTCAGTAATTTAAACTATCTACTAAATGAGAGGAATCGAGTCAGAGAAAATGATATTTATTCAAATGATTTAAGATGAGGTCGAAGAAACTCTTGACATTATTGTCGTCACAAAACAATGAACTCATTCTTGTCCATAAAAATGCGCAATAATCACGATGATGAGAGATACTGGCTTTGGAGATCTTAACTCAACTGCCTGAAGGGCATTCTTACTAGAAACCACTGTCTTGAGAGTGAAATAAAAAAGTATGGAGATCCCTAAGATCGGCTTCCATTGGAGACTGCATGTACCATCATAATGATTCATGATGATCCAGCCCCCGTAGCACGAGCTCTGGACTCGGTATAACTAAGGCAGTCCAATCGGTATGTGCCACACAGTGCTTGTACGGCATGGACCCTTAATTGAATCGATGTGACCTGCGACTATGTCATTGACTGACGTCTATCTTTGTGATTTACGTTAAAGTCATTGCGGTTGATGACCGCAGGGTAAATGATGCTATAATGGCAGGTGGCCCTAATCTAAGTCAATGAGGTTGTTGACCCCATGACCATCCACTTGTCTAAACTGAAGATGAACACAATTAAGTTACAGTATTTGATAATTAAGGTTTCCACATGAATAAATCCCCAGCATATCTGATGCTCAACAAATCAAAATTAAAAATTATAATTACAACAAATGCTCACAAAACTTGTGGCGGTAAAGTCCTTTTGCTATCGGACATATCCCCTTAATCGTTACGTTAATAAGTTAAGATTTCCCAGCAAATAAAACTAAGATTTCCAGAATACATTTTCAAGTTAGTCACTTGGTTTTAAGCCAATTCTCAAATACGATTTCACTGAATTAAATAACTTAATAAATGAAGTAATCTCATGGTCCCAATTAACAACAAATTGTATCTACGCCGGACGAATGGTTTCTTTAAAATCCCTAAATATTTACTTAAAGTATTGTTTTATGCTCATACTTTTTTCATCACTGCTGAAAACGTTTACATTGTCGTAATTACCAGTACTATTTATTTATTTCATGACGTTGGCTAAATGGTTAGCGTGCTGGCCTTTGGTCACAAGGGTCGCAGGTTCGATTGCCCGCAGGGTCGGGAATGCTAAACTTAAATGGTTAATTTCTCTGGCACGGGGGCTGGGTGTATGTGTCGTCTTCATCATCTTTCCATCCTCATCACGACGTGCAGGTCGCCTACGGGAGTCAAATCGAAAGACCTGCATCTGGCGAGCCGAACTTATCCTCGGACACTCCCGGCACCAAAAGCCATACGCCATTTCATTTCATGACGTCACTCAACAACCTTATATTGTAACACAAACAATTATTAAGCAACTAGCTTGGATAATTGTAACATTAAATCCTACAATCTGCACAAATTAACACATAATGCAAAATAAACAATCCATGTTACATCGCTTCGTGACATTCAAAATAAAACTTTGTACAACCCTCAAATAATATCAGACAACATCACTGCCGATTCTCAAATTTTGAGGTCCCTGAAAATGGTATCTTCAACCTATCATACCATCGTCTCATTTCCGTCACTTCAAAAATGAATTCAAATCTCTACTAAAACGAGTCTTCTCTAAACAATGAAATCTAATTCCAAACATTTTACTACAAATGACACGTCTCAGTTACAGTTAGTTTCTGTCTAGCAGTAAGCTGGCTCGTCTACCTACCAGCTGGCTGGAGAAACGGGACCCGAGCTCTCCCCTCGTTATCGCTACACACACGTATGCTAGTCGTATTTTAACTGGCATCAAATGAAACAACAAAACTCGCCTCGCTGGCAATTCACTTGAAATATAATTCTTGACCCACATACATTATGCGAAGAGATTTAATATAAGACGTCATTCAAATATTCTTATCCATCACGGTCCTACGGTTTCACGTGGAATCCTAACTATGGACAGACCCTATTCCCATCTCGATAAATTAAACAAAATAACTCCTCGGGTTTCCTACACTGAACATCACGGCATCAACACTACATGATTTCAACAACCTGATCCACAATCCTTCGTTCCTCCCCATTTCGCAAGACTTGAAACACTCGCTATCACACATTCTCTACATGACAATAATATGGAATATTTCTCTTGGGTGACCCACAATGCTGTTATAAAAACACTCTGTGTCAAATAACCACCTCTTCCCGCATATCTGAGCTAATGTTGCCAAACCGAAACTCACAACTTGACTTACAAAAATTTTACCGTTATTTTCCTCTCATCAGTTCTACACAGATTTCAACAGACTTTGGAATAGGAATCCCTGTAACAAATTTTATCGGTCTCGCCTCGTAACTTCCCTTCAATAAAATTTACGTCGCCGAACACAACGGTGTGCCTTCATGCCAACTCTAAACGAATAACCACGGATTACGCTTACATGAATTTAATATTCACACCGAACAGAATTTATGGTAAATTAATATCTTAACTTTGGCAAACCACAAATATAGAAAATAAACGTACGGAAATGATACTTTGCTTTAGACAATACATTATTTTCACAACCATCAAATCTACTACTCTTACAACACTTCATACGCTAGTTTCGCGCCTTTCCTGATTTATCCAAGAAACATAAACAAATGACCTTTTGTCATATTCCTCTGACATTTTTACGAAATATAAGCGTGGCATAAATGCGTCACAGATACACGCACAACAAAATATAGTGACATCATGAAATAAATTAAAGCACTTTATAAACGTGGTAATTCACATTCCTGTAGTTGTACGTCTTATCCCATCATTACAGACTCATCAGCCTCTCATCTCTTTATTTAGCCACATCTCTTTATTTAGTCATCTCGACATATAGTGGATTTACAAAACATATTTTTCCTTTTTATTTTTGTTCCATTCACCTGAAAATAATGACACAAACAAAAAATACCCTTTACACGTTCTCTTCCTTGAGTGGACCGAACACGTTTGTCGAGCCATCGGCCCGCGCACGTAATACTTTAGAAAACAACAAACTATATTTACAGCTTCAATTTCAGGAATTGCAGGATCGCGACATTAGAATGACAGTCTGTTGCCTGTCCCTGAATATACGTGATGATTCCACATTTGGGATACCGTCGATTACCTTTATCGGAAGAATACTTTGACTGACCGATTTACGTTATGCAAATTTCGGCAACTGCCGACCTCAACCCTACAACACAACAGTTCAAATCGTTGTTCATAGAATGTTTGCGATTTCGTACTTTTAAAACCTATCTCCACTTGGAGATGATGTTATTGCCACCTTTGGCCAAAACCTGTCTTCACTTTTGGGACTTAGTCTTCCAACCGCTGGTTCGTAAAGTTATTCTCTGAAATGCGTGGACTCCCCTCGAATTCACTGGATACAATGCAGAGATTGCAAATGGCGCACTGTTCTTTTATACCATTTACTCCCCACTTTCATGCCGTCTGCACTTACCGCCAAAAATTTCACAAACACTTTTTCTACCCCATAAGAATGTATTGATGGCAGGTCACTCTGGAACACATAGTTGTTTAGTTTAGTAGCGGTGTTGATGATAAGCATTTAAGGATATCTCTTAACGAATTGAATTGTTAAATTACCTCATACGATATGCATTATATTTAGCCGATGTAACAGAGTTCGAATGAACAGACGCGTCTTTTGATAAATCTCCTCCTGGAGCTATTTAGCGGTCTAAAATCTTTACTTTTAATGACCAAATTATTTCACTCACAATTTCCTAACGTTTACTACGGCTATTTCGTCGCCAACTCTTCTTAAATGTACTTTTTATTAGAATAGATAGTCCAACATATCCATGCCCCTTTTACACGTGCGGGTGACGTAATTTCTTTAGCGTGAAAATGAGAACAACCACCCGTTCCTCCGCGTGCCGTCTCTGGCCAGAGATAAAAATGTAGCTAGAGCTCATGACTTGTAATTTATATGGGACCTCATGTAATGATTTTAGTACTCTGGTTCCTTATGACACAAAGGTCATGGTTTCAGTATATCTCAACTTTTTGTGAAAGGAAGACATATTTCACACTTCCTCGAACCACTATTTTCTCAGACGTTCACTATTTTATTTATTTCACCGTATACTTGTATAACGCAAAGAATCAAAGGACACCTGGCACGACGTGCTGCCACGCCGGAGTCCACAGCTGTACTCGCATGATGATTTTATTACTTTAAGATGGCGGCGTTATTGCCTCAGCTGATGACGTCATACCGAGATCAGACTCCTGTTGCTACACGTGTAATGTTGAAAGAAGAGTTTTGACATATGGCTGGAGGGAGGAGCGTTGTTGGTGTTGCCACATTTCTGCATTCCTTTCTCCTTCTAATCAGTTCCAACTCACTTGTTCGTTCTTTCAGACCACTGTGTTTTGTATACAACTAAGAAGTGAGAGGTTTGGCAATTCCAAGCAACACGAGCCGGCCAGCAGGCTTATCTCCATGCCAACAGCAGTGGACATGTCCACGTTTCCATGGCAACCATACCCCCTATTCCTTTATTCCCACCCAGGAAGGCAGTAAACGGACCTGCCTCTTCTTTCAGTATTAAGTCCTTACGTACGTCGATCATTCCTCTGTACTACGAGATACTGAATACAGTCGTCGGGTGCGTAGTCTATCAATGATATCGATTTTAAAACTTTCACGTTTTTGTAACGTTCACTGACCCGAGTGCGTTTCTGAAACTACAGACGTATTCTGTGTTAACAATAGATCTTCGCTGCTTCACTCCATCCCACACAAAATTTTTCATCATCAATTCTTCAACTTGATGAATACTTCAGTGGTTGTTTTAGAAAACCATCTCACCTCAAAAATATTAATTCTTAGAAACACATCTCCATTCTCATAATCGTTAAATCTGTGTATATGCACTCAACCGCACAAGAACTGGCCGCCAAATAAATTTGATTTTATACATCCTCAAAACTTGAGGATATTCGTAAACTATAGTTAGCCGGTAGCCGAAGATATGGTACTTAGAATCCTACCACCAGCACAATATGTTCATCCTATTACAAACAAAAGGGTTTGAAATAAAGTCATCTGCGACGGCCAGTTTATGTGCGGTTGAGTGTACATGCCTTTTTCTGATTCTTCAGACCAAGACCTCTCAGCAGTGAGAATGTTACATAGGCTAAGAAGGGCAGCTGGAAAGATGCCTGCTCTCTATGTTCAAGGTAGCAGGATCGAATCACAGTGATTCTCCTTCTTTTACGTGCCGGTAAATCCACCGACACGAGCACCCTTCAACACCACCGGACGGTTCGAATTCGCCACCTAGAGATCAGAAGGCCAGTGACCTACCGCCGAGCTACTCAGTCCGGCATTCCTTATAGAAAAGACAGGAGATACAAATATTAGGTCAGGTAACAAACGGCAACTCGCTTTGTGATGAACGTGGTTAGAGACAGTAGAGATGTTACTGACCAGACCGTGGGACATTCTTTTACTGTCGCAGTAACACAGATAGGTACTCTGTGATATTGCGGCGGATGGAATTGCGTAGATCGTGGGTCTGGCCTTAATTCAATTACTGATCTGGCATATACCTACTGTGAAAAGGTTAAAAATAGAAAAACTTTAAGTGAGAGATTTTAACTGTCTGTCTTTTGACTACAAGGTCACAGCTTTACCGCGTGTTCCCGTATCCAGCCCGCTCCGTAGGAACATTTTCTTGCAGATATATACACACACACCTCTAGTATCTAGTAAAGAACGGAAATTCTTTATAATAAAATGATGTTCTTTAGGTTCTGGCTACTGTTTTAAAGAAAAAAAACAACGAGCTTAATAGTCGAATATTAATGTAAAAAAAGATACAGACATGTTATAGGCTTTTGGGCTTATGCCGTGTCAAGAGAATAAGGTGAAATTCTTTACGTTTCGCAGAGAACTCTTTGTCTCTGATCATTTCAGGTGCGAAAATATCTATTCTTTAAAATTAACTGTGTAGTGTCGTTGGTTAGGCGCCTATTGTGTATGCCCAGTATTATGGGATCGAATCTAGTGCAGTCAGGGATCATTTAAAATGCTTAAATGCTTAAAAATGCTTAAATGTGGGAGACTTGCATTTTTTGGCCGGAAGAAAACAGAGATTTATGAAGCGTATATTGAAACACGTGAAGTGAGGAGGTAGATTATTAGTATGAGGTCGGAAAATGAGCAAGAGAACAGATCAACACCGTGTGATTCAGCCACCCCTTCCAATGTAGTTTCAAGCAATCCGAAATATTTTTCTTCTTCTCCTTAATCTGCTTACCCTCCAGGGTTGGTTGCCCTCGGACTCAGTGAGGATCCCACCTCTACCGCCTCAAAGGCAGTGTCCTGATGCTTCAGATTTTGTGTCGGGGTAAACAACTGGGGAGGAGGACGAGTACCTCACTCAGGTGGCCTCACCTTCTATGCTGAACAGGGGCCTTGGTGGGGGATAGTAAGATTGGAAGGGATAGACAAGAAAGAGGGAAGGAAGCGGCCGTGGTCTTAAGTTAGGTACCATCCTGGCATTTGCTTGGAGGAAAAGTGGGAAACCACGGAAAACCACTTCGAGGATTGCTGAGGTGGAAATCGAACCCACCTCTACTCAGTTGACCTCCCGAGGTTGAGTGGACCCCGTTCCAGGCCTCGTACCACTTTTCAAATTTCGTGCCAGAGCCGGGAATCGAAGCCGGGCCTCCGGGTGTGGCAGCTAATCACACTAACCACTACACCACAGAGTCGGACCGCAGTATTAATTCCGTACTGCAAACATCTGCCCTGCCGGTATGCTCAGACAATACAACTGGATGTCACGATATTTACCGCCTCACCGTAATGTTATACTCGTATTAAACACTGGAGGCATGTGTGTGCCTTCTAGATCATATGAACCTGACACGCCGGCGAAATACTAAATTGATATTGTGACCGCAGTAAACCTAATGCTTGCTACAAGTTGCCCAGTGTACCGTACGGAAGAGTAGCGTAGTTGGTAAAGGTGCGGCGGAGAGGACTTTCGTGTGAGGTGTGTGGTTCGAGTCAGGGATACTTTTAAACATATTTTTAATACGTTACGCACGTAATGTAAGTTCAGTGCCCACTTTCATACCAAGTGTTTGTGAATGAATGTGTTTGTGGCCCTAAGAAGGGCCGATTAGTTAGCAACCGGACACATATGGACCGGAAATAATAGGAACACTACTGCCCTGACGATGTTTTATCGCAGTAAACGCTCCACGTGATAACCGTTTTGGTTTAAGCATATTCGGGCCCGGTGTCCAATAGATCGTCTTGGCGCGCTGAAGCATTCCAGGTGTAAATGCTTGGCAGGCGTCCGTGATGAGCTGCTGGAGCCGGTTGGTGTTTCCCGGCGCTTGAGTGTAAACGACATTCTTCAAATGTCACCACAAGAAGAAGTCTAACGGCGTTAAATCCGGTGATCTTGCGGGCCAAGAGACAGGGCCTCCTCGTCTTATCTATTTCTCTGGCAGCTCGTTCAGATGGTTACGAACGGGTAAAGTTGAATGTTGGGGAGCTCCATCCTGTTGCAACCACATCGTCAAATGATCTTGCAAGGGTACATCCTCCAGCAGCATTGGGAGTTCCTGACGTAGAAAGTGCAGGTAGCGTGGATCCGTCGAATGGCCCTCAAAGAAATAAGGTCCAATCAGCCGATCCTCCAAGATTCCACACCACACATTCACTCCCAATCGTACTTGATGGACCGCCTGTCGCACACGGCGAGGATTGTCCGGACTCCGATAGTGCATGTTGTGGCGATTGACGTTCCCATTATTGTGGAAGCGCGATTCATCCGAAAACGAGATTTGCGATACGAATACTGAATCATTGTCCAGCTTACCTTATAGCCACATACAAACTCCATTCGATCTACGAAATTCTGCCCATGGAGCCATTGGTGTAGCTCAAGATGTTATGCGTGAAATTTATGTTCATGCAGTATTCACCAGATGGACGGCTGGTTCGGGGTAGCGTTCTTGGTACAGACGTAGTGCTTCGTATGCGTTTTGTCTTGCTTCTCCATAAATTAGGAGCATGTCGACGTATTTCTCTGTGGAAAATGCCGAATGGCAGCAGAGATTACATTCGGGCCCTAACCATGGAGTATGCGCAGGGCCCAAGATTAATAATAGCATCGTTACTGTTTGAATGTAGCAAACGTGGGCCTGTGTTCACGTATTCAGACATACCGATGCAAAAATGTTTGAACGATACCACATTCCACCTACTGCTAGGATAATGCCTAACCACATCCGCTACGCTACACTGCTGGGAACATGCTGGTAGTACGACGAGAGCAGAGTGCATACGCCATCCGGTTTGGGGTGTATTAAGACTAACATATGGGATAGAAATCATATGGCCGTACCTCACAGAAAAGAACCTATCCTATCTAGAAAGAGTAAAAGCTCTATACATAAAAAGAGCGATCGGAGTATCCAAGACAACAAGATCAAGACTCGTCTACCTCCTAGCGCGAGAATCCTTTCTTATTGAAGACTTCAGAACACACCTGACCCTACCCAACACCAGAGTATCAGAAAATCTCCTAGCAACACTCAGCAAAAAAAGAGAAGACATTCCTTCAGAATTTTTTGGAACTGGGGCCATGATAGACCAGACATGGACAACATCCAGTTTCGAGATGAGGCACGTCTTCACAGGACTGGCAGTACATGGTTTCCACCATCTAATTTGTACCAACACCTCATACCATGAACCGACAGAGACATGTAGGTGCAAACTATGTGGATACATGTGTGAACGTTACCACGTAGAACTCTGCATCAAAAGAACAAAAACTATTGAAGAATATGCAATCCAAGGGGCAAGCGCGCGAGTACAGTGTATATAAATGTATTATTTTTCTCTCTTTCTAAATGGCTATTTGGCTGCAATAAATATATTATTAAGACATTAATTACTGCACTGTTACCTAGTTTTATGCATTGATTCCCCTCTTCGTTACACCCGGTCACGAGGCACGACACACTAACATAGTCACATGGTAAAAGGACGTCGCTACAGGATTTCAAGAGCCATGTTTTGCGAGCGGACGATGTAACCTGTCAGTAGAGTTCAGAATCGTGTGCAAAATGTGCTCAGTGTACATTAATGCCATACAGTACACCTGCAGGAGAATAGTCACCTTATAATCATGTCGCACGTTAGTTGGGATGCATAAAACTATATTGAAAGGGGCGGTTGAATCACACGGTATATTGCAGGCAGTAGTTGTGTACCCTACAAGGTAGGGTGGAATGGAGGGTTGCATCGAGCCGGTGAATGGATTGATGATCCTAAGTAACACATCAACAACGAAAAATGCAGCGTGCCAATCAATCAGATCAAATGAATTGTTGACCATGACCTTCAGTGAAACCCTGTTCCCTACTCATTGAACTTTTCTGAAAGTTTAATGTTAGAAGTTAGTAACGAAAAGATACAGAGCTGCTCTATTCATGAAGTTTCATCTCTGATCCGAGCTTCATAAAATATTATTATTGCCTTGTCCGTGCCAACGAGGAGCTCTCTTCGCTAATTTAAAATGTTTTATCCATCGTGCTGACAGGGTGGCGAGTTTTATAATGATGGATGTGCTCTCTCGCTTCTTTGCCTTAGCCTGTTGAGAGAGCACACATCAGGCAGGGGATACATTTTTAACCAAGTACTGTGTTAAACCAACATTATATTGTAATAAATTGTTCGTTTCAAAACAGGAAATATAAAATAATACTGTCAGCGATGTTACCCACTTTGTTTTGGTAAAGTGAGATTTATAAAACAATATGGTTACTATTTGAGGTAACTATATCCATACAGGCTGAGCGCGTCTGGTTTATTCCTCTGGATCGAGCGCAGGGTATTTGTTACACACACTTTATCCCCCTGTGGGCGGAGGCGGTAGAATAACACCCACGATAAACCCTTCATGTCGTAAGAGGCGACTAAAAGTGCCCCCAGGGGCTCTGAACTTGGGAGCGTGGGTTGTCGACCATGGGGCCCTTACGTGAGTCCTGGCATTGCTTCCACTTACTTGAGCCAGACTTCTCACTTTCACCTATCCTATCAAACCTCCCTCGGTCATTCCTTGTTTTTTTCCGACCACGACGGTATTAAGTATCGAGGCCAAGGGAGTATTTTATTTTCACGCCCTTCGTGGCCCTCGTCTTTCCTTAGCTGATAGCTTCATTTATCGAAGTGTCTAATCCCTTACATTTTTTCTGCCTGATCAGTGTTGATAGAGGATGGTCGCCTAGTTGTACTCCCTCTTAAAAAAACAATAATCACCACCACACACACTTTAACATACACGTAGCAACCAGCACGGAAACATGCAATAATGAATAATACGTCGCTCTGCAGAGCGTTGGTGAGTTGTTTGAGTTTGAGTTTTAGATATAGTATTCTCTCTTGTGATAGACCGACTCATTGGCTGAATGGTCTGCGTTGAGGCCTTCGGTTCAGAGAGCCCCGGGTTCGATTCCTGGTCGGGTCGGGGATTTTAATCACGTCTGATTAGTTCTTCTGACCCGGGGACTGGGTGTTTGTAATTATTCATATTCAGACAGCATACTACACTACCAACCAACACAGAAACACGCAATAGTAATTACATCCCTTCATATAGGGTTTGCGTCAGGAAGGGCATCCGGCCGTAAAACACGGCCAAATCACATGTGCGACACATGTGGGAAAGCGTTAGAAAAAGAAAAGAAAAGATAATTCTCTCTAGTAATGTGAAGCAAGGTTCTATTGCTTCGCTTCCTGCTGGTCTGATTGGCTAGCCGCCTGCTGCACATCGTCCTCCAACAGCAAGCGTGGACCCTTCAAGGCCATTTTGAGGCTACCGAAGCTGATGTCGAGATCCATTTTATAGTGCACGAATGGTTATGCGCCGGTCGGCTCAAATAGCCTCATCCACCGCCCGCTTGTTGTTGACCGTAATGGATGAGGCTGGCCTCCCAGATCGACAGGCATCTTGTATCGAAACGCAACCCGCACGGAACTTGGGGCATCATTCTACAACGGCAATTTTTGACAGACATGTTACCCCATATACAATCTTCATTCTACGATGGATGCCCACCGGCGTTTGTACTTCGGCAGCCAAGAAAAGAATAACAGCACCTTGGTCCTGTTTGGACGCATTTGGTAATAAGGTCTCCATAGTTCTCGTGGCGTCCGACTCGTTGGCTGATTGGTCAGCGTACTACCCTTCGCTTCAGAGAGTCCCGGGTTCGATTCCAGGCCGCGTCGGGGATTTTAACCTTCATTGGTTAGTTCCATTGGCCCAGGGGGTGGTTATTTGTGCTGTCCCCAACATCCCTGCAACTCACACACCACACATAATACTATCCTCCACCACAATTACATGCAGTTACCTACACATGGCAGATGCCGCCCACCCGCATCGGAGGGTCTGCCTTACAAGGGCTGCGCTCGGCTAGAAATAGCCACACGAAATTAAAAGCTTTGAGGAACTAGTCGCTAACCACGGTTTGTTCACGGAACACCTGCTGGCTTCATGTCTCTACATCAGGTTCTAAACTCTGAAATAGCATGTAGTTCTGAAAATTGTATTCAAATGACTGGCTGTTAATACTTATTAAATGACGAACATCAACTGGACTTCTCATTTTTCGACTGAATATCACGCAGCGCATTACTGAACTTTCGGAGACCTGATAGCTTCAGTATTCGCGAAAAGTATAAATACTGTTAAGCTACACACTTAACTGGTGAACTCGGTCATGGAGGATAAGAGAAATAGAGGGAGACCATTATGAGGATGGCTAGATTTAATTTCTAATTATTTAAAGATACAATGTGTAGAACTAAACCAAGTCACAGAGATATTTACAAATACAAGATTGTGGAGATGATTACTAAATTCACAAAAATTTGCTGACTGAACTCTGAAAGGCATAACAGTGTGTAATGAAGATTTCGTAAGAGGGGCCAGGAACTTAATTATTGGTTTCTGGATATCAACGACCAGGGCTGAATTACACGCATTGAAATACGGGACACTTCAACTGCCGTTGATTATTAGGCCCAATTTAAGATTAGAATTTCGTAACACGAGCTACAGATACCATATATTTATAGGAAACCAGTACTGATTATTATTATTATTATTATTATTATTATTATTATTATTATTAAAAATGGAAGCGACCGGCATATACAACAAAAACATCAAGTGCCATCAAACAATGTTCACTATGCAGGATTATACTTGCCGTTTATATATTTTATATACGTCTCCATCACTAGTTTCCTACATTTAGTATACACAATGAGAAATGTACATAAGAGATTTGTGATAAATAAAGTTTAATGACGGTAGTTTAAATATACGGGACGGCTCACGAAAAACGTGCGCGCGGCTGTGAGCTTGCATCCGGGAGATAGTAGGTTCGAATCCCACTATCAGCAGCCCTGAAAATGGTTTTCCGTGGTTTCCCATTTTCACACCAGGCAAATGCTGGGGCTGTACCTTAATTAAGGCCACGGCCGCTTCCTTCCAACTCCTAGGCCTTTCCTATCCCATCGTTGCCATAAGACCTATCTGTGTCGGTGCGACGTAAAGCCCCTAGCAAAAAAAAACGAAAAACGTATAATTTTTGCTGGGACAGCGGGACTCTTTGCAGAATTAAGGGACAATCCCGTAAAATAAGGGAAGTCCCTAGGATACGTCTCTCTACAGAAATAAGAGAAGTTTTATGAATATTTAATTTTCACGACGGAACTGTAGTTTTCATTACATACAGCATTTATCGAAAAGATAAGTTACAGAACAAAAATGACCAACGTAACGCTAGCGGTATCCGAAAGAATGTATAGTATAGTATGGCCAGAATAAAGTATACTGAAAACAAGTATTGATTTATTAGACTTAAGGAAAAAGTGTACAGAGATTCAGTGCCTGGAGATATTTAACAGCTAAAGACCAACATCAGACTAATCCATTCTATGTCCAGACAGACAATAGTAGGGATGCTTAACAACGTGCAGCACAGGTATTAAAGATGCCTTCAGTCGGGTGATTGCTCTCTGGAACATATCGTGTGTTGATAACTTATATTGTGTTCTCTTTTTCCTTGAAAAGACCCCACAAATATGCATCCGGTGGTGTAAGGTCGGGGAAATTTGGCGGTAATGTTCTCTTCGTGGGAGGGGATTTACTGAATTCCTTCTGTAAACGCTCCAGCACAATCTTCACCATTTCTGTATGAGCGGAAATAACGTTCTACAACAAAAGCTTTTTCTACCAAACCTACTGTAAAGCCGTTGTTAACCGCTACGCACTGTGAATTCTTCGGTGATAAGTCAAGGACAAACTATAGTCTGACAAAACACCTCCTCACGCGCTTGGCTTGCAGCACAGTGTTGCCATGTTTCAGGTTAGGCCTACGTTATTCTCAGCCATACTGAACACGACCTAATAACTTGAAAGTTTATTTCAAGATAAGTTCTGTTCTGGAAAGTGAAAGATAGTAAGATATAACTACACAAGTAATGACCTCGTCAAAATCAAATATACTTTTGAGAGGTGACTAATAAAGAAATGTACTGTAATCCATTGATATGTGGAAATATTCAGATTTTTTTTAAAATTTCAAAATTATAATTTGGAATCCAGCAACTTGTAAACGTCTCATTACCCGAGACGACATTAAAACAAAATATTTGAACTTGTCATTTTCATGATCAGCATCAATGTAGTTCGAGTGGTGTACCGGATAACGTTACTTTCTCCATCAAATGTAATGAAGGAACAAGAAGCACAGTTCTTTTTCCTTCAATTCCCTTACATTTATATGGTAAACAACACCGTGCCACCTGGCAACTTCTGCTCTCGTTTCTTGGGTTTTATAATATGTAAACGCAGCAGTGCTCGATTCTGTTTCTAATCCCCTGTTATCATTATTCATGCGGCGTGGTCACTCCGTGCTTGGACGCACAGCACACCTCCCATAAGCTGATAATAAGTTTACTTTCCACTTGTTTATTTATGAGCGCTGTTTGCTAGTCCGCCGTACTTACAGCGGTTACAAAAACAGACTGGAATCACACGGACAAAGCTTTACCTGGCTAACCAGGGAAGGAAAACTTTCTACATCGTAAAGCTAGTAAAATGAGACATCTGTGGCATTGATGAGGCTCTGGGGAAACTTAAAGGCAGGCAATGAATATTGAATTTTCAAGACCGCATTGTAATCGAAAGCGACTTTCAACCTATTAGGTCGTGTTACGTACATTTAGTACGTGTTGAAGAGATGTTAAGTACAGAACAAAAATGGCCAACCAGACACCAGTGGGATCCGAACGCACAACCTTTCAAGTATCACAATGGTAACGGCGAAGGTCAATGAGTAGCAAGCCTCGACCAGACTGAAGACCGGTTTGAGAGCACCAATCGAAGAAACAAAACCTTTGCTATGGGCGGGAATCTAAACACGGATCTCCGAGCTGACAGGATCGCGCCATAACAAGTACGCTACGGTGATACCGGCTGAAGCCCACAGTGTGTTTCTGATGCTGATTTCTCGGCGCGGCTCTCAAGCCAGTCTTAAATCACGTGCAGATTTAGCAACACCGCTCCGCAAAGTCCATTTTAATTCGCCCGTGGAGCGATCTGATTGGCTAACTACAGTAGCTGATAAAATGACTACGGCACCAGACATCGAATTCATTTTTTCAAATTATTTATCAGTACCACCAATCCTCTAACGCTAGGATGCCAGGTTCACGTTGTTTCCGACCACCCTGTATATGTGGACATCACCTCTTCTACTACTATTACTACTACTACTTATTCTCCTTCTTCTTTATCTATTTCCCTCCAGGGTTGGTATTTCCCTATGACTCAGCGAGGGATCCCATCTCTACCACCTCAAGGGCAGTGTCCTGGAGCTTCACACTCTGGATCGGGGATACAACTGGGGGGATCACCAGTACCTCGCCCAGGCGGCCTCACCTGTTATGCTAAACAGGAGCCTTGCGGGGGTATGGGAAGATTGGAAGGGATAGACAAGGAAGAGGGAAGGAAGTGGCCGTGGCCTTAAGTTAGGTACCATCCCGGCATTTGCCCGGAGAAGAAGTGGGAAACCACGGAAAACTACTTCTAGAATGGCCGAGGGGGGAATCGAACCCCCCCTCTACTCAATTGATCTTCCGAGGCTGAGTGGACCCCGTTTCAGCCCTCGTACTACTTTTCAAATTTCGTGGCAGAGCCGGAAATCGAGCCCGGGCCTCCGGGGGTGGCAGCTAATCACACTAACCACTACACCACAGAGGCGGACGTGGACATCACGTGGTTGCGCAGTACCTAGCTCACAATGCTGCGAACTTCCCTTGGTGTGTGTGTGTGTGTGTGTGTGTGTGTGTGTGTGTGTGTGTGTGACCTAAATTAAGATGGCGTCTGTCGTAGGTTGCAACTGTATTGTTTGAATCAATGAATATTAAATTTTCACGACCACATTGTAATCGAAATCGACTTTCAACCTATCAGGTCGTGTTGCATACATTCAGTACGTGTTGAAGAGATGGTAAGTACAGAACAAAAATGGCCAACCTGACACCAGTGAGATCCGAACCCACAACCTCCCGATTTCACGTCGGTTGCTCTTCGACTGTACTGTTTGAATCGAGAACCTAGTGAGTACCTTAGGACCTGCGAGTAACTAAGAGGTCTGTCCGTTATGTCTTCAGCCCGGAGTCTGGTTGGATCCTCTAAAAACACCACAACAGGCTATGCAATTATAGGGAAGTTGCAAAAGCGAATGGCGACGCTATAATGAATAGATAATAATGTTATTTACTTTACGTCCCACAAACTACTTTTACGACATTCGGAGACGCAAGAGTTCTTTTAGATGTCAGTAAATCTACCGACACGAAGCTGACGTATTTCAGCACCTTCAAATACCGCCGGACTAAGCCAGAATCGAACGTGCTAAGTTGGGATCACAAGGCCAGCGCCTCAACCGTCCGAGCTACTCAGCCCGGGACGCTATAATGAGGCATACAAGGGGGAGGTAGTTTGAAATTGTCTTCTTCACCGGACCAGAAACTGAACAACTGGCCCTAGAGTAGTACGTCCCACAACATCCAGACGCACGACTCAGCACCATCCATATCTAAGCAGCTTCCACATTATAGCCACAGACTGAGATTTTGGTGGAAGCTACACTTTCTCTGGCCTGTGCTAGGGAAATATGAGTTACTATCTTAAAATAATCTTAGGGAAAGTGTGGGTCCGCCTCTGTGGTGTAGTGGTTAGTGTGATTAGCTGCCACCCCCGGCTCTGCCACGAAATTTGAAAAGTGGTACGAGGGCTGGAACGGGGTCCACTCAGCCTCGGGAGGTCAACTGAGTAAAGGGAGGGTTCGATTACCTCCTCAGCTATCCTCGAAGTGGTTTTTCGTGGTTTTCCACTTCTCCTCCAGGCAAATGTCGGGATGGGACCTAACTTAAGGTCACGGTCGCTTCCTTCCCTCTTTCTTGTCCATCCCTTCCAATCTTTTCATCCCCCCCCCCACAAGACCCCTGTTCAGCATAGCAGGTGAGGCCGCCTGGGCGAGGTACTCGTCACCCTCCCTAGTTGTATCTCCCGACCCAAAGTCTCACGCTCCTGGACACTGCCCTTGAGGTGGTAGTGGTGGGATCCCCCGCTGAGTCCGAGGGAAAAACCAACCCTGGAGGGTAAGCAGATTAAGAAAGAAAGAAAGAAAGAAAGAAAGAAAGAAAGAAAGAAAGGAGTGTGGGACAAAACCCATGATAACCATATTCTCAACGTTTGGATCCACGGCTGAAGGGAAAGCGTAGTGACCTTCAGCTCAGAGGGCTCCGGGTTCGATTCCCGGCCGGGACAGTAATTTGAATTGTGTATGGTTAATTCATTTCACTCGGGGACTGGATCTTTGTATCGATCTGAATACATATGTTCAACTACACACACACACACACACACACACACACACACACATACCATGCTGCCAAACCCCACGTCAGGAAGGACATCCGGTCGTATAACTAGGCTTGACCCGCACGTACTGCCGAACTCAAGTCAGTGGAGAAAGGCCAGAAAGAATAACAATAACATGTAAAGATCCATGTTTTCATTGCTTCTAGTCTTCAAATAGGGAATTTCCGAAGGGTACAGCACCTCAGGCCCGTTGCAACCGATGTGACCTCACTCGACTGATAAACTATGTACGGTGGTTACTGTGGTAGTATTTTAGTGCATGTTTTCCTACTTAACATGAAAATTCGCACCTTATTACAAGTTCTAGTGCGCTTCTTCCATTCAAAGTTCCAAATGCTTTCAGACATATTCACGTTGCTAACACAAAAGCTATGTTTATCAGATACTAGGCTCTATACGAAATCAAGAAAGACATCAGACATGAGCCCAATAGCCATCCTAACGGTGTAAATAATCCAAAAGAACGTTCTGCGATGAGCTCTATAAATAAATGGCTTTTTTTCTGTACATAATGAAATTGAGCATTTTGTGTGTAGAAAGAGACCACCGGTTCAGTTTCTGCTTTTCCGCTGGAGTAGTCTATCACGTGAAAACAGTACGTCATATTCTAGGACACATTTTACAATAGTGTTAACATGCTGTGCTGGGCTGAATGTCATTAGCCAGGAGGGGGAGGGTGAGTACTAGGGGTTGGACCCCCCACTCCCCGGATTTTTTCAAAAAGAGAATAAACAGAAACCGAAAATAAACTAAACAAACATTCAGACAGATAATTGTAAAACCAACAGATCTGTTGAATCTATTTTCTAAGAAGTCTCGAAAATTGGATTTAGATTGTAAACTTAATATACAATTCTGTAAAACTGTTGACCTTGATAATTTTGTTCTTGATCTGTATTTTAATATAAGATTTTGTGGTGTACTGCAATCTGTATATCAACATAGTTCACTTGTATCAGTGTCATGCACGT
Organism: Anabrus simplex; assembly: GCF_040414725.1. NCBI lineage: Eukaryota > Metazoa > Arthropoda > Insecta > Orthoptera > Tettigoniidae > Anabrus > Anabrus simplex. The sequence continues at coordinate 1,071,565,482 of NC_090265.1, read as the reverse complement.
ACCACACACGCACAAGCTTCTTCATTATGTTCTATCAGCATTTTTTAACTATGGCCTCCCCCCCCTCCCATCGGCCGATCCTGGCTACGCAACTGGACATTTCAGACATTCAAAGTGGGTGGGAGGAAGAAGGGGGTAGCGTTTTGAAATGATTTCTGGCTGAAATTTTGAAAACGGTCAGTTTTATTTAGAATGTTCCAAACAAAACGTAATTTAATTTTCATGAATTTTTACTATCATAACAGCTTTTCTTTCTATAGAGACGTAATTGCCAAATATTACATTACACTCACTGACTATTGTTAACTGAGCGAGCGAGTTGGCTACGTGGTTTTGATTTACTTAGTTGTCAAGCTTGCATTTTGAGATAGTGGGTTCGAACCACACTGTCAACAGTACTGAAGATTGATTTTCGGCGGTTTCTCGTCTTGACACCTAGCAGTAAAATTGTAAAATCAACAGATCTGTTGAATCTGTTTTCTAGGAAGCCTATCCCATCGTCACCATAGTACCTGTCTGTGTCGATCGACGTAAAACAAATAATAAAAAAATCTATTGTTAATTGATGTGTCCTCTGTCCACTTATCTCTGCTTTAAGACTTTACTGCTGTAATGATACGAATCCTAACCCATCAACGATGAATACACATCTAGTACCTTATATTAAGTCCTGGGGCACCTAGATGAATTCTGAAAGGTGAAAAAGATTGCCGTTTTTAATCTTCTGATAAGAGATGTTTAGTTTCAAGTGGAATTGGGACAAGAGGGATGTATTAGTTTCAAAAATCGCTCATGCATTGAAACTACGGCACGACAGTCAGTGATGAGGTCTCCCTCGCTATTAATTCTGGAACACAACATGTCCAGGTGAAGCCAGCTCGTAGTGGGCGGTGGGCGTGGCCCTACTCCCTGTTGTTAACGGTAATGGAGAGACGATGTCGGGGGGCTCCAGGAGCTTGTGATCTAGCACCCACTCCTGCATCAGTCAAGGCAGGCTTTTACAGATATCTTCATCGAGAGCTACTCTTTCTCATTCGCTGAGTGAGAGTTCTAACAAGGGCAAGTATTAGTAGTTATTCTGGATATGGTTTTATCCTGGCTTACATAAGTGTTGATATAATAGCCCATTCAAAGTCCTGTACTTCGAGATCTAGACGGTTGTAAGCCAAGGGCTACATTTATTATCAGGAATTTCATACATAAGGCTGCATGACGTCTGTGCTTGATGGACGTGGTATTGTTTTCATCTGCCTCCTGGCACAGGCCATAGCAAATTGTCTGAAGTGTCGGTGTCATGACCGTGACAGTATGTAAGGTGCTACTTATAGGGTCAAGTGTTCTGTAATAGCAGTCTCTGGCACAGTGAGAAAAGCAATGGTACCCTATTTCTCTCCTCATCTTGACTAGAATGCCTCATTATGGTGCTGTTGTGTAATTGCATGAGCTTCGGCGGTACTATTTCAGGATCCAGTCAGACTCCAGGCTGGTGACTTCACAAACCGACAGACAGACAGAGAAGGATGGCTGTACGCTCTTGTAAATGAACAAAATAATACTGAAGTAAATTAACTACGTAATTTGGTTTGTGCGGTGAGTATCCTTGGAATAATGTGTTATATGCCCATGTTACCAGAATTTGGAAAGCACTTCCTTTTTTTTCCCTTTTCTTAAAAGTTGCTTTGTGTCTCTTCGATATAGATTGGTCTTATGGCAAGGGCTAGGATTGGAAAGGAAGCAGCCGTGGCCTTAATTAAAATACAGCCCCAACATTTGCCTGATGTGAAATAGAAAACCATTTTCATGGCTGCCGACAATGGGGTTCGAACGAACAATCTCCCGAATGCAAGCTCAAAGCTGCACGCCCCTAACCGCAAGACCAACTCGCTCGGTGAAAGCACTTCTGGTCATATTCTTGTTTCTACCCTTCTTAATTATTCATGGTGTGTCCCTTTTCAAACATAGGGTAATTCCTAAAATTGTGGCAGTATCTGAAATCATATTTATTGAAGGGGTGCAAATAGGCACACACCATTTAGAGGCCCGCCAAAAAATCTACAAGCCCACTTTTCTTGACTGATTTACTGCTTACAACGAGGCCGGAGTGATTTCTTGAGAAACGTTTTAATAACTTTCATCAAACCAAACAATTTTCTCGAACCAACTCACGTGCACCTGTCTAGGTTGACGGCAGCAGGGACAATTCCTATCCTCGCCGCTAGATGGGGCTTCATTAATTCCATTTCTGACGCGGTCGAATGACTGGAAACAGGCTGTGGAATTTCATTTTTCATTGCCTTTCATCGCCGTCCCTTGGCTTCCAAATTTGAAATGCTTCAGCGGTTCCCCTCTCTTTACGCCACTTACATTTTTCTAATCCTGTATATTCTAGTGTTTGCCTCGTACGAGGTAGTAATAAAGACATTAGAAACACTTAAGCTTGTTTTATCAAGCAATTCAGCAGGGTTCACCGCGAAGGAGCCGACCTCGTTGGAAGATCCGAGAGCGGAAGTCCTGCGTGCTATTTAAGAGAAGTGAGTTTTAAAACAGATTCGTGCTCAGTTTAGAAGTTTTAAGTACTATGCTTTGAGCGTGTGACTTAACTGTGAAGAACTCGGGTGAAAGAAATGCTGTATGTTTGAAGGCGTAATCCAGCAAGTTTCTGATGAAATTATTAAGTGCCTTAGGATTACTTCGACGTGCATCGACTTGCTCATTAAAACTTTACACTGTTTAACAATATTACCAGACAAGCCTTTGTAATATTAACATCCTTCTCATTATTCTTAACAATGTGGCTCGGCTTTCAAAGATAATAAAAATTCCACCTTTCTCGCGGGCAGCTAATACCTCATTCTTTGTCGTTCATAATTTTCTTTCCTTAAAACTAAACAGTCTCCTTTCTAGAGCAATGCCATTAGCCTGCACAACACTCTGCTGCTCATAATTAAGAACCTTACGACACTGGACTTCGCAGAGGTTCTTCCAAGAAGTCTATATAATGAGCAAAAGAGGACAGTGCAGACAAACTAATGCAGTCTGTTGTTAGGTGTGACCTACTCAAGTTTCCTGGAACGAAGTGTAGTACGATTTAGGTGAGTTGAATTTCGAAGGTAGCATGTTGAATTCCATCTGAGGCCGATATATTTGAGAGTTTATAGGAGGGTGTCTAAAATTTTCCTATTTTACAACAACAACAAAGAAATTTAGCTCGCTGAAACTTATGTATCTCCTAGTTTGTAGTCACGTTAATAGAGGGCACAAAGGAGCAAACATTCGAGAAACAGAACCTCAGTACTGCGACATTTCCTCGTAATGATGTGTTTCTTCTTATCCTTTTATAACCACATCGGGTACAGCTTCTCTTCCATATAGTCACGGAAGATTTTAATCTTACTCATGTGGGTCTACCTATATACTTGCTGGAGTCGTTCTTTCAAGGAGCTCACCCTTAGCTTTCCAGCGTAACCCTAACCACAAGGCTGTGGGTATTGGATCTTCCACCTGCTCAGCTTTTGGACATTAGTCTCGCCTGCCTTCGGTGCCATTAATCAGTTGCGACGTGTTTTCTTCGGGGAGTAAAACATGGAACCTATCAACACTGACAGGAGGATTGTATCTGTCTACGCAGGAAAATTGTGTCTGTCCAGCAAGTGTGGTTATGATGTGAATCTGCACAGGACTATGAAGGAATCGTCCATCAACATCAGACGCGTTAGGTATTTCCATTTGTGGAAGGTTCGGGATAGCAGAAGTGTGACCCTGACCCGGTTGGAGGTGTTCAAAGAACAGGAATCACTTTGTATCATCAGGGAATGGTAACGCTTATTTTACTCCATAATGAATGTTTGAAGGCCACTTCGATGGTTCTGTTGGAATCCAAAGGAGTGGTGCCAAAATGAGATAGTGTTTTTCTTATTAGGACTTATTTATACTTGCTTACCTACAGACAATTAGGGAATATACATTTTTACTTACCCTCGTAAAAGCAAGAGCTCCGTGTCTTTGGCTTCGAGAACATTAAATACTCTTGAAGGAAAAACTTCCGAAATTCCAGCATCTCTTAAAATCTGTACAAATCGAAAAGTACTGTAAAAATAGCAAGGAAGGTTATTTGTTTAAGGTCTCTTCAATTACGACATATTTTAGTAACGCAGAAAGGGTTTCGACCTTCGATAGGGTAGGGAATGGCTAGGACCGGGAAGAGAACGATCGTGGCTTCATTTAAGGCACATCCCTACATTTTCCTGGTGTAGAAGATACACAACTCAGACGGCAGCGCGTCGGCCTCTCACCGCTGGGTACCGTAGTTCAAATCCCGGTCACTCCATGTGAGATTTGTGCTGGACAAAGCGGAGGCGAGACAGGTTTTTCTCCGGGTACTCCGGTTCCCTGTCATCTTTCATTCCAGCAACACACTCCATTCTCATTTCATAGCATCTATCAGTCATTGATATATATCACTTTGGGAGTGGCGACCCTATCGTACTAATAGCCTATATATGCTTCATTCATTACATCGCTGACCCGGTCAATGACTGGAAAACAGGTTGTAGGTTTTCATTTTCAGAAGATACAGAAGCTTTCTCGCGAGAGTGAGGTCATTGTTTGTTGTTACTCAAAGCAAGTAGTGGTGCATTTGACTGCTTTTGTGTTGTGTCCATTTTACTTCGTCGGTGTTTGCGATTGTGCCTGCCGGATGGAAGTACTCCAACACGGTTCTATCTACGGACATGTCGGAGCCCCCACCAGGCGGTGCGGATCTTCCCAGTCAACCGGCGCTAAGCAACATTCAGGACTTCCACGCATCCACTACCCACATCTATTTGGTGGAACTCTGGCCTCTCCACATCACCTGCTTCCACTGGTTCCTTGATACATCTTCTACCCGAGAGGGAAACACTAGAACAATACGAGGCCATCCTGAAGTACTTTGCTGCTCCACATCAGTACCAGGCACCATGATTCGCCTCATAACGGAAAAGGCAAGTCTCGACTTCATATTAAAATCCACTGACCAGACTCTCCCCCACTTCAGGACAAACGCAGGCATACGTACTTCTTTCAAACTCATTCCAACCACTGCAGGCACACTCTACTAGTGGTAGCACTGCGTCCGAGCCACTCGTGCCCGCTCAGTCGCAAGCCTGTAGAGAAACTGAGTTGGTCCCTCGAATAGTGTCTCTCACTCTGAACCTACTCAGAGTGGGACTGGCAAGTCAACTATTGATGGTGGGGGCGGGGAGAGATCGAACTAGATCAAGTTCCACCTAAGAAGACGTCGCTACCATCAATTCTGGTATATGATAAGCAGCACTACCAGCGGCATTACCGTTTTCTTAAAGAGCGCTGCACTAGCCAAATTACGGTGCTTAAGACCAGGGATGTCCTAAAATTCCATGTACCGAGCGAGGAATTTTCTAGAACTATCTATACACTGCGTTGCCTTTGAGGTGCCAGGGTAACTATCAAGTCATACCCGGGTAGTGGAGGGCCCTCCCAGTGTTGTGTCAGAGGCTCATTCAGCCTGCTACTGTATTGTAGTATTCCTTTGCACTACGTGAAGTGTAGCGATAACCACTTAGCTGGAGCCTGTCTGCTCGCCCCGGGGGCAGCAGCGAAGTGCGTTAATTGCGGCGGGGATCAATCTGCATCATGGAAAGCTCCTGAGGAAAGGAAACTAGCAGATCATTTAAACATTCTGAAAAGTCTGTTCGGCCGCTTTCTCGACCCGTCACAGCAGTGTTCTCTTTAGCGAAAGCTGTCGGTGACGCTGAAGCCCTCTCCGCAACTGATCTCCCCCCCCCCCCCCCCCGCCCCCACAGCCAAAAACCCTGGGACTACCCTACATGACCTCGGTGGTTCAACCTATATAATTGTTCTGTGCAAGCACACCAATTTTAGTGGACTCCTTCCCTTGTTAAGGGATATTGTTACAAAATTAATATCGTGCACTAGCACTGTTGACAAAACTGTGGTTCTGACTGATGCTGCTATGCAGTATTTCTGAACCTGCTAGACGGACGCGACTAACGATACAGATTTTTTGAACTTGCCAAGAGGTGTGTGGAATTGTCAGAGTGTTACCGATGAGAGATATGAGCTAGAGGCTTTTATCTCTGACAATAACATCGGTATGCTATTGGGTGAAACATGGCTAAAATAGCACTTCCTTTAAAATCAAGAATATGGTAGTTTACCGAAAAATATAAGAGACTGAATTCAGAGCTGGGGTATGAGCGTGCTGGTCGAGGCTAGACATCACGCGCTGGATTCTTTACCTCACTCCGTACTAGAATCTCTTGCCCTAGAAATCTGACATCGAAACTACCACTATATACTGTAATATTTGCTGCCTACATTCAACCTTCAGCACCCCTCTATCTCACAGATCATGAGGCTCTTTTAGACAACTCGGCCCATGTCCCGCGTCTAATAAGCGGTGGTCTCAATTGCAAGCACCCGGACTGGAACTCAAGGGTAGTCAATCCTAAGGGTAGAATCTTTGTAGGTGAGACAATTAGGTGCTGGTATACATTCCCACTGAGCCTGTCATTTATCTTGAAAATGGTTTACCAGGAGTTATTGATGTGACGGTAACATTTTATAATAATCCCTTTAAAATCCTGTTATAATCCCTTCTGAACTTAATTCTGATCGCATTCCTGTTGTCACTAATCATATATGAAACATTTTAAACGAACCACCTCGTCCAGGCCTTTGTGAGAACTTGGATTATTGTAAGTCCTAATCTCTTTTGGATAAAAATTCACACACATTCGAACCTCGCAGCCAGAATGATGTTGACAAGGCTATTGAACATCTTACACGCAAGATTCTCAATGCCAGGGAGCACATTCAAGAAGCTGCACAAAATTCGCATTGTGTGGTCAAATGTATGCGAGGGTATTACTGTTCTAATTTTGCCACTAATAAAGCCACCTGCTACTACTACTACTACTACTACTACTACTACTACTACTACTACTACTACTACTACTGGTCCACAAGCAGACGAATGTATTTCAGATCTCCTCAAGTATTTGATGAAAATCAAAAACCGCTATCCGAAGAGATGGCAACTTTACCGATACCCAACGGACTGAGCTGAATTCAAAGAACTAGCCAAAGTGGTCCACCCACGATTGATGGAACATACGACTGAGAAATAGGAGGAAATCTGTCGTACTCTCACTGAAAACGACTCAGAATGCGAGCTCTGGTGGGTAACTCGCAATCTGACTCGTACACACGAACTCCGGAGTACAATTCACGGCCCCAGGGGGGTCGTATTCTCGCCTTTGGAAAAAGCTGAGGCCTTCGCTAGCTTCATTGAGAGTCTGTGAGTAACCCACGATACACCTCATGATAATGACCCGACCGAGCGACTGGTAGCCCGTAAGGCCGCAGCTTTTAGGCTGAGTAGGACGCCACGTAACGACGTGACAGACTGATGTATCAAACGACTAAATGAGAATAAGTCTCCTGGGGCTGATAGGGTCACAGTAAAATAAATTATATCCGTCCCTCACCGCGCAGTGGTTGTTTTAGCTATAATTTTTACAGACTGTCTTTCTCTGGACTATTTCCTCACGGATTGAAAGACTGCCAAGGTGGTAGTAATTCCAAAGCCGGGGAAAGACAGGCTGTTTCCGCAGAATTATAGACCTATCAGCTTACTTTCTCACTTTGCGTAAATTTGTGAGAGACTTGTTTTCCCTCGACTCAATGGTTACTTTGCTTCCAATAATATACTGCGACCGGAGCAGTTTGATTTCCGGTCCACACTGTCAATTCCACTAGAGGTTATTCGCTTAGTCCAGTACATTACGAGATCATTTACTATACGACTTAGAATGCCAGAGGTATTTGTCGACATTGAGGAAGCTTTCCACGCCATGTGGCACAACAATTTAATAGATACGCTTGTAGAATTTTATAAAGTTCCGAACTTTTTGCAACCTGGAAAGGTGAAAATATAACGTTCGGCAAATCCTCGTGGGCGTGCCACAGAGTGTAAACCTATCTCCTATCATTTACCTGCTGTACGTGAATGATCTCCCAAAGATAACTGGAATAGAAGTTCAACAGTACGCAGATGACATCACAGTTTATACCGCTCAGTGACGTCATTGCGATACAAATGCGAAACTTCAACCTTGGATCAACATATTTTTATACTGCTGTACCAAGAACAATGTAAAAGTAAACCCGAAAAAGACCCAAGCAATTATTTATCGACGAGATGGCCGAGATTTCGTCATCTCCAAATTCGGCATAGGAACTTACCATGGTTGAGTACGGTGAAGTACTTTGGCTTAACAACATGCAGGGCTCTCACCTGGAGGTCGAATAGACAATTTGCTTTACGTCGCACCGACACAGATAGGTCTTACGGCGACGGTGGGTGGGAAGCGGCCGTGTCCTTAATCCAGGTGCAGCCCCAGCATTTGCCTGGTGTGAAAATGGGAGACCACGGGAAACTATCTTCAGGGCTGCCGACACTGGGGTTCGAACTCACTATGTCCCGGATGCAAGCTCACAGCTGCGCGCCCCTAACCGCACGGCTAACTCACCCGATATATCGAATAAAGATCAGGTCTTGCAGAGGGCGCATGCGCGTGTGGCTGCTTGACTGCCTCTAATCTATAACATACAATTGAGTGACGTGATCAAGTGATCGCTTTATCTCACATGTATCAGGCCAGTCATCTTGTATGGTTGTAAGGCGTTGTATTATATTCCAAAGACGCCACTAAGGCGACTCTATCCTGCAGAACAAGACTCACTCACCACGGTACAAGTCAAGTATAAGAATTCACCGGGGCTTGAATGTTTGTAACCTTTATTAACAGATATAAAAAATGGTTAAATTGACGAAATCTCGGATTCTTCTTTTGAAGTCAGCCGACGAGGGTATCGCCCTGCTGAAAAGGGTAATTAGGACCAAGAAACCCAATACTCGTTTCAATGCCGGGGGCTTTGGCTCTTTTATAACAAATTATAACTTTCAGCATTTTCAAATTTTACAAGCATTCTTTCTTAACTTGATCACAAAATTTATGATTCTTAAAGGAACTTTCTTCTTTGTTAACAACTGTCCCAGCGATGGGGGGTTTCAGATCCGACCTATCAATCCTTTGGAAGGAGAGAGTGATTTTACCCCCGCCAGTGTAAGCACCAAGCGACTTTTTCTGTCTCATCAGGCAAACCTCGGAAACCGATGAGTAAAAGGGCAAACCATCTTCTCCTTGGGACTCCCATCGACTCGATCCCTTTGAAAAAATAATTGCCTGGTGTAAACATGCGAAACCGCAGAATTCTTCAGGGCTCCCGATGATGAGGTTCGAACCCACTGTCCCCCAAATGCAAGCTTGTAGCTATACAATGTGTACCACACAGGCAACTCGTTTGGTAAATGACATCATCATCATCATCATCATCATCATTTTATAATCCAGATGGACTCAGGATAACTTATCTATAACAGAAATAAAAGTAGCGCGAGTGATAACCATGGAGTGAGAGCAATGACATGAGGCTATCTGTAATGACGGTACAAAAGCTAAGGTAGACTGAATGTATGAATGAGTCAACTTCCCTGCCAGAGTCATGTAAGGCGACTTGAGGACGATATCTATATATATAAAGTAAGAGTTTTGTCTGTACATTGCTCAAGATTTGGAAAAAATGGTATTTCTGTATCGGTCATGTCCACAGTAACAAGGAAATGCACGTTTTACTTTTCCATAATGTCTGTCTGTCTGTCTGTCTGTCTGTCTGTCTGTCTGTCTGTCTGTCTGTCTGTCTGTCTGTCTGTCTGTCTGTCTGTCTGTCTGTCTGTCTGTCTGTCTGTCTGTCTGTCTGTCTGTCTGTCTGTCTGTCTGTCTGTCTGTCTGTCTGTCTGTCTGTCTGTCTGTCTGTCTGTCTGTACACGCATCACTAGAAAACGGCTAAAGAGAATTTAATGAAAATCGGCATGCAAAGTCGGAGAATAAGTCGCTACAATCTAACCTATAAATAATTTTATTTACGCTGATAGAAATGGTAGTTTAGGGGAAGGTCTAAAATTTAATTTTCAAATATTTATGTTATTAGTGGTCATATCTTAATAAAAATTGGTATGCAAAGTCGGGGAATAAGTCGCTACAATCTAGGCTTTAAACAATTTTATTCACGATGAGTGAAATGGTAGTTTAGGGGAAACCCTAAAATTTAATTCTTAATATTTACGTCATTAGTGAAAACTGGTATACAAAGTTACGAAGTCGGAGAATGAGCCACTACAATGTAGGCTATAAATAATTTTATTCACGTTGAATGAAATGGTTGTTTAGGGGAAGGCCTAAAATTTAATTCTCAAATATTTATATTATTAGTGGTCCTATCGATGAATACTACGTAACCAAAGTTATATAGAATTACATTTCCGACCATTTATGTCTTATACATTTTTATCGTACTGAATTAATGAATTTGTATTTTTGTTGCTAAGTCCATATAAACGCCGAGCCACTAGAAAATGGGTTAACAGAATTTAATGAAAATCGGTATATAGAGTCGGGGAGTAAGAAACTACAGTCTAAGCTGTAAGCAATTTTATTCACCCTGGATGAAATTGTAGTTTAGGGGAAGGTGCCTAAAATTTCAAATACCTATGTTTTTGGTCTTATCGGAAAGTACTACATAACAAAAGTTACAGAGAATACAATTTCCGATCATTTATGTTTTATTCAGTTTTACCGTACCGACTATGATGAGTGCTATTTTAGAGTCGGAAGAAAACTAAATGTGAAGGCCTACAATATCGAAAGCGCATAACATTGCTCAACAATAATGTTACATTGACTATTGTTTGTTGTGACGTTTTTTTGTCTCTTATGCTGCCTCTCAACTCCGATAGATGGGATTACTGCTGCGTACCGAGTATAATATCCTGACTGGATACTGGTGTGAAATAGCCGGGGAGTTAGAAAACTTTCCACTTTAGCACGCCATTCCTCTGGTTCATTCATTTTCTGATACAGCTGGTATGTAACACACTGGTTCTTTATAGTATTCCAGTTATTCGATCCCTACTCTGACTCGCTGTTTTGAATGAGCAGTGTGCATACTTAAGGCAGAGGCTGGCTTAGTAGTAGTATGGCCTGGTCTAGAAAACAATTTATGCCTGTTCCAAATTATAGCACAACAATTCACTAAATAACTCAAAATTCAACCCCGAAAAGAGCCGTTTCTTAAGAAAAGCTTCTTCCCCTTCACTTTTATTAAATTCTACATTCATTTTATTCCAAATGATCATTGGGGTTTCCCCTCTGGCTTGGAGGAAAAATTTGCCTCCAAGTCAGATACATTTTTCCGCCGCCGGTGTAGTGAATTGATAATTTTCCGACTCATCGGGTACTCCTAGGAAACATATTAGTAAGGGCATACTTTTTGACGTGGGAGTCTCCACTATTCGACGCTCTCCCCGCCGAAAAAGGACAAAGAGTGTTTACGAATCACGGCTGTCTGCGGCTTGGTCATTCCAGCTCTGGAACTTTGGACTGTTAGATCGGCAGTGTAGTCCTGTTCGTTAAAAGTGAGAAAATGTGTGGTGTTTCATTTGATCGAGTATTTCATATGAAAGCATTGCTTTTATTCGCGCCATTCCTTGACGTCATTGTAATGCATGTTCATTTCAGTTGAGAAAACCACTGAGGCAGTCTTTCTGAGAATGTAAAAAGGCAGGTGGAGAGTGAGTGTCTACCATTATAATGAAAACTCCCCAACCTGATTGTGACTGATGGTATGCAAGCGGGCCTACCATTACAGTGAAAATTCCCTAACTCAGTCTTCGTATAAGAAAAGATGTTTGGTGACTTCCCCGTCGCGTTTCTAGGGTAACGTTAAGAGCTATGCGATTTAATACAATCTTGCTCACAACGTGTACACTAGAATTCCGTATACAATGTAGAATTCCGTAGCGAAGCACGGGTACATTAGCTAGTTACGAATAAGCATAAGAGGGGCTGTGCTGGCTAAGAGAAGTAGAACGTGAATTAGAACATGATGGTGGGGTTCATTGCTTGAGATTCCATAATAAAAAATACAGTGGAGTTCCTTACTGTGCTAGTTACAAATGGAAGATTATTGAGGTTGCTTGTTTTGTCATAGAGACTTGCAGACTTGCAGTCTATAATGAATATAGTAGCAGTAGTAGTAATAATAATTTTTTGCAAGTTGCTTTACGTCAGATGTCTTATGGCAACGATGGGTGGGAAAGGGCTAGGAGTGGGAAAGAAGCTGCCGTGGCCCTAATTAAGGTAAGTTCCAGCATTTACCTGGTGTGGAAATGGGAAACCGCGGAAAAATATATTCAGGGCTGCCGATAGTAGGATTCAAACACGCTATCTCCTGAATGCAAGCTCACAGGTGCACGCCCGTAACCGCACGGCTAACTCGCTTAGTAGTTAAAAAGTCTCATCAGCCCATACCGTTATTAAAATACAATGGAGTTGTGAAGGAACTATTTAATGTGACTATAAATCTCCTACATCTAAGCATTCATTAATTTCAATAGACAGTGTTTGAGTTCTTTCCCATGATGTAAGGTATATTAAACTTATACCTAATGAAATGAGCGGCCGGGAAGTTCTTCTATCCATAGGCTGCGCTTTATCTGATCTTCTCTTGTAGCTATTTCCTGTAGTCCTTATTCTGGAAATGAATCATTCGTAAGCACCCATTGACTCCTTGTAGAAATCTCATTCCAGATACTTGTATATGGTTCTTATCTTCCCGTTTAGCTATTTGCTGTAGTGAAGGCTCGATCTGCAGTTCTTGGAAGATATTCTCATTCCGTAAACTAATCATTCGCAGATGCCTCTTGACTTCTAGTATAGAAAATTCATTTCAAGTGCTTGAATGTCTTCCTTATAATTATTTCTCTAATGCTGGGTTCACACCCACACTGCAGAGTCGGTATATTCATGGGCTTATAAAACTTGAGCCATTTTTTTTCCTCCTGGTCTCCTTTGAACATGGTGTTCTGATACTTTCATGCTTTCTTATAATTGGTGTTGTGTATAGGTATCACTGTTTCCGTTATAGTAAATAGAGAGATGGATGATCCGCCTAGTCAATACTATGTATTAAACATTTCTATATTTACAGTTCACATTTACATTATATCTAGTACATGTTTTGAGAATATGCACATTCCCTTCTTCAACTAATTAGGTTAAAATTCGTGTATTAGAATAAGACTTAATTAAAATTAAATGGGGGCCCTCTTTAAGAAAGCTAAAACTATGACAAATACAATAACATATTAAAAATTGATAGATAGTGGCATGGAATTAAATGTACTAGATATAATGTAAATGTGAAATGTAAATATAGAAATTGTTTTAACACGTAGTATTGACTAGGCGGATCATCCCTCTCTCCATTTACTGTGATTAAGTCAATACGGACCCAATACTGGCCATTATGGTCAAGATTATTAATAGTTTCCGTTATTGCTTAAGTTACACCAGAAAGAACTACTAAAATGTTTGTATCTTTCCAGTAGGTAAATTCACGACCGATTGGAGTACAAGGTTGGAAGGATCTACTTGACAACGTTGTGGTGCTGTTATATTTTGGCACCAGAGCCTCACCGCTGGCTATGTGGGATTCGAGTAATAATGAAGTAAATACAATGGAAGAAATTACATTGGGAAGATCATATTTCATGGAACAAATAAATAAAAATAGACTCGTAATCGATTCATGTTCTACTAAAGAAAAGTTATAAATCATTTAATAAACAAACGATAAAGCCTAAAATATTAGCCATACAGAATTATATTCCAGTCAATGGTACTAGAAACTCATACCTGTATAACAGCTTGAAAAATAGACTTCTGCCGGCTGACATCAGCACGAGGTATCCAGTGTTGCCAACTTAGCGGATTTTCCGCTAAATTTGGCGGAATTAGAAGCCTGTCAGCGGAGAAATATATCATTTAGCGGACAGCGGAATTTTTGGCGGAAATTTTAGATTTATTAAAGCGGAATTTAGTGTTTGATCCATTTTACGTATTTTTTAAATTTGCACTCCAGTCTGTCTCCGAGCTATTCCGTATTTCCTGTCAGGAGCTAGCAGTCACATGAGGAAAACATGTTATTTGGATCTGATGTTATGAGATCATAGTATCATAAATTTGTAATGCGTGCGGAATGGGTACTTATCTCTTACTTGACGAATGACGACAGATAATGAAACTGTGAGAGAGTAGTATTTATATTTATGCTACGAAGGAGGACCGTTTTATGAAGTGGCCTGTTCTGTGTATGGCCCTTGAGGTAGTGGATTACTAGTTTTCACCCGGCAGTAAAACGCCTACAAGTTTTAGCTCGCCGGCTCGCCGGCAGGGGTAAATCTCAGTGAAACTCACAGATCAGCTGAGAGCATACATTTACTTTTATTATTATTATTATTATTATTATTATTATTATTATTATTACTCATTATTTGAGATCGGATTTCTTGGCGGAATTTTAGCGGATTTTTGGTAGTATTTAGCGGATTTTGAAAATATAAGTTGGCAACACTGGAGGTATGAGTCGGATGTAGCCCTTGTTTTTTCATCTTCGGGCTGACGGCAACAGTTTTGAAAGCGTGTACACTCACACTTCAGTCCTCCGCATCGCCTGTATCACATGTCTGACCGTGGAATGTAGCTGCCTGCGACTAACTCTGTGTACGAAAAATTCATATAATTCCATTAAAAAAAAAAAAACTCCCTATCGCTGCCTCAGTGCGGGACACACATTGCCTGTTATTTCAAGTGCTTCTTATTGCTATTCACCTAGATAAAAACCGTCTATCGTTATCTTCAACTTGTTTTTTATTTATTTATTTGGATTTTGGTCCATCAACCATAGAGCCAGCAAAACATTAAAAATTCACAAGTCACACAATTATATATACTCACACACACACACACACACACACACACACACACACACACACACACACACACACACACATGAGAGACACAGGAATGAAATGACATAAATGGCAGACTGAAAATATCCTAGAAGTCTCTTTCACTCCAACTCCCTGGATGTCCTGACATTTACAAAAACAAAAAAATTTAAAGACTAAACTCAATACAAATGATAAAATAAGAGCGGTAAAAGGGTACAAATTATATATTTAAAACACTATATTTGAGAAATTGTGCTGAAGTCGCTTAAACTCCCTGACAGGAGAAAGAAGAACTGGCACGCTGGTTGGAGACAGTCTCTTTCACAGCACATACTCCTTGGATATTCTGACACAATTCACGAGTTGCACTTCGACTTGTTAGAAGATATTTGAGGTGAAACACCCAAGTGGGACACTCTGTATCTACTCGACATAACCTAATAAGCTGATAGTCTATTTCAAGTACAGTAAAGTAAACTTGGGTCCTCATACAGAGGGGGTGCAGCTTTTTTGAAGCACACCCCCAGTGGAGGTTAGTTTCATGTACCATTTCAACCACATTCCAGCCGTTCCTGTCACTCTTAAATTTCTGGCAGTACCGGAAATCGAAACCTGGCATCTGAGGATGGCAGCTAATAGTGCTAGCCGTTACGCTACGAAGGTGGCTTTAAGCACAGTGAATTCACCTAGTATCTACAAACCTAGGAGCACTGTCGTCTTTAGTATTAAAATACAGTATTTGATGTTTACGTAAATTGTGACGTAGTGTCTATACTAGTGAACACTAAGTTTCGGTCGTCGGATCCCTAAACGGAGAAACCATCCCTATGAGATTCTCTGCTCTGCTAGCAATAGGAATTGACCCTAATTGGTGATGTTCACTGAATTTGTCTAGTAACTCACCTGCAAATACGCAAGACAAGTAAATCCTGGTATCGTTGGTGGCGAGTTTTTTCCACAGGTAGTCTCAACAGATTACACTGCGAGAATGATACTAATATGAGTCTAGCTAGTCTTATTGACATCGGTTTAAAAAGAGTTACGTAATTCCATTGTTCATTTCAATGGATATTGCAAGACTTCCTCTGCAGTATCAATAACACGACCCATTTAATAGGCACGTGCAATGCAATAAAAGGGGTATGAAATTGCGTACTAAAACCTACACTCGAATACGAGTTCTCAAAAATACATTAGCGAATATAACACAACACAACATTCATCATGCGAGGGAAGCCTCCGTGACATCTTCAAGAATGTAATGGATGTGTAGAAAGCAATGGAGCGATAATTTTCCAAACGTTGTGAATGTAATCCTCCTATATTCAATGCTGTGTGTCATAGAAACTCTCATAACAACACAATGAACAACATTTTAAAAATATTATTTTTACTTTCGTCCTCCTCTGTGCTGTAGTGGTTAGTGTGGTTAGCTGCCACCCCCGGGGGTTCGGGTTCGATTCCCGGCTCTGCCACGATAATTGAAAAGTGGTACGAGGGTTGGAACGGGGTCCACTCAGCCTAGGGTAGAGAGTAGAGATGGGTTCGATTCCCACCTAAGCCATCCTGGAAATGGTTTTCCGTGGTTTCCCACTTCTTCTCCCGGCAAATGCCGGGATGGTACCTAACTTAAGGCCACGGCTGCTTCCTTCCCACTTCCTTGTCTATCCCTACCAATCTTCCCATCCCCCACAAGGCTAATGTTCAGCATAGCAGGTGAGGCCGCCTGGGCGAGTTACTGGTCATCCTCCCCAGTTGTATCCCCGACCCAGTGTCTGAAGCTCCAGGACACTGCTCTTGAGGCGGTAAAGGTGGGATCTCTCGCCGAGTCCGAGGGAAAAACCGACCCTGGAAGGTAAACAGATTACGATACGAAGCGATTTTTACTTTCAGAAAGTCCCAAAGACCTAAACGCCTAAACATAAGCGTGTACTAGGCTTTAATATTATAGTCTTTTGAAAACACTTGCTACTTTTTAAGTTCCCTAATTTGTCAGGGTACACTATTGTACGTCTTGCAAGCTGAATTGTAGCACTGTTAGTGCCGTATCGCCCGACTCGTTGGCTGAATGGTTAGCGAACTGGCCTTCGGTTCAGAGCGTCCCCGGTTCGATTCCCGGCAGGGTCGGGGATTAACCTTCATTGGTTAATTCCAAAGGCTCGGGGGCTGGGTGTAGTGCTGTCCCCAACATCACTGCAACTCAAACACCACACATAACACTATCCTCCACCACAATAACACGCAGTTATCTACACATGGCAGATGCCTCCCACCCTCATCGGAAGGTCTGACTTACAAGGGCTCCAGCCGGCTGGAAATAATTACAAATTAGAGTGCCGTATCTACTCGTGTTCGAGTAATCCTGAAAAAAATTGAATATTTGATCTTGTGTACTATGTATTGTAAGATTGGGGGCCGTGAGTACAGGGAAGCGGGGTGGGGGGTGGCGAGTGGTGACAAAGCCGGCGCAGCGGCGACAGTACGGTGGGGCCGGCGGTGAGTAGAACAACAGCGCGAACGAATTGTTGAGACTCGCGATAAGGAAGCTGCTAGAAGGAGCTGGGATCTGATTAACAGGCACCCAGAATGATCTGGAAGTGGAAACTAGAAAAATTGCGGGCGAGTGAACGTAAACAGACGATATCGAGACCGTGACGAGTCATTTGTCGGAACTGAGATGTAACTCTCAGGATGGATCATTCCAATGGAATATAGTGTGTTACATGGTAAGTAATCGGATAAACCAAGTTCATGGATCACGTGACTCTCAGTATTGTGAGCATAGCCATGGCACCTCCAGTTTTACGTGCAATTAGAACCACAGAGATGTGACTTGGTCATTTTTTATACCGCAGTGGGTGGAATTCGAACTATGGCCACCTCGGTGGGAAGCCAATGACTATGTCATTCGGCTGTCACACCCCTCCATACGCAATACTCCAGGGATGCATCAGCACATCCGGCATTCAATGCGACGGCGGACTGGTGCATGTATCAATGTTAACGGAGGGTATATTGAACACTTCCTATGGTACGCTGGTACGTTCTGTTCCCGTGTGTCTCCCATGATCAATGTACTGTACAGTGTTGTAGAAAGCGATTTCTAACATGGACATAAAGCGTTTCCGGGCCCATGCCCACATAACATATTTTCTTTTTCTATGTGTGAGGTACGTGTCCCGAGAGCTTGGTCGTACACCCTGTTACATTCTGTATATCTAGGGTAATTTATTTAATACTGTCGTTTATTGATCCGGACGCCAATGAACTCCAGCAAATCCAGATTAATGACATTTTACTCCATCGTTGATTTCAAGCAGATTATCCCTTTTGAAGAGGAAACCGCAAACATTAATGGTTAATTGTTTATGGTTGCACTCTCATTAGTCACCAGATTACCAATCAACTGTCCATCTTCGTAGCGTAACGGTTAGTGCTATTAGCTGCCGTCCTCGGAGGCCTGGGTTCGAATCCTGGTACTGCTAGAAATTTAAGACTGGCAGGAGGGCTGGTATGTGGTCCAAATGGTACATGCAGCTCACCTCCAATGGAGGTGTGCCTGAAAAGAGCTCCACCACCTCGGGACGAGGACACGAGTTTACTTTTACCAATCAACTACATCACTACCGTTAATCATTCTCTCCTTACCTCTTTAATACCTACAAAATTTCCCTCAACTCTTTATTGAGGCTTGAGGTTAAAAATTAATCTGAATATTCAGAAACTTTCAAATCTGACGAATACTAGACACTACGACGTTTAGGGAAGAAAATTTCCCACTGTGCAAAAACCGCTTGTGCTAGTGTAATCATTCTACTTCGCGTGTGAGTTCTAATTTTAAAACTTACTCCCCCATCTCGGCCCTGTCTGGGAGTTTTGAGAATTTACGATTTATGTACCGATATAAGGTTCTCTGGAACCAAGTTTCAAATTTCTAGGCTACCTGGAAGTCCGTCATTATTTATGTCCATATTCATTTTTCTACCAACCTTTATATATATATACTGTAACCAAAAAAACAGTGCCAATAAGAAGAGTAGCACAACTCCTTAATAAATATTTTAAGACATCGTGATACTTCCTACACAGACAGGTCTAATGGCGACGATCGAATGGTACAGGGTTAAGACTGGGAAAGAAGTGACCATGGCCTTAATTAAGGTACAGCCCCAGGATTTGCATGGAGTGGAAGTAGGAAACCACGGAAACCCATCTTCAGGGCAGCCGACAGTGGGGCCCGAACCCACGATTTCCTGAATGCAAGCTCAGCACTACGCTACTGAAACCGTGTAGCCAACTCGCTCGATCATGTGAAATCTGCCCTTTAGACTGTCTGTACTTCCGTGCGTTTATTATCATTAATAGAGACCATTATTAATACTAGAAAATGATACAGTACATGACAAGTCAGTTACAATGGACTAATTTTTCCCAATTACGGAATACTGGTTTTAAGGGGATACTTCTAATACATGCTGTTATTTAAATGTTGAGCGTAACACAAGGAAACAAAAATGCAAGAAATAAGTAGACCAACAAGTTGATAACATTTTATTTATTTATTTATTTATTTATTTATTTATTTATTTATTTATTTATTTATTTATTTATCTTAGCAAGATGATGGCCACGTGGTCTTCTCTTACATCTAGCTACTTTAATACACTATTTACAGGACGTTTTCCATGATATTATATATATTAAGATCATGTAGAAATGAAAAGTTTAGCACAGGATAAGGTGGCATGGAATGTTGCATCAAACCAGTCTACGAACTGATGACTCAAACAACAAGCATGTTAACTGAAATCATTAAAAGAATGTGCATACATAGCTATGCCTTTGCTGGCAGGACCTAGTGTTTACAGTGCACTATGTCTTCTGGTATGGACTAGAGCAATTTTGTTACTTTCATAGATCTGTCTCTGTCTTATCCTTGGCTTTGACAATATGAAAGTGACTGAGGTATGAGCGATGCTTGTAATGTCAGTTCCTTATGCAGCCAGTCCCTGCTATGAATGGTGTGAATATGTCGCTCATAGGGTCGGTTGGTGCATGCATTTCATTGGGCTTGGCAGACTGATATGTAATTGCAACTTCTGGCTCGCTGAGGAAAGCAACGGGAAAATACCTCACTCCTCATGTCTTTAGTACGCCTCTTCAGTGATGCCTAGGCCATCTATGACAGCTGATGGCGGAGCTGTTAAGGATCCATCCAGTCTTAGGGCTGAAGACTGAACATACATACACATACATAGCTATAAATAAATGATATTAATATTGAATTTTATCTGCTAAACTTTTTAAAAATATTACACATAGTGAAAAACATTAATAATAAGTATAACGGTAAATACGAAGTAAAACAAGTAATTATAAATAAATTATTTATAATAAATTAAGCCAAAAGTATAACAAAAATGAATTTAGCAAGAGACAGCGAGTTATATTTGGAGGATAAACGAGAGGAATAAGTTCTTTAATTGGTACAATTATTAATTAAACATTCAGTTCTGGCAGGTTCGATCCTGGCTCAGTCCGGTGGTATTTGAAGGTGCTCAAATACGTCAAATACGTGTCGGTAGATTTACAGGCACGTAAAGAAGTCCTGCGGGACAAAATTCCGGCATCTCGGCGTCTCCGAAGAGCGTAAAATGGTAGGTAGTGGGACGTAAATCTAATAACATTATTATTAACAATTCAGTTCCACATGAACTCCCAAATAGCTGATTTTAAAGCATTTCGACTTTTGTATATCCGTGATTTTCTCCGGAATTTTGATCAATTCCCGCCTCTGTGGTGTAGTGGTTAGCGTGATTAGCTGCCACCCCCGGAGGCCCGGGTTCGATTCCAGGCTCTGCCACGAAATTTGAAAAGTGGTATGAGGGCTGGAACGGGGTCCACTCAGCCTCGGGAGGTCAACTGAGTAGAGGTGGGTTCGATTCCCACCTCAGCCATCCTGGAAGTGGTTTTCCGTGGTTTCCCACTTCTCCTCCAGACGAATGCCGGGATGGTACCTAACATAAGGCCACGGCCGCTTCCTTCCCTCCTCCTTGCCTATCCCTTCCAATCTTCCCATCCCTCCACAAGGCCCCTGTTCAGCATAGCAGGTGAGGCCGCCTGGGCGAGGTACTGGTCATTCTCCCCAGTTGTATCCCCGACCAAGAGTCTGAAGCTCCAGGACACTGCCCTTGAGGCGGTAGAGGTAGGATCCCTCGCTGTGTCCGAGGGAAAAGCCGACCCTGGAGGGTAAACAGATGATGATGATGATGATGATTTTGATCAATTCACGAGATGCGAAAACTGAAGGACGTGCAAAAAGTGGTAGTTCTGTGGGTCGGCAGTTCAAAAAAGGTGGTGTTACGTGCTCGGGTATTTCTGTCGTGGTGTGAGGAGAGGCAATTCCTCAGGTAGATGGGGTGGGTTGTGAAGAATTTAGTATTTTATGATGGATCCTTACGGTGTGGTAACCACGCCGCACGTTTAAACGTGGCCAAGATAAGTGAGAAAATGGATGGTGATACATGGTCGAAGTACCTCCGGACTGCACATGTACCGAACACATGCGTTCTGTTCTGGATGTAGTCGATTTTGTAGGATCCTACCTGCGCTCCTGTAAACTACGTCACAGTAATCAAAATGAGGTAATGCAATACAAGTGTTACGACCATTGTTCTTTTTAGTGCCGGGCTGAGTGGCTCGGACGGTTAAGGCGCTGGCCTTCTAACCCCAACTTGGCAGGTTCGAGCCTGGCTCAGTCCGGTGGTATTTGAAGGTGCTCAAATACGACAGCCTCGTGTCGGTAGATTTACTGGCACGTAAAATAACTCGTGCGAGACTAAATTCCGGCACCTCGGCGTCTCTGAAGACCTTAAAGTAGTTAGTGGGACGTAAAGCAAATAACATTATTATTAGTTCTTTTCAGTTTCTTTGCTAAAATATATTTTAGCCGATTTAGAGAGTGAAGAGAAGAAAATGCAGAGTTCTAGCCTTTCAGGCAAGCAACACAATGTTGAAAAGTTGAATAAAATGTAATAAAGTATGAGAATATATTGTTTATTTATTCCCAAACATCACAATCCTTTTTCGATCATCATTATTCGGTCGATTAGATTAGCAGTTTGTCTTTGTTTTTACTACTAGGAGCCCTAATGAGAGTCAATGCAAAGTTTCATTTAAGCACTTACAGTATATATATATATATATATATATATATATATACATACTATATTCGTTGTGGACATTTTAAAAAAATTAAAAAATGCCTGAGGGTATTTAATTAAGGAACACATTGCAGAAGGAATTTTTTCAAATAAATTTGGCTAGTATTTGAATCAAAAAGCTGCTTTTCCGGAAATGCCGGCAGTGATTTTCGAAATGTGTTTCTTTCTAGTTTGATAGAGCTTTCCAAGACTCACAAGTTGAAACACTTCCGGACCCATTAGCCCTTCAACTTGAGGCACAATTGAGAAAAATAGCTTAATTTTACGTTTTTCGTAGTATGAGGATTCCTACTTTGCCTGCTAAGACATGTTTTCAACATAAACATTCTTGTTTCATTATGTTTGAAACATGAGAATTCCGTGACATATTTTCACTGTGGATGTAAGCGGTGTTCTACAGCCACAAATTACACTGAATGACCGAAACTCTTGGGAGGACACTGAATGTTAATATCGAGTTTCTCCTCCGTGAGCTCTCAGAATGGCAGTAATACGCCAAGGCATCGACTCTACAAGGTGTTGGAATCGTTCTGGAGGGATCTGGACCCACGAATCTTGCACTGCTACCCAAAATTGGTCTTGTGTAGTTGATGCGGGGTTCATGGAACTTATATCAGCATCGACAGCATCCTATAAATCCTTGATTGGATTAAGGTTGGGGATTTGGAGAGCCAATCCATGGTCGTAACTTCACTGGAGTGCTCCTCCAACTACCTGCGTGCCACCACAGAGCGATGACTTGAAACATGGCGTCTCCATCAGGGTTACTCTAGGGGTAGAAAGGGATGCAGAAATAATGTCCACATAACGTGCACCTGTCAGTGCTCCCTGCAGGCGGGCAATGGGCCCTATTCGCAACCATGAGAACGCCATTCAGACCAAAACTCAGCCACCTACCACCTGAACACGCAGGGTCCATAGTTTCATGGGGCATACACCGCACTCTCACGCGCCCACCAGCTCGATACAACTGGAACCGGGATTCATCGGACCATACCACACGCCATGGTCCATTGCCAATGTTCGCGGACCCATGGACGTCGTTGAGCTCTGTGTTGAGGTGTCAGCAAAGGGACACGAGTTGGTCGTCGGCTGGTGAAGCCTATGTGGTGCAGTTGCCTCCTTACAGTCCTGGTAGAAATAGGTTCCTAACTCCCAACATTAAACTGGGTGGTGATCTGACTCACAGTACTCCGCGAACGCCAGTATGGCTCTGCGGAGGTGACGTGATGTCCGTTCCCTAAGCACTTGTGGTCTTCCCGTGCGGCGGCGTACGCGGGTGGTAACTTTCTCTCTGCGATATTGGAGACGCACCCTCGACACTGTTGACCTCGAAAAGCCGAATTCGCGTGTAATCTCCGCAATGCTATAACTCAGCTACGCCGTAGCTAGCCGTAACGCTCAGGGGTCATACACGGCACATTTTCTAATGGGCCTTCCCGTGACTTTTGGCTACTCACTGTATAATGGGAGGAAGATCCACTTTGTTAACTTTTGACAGAAACTTCGGGTAGCTTAGATGTATTTCTTGAGATTTAGCATGGTTAATTTTAAGACTGCACGATGACGCTATGGAAAGGAAGTCTTCGTTTAAATGTAAATAAAAGAAAGCTCTTGCTGTAAGTAGAAGAGAACAAGCTAAATGTGGTTTATTAATGTTGCATATCGGTATGAAATAGTAAAAACCGGTAGTAAAAATTAAGTTGTTATTTTTATTTTTCGAAAGCAAGTGAAAAGATAGGATTTTGAAATATTTTATTAACAAAATTTGTCTACTTCCTAATTACTAAGAATTTGAGTTTCCTGTACGGTGACAACATTACAGCATGTAGGTTGCACCATACAATTTTGCTCTTTTTAATTTCATAACCGATATTTCTTTTATGCTTTTTCTATCCGACTTACCTTATTCTATATTTAACATTCTTATTTTTGTGTAATCTCTTCAAGTATTTTAAATTCTTGTTTTCTTATATTTAACATCATCATCTCGTCCTAATTTTCCCCTCATTAAGGTATATTTTGTCCAGTCTCTTGATTGGATGCTCCATTTCCTTTGCACATACTACACAATCATCTTCGTTTACTTACAGTGTTAATTGTTTTACTCTTATTAGCCACAAGATTCTCTTTATTGTTCCCTTTACCTTTCCTTTCAGGATTTAATGTAACAATGAATGATATTGTCTTCCCCCCACTAATATTACTTGGATGGTTTTCTTGGACACTGAAGTGCTAGAATTTTGACTCACAGGAGTTCTTTCACGTGCTCGTAAATCCATCGACACGAGACTGTCGTATTTGAACGCCTTCTATATAATCGAATCGTGTCGGGATCGAACCTGCCTACCTCTCGGCTTAGGAAGCTAGCACTTCACTATCCGAGCCACACAGCTCGAGACGATTTGATTTACATTTCTTACTGATTTCATGGAATACCCCTAGGTTCGCTTGGTATTGAACTGTGCCCCATGTACTTGTCTTTCTATATGCTTCTCCCTTAGAACCGTATTCCTGCATAGTTTTCCTCCATTCCACAGATCTCCAAGTGATATATAATCATCCACCTGTTCCCCATCTACCGAATGGCTCTCTTGTTCATCCTTAATTTGGGCCGATGACCGTAGATGTTAGGCCTCTAAACAACAAGCACGCATCATCGTCCTTAATTTGATGTCGATATGCTGTCCTCGGTTATTTTATTTTTTATATAGTCAATAAACTCTTCTTAACAATAACCTCAAGGCCATGGCCGCTTCCTTCCCATTCCTAGGCCTTTCCTCTCCCATCGTCCCCATAAGGCCTATCTGTGTCTGTGCGACGTAAAACAAATAGCAAACAAAAAAACAAAAAAACAATAACCTCTCTTATTCTGGCAATTTTCTACATCTCGCTTCGCCCACTTTAGTAGCGCAGTCAGTTCATCATCGTCCTTTTGATCCCGAGATAGATTTCAGTTGAGGCTGATGCCATTTAAGGCTGTTTAAATCCGATTATACCATGTCGTTGGCTTTCAGAATATTAAATGCCCCTAGTGCCACTTAGACTTGTACGACCGGCTTTGTGATGAATATATAACTAGGAGAGTATTGTATTAGTCGACACCTGACGTTCGGAGGAAGCGGACCTTTGAAAATATTGGGTGCAGATACTGGTGACATTCTGGAAGCTAAGAATCCAATTAGATCACGGCCTACAAGCCCGAAAAACATCTGCTATATTCACAGTAGAAGAGATATTAAATACAAAACTAACCTTAGTCTTATTATAATTATTGCAAACTGTCCCAGCTTCTTGGATGAAGGTTCAGCGAATTGGCCTTCGGATTACGAATCTCGACACCAATTCCTGGCTGCATCGAGGATTTCAGCAATTTCTGGTAAATTCTTATAATTTAGAAACTGTATGTTTGTGCTAGAATTCCCTTCATTTTAACGGAAGACACCTCACTATCACTACAGAAACACTAAAACAGAGTTGGCATCAGCAAGGACAACAGATCGTCAAACTAGCCCAAATATGCCACAAATGTCGCACTCGCGGACCCACTAGAGCGTGGGAAAAGCAGTGGTGTAAGAAGATCATATTACAAAAAGACTTTAGTATTGACATCATGGGATTTCAGGTATGACTTAAATTTTACATATAGTATAAGTTCACGGAACCGATGACCACGACATGCTCGTCCCGAGAATGAAGACAAATAGAATAGCATACGATATGACAGGAGACAGCAGATCACTGGCGAAAGCTTCTCAAGGGCACAATGGCTTCTTCGTCTCCCCTTCCCAATGAAAACTTGGATATATCCGTTGTTGGAGAGAGATCAAAGAATGAGAACAGCTGCAGAGTTGAAAACTCTCCACATTCGCAGAGAGAACCTCTACAAATCATATTTCCTTCTGACACACAGCCTTGTGAATTTGCAACAGTGTCCACAGGCAACGAGGTGGAGATATGAGAAACATTCAGAATCTAGACTGCCTGAGAATTTAAAAGATCAAGCACTTTAGTTCCTCACCAGGATCGCAGACCTTCACCAGACCTCGGAGACACAGGAGACCACCTCACTAATCGACGCATGACGTTGGCGAAGAGTTCGTAGACAATAAGGACTGGTTTTGTGTTAATAATAATAATAATAATAATAATAATAATAATAATAATAATAATAATAATAATAATAATAATAATAATAATAATAATAATAATAATCGTATGGTCTCAGCTACCGTGTGCAGACATTTCTATTTGACGCCATCTGGCTGTCTGCTCGTCAATTTCGACGTTCCATTTTACTCTAGGTCCGCAAGATGGCAGACAGAGTAAACCGGATCTCTCTTGGGCGTCTATGGCTGAGATTTAGTTAATTTTGTCGGGTAAATACCAAATGTATCACCAAAGATCTTTTACATGCCGACATCGTACGACATGGAGAGTCGAATGGACTTTTTTCCGCCCTTCAAAAATCCGACTACCTCTGCCGGGTTTGAACCCGCTATCTTGGGATTCGGAGGCCGACACTCTACCACGGATCCACAGAGGCAGCTTGGTTTTGTGTTGATGATATTTTCTTTACGTCAGACCGACACAGATAGGTCTTATGGCGACGATGGGACAGGAAAGGGCTAGAAGTTGGAAGGAAGCGGCCGTGGCCTTAATTAAGGTACAGTTCCAGCATTTGCCTGGTGTGAAAATGCGAAACCACGGATGATGATGATGATGGTGGTGGTGGTTGTTGTTGTTTAAAGGGGCTTAACGTATAGGTCATCGGCTCGTAATGGTACGAGATGAGACGAAGTGCAACGACAATTAAAACTCCAAAATTCATCCACTGACCAGAATGAATATGAATTAAAAATCATCAGCGGATCCAGCTCACAATATTGAAAGTCAAAATAATTCCAAAATCCATCCATTGATTAGAATTCTAAAAGACGACGACGAACAATGTTTATTAACTGAAAACAATAAGTGAATCCGACCCGCTATAACTTTAAAAACAATGGTATAATCTGAACAAGGAACTGCTTCTAAAGCAAAATTCTAAATCGATGATGCTTGTTGGCTAAAGGGGTCCAAAATCCAGGTCACTGGTCCCTCATAATGGTAATAATCGCTGGTAAAGTACAACCATAGTGTTCCTCATCTAGCGGTACTAATCACAAGTAACGTAGACTCACGGTTTACCTCACAGGGAATGCACTACTCAAAGGTAACCCAGACTTATGATGTTCCTGACATAATGGCACCACTCATAGGTAAGGCAGACCAATGGTGTTCCTCACACAGTGGTACTAATCACAGGAGCATCCCAGAACAGTGATATTCCTCACATAGTAGTACTAATCACAGGCAACGTAGGCCCACGGTGTCGCTCACATAGTGGTACTAATTACAGGCAACGCGCAGACATGTGGTGTTCCTCACATAGTGGTACTAATCACAGGCAACGCGCAGACATGTGGTGTTCCTCACATAGTGGTACTAATCACAGGCAACGCCCAGGTCTGTGGCGATTCTCACATAATGGTAATAATTACAGGCAACGCGCAGACATGTGGTGTTCCTCACATAGTGGTACTAATCACAGGCAACGCGCAGACATGTGGTGTTTCTCACATAGTGGTACTAATCACAGGCAACGCGCAGACATGTGGTGTTCCTCACATAGTGGTACTAATCACAGGCAACGCCCAGGTCTGTGGCGATTCTCACATAATGGTAATAATTACAGGCAACGCGCAGACATGTGGTGTTCCTCACATAGTGGTACTAATCACAGGCAACGCGCAGACATGTGGTGTTTCTCACATAGTGGTACTAATCACAGGCAACGCGCAGACATGTGGTGTTCCTCACATAGTGGTACTAATCACAGGCAACGCGCAGACATGTGGTGTTCCTCACATAGTGGTACTAATCACAGGCAACGCGCAGACATGTGGTGTTCCTCACATAGTGGTACTAATCACAGGCAACGCGCAGACATGTGGTGTTCCTCACATAGTGGTACTAATCACAGGCAACGCGCAGACATGTGGTGTTCCTCACATAGTGGTACTAATCACAGGCAACGCGCAGACATGTGGTGTTCCTCACATAGTGGTACTATTCGCAAGTAAAGTCAATCCATGGTGTTCCTCGCGTGATGGCCTAATCGCAGGTAATCTCATGGTTCAAGATCCATCATCCCTTAGTTGCCCCTTTTAGTCGCCTCTTACGACAGGGGATACCGCGGGTGTGTTATTCGTCTAAATCCCCCATCCACAGAGTACGATTTGTTCGCAGTGACCGTCCCTCTCGTCCAGCGGTCAGAGTCTGATCGGTGTTCGAATGGTACCAGGTTCGAGTCTTGGTACTATCTGAAATTTTCCAAGACATGTGGAAATGGAACGGAATACGCTCATGAAATGGTTTATTTCATCGCATTTAGAACGTAAACATGTGTATTAATACGAATTTTAGCCATCTGAGTGCTATGTATTTGGGAGATAAACAGGGTTAAGCAATGGTGTGACGAGAGTACGGCCTTTTTGTTAACGAGAAGTAATCGAAGTTCTTACCTCAATTTCTATGTCTTCGTGTTCATACAACATCTCCAACTGCGATCAATCATGAATTTGGACACTGCAGTAGTTATAGTCCACAAAAAGTGTGTAAAGCTCATCATCCACATTTAGTAATTGCTGCCTTTTCACGTTTCAAATTCTTGAAGCAGTAATCGGTTGTTTTGAAAAGGGTCTTTGTTTCTTGCAGCAAATCTAGCTAATATACATACGTACTGATGTTGGTACTGACACCGCGATGAAAGGAACTACTGGTGTGCTGGGAAAGAATATTATTATTATTAGTAATAATAGTATTAATAATAATAATATTAATAGTAATAATATTCATAATAATAGTAGCTTTATGTTTCACTAAGTACTTTTACGGTTTCCGGAGCCGCTGAGATGCCGGAATTTAGTCCCGGAGGAGTTCTTTTACGTGCCAGCAAATCTACCAACACCAGGCTGACGTATTCGAGCACCTTCAAATGCCACCGGACTGAGCCAGGATCGAACCTGCGAAGTTGGGGTCAGAAGGCCAGCGCCTCAACTGTCTGAGCCACTCAACCCGGTACTGGGGAATATATTATTGCGCTGCTGCAGAGTATCAACCGAATATTCCAAAGCAACGTTATGCGAAACGTAACGTAACATATATAGGTACAATCGAAAAGAAAAATTCGATCCAGCGGTTGAAGCGCTTACTTCGTTGCGTTGAGTGATATAATGTTACTTAATAATTCAGGGTCATGACGTGCTTCTTCAGGAATTTGTCTCGCATTTTGGGTGTCGTCGTGGACACCATAAGGATTTAAAGGCAGCAAGTTTCGAGAGAGTGAATAAAAGAAATTAAGTATTGTTCGCAACATAAGAAGTATCTAGAGATGTAGTTTCCACATAGTGTTTTCTCATGATGCAGTTGTGGTCAAGTTGTAAAAAAACTGCGAATATGCATTTTTAGTAAAGTAGAACATGATAGTGTGATCAAATTTAAGAATTTTATCTGCCCCAGGAGAATGTTTGCTTGTCAGACTTTTGAATATTCAATCAATCAATCAATCAATCAATCAATCAATCAATCAATCAATCAATCAATCAATCAATCAATCAATCAATCAATCTGCGAGTTTTACTATACATTTCGAAAGTCTCTGTTACATCAACCGGCATTCGAAATATCGTCTTCCCTCACTTCTTCACTAGAATTTCTCACCAAGGTCGCAAGAAAAAAACACTATAAAGCAAAAGAGGTCTACAAGTTAGTTTAGTACTACTTCCGTTATTTCTATATTTTAGAGAGGAATAATAATAATAATAATAATAATAATAATAATAATAATAATAATAATAATAATAATGGTGTATGGCCTCCGGAAAGGCCTGGTGCATGTGTTTCGACTTGACACTCCCGTGTAACCTACGCGTCTGTGAGGCTGGGGCCTTACCTAGCATGCATTCTAATGCTGAAGAAGACACACACATCAAGTCCCCAAACAAGAAGAAATAATCAATGAAGGTTAAAATCCCAAATCCAGTGCGAATCGAATGTGATACCTTTGAACCAGTTAACCACGGAGCCGTACTTAGACAGGTGTAAAACGAAATAACCAAGAGTTTATTTCAGGTCTTGTTCTAAATGCCAGTGTGTATTAATCAAATATGGTATGGCTTTTCTTCAACTAAAATGCTGGGAGTTCTATGGCGTGACGAATAAAGAAATAAATGAATTTACTTCAGACTTCTGTTCACTTAAAACCAAGCCGAAAACAAATTCTTGGATAAATATATTGTTACGTGCCAGCCCCGTGGTAGACCCTTTCGGTACTTCCAGGAAGGGGCTGGTGACTGAGACGACCTGGAATCCCCCAGCCTGCTTGTGGAGTGGAGCCGGCCTTTCCGTGTACATTTCTCGTCGGCCGGCTTACCTGTGAGTTTCTTGGAGATTCAACCGGAATATTCTGCCTCTAGCCTCTGGCTGAAATCACCCTAGCTATAAAAAGGGAGGCTAGCCGCGGACAATCAGTGTTGGACTCCGTGGTGAAGTCAGTGAGAGACTCAGTGCGTTAAGGTTCGGTGTCTGGGCTGAGGGCGACAGGATTGTTGCCTGTCCCTAGTGTCCCATCGAGGTCTAAAGCAGGAGCTGCTGTTGTGGTGTCGAAGAGTCCAGTGAGTAGGTTGGCTGGAGACGACGGAACGGAAGAGTGTGTCCTACCTGATAGTGCTGTGTGTTTGTGTATATCTGTGGACTGAGGATCGCCGTAAGTCAGCGAGAGAGGCCGCTATCGCGAGTGTGAGGGTAAATGGACCTGCGTTGTGAGTATCGTCCTGCTGTTGAATACTGTTGAGATGTTAAGTTGTTCACTGAATGTAACTGTGTGAATTACTGGACTGTCTGTGGAATCGAACCAAGGAACAGTCAACGAGTGTCGAGTGGCCCGTAGCCCTGTGTTCAGATCCAGCTGTCTACACACAGCTGTTGTATGGGATGACTGGACTTGGGGAAGTGAAAGTAAGAATTAAGCATCCGCAGGTATAACAACGGTCTGGACCGCCTGCTGAGCCATAAAGAAGAGGGACTTGTGATTAGACCTGTAATTAGTAAGTGTGGCCATTCATGGTTAATTACAATTGTGTGGGAATATATGTGTGTCATCCTGAAATACAATGCATTTTTTTTTCAACAAGCTGCTTTACGTCGCACCGACACAGATAGGCCTTATGGGGACGATGGCATAGGAAATGAATAGGAGTGGGAAGAAAGCGGCCGTAGCCTTAATTGAGGTGCATGGTGTGAAAAATGGTAAACCACGGAAAACCATCTTCAGGGCTGCCGACAGTGGGGTTCGAATCCTCTATCTCCCGAATGCAAGCTCACAGCTGTGCGCCCCAAACCACGCACGGCTAACTCCCTCGGTATAAACAGTGCATACAGAAAGTGTTAATTTAATTTATATTAAAGCAAGCTTCTAGTTTTACGCGACTACTAATATCGTAATTATAGCTACGAGTCCTTAAGTTGTACGTGTTATACAAACGGCAGGGACGTGACTTTCCATTTCAAAAATCCCACATACCTTAGCCGGGATTCGCCACCTTGGTGAGAAGTCTATATCACAATCATTGGAGAGTAAATGTGTTCTGGGGGCAAGTTGCACGTGTGAACCATCAAGCTGTGGTACATAGTGGGTTTTCTTTTTGTCGAATTTATAGTTCTCAATGTTAAAGTATGAAGATTATCTTCTGTATCAATGACGATTTATAACTTATTTTAAAAAGAACAATGGTGCATGTGGCGAGAAAGAATTGTTAGTGTGGGACATTGGGCCAATGCGAAGATCCGATATCGATCAGATTCCTAACAATATACGAGCTCCTTCAAGTACAGCTCAAGCTTGCTATCTCTGGCGAGTTTCCAGAGTGACCAAAGGGCGACCATAGATTGCAAACTTCTTTTTACTCTTTTGCGGCACATCAGCGTGGAACACAAGGTAATCTAAGTAAAACGGATGAGACTTTGGAACTTCAATATTCTAACCGGAACACTGCATTTCCTTCTCTCAAGTTATAATCACATAATTGCATGAAATATGTTGCACTGTTAAGTAAAATATTTACCTAACTTATTTGTTTTACGTCGCACCAACACGTACAGCTCTTAAGGTGACAATCGGGTAGGAAAAAGCTAGGGTTGGGATGGAAGCGGACGTGGCCTGAATTGTGAAAATGGGTTATCTCGAACCAGAAAAAAAATCTTCAAGTCTGCCAACAGTGGGGTTCGAACCCACATCTCCCATTCACAGCTATGTGACGCAAACCTTGTGGCCAACTTGCTCGGTGAAACGTAATATACTGGTTTACCTTCTGTTATTCATATCATGGGTACGAACTTCCCTGTACTATGTGACATAATTTAATTGTCTTGTAATGACTACGGGAGGAAATTTCAAATTTTACTCGGTATTCTTTAAGAGCCTCACTCAGGAGGAGATAGTAACTGAGACAGAAAGATCTACTATAGCTTCAATCCCTTTTTTAAAGAAGTAATTCTTCCTTTCAGTCTGTCTATTGGTTGACACCTCGTGATCATAAAGCGAGTGTCAGCGGTATTGCCAACGGGGAAAAACCCTATCGAGACGTCGTTATTGCTGGAAATTTGTCGTATCCTGTAGTGAAGGAGACGGTAACCTCCATATTACTCCAATGGTTTCTCTAAAAGGTATACTTTACGATTTGAATAATAATAATAATAATAATAATAATAATAATAATAATAATAATAATAATAATTCCTTTACGTCCCACTATCAATTTTTAGGGTTTTCGGAGACGCCGAGGTACCGGAATTTAGTCGCGAAGGAGTTCTTTTACGTGCCAGTAAATCTACCGGCACGAAACTGACGTATTTGAGCACCTCCAAATACCATTGGACTGAGGCAGAATCGAACCTGCGCAGTTGGGGTCAGAAGGCCAGCGCCTCAACCACCTGAGCCATTCAGCCCGGCACTAATTAAATAAACGATTGTTGTGAAATATATCATTTGAACATTTCATTTGGAAGTATTTTCTTATAACGCACGAAATATTCCTTCTTTTAGAACTCTTGTCATATGGAACTACTGGAAATTCACACATTATTTGTGAATAGGAAAATACGTTTCGCAAAGCCTTATTAGAGCCTACTATGCTCCGAACAGCAAATTATTTCAAGTTCTCTTTTCTCTCTTCAAGAACACATCGTTCACGTAAACTTGTCACTAGAGCAAACTATTGTGTGATACAGGTACTAAAGTAATGTGGTATGATATTGTTCCACTTACAATATTGTCACACAATCGAACAGCTTGCTTTACATTAACTCGAGATCTACTTTTTCGTGATTTAAAATTGAATTGTCTTTTAGCGCCATCATTGTTCTACTTGTCGTTGTGAGGTGAAAATCAAAATAATGTATTATTATTCAAGAATTATCTGCCATTACAAACATTACATTTACCAGTAAATCTATTGAATCTTCGAAATGCCAGTTGGATGTTCTGGTACCGATCCTGCGACCTTAAACACAGGAGCCTAGTGTGCTAATCAAACGAACCCAGGATAGTAGAGACCCGAAACTGAAGGCGCGATTGATGTTGAACTAGGCAGTTCTGTAGAAGGCTGTTCTTCTAGTTAGAAGCCTCCTGCGAGTCTGTAATGGTTAGCGGCCGCTGTTCGACACAGATGGCGCGTTGAAAAGGCGTCATTAAAAAGTAAAACAATAATTTATGAAATGGCACTCATTACGAGGAATGTCATCAACATGTGTACAGCTTTAATAGCCCAATCTGGATACTAATTACACCGCATTACTGGGCTCTGAGTGCACAATCAGACACAAACCATGGAACGAGTAACTGTGTAGTTCTTTATTAGTAAACTGCAAGAGTATAACATGCAGCAGCGAAGTGTCATAATTCTTAGTAGTAACCGTGTTCCCACAAAGATAAGGAAGAATGAGAGAAAAACTAAGTTACGTTCAATTCCATGTTGGATTACATGTACTCGTGGAGAGTGACTCGTGTAAATATCCACATACAATGATCTAAAGGAGAACATCATATTGGAAGCGTAATTACTGAAGTATACAGATCAATGCAATTTATTACGAGTGTGCCAATAATTATTATCACACATTACATTATAATGTAAGATATAATGAATATTGAATTTTCACGACCATATCGACCCGAAATAATCTTTCATTGTATTAGGTCGTGTACAGTACAGAACAAATTTGGTCATTTTCGAGGATGATATTATATTGTATAGAGTAATTAATAAGTTAAAGGACTGTGAACAACCACAAAAAAAGAAAAAGACCTAGAACATGTTGTGAGATGGGCGGCAGACAATGATATGAGTGTAAACGGGATGAAAATTCAGGTTGTATGTTTCACCAAGAGAAGTCCTCCAAGTTTTAATGACTGTGTTTCTTCTTCTTCTCCTTCTTCTTCTGTATCTGTATACCCTCCGGGGTCGGTTTTTCCTTCGGACTCAGCGAAGGATCCCACCTCTATCGCCTTAAGGGCAGTGTCCTGGAGCTTCAGACTCTGTGTCTGGGGATACAACTGTGGATGATGACCAGTACCTCGCCCAGGCGGCCTCACTTGCTATGCTGAACAGGGGCCTTGCGGGGTGATGGGACGATTGGAAGGGATAGATAAGGAAGAGGGAAGGAAGCGGCCGTGGCCTTAAGTTAGGTACCATCTCGGCATTTGCCTGGAGGAGAAGTGGGAAACCACGGAATACCACTTCCAGGATGGCTGGGGTTGGAATCGAACCCACCTCTACTCAGTTGACCTCCCGAGGCTGAGTGGACCCCGTTCCAGCCCTCGTACCACTTTTCGAATTTCGTGGCAGAGCCGGGAATAGAGACCGGGGCTCCGGGGGTGGCAGCTGATCACACTAACTAGTACACCACAGAGGCGGGCTAATTACTGTGTTTATGGGGTCAAAGTCCTTCACGGGAATCACTGAGTAGCTAGGTGTTAATGTAAGGATATATTTGCTATTTGTTTTACGTCGCACCGACACAGATAGGTCTTATGGCGACGTTGGGAGAGGAAAGGGCTAGGAGTGAGAAGTAAGCGGCCGTGGCTTTAATTGAGGTACAGCTCCAGCATTTGCCTAGTGTGAAAATGGTAAACCACGGAAAACTTTCTTCAGGGCTGCCGACAGTGGGGTTCGAACCCACTATCTCCCGAATACTGTATACTGGCCGCACTTAAGCGACTGCAGCTATCGAGCTCGGTAGGAAAGATATTCATGGGGGTAATTACATGAATAAGGTTGTAAATTAAGGTTACAGATTTCTTCATGTGGTCATGAGAGTATTTAGGGGTTGCAGTAAGGATGTAAAGGAGAAGGCGCGTAAGTCACTCGTAAGACCCCAGTCAGGGTATCGTTGCATAGTATGGGACCCTCACCAGGATTACTTGATTTTATAATTGGAAAAGGTCAAATGAAAAGCAGAACGATTTGTTCTGGGTGATTTACTACGTAAGAGTAGTGTTATAAAATGTCGCAACCTTTGGGGTGGGAAAACTTAGGAGTATGGGGCCGAGCTGATTGACTAAGCGGTATGTTCCGAGCTGTCCGTGGACATATGCGATAGAATGATTATTAGTAGACAAATAATCTTGATCTGAGTTTTTAAAATAAGGGAAGATCATAATATGAAGATTAAGTTGGGATTCAAGAAGAGAAATTGGGACAAATATTCGTTTATTGGGAGAGGAATTAGGGATTAGAGATGTCCGATAAATTTCCAGCTACTTTCAAATAATTTAAGAAAAGACTAGGTGAGCAAGTGACAGGTAGTCCACTACATTTGTGACAGCCTTAAATGATTGATTGATTGATTGGATTGATTGATTGATTGATTGATTGATTGATTGATTGATTGATTGATTGATTGATTGATTGATTGATTGATTGATTGATTGATTGATTGATTGATTGATTGATTGATTGATTGATTGATTGAATTCATGGTAGTGAATCCGGCGTGAAATCGGTAGGTTGTGTTAATATGCATGTAATATCTCTTCGCAATTTAACATTTGTACTGTACTTAATACAACCTATTTGGCTGAAAGTGTATTTCAAATATTTATTATACTCATTTTAGCTGTCCAGAGGAATAATTGTATTGACGAGTTTATAGGCTACGCATTCGATCTCTCCCAAGTTTCAATAATCAGAGTAACAGCAATGTCTTTACAGACTGCCTGAGACAATTGAGCCTACCAAGAGCTGGGTGTGCCATAGTGAACTGATAGATCAACACCAGCCATGGATAGAAAGCTTATCCATACCGATTGAGTAATGAGAGTGACTCTCCTCAGAAGAAAATCAAGAAGTTTTCCAAAGATTATATTGTAAACCAAGCAATTGTTCTTCCCAATTTCAGGACATGACAAATTCCCTGACTACTAAGGGGTACGAAAAAGTAGTACACGACTACATGTAAGCCTACTGGTAAATGTGACACCGTAGCTTCCTGTTGCACATATTGATCTCTCTATTTCAGTCTCGAAAGGTGCTGTATGTACTAGTAGTACAAATCAATACACTTCATCATTACCATAATATGTACACATGAATAACCCTGAACCAGACATCAGAAAAATCTTTGTAAGAGGATACAGTAGGCTACATGCAGTACTTACAACTTTCAGGTGAATGCGCCTGGCGACAATTGCCCCTGCTGCTGTTAACCTTTAATATAGAGCATCGTTTTAGTAGACGTAATATATCGACAGTAGCATTTGATGTGTACGTACTTTTCTCATAAATAATAATTTCAACCAAATAATGGAGGGTTAGCAAGTTTATGTACACGAAGGACTACACGTTTTTCAGACGAAGTTGCTACTACTCTCTCATCACGAAACTACGACACTTTTATTAAGAATAGACACTTATTTTAAGCTGATGGTCACTTACATAAAACATACTTTAAAATTGAATGTAAATATTCTGTAACCAAATATAATTTTACTATGAGGAGTGAGGTTACGATATTATCAGTGTAACCAAGTAGGGTTTGCGTGTTTCTCTTCAGGAAGATGGTCGTGTCATTTCAGAAGGCAATAACACGTTAAATATATCCACGTTAAATATAATGGGCCTATATCGGATACATCTCCTTGTAGGTCAATATTAGAATACTGAGGAAGTCTAAAGTTCAAATAATTCTTAGATGGTAGAGTGCTGATGGAGTTCAGGTACGTGGGTGGGAGGCATTGTTTTGTGGAGCATGACATACGTTCATAAAAATGTTCCCCTAATTTCTTTGAACTGTGTAATTTCCGTGCTTCATTTGGCATTAGGACCCATAACAGGGAACCGTAAGATAGCGTTGCGACTACAGTGATTTTATAAAGGATCATACAATGCCGGTATCTTACATCCTGTAGCACTACCCTGTAGTAGAACCTGCAAATATTTGGAACTAGCACAGTTTAGTTTTAGCATCCTTATGTCCGTAATAAGAGAACAAGCATCCGAAATACTTAAAGGAGATAATCTGTCGTACTATTGTGTTAACGTTATCAAAATCTTTGCTATATATGCTACATGTATGTGGTGGCTTCAATTATTTGTGTTATATAACTATCATATTTCGTTTTTACAGTTTCTTTACACTTTGGGTATACTCTTCAAACCATCTTCAACGTAGGTATATGAGTAATTTTCATACATTACCTGCTCTTTCAAATAAGAACGAATCAATCCCTTACATACAGTCGTAATTTGTACCTTTAACAAAGCTAGCACAGTCCTTACCTGGTCCAGTTTCTTCAGACACTACATCTCAGGGATTCAACCTAATCCCTATGTTACATCAACTGACGTGTGCCTCTTAATCAATCCATTAATTACATTTTGATGCTCCACACAAGGTACATCATTACACTCACAATAGTTCCCTCTGTGGATCAATGGGAGAGTGTCGGCCTCCGGATCCCAAGATGACGGGTTCAAACTCGGCAAAGGTAGTCGGACTATTGAAGCGTGGAGAAAAGTCCATTCGACACTCCATGTCGTACGATGTCAACATGTGAAAGTTCTCTAGTGGCACATCATTTGGTGTTTCACTAAAACTCAGCCATAGAAGCCCAAGAGAATTTCGATTTATTCTGACATCTAGGCATTGGTTGATCAAAATCAGGAGCAAAATTACTAACAAACAGGACCTTTAAATGTATACACCAGTGGAGCTTCATGCTCATGTTCAACAACAAACTCACTTCTCTGTAATAACCTCTTCAAAATATTTTCATTCATACTGTAAATATCAGGACTAATTGTAAGTTTCTCGAATGCAATAAATGTATGATATGTTATACTGAAATTATTAAAACAAGACCAATAGGAAACAAGGTATACTGTGAACAATTAAAGGAACCAATTAGGATCTCTTGACAACATTTCTAGGACTCCATAAATACAGTTGCTTCTCCTTCCTAATTCCAATAGTAAATATAAAGAAATTAAACCACCCAACCACTTCCAAATGCCATCCTGAAAATTATTTAGATATTTGGTAGTATCCCAAGAATGGTGTCAATGAACTACGCCTGTAATGACTCTGACACTTCAGAAGATAGTCATAGCAATGCTTATTTTCACTATTACAAGTGATGGACTTCATTCCGGTTGTGTATTGACTTTAAATATCTAAGATAAAACTCTAAAAGTATTTAATTGTATAAAGTACACCAGTTCAATACAAGTTTGCCATGTGATAAATGGTCTGTATAAAAAGCTACATAGGACGTATTTCGACCTAGCCTACAGGTCATTATTGGCTAAAATAACATTAGGATGAAAAACATATACAAAAACAGTAATACTCTAAAAACTTGAGATAAACTATATGCAATAAAAATCTATGCTTAAAATGTTCATATCTTCAATCCTGGACGAATCTAGCTGTAACAGGTGTGAGTCCAGCCGTATTTGTCACAACTATTGGTTGGCTGGAGGAATAAGTCTCTGGTAAGACACCATGTAGAGTATGGTTCCAGTGTGTGGGTTTATGGGACCCTCACCAGGATTACTTGATTAAAGAGCTGGAAAAATTCCAAAGAAAAGCAGTTCGATTTGTTGTAGGTGATTTACGACAAAAGAGTAGCGTTACAAAAATACTGCAAAGTTTGGGCTGGGAAGACTTGGGAGAAAGGAGACGAACTGCTCGACTAACTGGTATGTTCCGAGCTGTCAGTGGAGAGATGGCGTGGGAGGATATCCGTAGACGAATACGTTTGTGGTGTCTTTAAAAGTAGGAAAGATCACAACATGAAGATAAAGTTGAAATTCAAGAGGACAAATTCGGGCAAATATTCGTTTAAAGGAAGGGGAGTTAGGGATCGGAATAACTTACCAAGGGAGATGTTCAATAAATTTCCAATTTCTTTGCAATCATTTAAGCAAACGCTGGGAAAACAACAGATAGGGAATCTGCCATTTGGGCGACTGTCCTAAATGCAGTTCAGTAGTGATTGACTGATTATGAGGACTCTCAAATGGTCCAGGAGAACACTGTAATGTACTGTACGAAGTCAGCTTCTTTAAAAGTGAACATTTTTTCTCTTTTGTTGAGGTTTGAATAAATACTGTATGTTCAAATTAAATTATACAAAGTTAATGCGTGTTTTTTCCCCGTGCTAACGCACTCTACCATTACCTGAGTAATCCTAGCGTTATTTGTCTAACATTGCTGGTTTAGCAGTCCGTATTCAATATGAGACCTTTGACGTACCTCACGATTTTTACACTGGAGTGAGAAACTTTTAATCAAGTCTTTTGTGCTTGGTGACACACCTGCTGCAGACACTATTGTGTGACACAAATTACTCCCTTTGTTTTCGAAAAGTTTGTTCCTCGCTGTAGCAAGAGGCACATACTGTATAGCATAACAATAAAGTTTCACTTATAGTTTGTGCTATGAATACTAGAGAAAGGCAAAATTGGAAGTTCCTCCTACATCGTACACTGCTGCTGGCCATTATAATTGGGGTACTATAAAAGACAGTGGTTATTAACTCCTTAGTGGACGATTTTTTTGTGAAGAAGCTGATTAGTTTTCTGTGCTTTTAAAAATACTTAACGATTTGATAGCGTCACCTGATATTTCTCATCAGAATAAGAAATGGGTTACATTCAATTTGTTTTAATATGTAGCGACATTATGGAACAATGTCTCTTGTATAGATCAGCGGGCTGAGTGGCTCAGACCGTAGAATAATAATGTTATTGTTTTTACTTCCCACGAACTACTTTTACGGTTTTCGGAGACGCCGAGGTGCCAAAACTTTGTTCCACATGAGTTCTTTTACGTACCAGTAAATATGCTGACACGAGGCTGATGTATTTGAGCACCCTCAAATACCACCGGACTGAGCCAGAATCGAACCTGCCAAGTTGAGGTCAGGAGGCCAGCGTCTCAACCATCTGAGGCACTCAGCCCCGCTTAGACGGTAGAGTCCAGGTCTTTGTAGTCTAAGTTGGCGGGTTCTATCCCGACTCAGGTCGGTGGTATTTAAAGGTGATCAAATACGCCAGTCTCGTGTCGGTAGATTTTTGGGACGTAATATAACTAATGCGGGACAAAATTTCGGTACCTCGGCGTCTCTAAAAACCGTAAAAATGTAATTAGTGGAGCGTAAATCCAATACACTTTCATTGGTTTATTACACAGGGATCTACAGAAAAATGTATATTTGCCTCGACTATTTTAGTTCACGCAACTTCAACTAGTTACCAAAATCCTTATGCTGAAGTCTCGAATGATCAATGTAACACCAACCGTTGTGAAACCGTAGACCGCGCTACACCCTATGATGTAGGGCAGGGTGCTGGAGGCTCCGGGGTCAATTACCGACCGGTTTGAGGTTTTCATCCTGGACTGATGGATGGATCGGGGTTCACTCAGCCTTTCTGGAGCAGCTGGGCAACTATTGATATGAGAGGAAGTGGACCCGATCACGAAAGGCAAGCAATAGTCTTCAAGTTAACCCATTGTAATTAGGATACGTTTAGGCGCAGCCTAGAATAGTAGTGTAGTTATTTTATTAAAAAATATCTTGCTTACTTTAATGTTGTTTAATCCCTGTGCAGTCCTTTCGACATTTCAACTTTTAAGAGTAGTTTTAATTTCTGTTTGAGCGTAATAATAATAATAATAATAATAATAATAATAATAATAATAATAAGTCTACAGTATATATTGAAGTATTACTGTAACTACATTTCTATAGTTTCAGTTAGACTGTAGCTACCTCTGTGGATCAGTGGTAGAGTGTTGGCCTCCGGATCCCAAGAGGTAGTCGAATCTTTGAAAGGCGGAAAAAAGTCCATTCGGCACTCCATGCCGGCATGTCAAAGATCTCTGGTAACACATTTGGTGTTTATCCGACAAAATTAATTAAAACTCAGCAATAGATGCCGCCCAAGAGAGATTCGGTTTTCTCTGCTATCTAGTAGACCTAGAGTACAATGGAACGTCGAAATTGACGAGCAAGCAGCCAGATAGTGTCAAATTAAAATACTTGTACACTAGCTGAGGTCATGCGATTATTATTGAGTTAGATCGTCATTCCTATTATTTTATAATTAGGGTGCGCCTGAATAGAAATGTAGTGCAGTTATTTTACGAGTTAATAGCTTGCTTTATTACCGAGCGGGAAACGCTTCATTTTATTGTACAGTACATTTGTGGAAGTGCGTGTTGCTCACAGCAAAATAAGTGAAAGATTGTAGAATCTACATTTAGAAAGTATCCCTTGCAGTACAATCTTCAATTATCATAGAACTCTCTTGCAATTTATCTTCTATTGCGAGGGAGACACATTCTTACTTTGTTTCTGAAGGCGTTAACTACAGTTTATTAACCATGATAGACTCTGAAATGGTTTTCATGGGCGTCTTCTCTTCAGCTGGTCGAGACTCCGAGAACGAAGAACTGAAAATGTGACTACCTTCTGAACATGAACCCCACCCCTCACTATATGTTTCAAAAATATATATTAATTCTGGCATTGGCCGAGAGAGAATACCACGAGTATCAAGACGTTTCAAGGTAGTGAAGTCTTTGCCTGACATGTCTTTTCAGAGACAGCCAAATGTAACATCACAGACCTGAGTTTGTCTCTCTTGCGTGTTAACAATGCTGATTGATGCACCCGTCAAACCAATGGGACATTTCTGTTCGAGTTCCAAGGACGCCCACATTCTCACCTCTTTCGTGATAGAATACTTGACTCGTTGGTCTGATGCTCTGTTACTTACCAAGAGTAGACTAGTAGCTGCTATGCCGTGTTCTGCATGCTCATTATTAGAGTCACCTACCTACAACAGAAAGATAATTTGTGTTACAGATGAGTGACGGGCGGACCTTCTCTCACAATGTATCTATATGATAACCCAATATAGAGAATTCAAGATTAGTACACAGAACATAAAGTGATCAGCACACGCGGGTCGAGTAGGTGTTAGTGGTAGTGATAGAATTTGCTTTTTGCTAGTTGTTTTACGTCGCACCGACACAGATAGGTCTTACGGCGACGATGGGACAGGAAGGGGCTAGGAGTGGGAAGGAAGCGGCCGTGGCCTTATTTAAGGTACAGCCCCAGCATTTGCCTGGTGTGAAAATGGGAAACCACGGAAAACCATCTTCAGGGCTGCCGAGAGAGGGGTTCGAAACCATCTCCCGAATACTGGATACTGGCCGCACTTAAGCGACTGCAGCTATCGAGCTCGGTGATAGAATTTTAAGAGCATACACAAGGAGAATCATAAAAGTAGTTGCTGGGCGTAAAACTAATTACAGTC
Organism: Anabrus simplex; assembly: GCF_040414725.1. NCBI lineage: Eukaryota > Metazoa > Arthropoda > Insecta > Orthoptera > Tettigoniidae > Anabrus > Anabrus simplex. Next base: position 1,071,522,376 of record NC_090265.1, on the reverse strand, counting down.
TTCGTCTTCTACTTCCTGGCCTTTTGGCAGTTATTTGAGTCAGCATGTGAATTCGGCCTAAGGTTTTATGGCCAGATGACCTTCCCTACACGAACCCTATCCACTATCCCTATTGTGGTGATTAGTAGGGTAGTGAAATGAAATGGAGTATGGCTTTTAGTGCCAGGAGTGTCCGAGGACATGTTCGGCTCGCCAGGTGCAAGTCTTTTGATTTGACACCCGTAGGCGACCTGCGCGTCGTGATGAGGATGAAATGATGATGAAGACAACACATACACGCAGCCCCCATGCCAGAGAAATTAACCAATGATGGTTAAAATTCCCGGCCCTGCCGGGAATCGAACCCGGGATAGTTTCTAATTAGTAGATTGCGTGCCAAAAGCCTGCATTCAACTCCAAATCACTCCGTGGTATTCACGTGGAGTGAGTGTATATTTTTCTCTTGATAGTGATTCGTCCGTCGGATGGTGTCGTTAAGCCTTGAGCAGATCCGTTAGTGCTATTCGACAGGAGTAGGCTATGTGTCGGCAACAGGTTTCACCCTCTCCCTTCCTACTATAATATATTTTATTCATTTCATCTTAGTGACTACTCTGATTAGGTTGATGCCAGAAAGGGCATCCGTTCATAAAAACTCGCTACGAAGATTTATCTCACATGAACGGAACAAGGATTGGACGGACACACACACACACACACACACACACACACACACACACACACACACACACACACACACACACACACACACACACACACACACACACACACAATCTCCGAGCTGGAGGAATGAAACGGACGCGGACAAAATCACCGGCCCGACCGGAAATCGAACCTGAGGCCTTCTGATCCGAAGGCCACTACACTGACCGTTCAGCTGAGAAGTCGGACTTAAAGCTAATACCTTGTTTGCAATTTGTTTTACGTCGCACCGACTCAGTCGGGTCTTGTGGCGAAGATGGGATAGGACAGGGCTAGGACTACGAGGGAAACGTCCATGATACAGCATGGAATGAAAACTGAAAACCACGGAAAACTATCTTCAGGGCTGCCAGCAGTAGGATTCTAACCCACTATCTCCCGAATGCAAGCTCACAGCTACGTGACCCATACCGCATATACAACTCAGTTGGTAAAAGCCATTATTATTATTATTATTATTATTATTATTATTATTATTATTATTATTATTATTATTATTATTATTATTATTATTATTATTATTATTATTATTATTCGTTATTCCCTACTAAGGAGCGCGACTGAACTTTAAAACAAATGATATATGTTCGTGGCGTCGACCTCTGTAGGTCATTTGCCACTACTTTCACCATATGAAATGAACCTGCGTGTATATGAAGTTGCGGAATTGTAAAGTGTTGAATGTGAGGAAAGGAACGTTAAGGACGACACAAACCCAGGCCAGGGATATTTATTATTTACAATTAAAAACGCGTTACCCCCTACATCGCGGGGCCGGACGCGATTGAACTTAGCTGAAATCGTTGCCTTTTCCTTCTACCAAATTCTCTTCATCTTCTCGCTGTGGCTTTTCTTGCGATCTTCTGACAAGGTTTTTATAGTGGCATTGCTTGGATGGTCTGCAAAGCGGTAATTCTTCAGTAATTTTCTGAACTCAGATCTGTCTAATACAATGTCATCCGGTATGTCTATTTCCTGAAGATCTTTTGCAACTACTAATTTTTTTTTTGATAGGGCAAGGTTTAGAATTCTTTTGGTCAATTTCTTATTAATTTTGAGAATATGTTCCTTAAATTTTCAAACGTCTCTTCCTAAATGTGTCAGAGATTTTCTGTTAGTGGTGTTATAAATCATGAGACTTCAGTATCATCCAGATTTCCCCTGTACAATAATTTTCCTTAAGATTTTTCTTTCTTGCTTTTCTACATCTGTAATCTATGATCTGCCCACAATCATCAGCGTTTCAGATTCATATAGTGCTTCGGCTTGATTACAGTATTGTAATGCCTGAATTTTGCAATTCGGGATTTGTTTTTTTAAATGCCTATCTGTTCCAAATGAGTCTTTATGTTCTTCTATATATATAAAATAACTTGTCCTGACTGACTGACTGACTGACTGACTGACTGCCTGACTGATTCATCATCGCCGAGCCAAAACTACTGGACATTAAGAAATTAAATTTTGGGTATACATTCATATTAAGATGTAGGTACTCGCTAAGACAGGATTTTTGGATATTCTGTCGCTAAGGGGGTGAAAATGGAGGTGAAATTTTAAAATGAGTGTATCTACATCTCAAAACTTTAAAAGTTTACAAATGTAAATATTGGTATTTAGAATCATCTTTAAAAATAAGGAAACACGTATTTTTTTGTTTTCAGAAAATCCCAATAGGAGGAGTGAAAAAGAGTGAATAAATGGTTGAATGCCTTTAATCAGGATACCGGTACTTATATCACAGAAACTGAAGATATTACAGACCTGAAAATTGGTACTTTTGATCTCTTTTAAAAATAAAGAAACACGTATTTTTCCGTTTTTGAAAAATCCAATTCATGGGAGGGTGAAAAAGGGGGGTGGGAGTGAATTTTTAAAACGAGTGTATCTATATCTCAACACTTTAAAAGTTTACAGATGTAAAAATTGGTATTTAGAATCTTCATTAAAAAAAGAAACACGTACTTTTTTTGCTTTCTGAAGATCCGAATAGAAGGGGTGAAAAGGGGTGAAAAAGGGGTTGAATGCCTTTAATGAGGATACTTATATCTCAGAAACTGAAGATATTACAGACCTGAAAATTGGTGTTTGGTTTCTCCTTTAAAAATAAAGAAAAATATATTTTTTGTTTTTGGAAAATCCAATTAATGGGGGAGGGGGTGAAAAGGGAGTTAATTTTTAAAATGAATGTATCTATAATTTAAAACTTTTAAAGTTTATAGAGGTGAAAATTGGTATTTAGAATCTCATTTAAAAATAAAGAAACCCGTATTTTTTTTGTTTTCGGAAAATCGCAATAGGAAGGGTGGAAAAGGGTGAAAAATGGGTTGTATGCCTTTAATGAGCCTACTTATATTTCAGAACCTGAAGATGTTACAGACCTGAAAATTGGTATTTGAGATCTACCTTAAAAATAAAGAAACAGGTATTTTTTCGTTTCTGGAAAATTCAAATAATGGGGGGGGGGGGTGAAAAGGGGGGTGAATTTTTAAAATGAGTGTATCTACATCTTTAAACTTAAAAAGTTTACAGATGTAAAAATTGGTGTTTAGAATCTCCTTTAAAAATCAAGAAACATGTATTTTTTTGTTTTCGGATAATCCTAATAGGAGGGGTGAAAAAAGGGGTTGAATGCCTTTAATGAGGATATTTATATCTCAGAAACTGAAGATATTACAGACCTGAAAAATTGGCATTTGGGAGCTCCTTTAAAAATGAAGATATATATATATATATATATATATATATTCTTTTTGCTTATGGAAAATCCAAATAGTGGGGGGGGGCGTGAAAAGGGGGTGGATTTTTAAAATGAGTGTCATCTATATCTCAAAACTTTGAAAGTTTGGACTTGTACAATTTGATGTTTAGAATCTCCTTCAAAAATAAAGGAACACGTATTTTTTTGTTATCTGTAAATCCCAATAGGAGGAGTGTAAAAGGGTGAATAATGGATTGAATGCCTTTAATGAGGATACATAGATCTCAGAAACTGAAGATATTACAGAACTGAAAATTTGTACATGGGATTTCCTTTAAAAATAAGAAAACACGTATTTTTTGTTTTTGGAGAATCCAATTAATGACGGTTAAAAAGGAGTGACAAATTGGGGTGAATTTTTTGAAAGTATATCTACAGAATATCTGAGAAACGGAAAATGTTACAGACGTAAAAAGTGGTATTTGGAATCTCCTGTAAATGTAAAGAAACATAGGTGATTTGTTTTTGGAAACTCCACTTAAGGAGAACCAAACAGGGGGTGAAATTTCAAAATGTGAATTTCTACACTATATCTCAAAAAAACATGTTATAGGAGTGAAAAATGGTATTTTTATCCCTGTTAAAAATAAAGAAACATGTATTTTTAGTTTTCCGAAATACCACTTGGGTGGAGTGGTGTGTAAAAGTGACTGAAAATGGTGTTGAATTATTTTATGTAGGCTACTGATATCTCAAAAATGAAGATGTTACAGACGTGAAATTTGATATTTGGAATCTGTTTTAAAAGTAAAGAAACACGTATTCTCAGAAAATCCAATGAAGGGAGGGGGGAGGTGAAGGGATTGAAAAATTGACTTAAATGTTTCAGAATACTTATGTCTAATAAAAACTAAAGTTGTTACAGACGTGAAAATTGGAATTTGGATCACCTTTAAAAACAAAGAAAAACGCGTTTTGGGGGGGAAATCATCTTGGGGGGCGGGAGAGAAAAGGAGTTGAATTCCTTTCATGAGGACACATAAATCAAAAACTGAAGAAGTTAGAGTCGTGATAATTGGTATTTAGAAGATCCTTTACTATTAAAGAAACAAGTATTTTTTTCCCGGAAAATTCACTTGGGAGGGGAGGTGGAGGAGTTTGAAAGAAAGTGAATAAAAAGTGAATTATTTATATGGGGATACTCATATCTCAAAGCTTAAGGTAATAGACCTGAACATTGGTGTTTGGAATCTCCTTTTGAACATAAAGAAACACGCCTTCTTTTAATTTTCTTTTGGGGCGGGGGAATAAACTTAACGGCGGTGGGGTGTAAAAGGAGGTGAGACCAATTGATTTTACTGTTCATAATCTAATTATAAGGAGCCTCCGTTGCTCAGGCGGTAGCGCGCCAGCCTCTCACAGCTGGGTTCCGTGGTTCAAATCTCGGTCACTCTATGTGACATTCGTGCTGGACAAAATTGAGGCGGGACAGGTTTTTCTCCGGATACTTCGTTTTTCTCTGTCATCATTCATTCCAGCAACACTGTCCAATATCATCTCATTTCATTTGTCATTCATTAATCGTTGCCCCAGGGGTGTGCGACAGGCTTCGGCAGCCGGCACAATTCTTATTGTCGCCGCTATATGGGGGCTTTATTCATTCCATTCCATTCCTGTTGAATGACTGGAAACAGGCTGTTGATTTTCGATGTACTTATTCTGATCATAAACCGATCATTTATAATTTTTCCTGGGTTCCTTTTCAAGAGCCATCTTTTCCTTCGGAGAACGTTCTAAGATTACAGTAGATTCTCCTGGCATATAAATAAAAATTTAAACACATTTGAAATAAACGATAGGAATGAGATTGACCGTCCAATTGTTCACCTCTATAATAAGGTCAATAAATGCACGGAAGTATGTCATTTGTATCGCCAGAAATCCCGCACACTTGCCTACGCGGGACAATGGTGCTGGTCACATTGTCAACAATGACAATGGCAGCATATGTAATTTACCGCCAAGTAGCGGTCTTGCATCTTGCTGTGGGGTCCAGAACATCTATAATAATAATAATAATAATAATGATGATGATAATATTCTGGACCATCGTCAAATGTGTGCACCGCGTTGGAAACGGGTCCTGGACGGGTAATGACTAAGAATGCAGTCCGGCCGCGGGTTCAGTACTGCCAAGGCACCCAAGACGACACCACGCCGGATCTCCTGAAGGATTTGATCGATATTAAAAATGCTTATAGCAAAAGATGGCAAAGTCTTAGGGACCCAACTGACCGGATGGAATACTTGGACCTAACCCGGGAAGTACGAAATCGATTGCTGGAAAGAAAGATTGAAAAATGAGAGGAAACTTGCCGTAATCCATTAGAAAACGAGTCAGATCGCGAATTTCGGCGGATTATCTCAGAAAACAATAAGCATTCAATTATAAATTTCAGTATAATGCCGTATATTGCTAGTTGTATATATAGTAGTTTGCTTCGCGATTCAGTCCTGAAGGTTGGATGACTTCTCCAAGGTATTTGAATTTAGTCACTTGAAATACTTTGCCAAGTAGGGTTTTCGTTGGTTGTTTTATCTAGATACGGAAGATATCCTCCCATGTAGTGGATTTTCTGATATGAGATCTGGAGTCCTATTCTGGATGCAATTTCTTGGAGATTTTCAATGGTTGTAATCGCTTCCTGTCTGTTATTGGACAAGACTGATAAGTCATCAGCGAAGGCCAAACAATGTAAATTAATTTTATTTTCACGTAGTCTGCCGAGGGTTATTCATAGCTTCCTTTTTTTACAAAGTCCTAATCACTTTCTCCAAAACAAGATTAAACTATACAGGGGACAACCCATCTCTTTGTCGGACTCTTGTTTTAACATCGAATGGTTCTAAGTAGTGCCTGTTAGTGTTTGCATGATTAATTATCTTGCTTTCCTGTCTACTTTGAATTTTTCCAGCACACAGAAAAGTCTCGGTCTTTCTGTCGAGTCATATGTGTTTTTGAAGTCCACAAATGTAATCACCGTTTGCCTGCTTTTTAAAATTTGTAGTATGGTATTGAGGTTAATAATTTGTTTCGCACAAGACCTGCCTTTCTTGGACCCTGACTGATATTCTCCAATCAAGGGATCAATTTGCACTTCAAGTCTCTTGAGTAGAAGTTTTGAAAGAATTTTGTAAATGACTGCTAGTGGCGAAATACCTCTGTAGAAATATGAAATACCTTATGAAATGGGTGAATTATTGCACACTTCCAGTCTTCAGGAATTTTTTGACTGATCCAGATGCCTGAAAGAATTTTGTAGACTTTGTGAGCTAGATTTCTGCCACCTAGTTTCCACATTCCGGCAATTATCTTATCTTCCTCTGGAGCTTTGTTGTTTCTTAACTCGTGTATTATATGTTTAACTTATTCTATTGTTGGATGTTGTGAATCTGGATTTGGTTCTGATGTTTAAAAACTGAGTTGGACAGGGAGTTCGCAGTTTAGAAGGTCTTTGAAATGGTGTGACAAAAATTCGCAATTTTCCTCGTTGTTTGTTTTTAAAGTCCCATACAGTCGTTTAAAACAGAGAGTGGATGTCGTATGACTCATCAGTCCTTCTTTATACGTTCTTTAAAAATTCCTAGTATTGTTTTTATTGAACCCTTGCTCGATTTATACAAGTCTTACCTGCTAATTGTGACGTTTTTGGATCTTATAATCTTTGATATCTACTTTTGGATTTATTATTATTATTATTATTATTATTATTATTATTATTATTATTTCAGTTTTCACCTTCATTCTGAAGCCTCCGTGGCTCAGGTGGCAACGCGCCGGCCTCTCACCGCTGGATACCGCTGTTCAAATCTTGGTCACTCCATGTGAGATTTGTGCTGGACAAAGCGGAGGCGGGACAGGTTTTTCTCTGGTTACTCCGGTTTTCCCTGTCATCTTTCATTCCAACCACACTCATGCAGATGAAATGTTAATGCAGTCATTTATCATTGATCCAGTGGAGTGCCACAGGCTTCGGCAGCCGGCACATTTCCTATCCTCGTCGCTAGATGAGGGTTCCATTCATGACCCGGTCGAATGACTGGAAACAGGCTTTGGATTTATTTTCATATTTATTCTACTTATAAACGGCATTCTATCATCGTCGCCGAAAACCTATATAAGTTATTGTGACGTTAAACAGATAGCAACTATATAAGGTATTTTTCTCCTTCTTCTTCCTCTTCACGTCATTTCCACGAGCAGGATCTGCATAAGACTTATAGCAACTTATTCCAGTAATTTTTGAGGGGGGTTACAGGAGCCACCCTGACTCATTGAGGTTTTTAACGAAGAGTCCTTTCTGATTGTGCGTGATTTCTCAGACAAATTCCACCAATGGATCCTCTAAGATTCCAACTTCGGCAACCAGAAAGAAAAACCAGCAGCTGAGCCATCGCACTGTTCACTCCCCGATACGTGTGAAAATAGGATTTATACGTATATACAAATACGAATTATTCTTTGAAAAATGGTAGGAACTCAGTTTACTCTTAAAAATTGTATCGCAATGTATCAAATAATTTGTTTTAATATGTGTGGGCTAGAAATTGTTAATTATCAAATAATTGGCTGAATTTGCGTTATTGTTGCCCTCATAACATATTTCTAATGGCGTAGTAGAAAGTCTTTTTATCATGACTGCAAGAAAAATCAGAAATAAAATGAAAACAGAAATACTTTGTGCATTGTTCCGAATTAAGGTTCATCTCTGTGCTACAGTAAGGCTAAGTGTTGTAACGATTTTGAGTGTACTGTAGGAAACAAATGCTTCAAAGACCCGATCATTCAATTTATTTATCATCTTTCAAAAGCAATGGTGAAGAAAATTAAAATTATGATTAGGTAACTGAAGTTGTGAATCCCTTGTCTAAGCTTGGTTGTATGATTCCCAGAGTATTTTATCAAAATAGTGTTTTAGGTGATATTTGAAACTGGAGAAAAATATGTATTAGGCCTATATGATAATGTATAAAGACACTATTCTACTGTGTATGGAATTAAATTAATCGAATGAGTAAAACGCATCTGTCGGGTTCAGACAAGATTGGCCTGGAGTTTGAGAACTGGAGCAAACTGCAAGCTGCGCACATGAACACGCGCGAAGAAAGGGTCATCATATAGCACACACAGGCAGACAACAATTATTGTATAGATTTCCCAAATTATACTCAGTTCAAACTAAACTTGATGTACAATTCTAAATAATTATCCAGTAAAGTGTTCGGTACTGTGAAAAACATTGAAAGTGAAATTTCCATTGTTTTACTACTTGATTTACGTCGCACCGACACAGATAAGTCTTATGGCGATTATGGGATAGGAGTGGCACTACCTTCGTGAATTACAAACCATACTGTAGCAAGCGTGGGAAAGCAATCAGCTGATCGGTAAGGGGGAAGTTAACCACATGAGTTAGTTGAGTTACATGGAATTCTTCGCTGATTTATTGAAATTTTTAACGTTGGCTGCATGTTTACTCAGATATAAATCAGACTGAGTCGTTATCGACTGCATTATTAAGTGAAAAGTCCTCATTTTGTGAAGAAAACTTACTGTTATCGTGTATTCATATGAAAATATAGGTCAGGAATATCGCTCTGCAGTGTTCTAATTTTGTAATTTATTTGTGTAATTGTAATTACAGATTCAGAGAGGAAATAAGTAAAATGCTACAAGTTTTAACATCAACACTACAATAATCAAAATTGAAACTGAATACCTCGAAAACAAAAGTATTAGTTGTCAAGAAATCAACCGAGGAAATACCAATAAACATTAAGGTAGGTGATGAAAATGTACAACAAGTAAGTCAATCTTGCTACTTGAGAAGCATTATCACTCAGGACAAGAGGTGCACCACAGAAATCAGGAGGAGGATTGCTCTAGCTAAACAAGCCTTTAGTAACAAGAAACAGCTTTTGACAAGCAGGAACACTAACATTAAAATGAGGAAAGAATTTGCCAAAATGTTTGTGTGGAGTGTTTTCTTGTACGGTTGTGAAACATGGGTCTTAGCAAAACAATATATTAAACGCCTAGAAGCAATGACAATGTGGGTATGGAGGAGGATGCTGAAAATTAGTTGGACAGAGAAAAAGTCAAACAATAGAGTCCTTAAGGAAACAGACGAAACAAGGGAATTGATCAACACTGTAGAAAAGAGGAAAACCAAATTCCTTGGCCACACAATTCTACATAACACATTCCACACGACTATGCTGGAAGGAAAGGTTCTGGGTAAGAAGGGAAGAGGAAGGTCGAGGAAGAAGTATCTGGATTCCGTGATGGACAGGCTGAATTTGAAAAAAATATGTTGACCTGAAACGCTCAGCAGAGGAGAGACAAAAGTGGTTGCAGCGACAAGGCCTTGTCTTTAGGATATGAATGAATGCATTTGTGCAATGTTATATCCATATTGTAAAATGAGTTGAGTTAGTGCATTCAGCGTCTTGTTATCAACCACGATATGTATATAATTGAATTAAGGTTATCAGTGAGAAAAATCACCATGCTAAGAGTTGCTGCGTGCCTGGCTGCAAAGCCAAAATTAAACAAGGAGAGTACACTCCAGTATTTGTGTTTCCTTCTGATGACGAAAGAGTTAGGTTATGGAAGAAGGCTATTCCTAGGGAGAAATTAATAGTTAATCACCACACTGTTGTGTGTAGCAACCACTTTCCTGAGGGAAATAAAAGTGCCTCGTCCAGATGGTGAGTTAAATTTTCTTATTATGTCAAACATATGGGTAACATTATATATATGTTTATATAATCAGACTGCTTAATTGTATTCGGTGTATTTGAAAATTCAGGTCCATTTTATGCATTTTAATATTTTAGATAGAAATGTATTGTAAAATAACACCGCTGAGATTTTTCCATGTTTCCATTTTTTTTTTTTACATTTGTAGTATATTGTATTGGCAATTGGTTGCTTGTTTTCTATCAATGTGTATGATGTGAATGTTACAATTAACTGGAAAATGGATAGAAATCGCAAGAATATGTCTCAATGTGTTAGCCTGTACTCACGGAAACGAACGGATATACGCGAGAAATTGAACGTTACGGGGAAGGATATGCATTGTATGTCAGAACTAACAAATATTTATGAATAGTTTTTGGTTTTATAAGGTGTTAGCAGTTTGTTAACTAATTCAAAGGAGTGTGTTATTCAAGCGGAGCGGATGCGTATCGCCTCGAAGTCCCACCGAAAGTGTGACGTCATCAGAGCTACAGTAAGGCCTGTATATCATGAAGGCAGTGGGAGTGGGAAGGAAGCGACCGTGGCCTTAATTATGGTACAGCTCCAGCATTTGCCTGTTGTAAAAATGGAAAACCGCGGGAAACCATCTTCAGGGCTACCGATGGTGGGGATTGAACCCACTACCTCCCGAATGCAAGCTGAAAGCTACGTGACCCAAACCACGAAGCCACTTGCTCGGTTGAATATATGTCCACAATTTCATTCTTCCAAAAGAAACTTCCGTTGAATTTTCAGTTTCTGTTGAAATTAAATATAGAAACGTATTCTATACTAATATTATAAAGAGGAAAAATTTGTTTGTTTGTAACGAATAGGCTCAAAAACTAACGAAACTGAACCGATTTTAAAAATTACTTCACCTGTAGAAAGCTACATTGCGAGTGAGTAACATGGGCGGTATTTTCAAAACAATTCGTTGTGGGGGGCACGGGGGGAGATATAAAAATAATAGGCTAATAAAGGCAAAATATCGAATTTGTCGCATAAGGACGCGACAAAGCTCAATTTAATCCTATTGACGCAAAGAACAAAACTCTGTAAGCCCTCCGGGCCCGAAAACCTTATTTTAAGGCCCTAAAACCAACCGTTACCGAGATATTGGCACCACACTACCCCTCCTCTAGGAATCGGATATACCGGGCGAGTTGGCCGTGCGCGTAGAGGCGCCCGGCTGTGAGCTTGCATCCGGGAGATCGTGGGTTCGAGCCCCACTGTCGGCAGCCCTGAAGATGGTTTTCCGTGGTTTCCCATTTTCACACCAGACTGTACCTTAATTAAGGCCACGGCCGCTTCCTTCCAACTCCTAGGCCTTTCCCGTCCCGTCGTCGCCGTAAGACCTATCTGAGTCGGTGCGACGTAAAGCAACTAGCAAAAAAAAAAGGAATCGGATAGAATAATGAACTGCCGTAACCATGGCAACGTCAGCTTCAGGATTCTACAGCAGCGAAATTATCTACAATAAATCACGAAAACTTAACATGTTACAGACATGAAAATTGATATTTGGAATCCCCTTTAAAAATAAAAGAACACAAATATTCGTTTTCACAAAATCCACTTAAGGTGTGTGTGTGTGTGTGTGTGTGTGTGTGCAAAGAAGTGAAGAAGGAGTGGAATTATTTATATGAGGATACATATATCTCAAAAAGTGAAGATGTTACAGACTTTAAAATTGGTACCTAGAATCTCTTTAAAAATGAACACACTATTTTTGGAAAGTCCACTTAAAGGGGTGAAAAGAATAAAAAAGCGTGTGAATTTTTAAAAATGAGTATCTTCTTCTTCTATCGCTTTACCCACACCTGTGAGGTTGCGGCTACGAACTGTGTCGCACATGAGGATTAGACCCTGTTTTACGGCTGGATGCCCTTCCTGACGGCAACCGTATGTGTAGGGATGTAATCTATACTTCTATACTAATATTATAAAGAGGAAAATTTGCATATTTGTTTGTAACGGATAGACTCAAAAACTACTGAATCGATTTTAAAAATTACTTCACCTATAAGAGCTATATTGCCGGTGAGTAACATGGGCTGTATTTTATTTTCAAAACAATTCGAGGGGGTGGCGACGACGGGAGATATAAAAATATTAAAACAATAGGCTAATATAAGCGAAATCGAATTTGTTGTACAAGGACGAGACAAAGCTCCTTTTATGTCCCTTGACGCAAAGAATAAAACTCGGTAAAACCTTCGGGCCCGAAGACCATGTATTAAGGCCCTAAAACCAACCGTTATGGAGATATTGGAACCACACTCTCCCTGCTCTAGGAATCGGATAAAGAAACGAACGGCCGTAACCATGGCAACGTCAGCTCCAGGATTCTACAGCAGCTAGATTATGCATGTACGTTTGGGCATAGCTGCCAACCAAATTTGATACACGTAAGACTTACTATCTGGAAAAAAAAAAACTGTTGTGTAAGACGCTCATAGCACTCCTTTGGGCGGGGATGGAAAGGGAGTGAAGTATAAAAATAACAGCTCCGGAGATCTCCTTAGTACAGCGACCAGCGGTTGCCGACGGGCCTCCGTTTTTACGTACTGGCTTAGGTTTCAGCATTTTTCGGAGTCTGTTACCTATAGTTTAAAGTATATTCTATCAAATAAAGGAGTAGTAGGATCACTGATGTTATTAGTGCCAATATTTTGGTCGACTTTTACGATCATTGTAACCATGAAAACCTATATACTGTACACAATTGTCAAATGTTGCGCCCATGACTTGAAAAAAATTCTCAACATTTATACTCAGATACATTATATGATGTGCGACATGAGATTTATAATTCTCGATAATTATAGTAGTTTCTTTTATGCATCGCATATTTCCTTGATCATTTGTAATAGTTACGAATTGTCGGATCAAACAAATACAGTCAATAATATTTATATTTGTGGTACTATCTAGCGGAAGTATACTTACACTAAACCTGCAGCTTTGTGAACGGAGCAGGTATATCTAGGTGGGAATGAAGAAAAAACATGGTAAGAAAAGATCTTAGAGGTCGACGCTAATTAGGAACTAATATTTAGAGGCACCATGAAGAAAAGAAGAAGATACACTATAATTCCAAACATGACAAATAATGCCTACGTACTTAAGTAAATACACCGGTGATATAAATATCTAATGAAGTCAGTCACACCGATAGTATGAGTAACTAAAGCCAGTTTCTGATAACCTGTACGAAGAACGGGTACTTCTGCTAGTCTAATTATATGAGCATATTGCAGTTTTAGTCACCTGAGGGGCGTGATTAGCTCAGTCGCTTAGCTGCTTGCTTCCCACCCGGAAGACTGAGGTTTGAATCGCGGTTGATCCTAGATTGATATTTTAATCTCAAAAATCACGTGGCGTCAGGAAGGGCATCCGGTCTTAAATCCCGGCCAAAACCAAAATGAGTCGGGGGTGGGGCTCCAGCGACCCCCAAACAATAAATGGGTTAAGCTGAGGAACGAAGTTTTAGCCACCTGGTCTCATTATTTTTAACTAGAGTAATAAAGCAGTTACAACCACATGATTTTTCTTGCAAGAAAATGTGATTTATAGGGCCCGGATTTTTATGCAGTAATAGGTTAGAATGCAAACTTACTGAAGCGAGTAATAAGTACTGTTTATCCGCACGACGGTAACGCTATGAGGTTTGCATAAACATTAGGGGTTCGGCCCATTAGAACCCCTAGAATTTATGTTACTCCCACTACATTAAGTTAGAGAGGGCTAGTCGACATTTCCTACTAAGCAATTTCGTTACTAAATAATTTTGTTAGTAGGAAATGTCGACTAGCCCGCTCTAACGTAATGTAGTGGGAGTAACATACATTCTAGGGGTTCCAATGGACCGAACCCCTAATGTTTATGCAAACATCATAGCATTACCGTCGTGCGGGTAGACTCTACTTATTTCTCGCTTCAGTAAGTTTGCATTCTAACCTATTACTGCATAAACATCCGGGCCCTCGTGATTTATTTTTCTATTCATTGCTTCAAGGTTTCTGATCGTGAAACAGTTACCTTGTCTTGAATTTGTTTTCGGAGCTAGTTTAGAATATATTCTCTGGTGCAAAATCATATTAAAATTAACGAAGACAGAATATTTAGAATGCTCTTCCCTTAACTTTGAATTTAGAAATGGCAAACAATGGTGGTATAGCGTATCGATAAATTCCATCCCGCATGATTGGTCCGTGATCTCATTAATCGTGTACATCAACATAGTGTGCACATGACAACACAATTTTATAAACAATTCCTAATTTAATAATATAGCTCACATTGTAATTCGCGTTGTAATTTTTGTATTCTCGGCTTTGCCGAGCGATGCGCATGTTCTGTATATTAGAGTGAAATTAACCGCTGCACAAATAACTGCTCGCGATAATAAATTAAATGGCGACATCTGATGGACTGTTCATATGTGCAACTTCTAAAAGCATTACATCACCCTTTCACTATTAATTGCGTTCACGTCAAATAAAATTATGAGTTATACGCAGATGATCTATAACATAATTGTTCTGCACAACATACGCTTTTGTTCCATTTTCAAAGAGATTAGCTTGTTAATCGTACATTTCAGGTCTTTTTGTTGACATATCGAGAGATACTGTACATAATCTGCTGGTTATCAACTCGTGGCTAAGTTCCTCAAGAGTAAGTAACAATATGCTCTAAGGGTAGGGTATAGAAATACACACACGGTAATCCCTATCTATCAGATGAGTGACCGCAAGGCCCGATGCCCCAGGGAAATGTAGTTTGGCGAATTACAGTACACCTTACGTTGAGTTTGCATTACTTGTATTCACTTCGACAGATTCCTTATTATTAGTTTTACTATACGACTTTCGTTGGTCAACGCTTGTCTTTTTTGACCTCGACGGTATTCGGTTTGCCCCCCTGTAGGTGGGGGATGCAGACGAAAATACACCCACGGAGTCCCCTGCCGGTCGTAAGAGGCGACTAAAAGCGGCGACCAAGGGATGACTGTATTAGAAGCATGAAACTACTTGTGATTAGTACCACCACGCGGGGAACATCATGGGTCGCTTTTACTTGCGCGTAGTACCACTATGTTAGGTACCGAATAGGTTTGTGCTTAGTAGCAGAAGGGCGTGACACCTTTTACAGTACCTGTGATTAATAGCACTATCTAAGCGATACCATGGGATGAGGGAACCCATGGTTATGGCTTGCCTATGATTAGTATCCACTATATGAGGAACACCACGGGATAGCGCGAGTCCATGTGGTTAGTACACTTATGTGATGAACACCATAGGTTTGCATTACCTGTAAATGGCGCCGCAATGTGCGACACACCGTAGGTCTTTATTACGTCTACGAATTTCATTACCTGTGAGTAGTACCATAATGTGTGGAATACCGCGAGTCTACGCTGCTTTTGATTGGTACCGCCACATGGCAAATACCATGATTCTACTTTTCTAGAGATAAGTACCATTATGAGGGTCGATGACTTGGATTTTGGACTCCTTTCGACTACAAGCATCACCGATTCCGTATCGTGCTATAGAAGCAGTCCCTTGGCCAGTAATATTATTATTTTACGTCAGATTTTGTGCATGTGAGGCACTGTGTGTCGGATCCACTGATGGTTTTAAATTCATATCCATCCATTCAATCTTCGTCCTCACGTTTTGAATTATGGTCAGTGGAGGATTTTGCAGGGGCTGCCTGGCCGAGGTGGTAAGGGCGTGCTCGGTTCGCCCGGAAGGCCGTAGGTTCGAATCCCCCTCAGGAAGTCGTAAAATTTAAGAAACGAGATTTCCACTTCCGGACGTGCATATGGCCCTGAGGTTCACTCAGCCTACACCAAAAATGAATACCAGGTTAATTCCTGGGGGGCAAAGGCGGCCGGGCGTAGAGCTAACCACTCTACCCCATCACGTGCCGAGGTTAACAATGGTGAAAGCCTTTACCTTCCACTCCTCCAAGGGTCTTCATGGCCTGTATGGAGGTGACTTTGCTTTGCTTTTCTGGAGGATTTTGGACTTTTTTCATTTCATTTCGTCTCATTTCGCACCATTAGGGGCCGATGATCTAGATGTTAGGCCATTTTAAACAACAATCATCATCATCATCATCATCATCATCATCATCATCATCATCATCATCAAGGTATCCGGTACATTTGTCTTTACCGATAGCGGCATTTTTGAAGAACCTCTTCATCTTTTGATTAGTTAATACATTGTCACATTGTATTTACTCAATAATCAACAATTAACGTTTATCAGTGATGAATGCCTACTCTGTAGAGAGATATTGTACGTATTGACCATAAGGTTATTTTAATCTATCATTGATAATAACTTAATCACAGTTTAAGAGTTACCTCGTTCTTTCAAATTATTATGAAACGAATGAAAACGTACTACCTGTTTTGCAGTCTTTAACCGGATCAGGGATGTAATGAATGAACCATATAAATATAGACTATTATTACAATGGGGTCGCCACTCCCAAAGTGACTTATTAATGACTGATAAATGCTATGAAATGATAATGGAGAGTGTTGCTTGGATGAAAGATGACAGGGAACAGCGGAGTACCGGAAGAAAAAACTGCCCCGTCTCCGTTTTGTCCAGCACAAATCTCACATGGAGTGACCGGGATTTGAACCACGGTATCCAGCGGTGAGATGTGGACGCGCTGTCGTCTGAGCCACGGGAGGCTAGTCAAATAATGATATTAGTTAATAACAACTTAGTGTGGCTTGTGCTAGCCTAGTGCAGCCCTATTAAGGCAGACTCTCCCAGAAGGGTGGGCGATGTCTTTCATGCGTGATAAACTGCGTGCTAATGCGGTAATGCAGATGTTCGTAAACGTGGTACGCGTGCCTGTACTGGTACGCGAGCCAGTACGCACGACTGGTAGAACAATATTGTATAATCGGTTGTAATTCTGCATTTTTCTTTGTTACTTCAAAATTCACAGCCACTTTATTATTATTATTATTATTATTATTATTATTATTATTATTATTATTATTATTATTATTATTATTATTAGACCCAGCGAGCGAGTTGGCCGTGCGGCTACGGCGCGCAACTGTGAGTATGCATTCGGAAGATAGTGGGTTCGAACCCGACTGTCGGCAGCCCTGAAAACCGTCTTCCGTGGTTCCCTATTTTCACACCGCTGTCGTTCCACGCCTAGCTCTTTCCCATTCCACCGTCTCCCTAAGACACAGGCCTATCAGTGTTGGTGCGACCTAAAGCAAAATTGTAAAAAAATATTATTATTATTATTATTATTATTCCCTTTATTGAAGGCAGGAACTACGTCTTCGCACTTCCAGTTTTGAGGAAGAGCCTCACAATGTTGACGTTTCCATTCTTACAGTTTCATGAGTGAAAATGAAATAGTACTTACATCATTCAATTTGCTTCACGTCGCACCGACACAGATAGGTCGTATGGCAATGAGATAGGAAAGGGCTAGGAATGGGAAGGAAGCGGCCGTGGCTTTAAGGTACAGCCCCAGGATTTGCCTGGTGTGAAAATGGAAAACCACAGAAAACCATTTTCAGGGCTGCCGACAGTGGGGTTCGAACCCACGCCCCTAACCACACGGCCAACTCGCCCGGTCAAGTACATCCTGAACTGGCGAATAATATCATTGATCATTGTAAGAGCCTAATATCTGATTTCAGAACTCTGAACTCTGAAATCAGAACTCTGGATCAGAGACCTCTTTAGGACTACGTATGTGCATGAGAGTGAGTTTTCTTCATTTCTGTACACCCCTCCCCCCTGGCGCAACAGCTCCGAAGGGCCCTGGCCTACCAAGCGACCGTTGCTCAGCCTGAAGGCCTGCAGATTACGAGGTGTCATGTGGTCAGCACGACGAATCCTCTCGGCCATTATTCTCGGCTTTCTAGACCGGGACCACCATCTCACCGTCAAACAGCTCGATTTTAATCACGTAGGCTGAGTGGACCTCGAACTATCCCAAAGATCGAAGTAATAATCCCTGACCTGGCCGGGAATCGAACCCGGGGCCTCTGCATGAGAGGCAGGCACGCTACCTCTACACCGCGGGGCTGGCACATAAAAAACAAATACAGAAACAAATGTATTGATTCAGAATTACGGCTGAAGGTAATCAACAGTGAACCAGACATAAGGAAGCTGTGCTTTGTTAGGCACGCCCACAGTACACATTAATAAGTCAAATTACTGGGTTTAATGAACTCTTGCAATAAAAATACATTGTCATTATGTACTAATAATGTTATTGATTTTATGTTCCACTAACTACTTTTACGGTTTTCGGAGCCGCCGAGGGGCCGGAATTTTGTCCCATGAGATTTTTTTACGTATAAATCTACTGATGCGAGGCTGACGTATTTGAACACCTTTAAATACCACCGGAGTGAACCAGGTTCGAACCTGCTAAGTTGAGCTCAAAAGGCCGGCGCTCAACAGTTTGAGCCACTCAGCCCGATTTGTCATAATGTTTATACACTGCTTCCTTAAAGAATAATAAATCACAAAATGTTATAGTATTTTCTCCCAAAATTGTACAATGTACACATTATTATTACACAATTACAATGTTGTTAATTATTTAATGCAATAAATTATCATGTAAGAACCATTATAGTAATAAATTGCATAATCACTAGTTAGTGATATTAGGCGATAAAATAATGGGATTTTAAATTTCACTTTGAAAACCCCGTAATTTCACTTAGTGCTACGGCGAAAATATGATTGCTGGATTAGTGGTATGCCAGTCTAAAACTTAGGGAACCGCTGTTGGTTGACGTTAGTGTGGTGTGCAAGTTTGTCAGCTGGGAATCGAACCCATGAGCTAAGATGCCGGACATTATATTCGTTCATCTTCATCGACTGATAGGAACACTCGATGTTTTTATGCGTTACCAAACTCTTCTTTTAAAAAATGTACGTATGATAACCAGTGGAGATTGGATTTTAAAGGTAATCCTTTTGTATTTCAATACGAAACATGAAAATCTTAACTACGGTGTTCAAACAAATTACGTGGTTTTGAATTTCTTTTTTCCGGTTTTTTAGTCTATATTCCCTTTTCTGAAATATTTCTTATTTTGGTCCTTTTTTGACAGATTACTACAAACAATAGCTAATCCGTATATTTTCCGATGAACCGATAACTTCCTTAGACAAGGAAAAATGGCTTACGATAAATATTGTTCGTCTTCTGATTCCCCTAGATTCATTCAGCTGTCAGAAGCCCACCAAAATAAAAACAAAATATGTTGATCCATCGGGCGGCAAGTATTTTAGACCTAACGCACAAAAATCGACGAATTATTGTACCAAAGAGAATGGTTTTAGGAAGCTTGTGTGCAAGAGATATAGAAAGCTTTCGCATATGAACATTAACTTGTCACCCACGCTATAAGTTCTGTGAAAATATATATTTTTTTTTACAAATTGCGAAAGTGGCTTTAAATACGGTACAGCCCCAGCATTTGCCTGGTGTGAAAACGGAGCGAAAATTATTTTAGTAATCGTAGTTGAAATCGTCCAGTGAGACTTGTAGCACATGCTGCATCAATGAGATCTGACCAGAAGCATACGGAAATGTCCCAGGAGGCTAAAATTTGTTGAAATTCTTTACTAGATTTTAGCCACTTATGTGAACTAATTTATGAACAGTTTAAAATTTGTGCTGTGACAGCGTGTGTAATGTAAGATGGCTAAGATGGCTCCAAGCAGTAGCCAGCTGCGGAATGCAGTAAGCTATTTCAACGACCATTTTATCGTTAGTGACGGTAAGATTTTCCTCTGTTCCTTGTGTGGCATCAGTAATAAGGTAGATGGAAAACATTAAAGACAGAATAATTCAACATCTATATTTATAAAACAACATGGACTGACTGACTGACTGACTGACTGACTGACCGATTCATCATCGCCGAGCCAAAACTACTGGGGATAGAGGAACGAAATGCTGGGGATACATTTATATTATAAGTAGCAAGATACCCTTCCTTCGCTACGGTTTTAAAATGATTTTGCAAATTTTATATTTTGGATACTCCACTGTCAGCTGAGTCTGTGAAAATACTCCCTCAGTTCGTACGTCAAACGGTTTTTCGGAAATGATTATTTATTTTGTGTAGCCTCCGTGGCTCAGATGCCAGTGCGTTGGCCTCTCAGCGCTGGGTTCCACGGTTCAAATCCCGGTCACGAGATTTGTGTTGGACAAAGCGGAGGCGGGACAGGTTTTTCTCCGGGTACTCCGGTTTTCCCTGTCATCTTTAATTCCAGCAACGCTCTCCAACATCATTACATTTCATCTGTCAGGAGAGCGACAGGCTTCGGCAGCCGGCACAATTCCTATCCCCGCCGCAAGTTAGGGGCTTAATTCATTCCATCCCTGACCCGGTCATTGACTGGAAACAGGCTGTAGGTTTTCATTTTCATTATTTATTTTGTGATCCAACACTCATTTGAACCCCATGAGGAAGAATTTGAATGTTTTAAACCTTATCTTTTTACACCTAGAATGTAAAAGCGACCAATCTGTGAAATTTGGATTTCGTACGTTGAACAGTAATGGAGGAATGAATAATTTCGAAGGGGTGAATGTTTTTAAATATTTATTAACATCTAGGATATAGAAGACTACCCTTAATAAAAAAATTAATTTAGTGCCTAAAACGGTTTCGGAAGAATTGATATTTTTTGGTGTTATTGAGAGTCAAGCATTATTTAAACCCCTTAGGGAAGAAATATTTTGAAGTATACGACATTTTTCACCTGGGACGTAAAAGAAGACCCTTATCGTAAAATTACAACTTTGTACGTCAAATGATTTAGGAGGGATGAATAATTTCATTAACAGAGCAAATCTCATTTAACACTTTAGGGGTGGAACGTTTAAAAAGATTTTCTACTTCACTCGTAGGATTTAAAATGTATACCACTATTTGTAATTTTTTCTTCGTACGTTACATTTTCGGAGGAAGGAATACATATACCTGTTTTCGTATCTAAATCCCCATTTAGCTCTCTGAGGGGTTAAATTTGTTTCAAACGTTCTGTTATTTAACACCTAGGATGTCATTCGAAATTTTATTTTCGTAATTCAAACGGTTTCACATAAATGCAATTTTTTGTCATCATTCTTCAACCCGCCCCCAGTCAAAACCCCTTAGAGTTTTCCCAAAAACCGTTTGACGTAAGAACTGAGGGCGTATTTTACAGGATCAGCTGACAGTCGACTCTCCAAAATATGAAACTTCGCATAATAACTTTCATTTTAAAACCGTAGCGAATCACGCCTACCTTGCTAGTGTTCGATATATGGCGCATCAGAAAAATAAAGAACTCCGTGGAAGGACTTCGACACAGCCGTTCATAAAGACATATTTGCAGACGGCATAAGAGAGCAGCATGCTTTCTTCATCCCCGACCTTACAGCTGCCTTTGTAACATACGGCATTCCCGTTCACAAAATAAACATGCTTTCAATTAAGGATTTCTCTGAAAAGTACATAGATAGATCTGTCCCGAATGAAAGTATTCTGTGAAGGAATTACTTGCAACCAATATACGAAGCCAATATAGAGGATTTTAAGTAGATAATTGGAAAACATCCCGTTTGTTTTATTTTGGAAGAAACGCCCGATTCTGTCTTGAGGGTTGTCCTGAATATCCTTGTGATGCCCCCATTAGCAAAGCCGTCGAAACAATTGTTGTTTTCAATGTAAGAATTTCAAACAGTCAGTTCTACAGTCGTCATGCAGAGTTTCAATTACTGCCGAAGCAATCTCTGGCCCTCAAGAATACCGTACAATAAAGTATGGTCTCAGTGATTGGACAGTTTGAACCTCTATATCCCCATCTCCATCCCGTAAACCTGGAATGTTCACGCTTACAGAGTGTATCCGAAAAAGTTAAAGCTGAATGCCAGACAGAATATTCCAGCATATCCGAACTCAAGGAGACTCTCATTAAGGCTTCCTATATAATACATAGTTTCAGAGATATCACAGGCTTATCATAGCCCAAGTTTCCCTTTGTAACCAGTTGGGGAACATGGATTTCATGTGTTGTTTCTCTAAGTGAGAATTTAAACAATATTTTCCATTGCGCTTAGGCGATGAAGAAACTGCAGATGTCGCACAAAGCAAAGACTTTATTGAGAAATCCAAATTTGGAAACTGAACTGTACGCAGTGAACTTCAAATTTCTGTTGGGTGTCGTAGTGAGGTGACATTGTCCAAGGAGACCCAGTGAAGTATGTTAGAAGAAGTGAACAGCACGTTGGATGGATTGGCTAAGACAATCTGAAGCAAAGTTTATCAAAAAATCCAGATATTCAGAAACTAATAGTGTGTGCTGATTTAGAGTTCAGAGTAAAAACTAAATTTTCTCCGCTGATTTCAGTTGATGTTGAGCGGTCATTTTCTGTTTATAAAGAGATTCTGCATTCAAAAAGGCAAAATCTAATTTTTAAGCATGTTGAATATGATGAAATACAACATTTTCTTTATGTTGGGAAGTGATACATATGAGATTGTGTGTGCCATTTGTGTCCACGAACGTACTGAAGTGTGTTTTCGGTTAAGATAGCTCTGTTTTCAGGGCATAACATATTTCTTTTTAAGTCCAATTTTGGCCATATTTTCCCGTTGTTTTTCCTTTTTTCATGAAAATATTCCATTAAAAATTCTGTCTCTATTTATAAGCGTCGACAGAGCGGCAGCCAAGAGATACAAAGAAAATGAAAGAACGCATATCTATAGACCTACAGTATTGAGGAAAGGTGATATGGTGAAGAAGTCTTTCATCTATGATTACGACACCTTAAACTCCGACCCATTACCAGAATAGAAAAAGTAAACCACGTGCCAATGTTACCAAAATCCAAAAATAATTTTCGGAAGAGAGGGCTCGAAAATTTCGAAAGATTTGGTAAAAAATTCGGAAGATGTTTATGAATTTATCATAATAGTCTACCGATGGTGTTACTTAAAATTAAATTTGTTAAGGTGGAAGCCATGCTTTTCAATCTCGATATAATAGAATTTAAAGATTTCCAATCCGACGAATACAAGATACTGTAAAATTTACAAAACACTAGTACATTCCTGACTTTTTCTTCTACGTAGGCCTTTGTATTAGTGTATTACTTGTATTATTTGTTCGTGACATACCGGACAACGGAAAGTGATTTTAAAATTAAATAGTCATAAAAACAACGATGAAAGATTAACGTAAATAATTTTCACTTATTAATCTACAGTATATTTGCTTCTCGCCCCCTTTCGTCTTTATAGATGCCATTCTTCAGAAAACCTACAAAACAGATATTCGAGAACCCTTTTACTACGACAAGTTCGGTCTTGTATTGCTAACTCTATCTACATGCGAGAAACTCGCAACGCCGGCTTCTTAATGGGCTCTTTTCAAAGCAATATACGAGTGTTATCGGTATTTCAACTTTTCTTAAAATCTATAAGGAAAATTAAACCCATTTATTTCATTCAAGCACAATGGATAATATTTCCACCTGGTTCTTTTTATTTGTGAAGTGAGGACGGAAGAAATTCGGAAGATACCCCACCTAATTTCGTATTATCTGGATTTTTAAAAAAATCAGACGATTTCCGAAATTTTGAGGACCTGAAAATATTGCTATGCGCTGAGCCACACAGGTTCTCGGTGAAGTTGATATGGGGAAAAGGCTAGACCTGGAACGGTAGCAGACATGGCATTATTTAAGTTACAGTTCCCAGATATGAGCATAAAGGATGGAAAACTATCTTCAGGGCTACCAACGATAGAGTTCCAATCCACACTTCCGAAAGCTATTTTTTTTTTTTTTTTGCTATTTGCTTTACGTCGCACCGACACAGATATGTCTTATGGCGACGATGGGATAGGAAAGGCCTAGGAATTGGAAGGCCTTAATTAAGGTACAGCCCCGGCATTTGCCTGGTGTGAAAATGGGAAACCACGGAAAACCATCTTCAGGGCTGCCGACAATGGGGCTCGAACCCACTATCTCCTGATTACTGGATACTACTTCCGAAAGCGACCTTACAGTTTCAGAATTCGTACTACACAGCCAATTCACTCTCTAAGGAGATGGCGTGGTGAGACGGTAGGAGGAGTTTATCTTCACAGAAAAATGTGGAAAACGGAGTGAGTTTTTCTATGTGGTTTGGCTCACGTAGTTATGAGCTTGCATTCGGGAGTTGTTGTAATTTCGGCAGTCTTGAAGAGGATTTTCCGAAATTTCCCATTTTCACATCAGGAGAAGGCCACAATCGATTCCTTCCCAGCCCTAGCCTTGTCCTCTCCCATCATTGCCATAAGACCTGCCTGAGTCGGGGTGACGTAAAACAAATGGAAAGAAAAATGTAGGAGTTGACCGTTCAATGAATGAAGATATCGACAACTTGAAGGGAAAGAATATAGAAGGCTTAAAAAGATAAAGCTTCCCAGGCCTCGCAAGAGTAATACTATCGGGTTCAGAAAAAAATTAAACTCGACTAGGAGAGGTCGAAAATAAGCCGATGGAGATCTTCACTGGCATTTCACGAAGGTGGCTGTGGTTTGAATCCACGCTAAAGTACAAGGGATTTTTAAAATAAAGGCCACGTCCCTATTAGTTTCAATTCAAACATTCCCCATGCATTAATTGGGATTCAAACCACTGCTGCTTGCGTGACAAGTCAGTGTCTATGCTCCTCGTCTATCACGCCAGTTTAAACTTCATCAGTTATTGAATAGACTACGTGTAGTAAGGACTTACAGTTTTACATATACGTTGAAGGAAGATCTACGGGTAATATATACAAATAAATTATAACTTATTCTTTATTTGAGATATATTTATAGTATTTTGTACGGCTCCCTGGCTGATTGGTCAGCGTACTGCTCTTTGGTTCTGAGAGAGCTGGGTTGGATTGCTGGTCAAGCCATGGTTAATTCATTTGGCTAGGGAATTAAGTGTAGTGTTTGTGTTCCTATTAAACTTTTCTTCATCTGCATATAGCATACCACACTACACTACCAACTATCAAAGGTTAGCTCAACAGTGAATACATCTTCCCACATAGGGATGACGTCAGGAAGGGAATCTTGTTGTAAAACTGACCAAATGCACTTCAAATGTTCCTCAATAAACTGCAAAAACAAAGACCAGGAAGTAAAATTCTCTGTAGTAATTTACATGATAAAGAACCAACTGTATGTATTAGTTACGATTACCATAAATTAATATTTACTTCTCACTTGCTGATTATTGTGGATTGAAGGTCCACCGTCGTGGCGTAACGTTTAGCACTATTAGCTGCCATCCTAAGGGGCCTGGGTTCGATTCCCGTATTGCCAGAAATTTAAGAATAGCAGGAGGGCTGGTGTGTGGTTAAAATGATACAAGAAGTTCACCTCCAGTGGGGGTGTGCTTGAAAAAATCTGTACCACCTCAGGACGAGGGCACGAGTTTACTTTCCTGTTGATTGGAGGAGAAGACAATTCTCTTTAATTAATTAATTAATTAATTAATTCATTCATTCATTCATTTTCACTTCATGAATGTTCCTTGCATGTAGAATTAGCTGCAACTCCAGGAAGAGTATATCCTAGTCTTAAACCAGATTCATAAATACTTTGAAGCACTTCCGAGCAAATCTCTACTGAAGTCTGCTGCTCTACAATGTTCCTGGTATTGGTGATTTCTCAATAACACTGGGACGAGCAGTGAAGTGATCCTGCCCGTATTACGTCCGGTCGCCGGCGAGTAAAAGGTGTCCTTTATTGTCTCTTGGTGGCCTTCGTATGTCGGCTGCTAAGAAAACACACAGAGAGGAATAGCAGACGAGGTAACGAAGTTTCTGCTCTGAGTGAAGCAGTCGCCGAGGAAATTCCAACAAATGCGCTTTCTTGACAATCTAAAATGATTTTCTCCTTCAAGTCTCCAGTGGAATAAGAATATGAAAAACCTCAAGCTGAATATGAAATGTAGTTCTGCGTCCCCAACTCAGCTAGTAAACATTCATTATTCATTGAAACGGAATTCCAGTGCAGAATTTAGTCTGAGAGTACTTTTGTTCAGATAAGTTGTCGTAACTCTGGAGAGTTATTGAGTGTTCAGGTGAGTAATTTCCTGACTCAGGGAACGGATCAAAAGAAGCCTCCACAGCCTAACTAGGATTGTAGTATTTGTCGTAAGAAACACAGGTTAGCTTTCTGAACCCTTCTAATGCTCCTGAATATTGCAGGTTCAGTACGGCACATCACCATCATTGGAGGTATGACTAGGACACTGGCTAAGGTATTCCAGTCGGAGAGCTTAGGTTCGAATTCCGATGGATACCAGAGTCGAATTGAAGGGTTTCAAAAATGAAAGTTATGAGAAGTGATCTGCACAAAAATACTCTCAGACTAAATTCTGCCCTGGAATTCGATTTCAATTAATTATGGACTCCAGAATTCAAGGAATTCCATACACTACATGTATTTATAGGCGAGAATTGGTGTCAGCTTTGATGCAAGATTGGAGCAAATCCACTGGGAAATTATAGAAATATATCAAACTGAAACTCGCCTAGCTCTTGAGTTTTGGTAAGAGGGAGGCACCTCCAAGATTTACTTCTATTTTACCCCAAAATGTTCAGCATTCTATTGATTAGAAAGTACGGTCGATGCATATCGTGCATGCTACTTTATTTTCTCCATGTGGTATGAGCAGCAATGACGACCGACAGGGATGAGAGTGAAACTCTTACAGATTCAGGGAGTGAAAATAAACCCGGTAATTACACGGTTAAGTGAATCCTCAATGGAATGTTTAAATATGATACATCGAAACAAGAAAAAGATGAAAACATCCGATATTGTGAAGAAGGGCAAAGAGTTATTGAGCGAGTTGAACCGAGCAAGAAACCTGGTAAATAATACAAATCTAAGGCAGACTACTTGTCCATACTTACGCATGAGGATAAATATGATTTTTTGGTCATTTGTGAAACAGGAAGTCAATAAATAATAATTGTTACCGAGTTTTTGTGGTAGTTAAGCATGAAAGAAGGTGCTGGGTGGTGAATAGGTCTCAAGCTACTAAAGAGAAATTAAATTTTAAAATTTAACAAGGTTATATTTTCTTTTCAAAATTAGGTAACAACAAATAGAACAGGTACTTAGTAGCCGAAATACAACTTGAAATGTACAATTACAGGGATTAAAGAATTTGGGCTTCGAGCCCTGAAAACACAATTCTTGAGCAACTAGCTCAACTTTACGATATACCAATTTCAACAAAAGGGGCAGAAGACCCCACTCAAACCCTGGAGCCCTTGCTCCAAATTACACAGCAAAGCCTCCTCGAGGCATACAACTCTCAGTTTTAGAAAAGAGCCACTCGCTCTTAAAGTTAAGCCTCTCCCAGGCCACACCAAACTCAACTTTCAAGTTGTCCTCAAAGGACATATACACAGGGGTAAAATACCCAACCTACTGAGGTCTATTAGGTGAGAAAAGATTAATACATGACCTCTAAAATACAACTTGAGAGGAGGCGAACTTGCACTCCTAATACACTTTGCTTAAGACCTACTTGGCACTAGGCCGTTAATACAAGGGCTAATCCCATACTACAGAGGTGACTTAAAGGCAATTTACATTACATTACGGGAGAATTGGTTGAGAAAAATAAGTTCACCTCAAGACGATGTGAGTGGGAACTCGAGAGGGTTAGCACTCTCTATCCCATAATGTAGCTTTACAAGAGAATAGAAGAAAAGAGTAGTTACATTTTAGGAAAAGGTTACATGATGGAAAACGCTTCGAACCCGCCGCGAGAGTTAAACTGCCGACCTAGCAAGAAAAGAAGATATTAATAGGCCATTACCTGGTAGTAGATCGCTGCCGAGGAAAGAGGCGCTTCCCGCCTCCTGCTATGTACTTAATACACTGAAAGATGGAACAGAAGTGGCCCGGAGACCCTAAAATCAGCAGTTTATATCCTCTCGCGGAAGATTCTAGGCGTTAGGGGAAATAAAACACCCTCCCTCAAAGTTTTTATTGGCTAGGGAAACGAAACCCCTACATAGAGGAAGAAGAAACACATTATTGGTGGAAAATTAATTAAAGAAATTCGGGATTGGCTAGATCCAAAATAAGGGGAAAAAGAGGGGTATACAGCCAACTTAAACCATGACAGAAAGAAATTTAACAAAGAACAAACTCTTGAAATAAAAATTTCTCCAACAAAATAGTTCTTTGATTTCGCACTAGGTTGCACTATTGTAATTCTTCAGTAGTGTCCTCTAGAAGAGAAAGTTCACACTTCTTACTTCAAGCGAAACAAAAACACATCAAAAGTGACACAGTTCAAAAACTCAAAATTTTCCACGTGGTGACATCTTCTGAGAAAGTAGAGAATTAATAGAATAGATAAAGTTCAACCTTCCTCCAGAAGAGGAGTTTCAACTGGCGCAACTTTTAAATAAACAGAGTAGAGGTGTACCGCCCGGTACAGACCTCCCCCCCCAAAAGTTCCTCCAAGGGGTAACACAGAAGAACATAAGCTTTGTTTCCAAAATAAGGTCCAAGTTTTGATGTTGATATTAAGATTAATTGCGGAAGCATTTATAAGATTTTAGTAATTTGGTTGGTTGCAATTTCAAAATTTTGTTGTTGCCGGTGCAGTAAAGTTTTTATGTTTGTAGAAGTTGAATTTCTGAAGATAAACCTTTAATGCTTAAAGGTGAAGAAAAATTTTGCCATGTCCACCAAATATTGTAGTTGAATTCCCAAGTGTAGTTATTGCTTATGGTGACTGTCCATGTAGTTGATGTAGATTGAGTCGAATGGCCGGACCGGCCGTTGCAGCTTGCGTCCAACGGAGGCCGCTCGGACCCCTCAAGTACCCTGAGATACCGCTCGCCCGCACTATGAGGGGAGCAGAGGTGTTGAAGTACGCCGCGCCCGCGGTGAACAGATACAGGCTGCGGGCATGTAGCAGGTCGTGCGCCGCACATCAGCCTTGGCCGGGAGGAGAGCTCCGGCTCGCCGTGCACATGTCGTCCTCGCTGGAGAGGAGGGGGCCCATCCCCCTCCCCAGTCGCTGTACGGCGCTGCGCGGCTGCGGGGGCGCTGAAACATTAAAGCTAGGCGGCAGAATTGTGTTGGACAATCATTTTCTTTGAGGGTACAGGCTTGTAGAGAGAGTGAGGGGCCAGCGGCGTGCAGATATTCATGGTATTCATTAAGCCACTGTGTAGAGTGGAGCAGGAGACGGGAGCGTGGTAATGGCCGTGGCAAAGACAGGATGGCAGTTTAATGGGTCGGGGCAGGTTTCACAAACATGCTTACATAAGAAACAAAATCCTATAGAAGGGGCAGAATGCCTTAAAAGTGAAACTCAAAAAAAAATATAACCTTCATATCCTTTCAAAATAATATGAAGCAAGTTAACACAAAATTACACCGGTTTCACCTGGGACAGGTGAACTCTATATATCCGCTCGGTGGCTGGATTACTTAGCAATAAGGTAACCGGCGTAAGAAAATCGAGAATGATACAAGGCCCATGAAATCTGGGGGCAAGCTTGCCCGCGGGAACAAAATTTTTGACCATAACCTGGTCACCTACCTTCAAAGTGGTGGGTCTCCGTCCACGATCATACCTTTCCCTAACCTTTTCATGAGACACTTTAAGATTAGCTTTAGCCTTCTTCCAAAGATCTTTAATGTTGTCCGGATCTATTGTCTCGGGCAGAATGTCATTCAGAGACCAGAGGTTAGAGAGCGGCGTGTTGGGAACGAACTTAAACATCAAAGAAGCTGGAGTAAATTTGTGAGATTCATGAACCGCCGAATTCAAAGCAAAAGCTAACCAATGCAGGGACGTGTCCCACCTAGAATGATCTTCATGATGATAAGCAATGAGAGCGGACCTGAGATTACGGTTAACTCGTTCAGCCAGAGATGGTTGCGGGTAATAAGCAGAAGTAGTTACATGAGATATTGATAAGTCAAAACAGAATTTACGAAATAAATTAGATGTAAAAGCCTTAGCATTATCAGATACAATATATTGACACGGACCAAAAGAAGCAAAAATAGAATTTAAGCAGGTAATGGTGGACTGAGCGGTAGCCAGCTTAGTCGGAAATAACCAGGAAAATCTAGTAAAACCATCTACACATACAAGGATAAATTTGTTGGCATTGCCCTTTGACTGGGGGAAGGGTCCCACATAATCAATATACAGGCGTTCCATGGGGCGCGACGCTTGATGAGAAGACAAAAGGCCTACTTTAGTGGACATGGTGGGTTTACTGATCAAACAAGATTTACAAGCTTTTACGAGTTCCCGAATTTCACCGTCCATACCTTTCCAGATGAACATTTCACGAATCTTTTCACGAGTTTTAAAGATACCCAGATGCCCTCCTAATGGGGTCTCATGATAATACTTGAAGATCATAGGTACAAGAACCGCTGGAACAACAACTTTCATCAACTTATCATGCCTCGAAGGGCAACATAGAACACCATTCCTCAGAACATAAGGGACAGCATGTTCCCCAGAAGAAAGGGTTTCCATTATAGGAGCCAGCGTCGGATCTTCACGTTGGTATTTCTCAATATCCCTAAAAAGCATGGGAGCATCTGTTAAGATGGCATTAACACCAGATAGTATGGACTCGGAAGGTGATGAACTGTCGACCGGTTCGTGGGTCTCTACGTCGTTATGAAACATACGGCTGAGTCCATCGGCGACAACATTTTCAGTACCTCTGATATGCCGTACATCGAATTGGAAGGCAGAAATACGGATGGCCCAACGGGCTATACGACCTGTACGACGCGGCCTACCTAAGACCCAGCTTAAGGCTTGATTATCTGTCTCCAGATCGAATTTGACGTGTTCCAGATAGAGACGGAACTTTTCTAAGGCGAATAAGACTGCCAAACCTTCAAGCTCATATATGGAGTACTTTGCTTCTTGAGCTGACAATGTTCTAGACGCATAGGCGATGGGTCGCCTCCCTAGTTCAGTCTCTTGAAGAAGGACTGCAGCTACAGCTGACGACGACGCGTCCGTTTGGACGATGAATTTCTTCGAGAAATCAGGCATAGCAAGTACAGGGGCATTACAGAGAGCTAATTTAAGATCTTCGAAAGCGGCTTGTTGAGAAGGTCCCCACTCGAATTTGATGCCTTTCCTACGAAGAAGGTTTAAGGGCGCCGCTCTATTAGCGAAGTTAGGAATAAACTTCCTGAAGAAATTCACCATACCAATGAATCTAGCGATACCTTTGATGTCCTTAGGAGGTTTAAAATCACGGATGGCCTGTGTTCTAGAATGATCGACTGCTACACCATCAGGTGACACAATATGCCCTAGGAATGACATAGAGGGCTTAGCAAAGGCAACCTTGGACAACTTAACAGTTAACCCAGCCTTACGAAGGCGATTGAGAACTTCTCGCAAATGATCTAGATGTTCTTCAAAGGTCTCGGAAAATACGACGACATCATCCAAGTAGTGATATAAGTACTCAAATTTGATGTCGGAAAAGACCCTATCTAGTAGCCTAGTGAGCACAGCTGCCCCCGTGGGGAGCCCGAAAGGCACGCGGTTGTATTCGTATAAGTTCCAGTCCGTGGCAAACGCTGTAAGATGTTTAGACTCTTCGGCAAGGGGAATTTGATTATAGGCCTGATTCAAGTCCAAGATGGTGAAGAACTTGGCCTTACGAAACCATGAAAAGCAAGAATGAAGGTCGGGAAGGGGCACAGATTGCAACACCACCTTCCGATTGAGAGCCCTGTAATCAATGACAGGCCTGAAGCCTCCTTGGGGTTTCGGGACTAGAAAAATAGGCGAAGAATACGCTGACTTAGAGGGCCTAATAATACCATCCTTCAACATCTGATCGATTATTTCTTTCAGAGCCTTCATTTTAGGTGGAGATAGCCTATACGGTGGAAAACGGACAGGAATTGAATCCGTGACCTCAATTTTGTATTCAATATGGTCAGTAACACCAAGAGTATCAGAGAACACCTCGGGAAACGACTGACACAGTTTCCGAATACTATCAGCCTGCTCCTCAGGTAGATGTCTAAGGTCTAACAACATCTCATCCTGGGTAGGCGAAATAGATGAACATGATACAGAATTACACTTTAACAAGGGAATTCTACAATTGGACGCAAATTTGAATATGCACGACCTACACTGGAGATCGAGCACAAGACCAGTGTGAGAAATGAAGTCCGCTCCCAATATGATGGGGCAAGACAAACGCTTGGCCACAAACAATTTGATCTTCCATGTAAACTTAAAAACCCGAATTTTGACATGTATGGAACCTAGAATTTCTAATGGAGATGAATTAGCCGAAACATATTGAACAGGAGAAGAGACATAGTCAGGGAGTTTACAAACAGATTTCAATTTAGAATACCAATCAGCCGAAATAATGGAACAAACACTGCCTGAATCTAAGAGAGCTGTTATAGGCTCGTTATTTAACTCAATCTTAAGAAAAGGAACAGGTGCGGGGGTATCCGCCGCAATCCTAAGACACTCTTTAGGGCATTCAAAAGATGAATTTGAAGGCTGGTCGTTCTCTGCATTTACAACCTGTTTACTAGGGGCTAAGTCTCGGGAAGATGGATTAGTCGGCTCAGCCGACGCCACTAGTCACTTTTTATTATTGGAATAGCTGGAATTTGCACCAGAAGTTGAGCAGGAGGGGGTGCTATTTGAGTTTGGGCAATTCTTGGCGATATGTGAGAAGGCCCCACACTTAAAACAGCCTTGTGATGACCCTACTCCATTCCTAGTCCCACTTGGCTTGATCAGTGGACACTTGTTGCGCAGATGGTCAGGCGACCCGCAAGCATAACATTTACGGGGATTGACTGGTCGGCGAGGTGGAGGCCGAGTGTTACTAAAGGAAGGCGGGGGTTCTTTCGCGACACGCAAAGAATCGGCGTATCTAACTCCTTCCGCTGAGACGGCCAATGCTTCAAGTTCAGAGAAAGTTTGCGGGCATGCCGCAAAACACAAGTATGATCTATAAGATGGTGATATGCCTTCCACAATAGCTTGTACAATTTGATCCTCAGGGAAGTGAAGAGCAAACACCCTAGTGTAGAATTTGATATCTTGTATGAAATCAGCCAAGTTTTCATCCAAGCGCTGTACACGGTAATAGTACTTCTGAATCAGGGAGGACCTGGCCCTAGCCGGGATGAAGTTAGCTAGCAAATGGGCATGGAAATCCTCAATAGATGATTGCTCGGCAATGGCTCTTACGATTTTGTCAGATAGAACACCAATAGCATAAGGATAGATAATTTGCAAAATTTGACATGGGGAAAGAGAAAACACAAGGGCATGATCCTGAAATTCCACTAGAAATCTTAAAAATGAAATTACGTCACTGGTGGTGTTGACGGAAAACTTAGAGATACCTCTAAGCAACATTGCCAATGGATGAGGCAAGCTGCTGAACCCAGGTGTCATAGTCGTTAAAGGTTTCAAGGGCAAGGAAGTTAATTCAGAGCGGATGTTACTCAATGACGCACGGCGTTCAGATTCGTTGTTCGATGGGGCAGAGATAGTTTGAGCAGCAACGGTTATCCTATTGACTTCTCCCTGAGGAGGCTCTTCCTCGTTACCTACATTCACCGTGGCGGGTTGATCCGTTTTGGGAGGAGCTTCGCCGGTTAGCAATTGAGTGACCTTATTAGACAATTCAGAAATAGTTTCAAGGAGCGTATTAGCTTGCTTCCTCTGAACGTCATTCACCTTTAGAGACAACAGATCATTAACTCTATTTGCAAAGTGATACAGCCTGCCTTGCACACGCTTAATTTGATTAGGAGACGGATCGTTTTCATCAAAAAAACTAACTACAGATGCTAGCCCAGTAATATTCTCGACAATCGTGGAAAGAGAGTCATCAATTTCTTTCTCTCCCAAATTGGGGATGGAAATGGGCAAATCAAGGGACTCTCTAAGCTTGTTAGTATCTATTGCAACCGTGCCTCCAGATTGAACATTTCTGATAGTTAACTCATATATCAACTCCTCTTTGCGCAAGTAGTTAAGGAGGAGAACATCGCGAGGGCCGGGCATGATGACAGAACAATTTTGAAAAACTCAAAAAATTCCAGCAACTGAGAAAATTGTTAGAGTTCGAATCAAAGCAATGTTTAGCCGTCAAAAGGGGCTAAATTGAGACCCATTCAACCACGCTCTGCTACCACTTGTTACCGAGTTTTTGTGGTAGTTAAGCATGAAAGAAGGTGCTGGGTGGTGAATAGGTCTCAAGCTACTAAAGAGAAATTAAATTTTAAAATTTAACAAGGTTATATTTTCTTTTCAAAATTAGGTAACAACAAATAGAACAGGTACTTAGTAGCCGAAATACAACTTGAAATGTACAATTACAGGGATTAAAGAATTTGGGCTTCGAGCCCTGAAAACACAATTCTTGAGCAACTAGCTCAACTTTACGATATACCAATTTCAACAAAAGGGGCAGAAGACCCCACTCAAACCCTGGAGCCCTTGCTCCAAATTACACAGCAAAGCCTCCTCGAGGCATACAACTCTCAGTTTTAGAAAAGAGCCACTCGCTCTTAAAGTTAAGCCTCTCCCAGGCCACACCAAACTCAACTTTCAAGTTGTCCTCAAAGGACATATACACAGGGGTAAAATACCCAACCTACTGAGGTCTATTAGGTGAGAAAAGATTAATACATGACCTCTAAAATACAACTTGAGAGGAGGCGAACTTGCACTCCTAATACACTTTGCTTAAGACCTACTTGGCACTAGGCCGTTAATACAAGGGCTAATCCCATACTACAGAGGTGACTTAAAGGCAATTTACATTACATTACGGGAGAATTGGTTGAGAAAAATAAGTTCACCTCAAGACGATGTGAGTGGGAACTCGAGAGGGTTAGCACTCTCTATCCCATAATGTAGCTTTACAAGAGAATAGAAGAAAAGAGTAGTTACATTTTAGGAAAAGGTTACATGATGGAAAACGCTTCGAACCCGCCGCGAGAGTTAAACTGCCGACCTAGCAAGAAAAGAAGATATTAATAGGCCATTACCTGGTAGTAGATCGCTGCCGAGGAAAGAGGCGCTTCCCGCCTCCTGCTATGTACTTAATACACTGAAAGATGGAACAGAAGTGGCCCGGAGACCCTAAAATCAGCAGTTTATATCCTCTCGCGGAAGATTCTAGGCGTTAGGGGAAATAAAACACCCTCCCTCAAAGTTTTTATTGGCTAGGGAAACGAAACCCCTACATAGAGGAAGAAGAAACACATTATTGGTGGAAAATTAATTAAAGAAATTCGGGATTGGCTAGATCCAAAATAAGGGGAAAAAGAGGGGTATACAGCCAACTTAAACCATGACAGAAAGAAATTTAACAAAGAACAAACTCTTGAAATAAAAATTTCTCCAACAAAATAGTTCTTTGATTTCGCACTAGGTTGCACTATTGTAATTCTTCAGTAGTGTCCTCTAGAAGAGAAAGTTCACACTTCTTACTTCAAGCGAAACAAAAACACATCAAAAGTGACACAGTTCAAAAACTCAAAATTTTCCACGTGGTGACATCTTCTGAGAAAGTAGAGAATTAATAGAATAGATAAAGTTCAACCTTCCTCCAGAAGAGGAGTTTCAACTGGCGCAACTTTTAAATAAACAGAGTAGAGGTGTACCGCCCGGTACAATAATAATAATAATAATAATAATAATAATAATAATAATAATAATAATAATAATAATAATAATAATAATAATAATAATAATAATAATATGGAATTTGGAGACAGTTAAAGATGAATTTCCTGATTTTGTGCAAGAACGGGGCATTTTAATTTTCTGTGTGTTAATATCAATGATTCAATCGCAAATTATAGCTGAAGAAAACCGGTTGAAAATAGGAAATTCAAAACAATACATTTAAAATTTCTTAAAGCCTTACAGATAAAATCAGTTTCTAGTATTTACTGAAATATTTTACCATATGAAATGAAATTATCCCTCACCTTGCAATGAACCGCTCAATTTTCATCAGAAAAATCACAAGGTGTTCGGAAAGTCATTCGGCCTTAAACCAGCGAACAAAACTCAAAATTAACCAACGACCATGGAATACCTGAGGTGTAAGTTGATGAATGATTTTAGCATTTTTATCTTTCACTTTCAGGGCTTAGGACAATAAAATCGTCTCTTACTACTTTCTGTTCAAAACTAAGCTTGTAGTTTTTACATGACTGCTGATGTCGTAATCCTAGGCATTGAATCTCGGACTGAAGGGATATGACTTTTAATTTCAAACCTCCCACACACACACACATTGGCCAGTATAAAAGCCGCGGCCACTTGGGTGAGCAGCCAGAGACAATGCCCCTCGGCTATCACGATTCACCAGCACTATCATTAGGCTACTGGTTTATGTATCTATAACATGTCCATTTGGATTTCCTTCTCTTCTCTGACAGCTTCGTTTCGTACTCTACCTTATCGTGATATTCTGCAGCATCTTCTCCAGAAGTTTACTTCAGCTGATTTTATTTTGTAAATCTTTAGTTTATTTCACACAATCGTGAGCCCTACGCTGCTATAATTTTCACAATGGACTTACAGAAAATTTTACGCCTAATAGCTTCAGTCGCCTCACCACTCCACAATACATCATACAAATATCTTAATTGCGCTTATAGGTTTTGCCCTTCTGTTCTTCTGAATGGATCAACTAAGGACCACGTCATCTAAGATTTTCACCTAGAATGGGCCTTGATATCAGCGCAGTAATCGCAGCTGTTCCTTCTTCTCATTCGGCCAGAAGGTGCTTTGTCTTCTTGCATGGTGGTTTAACCTGGAGTCTCTTTTTTCTCAGCAACCTTCTGAGAGGCGACCGGTCTCTGACATTGCCTTTTGTTACTCCCAATTCCTGGATATCCCTGATCACTTCTGTTATCCAAGGTGGTTTGATATTTCTATTCCTCGAGTAGGTGAGATGCTCGCTGGTCAGTTTGGCTGGATTCATCTTTGAACTATGTCCATTCAAGCTTAGACGTCTCTTCCTGGCCATACCTGTGTAACTTTCAAAGTGTCATTCTGCCAATCATTTCGCAAAAGTATTGGCATCCCAGTACTGTATTTGTAATATTTTGTACTAGGTGATGTACCCGTGCTTCGCTACGGAATTCTCAGAAAAACCGTCTTTGTTTCCCAACGTAAGTCAGTAGGAATATACCGATTCAACGCAATGTTATCATACAAAATACTCGATCAAATGATAAACCACACATTTTCTCACTATTAACGAACAGTCCCAAGTTCCAGAGCTGGAATGACCAGGCTGCAGACAGCCGCGAACAATCATCTGTCATTATTCCGTTAAATGTGCACTCTGCTCGTTCTAATCAGTGCCTCAGAGTAGGGATTGAATAGCTGAAATGCTATGAAGAACGAGCGTGTTTCGTACCAGTAGTACCAGAAAGTTTATGAACCAGAGGAATGGCATGCTTAAAAAACAAAGTTATCTAACTCTCCAGATACGACCCGACAATATTCAGGCAGGCTACTTTACTCGGGACGCAGCAGTAATCCCATCTATCGGAGATGAGTGACAGCAAAAGGCACAAAGCACAACGCAACAAACAATAGTCAATGTAATGTTATTGTTGACTAATTTTATGAGCTTTCTATATTGTAGCCCTTCACATTTATTTTTCTTCCGACTCTGTGATATTAACGCACCTTATAAAATTATTCATAGTGTACACTGTAGTTCCTTATTCCCTGAATTTACATACCGATTTTCATGAATATCTGTTTACCCATTTTCTCGTGACTCGGCGCTGCTATGGATTTAAAAACAAAAATCCAAGTTCATGAATATTTCTGTTAACATAGCCGGTACGGTAAAAATGTAGAAGACATAAATGGTCGGAAATGTAATTCTATATAACTTTGGTTATGTAGTATTTATCGACAGGACCAGTGATAGCATAAATATTTGAGAATTTACTTTAAAGCCTTCCCCTAAACTACCATTTTACTCAGCGTGAATAAAATTATTTATGGTCTAGATTGTAGCAACTTATTCCCCGACTTTTCATACCGATTTTCATTAAATTCTCTTCAGCTGTTTTCTCGTGATGCGCGTACATACATACGAAGGTTGGAACTTAAATAGTGGCAACTTGTTATTTACAACAGATACAAAAGAGTTACATGTTAGCAACCTTTACTGTCCTTCAATGTAGTCACTAGCGTTGTGTATAACCCGTTGCCAGCGATGTGGAAGTCGTAGTATACCTTCAGCAGAGCCTGTTCTGTTGTTGGTGCCGGCCCCGTGGTGTAGGGTCTACTGCCTGTCGAATCTCTGCAACAGTTCTGAAGCGAATCATCTTCGGAATCAAATCGAAGTCACAAGTGCGTCTTAGCATCGTCGTAACACAACCATTTGTACCGTGCCTGCCTCTCTCCCGGAGGCCCCGGGTTCGATTCCCGGCCTGGTCACGGATTTTTCTCTCGACCTGAGGGCTGGTTCGAGGTCCACTCAGCCTACCTGATTAGAATTGAGAAGCTATCTGACGGTGAGATGGCGGCCCCGGTCACGAAAGCCGAGAGGATGGGTCGTGCTGACCACACGGCCCCTCGTAATCTGCAGGCGTTTGGGCTGAACAGCGGTCGCTGGGCAGGCCAAGACCCTTTCAAGGGCGTTAAGTGCCGTGGGGTTTGGTTTTTTGGTTTTGTTCTGTTGATGGTACGAATAAAGCGGTCTACTGCCTGTCGAATCTCTGTAACAGTTCTGAAGCGAATCATCTTCGGAATCAAATCGAAGTCACAAGTGCGTCTTAACATCGTCGTAACGCAACCATTTGTGCATTTCCGTCAAATCATGCGGAACCCATCGTGATGAAATTTTTGGCATGCCCAGGCGTTCCTTCAGAATGCGAAGCACAGTCGTATGCGCTAATCCGGTTTCTTGGGCGAGCTCACGAATCGTCTGGTTTCGATCACTGTCCAATAACGCAGCAAGAGCATGCACTTCTTCACTGACGCTCGTAGGACGACCTACCCGATGAATGTCCGCCACAGTTTGCCGACAATCCTTGAAGGCTTTTGCCCAGCGTGCCACTGTTGTGTAAGGCAATGCAGATTCCCTGCAAGCCTCTTGATGATCTTGATCACACTGTCGTGCTGTATGACCTCTGGCTCATTCAACCTTAATCCAACTCCGTCGTTCCTGTTTGGAAAACATAGTAACAACGTTACGTTAGACCGCTACCTCACACGTGATTGTGTTTCTCTCGCTTGTGCGCACGCAGGTGACGTGGGAAGGGCGATTCCATTTGCTCTGAGGTAAGGTAGGTATATAACCTACGTGTGCTATCAGCGACAATATTAGATTCCGTTGCATAGCGTCTCCACAGCAGTGTTGCCACTATTTAAGTTCCAACCCTCGTACAGACAGACAGACAGACAGACAGACAGACAGACAGACAGACAGACAGACAGACAGACAGACAGACAGACAGACAGACAGACAGACAGACAGACAGACAGACAGAAATTACGGAAAATGAAAAGTGCATTTCCTTGTTACTGTGGACACGACAGATTACAAACATACAATTATTTTTAAATTCTGAGCAATGTAGAGACACAATTCTTATTTCATGTATATAGATTTATGATTTTATACAACCATGGATTTAATGTGCCATAGGTTACTTTTAGTCCTCTGTTAGCATATGAGTTAAATCTCACGACAAATCATTTCAAGTTGAGTCATGATACGGCTTTTCATGGAGCAGCAATGAGGTATTTATATTTTTATTTAAAAATAAACCGAGCGGGCGTATCATCAGAACTTTGCACAAATACAGCAAGCATGTGGTTTATATTAAAAGCCTGTGGCTAATGTTGTCTCTCTTGTTGGTGATAATGAGTTGCATTCGTTAAAGGTTTTAATAAGGTTTAATTAATCATTACTATACTGTGTAATTCCATTTAATTTTTGTGTGTGGGAATTTTATGTATTTAATTGTGGTTGCAGTTATGAGGGAATTGCTCGAATTTTACAACTTTCTTTGAATAATAATAATAATAATAATAATAATAATAATAATAATAATAATAATAATAATAATAATAACAATAATAATAATAATAATTTTAGTTGCTACAGATTTTAAGAGACATCAAGTGTCAGAATGTAGTCTCATATGAGTTCTTTAACGTGCCCGATGCCATCTACACAATGTTGTCACAGTTCATCTCCCTTAGCCAGAACAGAACCCACAGTCGTGGGAACAGGCTAATTGCGCCACTGTATATCGGTACTAAGATTTGGTTGCACAGGTTTAAGCTCCTTAGTAACTGCTTTTTTTAAATGTAATTTTATTTGTTCGGGGCGTAGACCCATGTAGATCTTTTGCCCCTACTGGCACCATATTGTATGAACCTGCGTGTTATTGGAATGGCGGTAGTGTGGAATGTTATGTGTAAGGAAAGGAACATTAAGGATGTTAACTATTACAATTAAAACCCCTGACCCGGCCAGGGAATCGAACCCGGGGCCGCCGGGTGACAGGCGGATAGTAACTGCGCTACTCATAGAAGTAGTAGTGGAAGTAGTTTTATACGCCTGCGGATAAATTACTTTGTCTTGTATTAACCTTGGATATACTAACATTAGTAATTTAATTTCCGGAATATACTTCCTACACTCGAATAGATCATTGTTAATATTGTTACTGACCAAATTCAGTAGTGAGGAGTAAGTATGCTGAAAACCAGCTTATTCTGTGCGTGGGGAGGGAGGCTATGTGCTTCTTGCGAATAGTAAAATAGAGGATTTACGTGAACAGCGTGCTTGAATGAAATTTGGTTCAGGCTAAGGAAAACAGTTCCAGAATATTATGAAATGCTGAAGACGGCTTTTGGGGAGCAGGCTATGACACAATCCCAGACATTTGACTGATTTTCTCGCCTTAGTGCGCCTGGGCAGAACATCGATTGATAATGACGTGCACCCTGATCGCCCAGTGTTCATTTTCGGAGGATCCCGACTGCACGCATGATAAACAGTTACCTGTTTTAAAGCGCCCAGCTGCGTGCGGTGTCGGTTTAAGAATAGGTCAATTGCGTACGGGGATTGTTCCTCCATTTTCCTTTCTAATTGTGTACACCGGATGTGCACTGTGAAAGTCAAGTCTGTAACTCCCTCTCGAATGCCTCGCAAGCATTCGTTGTTCTTTCTGATATGATAGTGTCAGAAGCCCAAAGTTGATGTATACACAGCACGCTGTTATACTGTACACTCGGAAGAACTGATGGTCGTTGACAGTGCTACCATCCCTATAGCCGCAACTATTTTTGAAACAAATTACTAACCTTATTTACTAACAAGTCCAGTACTCGCATGAGAAAGTCTCACGCGCATCTGTATTTGTGGCACACCAGCTCGCGCGCATTCGGTACTCGCCCTCCAATTCAACAGCAGAAATGATCCGTGAAGACAGTCGTCGAACCATTGATGAACCGGTGCACTAGTGGGAACAAGTCATGGAATCTACCACACAACTGGCTTGTTGCATCAAAAGTTCGTGCTTATACTCCTGTGTGATGACCAAAACCAATAAAGGCTCAACGTTTGATTGGACCTCGAAGAACAATCTGCGAATGATCCTAGCTTTCTACTTTTCATTACTTGTGATGAAACTTGGGTTTACGCCTTCGACTCGGAAACTGAACGAAAATTAAGTCAATGGAAAAATCCAGGGTCATCTCGACCGAAGAAAGTGCAACCTTAGCTGCATGTTGACTTTTTAATCGTGAAGGAATTGTTCTCAAGGATTTTGTTCCAAATGGTCAAACAGTTAATTCTGCTTTCTACGTAGGAAGTGACGTGATCACTGGCGAAACAACACGAGGGTCATTCATTATGAGAGCGCGCCTGCCCAAACAGGTCTGCTGGCTCGACAACATTAACCTGGTGCCTCATCTTTCCTATTCGCCCGACCTTGCACCCCGTGACTTCTTGCTATTCCTGAAACTGAAAATACAGTAGAAGGGGAAAAGATTTCAGACAGTGAAGGAAATTCAGACTGAATCGCAGTCCGTTTTGAATACGTTTTGACAATCTGGAATGCTTCCGAT
Organism: Anabrus simplex; assembly: GCF_040414725.1. NCBI lineage: Eukaryota > Metazoa > Arthropoda > Insecta > Orthoptera > Tettigoniidae > Anabrus > Anabrus simplex. The sequence continues at coordinate 1,071,479,930 of NC_090265.1, read as the reverse complement.
CTTGGCAGCGCCACTGGAATCGATATCTAGTTTCAAAAGGTGAAGGGAATACATACATATCAATGGCGTGGGATGAGGATCTCCTGGGTGTTGAAGATTCGAAACTGATACAGTCGAGGGGAGGATGTAGCTGCTAGCGTTTTATGGGAGGGGGGAAATTTTGATGGACTCTTACTATTGTAACGGCCGAAGGGATTTTACTTGCTAGAAATTACACTTGTTATTCTATAGAACTCACCACGATGTATTCACGACAGCTAGCCTCCAACTTAGAGTGTGAGTCAACACAGCGCCATCTTGTAAACAGAGTATGCGTGTGACGTCACATATTTAGCACATATTTTGCCTTACTTTGAAGCGCTATTTGATGAAAACTACGTTTCAAATTTTCAATTTCGTTTTTGTAACAAGTAGCCTCCTATTTTATCTGTCAATTGAGAAATTTAACATAATCGTAAGTTAAATATTCCTGGCGATATACGCGTTCCACTTATACACTAAAAGCGTAATAAAATTGTCATTCCGTGTACTCGTTGTGGAGGAACGTAAGTCTACGTTAAAATATTTCAGTTAACTGTTTAAATGCCTCGCTTAATGAGAAGTCTATCCTCGGTTTGCCAAAACGTGCTAGAGGAACAAAGGATGCAACATGATGTTTTGAATTTTTCTGAGCGCGTGTAGAATACGGAAACTATCCACAGTCTCATCAACTTCAAGACTTTGAAGATTAAATCACGTGGCTGTGGTGAAAAATTATCAATATCATTGGTCCAGGCATTTTTTTCATTCGATTAAAAGTAATCACGGCCAGCAAAAGAGTCTTGATAATGTTTCACCACAGCCATGTGATTTAATCTTTAAGTCTTGAAGTTGATCTGCCTTTCCATAGAAAACTACTTTTTTCATTAAATGCACGTGGTCTCAAGGAACAGTATAAAAGGATCTCTATAACACACTCACAATCATAGGAGAATACTTCATCAGTCAATTTAGAAGCCATGCTTCGGAATTGTAGGGGAAGAGAGAAACATCAAATTTGCCTTTGTATCTAACCGGCAAATAATGCACGATACCAAGCTGGACACACTGTCACCATGGCACTGGAGGTCACTGACACCCAGCCTGTGCGATTTTCCACTGAAGCGCTGCAGGCAACATGTGGCGTTAAGACGTTTTGTGCTTCTACTGTGTATCAGTTTAATTCTTCGGCGCTAGATGACAATCATATCTTTTCTGACGTATGATACGGTAACCTGGTGGAGTTAGATTGTTGACAGACAACACAAATTATATAATAAGGAATATTTCTAATAATTAATGTTTGTATGTTGTCGGCGGAAACACCGGCAACGTAGACGCTAAGCCCATGGTAGATCATTATGCACGTTCTGCTCGAATGCACGTGAACTAGCACTGTCACATCTATTGCTTCTGTGCCCTGCACCTTGAAATCATTAAAAATCAACTCCACCTATCGTATCCTTGCCGTTGTTCCTTTCTGTATGTACAAGAAATCACACTTGCTACTTTCATGTCTGTTATCTCTAGTTTATGAATAAGAACGAGAAATACATTTCCAGTATTTTAGCGGATAAATATTAGGCAGTCCGCCTCTGTGGTGTAGTGGTTGGCGTGATTAGCTGCCACTCCCGGAGGCCCGGGTTCGATTCCCGGCTCTGCCACGTAATTTGAAAAGTGGTATGAGGGCTGGAACGGGGTCCACTCAGCCTCGGGAGGTCAACTGAGTAGAGGTGGGTTCGATTCCCACCTCAGACATCCTGGAAGTGGTTTTCCGTGGTTTCCCACTTCTCCTCCAGGCGAATGCCGGGATGGTACCTAACTTAAGGCCACGGCCGCTTCCTTCCCTCTTCCTTGCCTATCCCTTCCAATCTTCCCATCCCTCCACAAGGCCCCTGTTCAGCATAGCAGGTGAGGCCGCCTGGGCGAGGTACTGGTCATTCTCCCCAGTTGTATTCCCGACCAAGAGTCTGAAGCTCCAGGACACTGCCCTTGAGGCGGTAGAGGTAGGATCCCTCGCTGTGTCCGAGGGAAAAGCCGACCCTGGAGGGTAAACAGATGATGATGATGATGATGATGATGAAATATTAGGCACTGCGGTTAGGATACGATTGCATGCCTATACACTTGAAACTAGATATTATCTTGTCAATTGTGAGGAGTGAGTGGAAATATCCACCAACTAAACTCCTAACCTTCCTGTGGTAGTAAGCCGAGCCGCTCAACTCATATGCTTACGTCCCATGCTCCCGTACGTGGAAGCATGGGCACCTTAGACAGACCTCAGAAAAATAAAGTATACACTGATATTATTGTTGTGTTATATATTCCGCGTTGGTAGGCCAGTTCTCGGGCAGCTACGTTACTGAAATCTACTAGTCTATTAATATACGTGCAGATACGAACGTTTGCTTGTTATTAGCTTACTGTGGTCTGGCAAGATTCCACTTCACTCTACGCTCTGCATTGTGTACTTGAAACTATGTAAGCCGTGGTTTGTTAGTAATCTACACCTCAGTTTGTAGATAGTTATCCCAATATTGTGGGAAGCTCATTGCATTCTGTACGCCATCAAAGTGTTCTCGACCGAGTGAATTGGCTGCGCTGTACTGCACATTGGGAAGAAGGTGGTTCAAACCCTACCGACGGCAGTCCTTAGTTTCTTGTTTTAACACTAAGAAGTCCGCTTCTGTGGTGTAGTGGTTAGTATGATTAGCTGCCACCCCCGGAGGACCGGGTTCGATTCCCGGCTTTGCTACGAAATTTGATATGTGGTGCGAGGGCTGGAACGGGGTCCACTCAGCCTCGGGAGGTCAAATGAGTAGAGGTAGAGTATAGGGAGGTTTAATTCCCACCTCAGCCATCCTAGAAGTGGTTTTTCCACTTTTTCTCCAGGCAAATGCCGGGATGTTACCTAACTTAAGGCCCTTCTCTGTTCAGCATAGCAGGTGAGGCCGCTGGGTGAGGTACTGGTCCTCCTCCTCAGTTTTATCCCCGATCCAAACTCTCACGCTCCAGGATACTGCCCTTGTAGAGGTGGAATCCCTCGCTAGACCCCACGGAAAAGCCAACCCTGGAGGGGAACGGATTAAGAAAGAAAGAAAGAAAGAAAGAAAGAAAGAAAGAAAGAAAGAAAGAAAGAAAGAACACTAGGAAAATTTTGAGGTGCAATACCCTATAAGTAATACGTGTTCTTCTCTGTTGTGACATGAAAAGTTTGAAATTTCAGTGCTGTTTAACCAATGCTATTATTATCGTCATTCAAATAATATCTAAATACTATTGACATTAATTCATCGATTTAAAGATTATCTGTACTGAAGTTTCAGAAATTAATGAAATCACTTGATTGGAAACCCTTCTGAAATGACTACAGCTAAACAAAGAAGTTGAAAAATTTATGAAAACATTAATACGAAAATGTGTTTTAGGTATTTTACATTATTCACTGTCCGGCTCCATGGTTAAATGGTTAGCGTGCTGGCCTTTGGCCACAGGGGTCTCGGGTTCGATTCCCGGTAGGGTCGGGAATTTTAACCATCATTGGTTAATTTCGCTGGCACGAGGGCTGTGTGTTTGTGTCGTCTTCATCATCATTTCATCTTCACCACGACGCGCAGGTCGCCTACGAGAGTCAAATCAAAAGACCTGCACCTGGCGAGCCGAACATGTCCTCGGACACTCCCGGCACTAAAAGCCATACGCCATTTCCATTTCATTTACATTATTCACTGCCATGGGTAAATAGCCATTCATGCTGAATATTATCTGTCTCCGTGAAGAACACCCTAGGATTCGCAAACCTAATAGGATAGATGAAAGTGAGGAGCCTGGCGCAAATAAGTGGAAGTAATGCCAGGACTGAGCTAAGGACCCCGTGGTCGCTAACCTACGCTCCCAAGTTGAGAGCCCCTGGGGGCCCTTTTAGTCGCCTCTTACGACAGGCAAGGGATACCGTGGGTGTTGTTCTACAAATCCTACCCACAACAGGAAACTCGTACCGATCTCCTTGACCGAGCAGAATGGCTTCGGCGGAACATTCTGCATTCGGGAGGCGGAAGGCGGGTTCCACCGTCGACTGTTCTGAGAATGATCAAGGCAAATCCTGGGTCAGTTCCTCTTATATGTCGGGCTGAGTGGCTCAGACGGTCGAGGCGCTGGCCTTCTGAACCCAACTAGGCAGGTTCGATTCTGGCTCAGTCTGGTAGTATTTGAAGGTATCAACAACGTGTCGGTAGATTTACTGGCACGTGAAAGAACTCCTGCGGGGCAACATTCCGTCACCTCGACATCTTCGAAAACCGTAAAAGTAGTGAGTGGAACGTAAAGCAAATATCTTCAATTATACGAGGTGTGTTCAAAAACAGACCGAACTTTGTAAATTGCGCGCAAACCGCAACATTGAGCGAGTTGTGACTGTGGCGGCGCCTAGCGGCAACTTCTGACAACAGACCGCTGCTTTCCGCATTCCATTGCCTGCATTATCAGTTGAGTTAGAGCCTCTGAAGTGATTGCGTGTGTCACATGTTCGTCGAATTCTATAATGAAACAGCTTGAGGAACAACGCGTGTGCGTGAAGTTCTGCTTCAAAGTTGGGAAAACGTTTGTGGAAACATTTGAAATGTTGAGGACCCTAGGCCTGGGCGACCTTCCACATCAACAGACGACCGAAAAAAGCACGAATGAGTCGTTCAAACATCAAGGTGATGCTGATTGTGTTTTTTGATTGGAAAGGCATTGTCCATCACGAGTTTGTACCCCGAGGCCAGACAGTGAACAAAGAACTGTACCAGAATGTTTTAACGCATTTGAGAGATGCTGTGCGCAAGAAGAGGCCTGAACTGTGGGAAAACAAATCCTGGATGTTGCACCATGACAATGCGCCAGCACATGCCTCTCTCTCGGTCCAAATTCCTGTTGTGCCCCATCCGCCCTATTCTCCCGACTTGGCTCAAGCAGACTTTTTCTTATTCCCCAAATTGAAAACCACCTTGAAAGGACATCGTTTCCAAGACATTGAAGAGATCAAGGAGAATGCGACGAGGCAACTTCGCGCCATCAAAGAAAGTGCATTCCAGGAAGCATTCCAAAAGTGGAAGAAACGTTGGCAACACGCTGTTGATGGTGCAGGGGACTATTTTGAAGGGGACAGTCTGTGAAATGATGTAAGCTACATAATAAAGTTTTTCTAGCCACAGTTCGGTCTTTTTTTGAACACACCTCGTACCTCTTATAGGCCATGGCCGCTCCCTTCTCGCTCTTCTCCTCATCACTGACTACTGTTTTAGGGTCGCGTAGCTGTGGGCTTGCATTCGTGAGATGGTGGGTTCGAATCCCACAGTTAGCAGCCCTGAGGATGGTGTTCCGTGGTTTCCCATTTTCACACCAGGCAAATGCTGGGACCGAGAGCAACGTGATACAAACCACGTAGCCAAGTCGCTTGGTAACGTGTTCTACATTTGATTATGCTGTAAGGCAATTGTGTCTTTTCCGGTGAACTCAATCACAAGTTGGTTCCTGTGCGGACAGTTTTCAGAATACGCAGGCCTACTTCGTTTTATGTGGTTGATCCTCGTATCTGAGCAACAACAATGATCACTTTCAATAAGTGTACCTAGAACTCAAACTGTAACGAAGAAAACTCGCTGAAATAGCTCAAACATCTTCCGAAGACACATTCAAATGTGGTGTGGATATTCTTATGGAACTCACCGTACAAGGCAGGTCATATTCGTTATCTCCAAACAGAACTCAGCTTACCTGTATCAAGAGAAAATTATCGAATTTAGTTTAGAAATCCTTTTTGCTAGTTGTTTGATGATAATGACGGTGATGATGATGCTTATTGCTCAAAGGGACCTAACACCTAGGTCATCGGCCTCTAATGGTACGAAATGAGACTATGTAATGACAATCCAAAGGTTAAAAATCATCCACTGACCAGAATGAGAAAACGTGATGATGATGAATGAATGAATGGAGGGATATGAATTTAAAACAATCAGTGGATCCGACCCAAACTCTATCTTAAACAGTGGTATTACTGACCAAGGCACTGCTTCTAAACGCAGTCCCGAATCGAGGATGTGTGTTATCTAAAGGGGTCCAAAATCCAGGTCAACGGACCCTCATGATGGTACTTATCGCTAGTAAAGTGGTGTTCTTCATAGACTGGGTACTAATCACAGGCAACTCAGAGACGCTAGAAAGAAAGAACATCTTCAGACCTTTTCTTCAGAACATAGTTCAGTAAAATGCGAACTGTAGATTTCCACAACGGCGCTGTTTAAATAAATGTGTCCATTTTCTTCGACTTTGGGTCAACAAAGTAGTATGTACTGCCTGAAATATTGACATTTGGGACTTGTCAGGTTTATTTAGGCCACAGTCACTACCTTCTCAGTCGTAGCATTCTCCTGTCCCAGCGACACCGAAAGAAACAGTATCCTAGGATGTAACTACATATTTGATAACATTATTATAGTAAAAAAGGAGTTGAGTAGTATGCACATTCCTATTATAATGTGTTTTGCTAGGAATTATTGAGTGAAATACTTTCTTCTTGTTTTTTTTTCTTGTTTTTTTGCGACTTTGATACATTTTCCCTCTATGTCGTTCGCAGCGTGGGAAAACCTCTGTATTTCTGGGCAGTAGTGACCCAGAAGGAAGTTTAAGATTGTATTTGTCTCATGAGATTTGCTTTGCTGTCTTTAAGAATCCCTTAGCTTTTGGTTTAGAGATACTATATCTATATAAATAAAATCGTAACGACCGTGTGTCTGTACATTGATTATTTTGGCGAAAGTTTCGTACAGTTATCCGTTTCAGGTGTAATAATGACCATCTGCATAATTTTTAGCTTTGGTGTCTGTTTGTCTGTTTGTTTGTCTGTCTGTTTGTCTGTCCTTCTATAACTTGAAAAATACTGGATGTATTTCCACCAAACTTCATATTTAGAATCCACCTGTCCTTGGGTAGGTTATAGAGCAAATATCGTTTCTAAATCCCTGAAATGAGTGGGGATTTTTATGAAACCGAAACCGTGAATTTTGCCCTCCCTCAAAGTATACACAACCGAACTTAATGGAAAACTACCTGCCTTAATGAAAAATTAATTTCTAAACTTTTTTTTTCTCATGTGCATCATTTCGATAACAGGCTTTAATAAGGGAGATATCATTAACGGACCGTTTTTCTGTACAAATCCCAGCGGACTTAACGCAAGAGCGGGTGCGAGTAAAGCGTATTTCTTACAACTTGAAAACTACTGAAGATATTTGAACCAAACTTTATATATAGCATCCATCTGTCCAAGGGTAGGTTTCCTTTATGTCTGTTAGTTATTTAGAATCCACTTGTCCTTGAGTAGGTTTTAGGGCAAATATTGTTTCTAAATCCCTGAAGTAATTGGGGGTTTATACGAAACTTTATATTTAGCATCCACCCCTTCAAGGGTAGGTTTTAAGGTTTATACCATTTCAAATTCGCGGAATGGACTGGGATTTTATAGGGGACCGAAATGGTGATTTTTACTCTCCCACAATATATAAAGTACAAGACCAACCTGACTGGAAATCGATCAAACTGTTTGGAAATCCAATTCTAATTTCTTTTTGCCATGTGCATTTTTCAACGGCAGGATTAATAAGGGAGATAACATGAAAGGTCGGTTTTCAGGCTAAGTCTAGCGGACATAGCCCAAAAGGTGTTATACGTGGAGCAGATTCCTTATCTATCTAGATAAATCATATCGTAACGACCGTGTGTCTGTGCATTGACCATTTTGGCGAAATTTTCGTACAGCTCTCCGTTTAAGGGGTAATAATGATCACCTGCATATTTTTTAGCTATAGTTTCCTGGAAGTCCTAAATCCCCCCCCCCCCCGCCCAAAATCAAGATTGCCTCACAATCTGCCACACGAGCTGAAAAATTGAAATTAAGCAAAATTATACGTTTTAGCCGGCAACCTACGGAAAACATCCACGATCTTTAAATATTTCACTTTTTATGCGGAATAATATCGAAATATAGGCAATTTAATGACGGTGCAGACCTTCGTTTCGAGGTATTTCGCGACTAAACGGTAAGTCCTATCATAAAACGGATGGCACGATCTCCGTTCAATTTAGAGTAATCTACAACTTTGGTCCTGTGATATTTTGTCGTCTCTCTCTCTCTCTCTCTCTCTCTCTCCTTTATAGGGTAGATTTGGCTGTATATTTCGATGGTTCGTAAATTTTGTGCTTTTTACACGTGTATTACTTAGTTTGACAGACTTATAGGAAAGGTAGAGTCATCGAATTTGGCAAGCACGTTGACACGACCAATGGCTATATGCGAACCCAATTTCATGATTCTAGCTTCCACATAAGTATGTGAAAAATAATGTAAAATGATGAAAATGTACCCAAATTTCACCCCATTCAAATATCGTAACTCAATCGAACCCATAAATATGTGAGATACGAGAAAATGTTTTAACACCAAACATGTAGAGCGATAAAAGCGACGTCCGAAGGTGCAAACCGTTTGTTGGTATGATGTACCGTTTAGGAGCAGTAAATCTCGAAATGAAGGTTTGCACTTTCAAACGTGCCCATGCTTATCTGTCATCTATATAAATATAATCGCAACGACCGTCTGTCTATACATTGGCTATTTTGGCGGAATTCCGTACTGTTATCCGTTTCAGTTGTAATAATGATCATCTGCATATTTCTTAACTTTGGTGTCTGTCGGTTTGATTTATGAGTTTTTATAACTTGAAAACTACTGAATATATTTCTATCAAACTTGATATTTGGAATCCACCTGTCCTTGTGTAGGTTTTAGGGCCAATATTATTTCTGAATACCTAAATTTACTGAGGGGTTTATCCGAAACTGGAACCATGATTTTGCACTTCCTCAAAATACTCACATCCGAAATTAATCGAAATCTACAATCCTTAATGGAAATCCATTTCTAAAAGTTTTGTTCTCGTGTGAATTTTTCGACAGGATTAATAAGTGAGATATCATGAACGGTTGATTTTGCAGGTTAAGTCCAGCGGACGTAGCCAAAATGTGTTGTACGTGGAGCAGATTCCTTATCTATCTATATAAATAAAATCGTAGTGACTGTGTGTGCCTGTACATTGGCTATTTTGGTGAAATTTTTCGTACAGATACCCGTTTGAGGGGTTATAATGATCGTCTGCATATTCTTTGGTTTAATTTCCTGAAAGTCATAATTTTTACCCCCTCACCCAAATTCCAGATTGCAGCATAATCTGCCAGACAAGCAAGAAAATTGAAATTTGGCAAAATTATACGTTTCAGTCTGTAACGAACGAAAAACTTCACAGATCTATATTTTTTTCATTTCTTATCCCCGAAAAATATTGAAATATGGGAGCAATTTTAATGATGGTGCAGACCGTTTCGAGGTATTTCGTGGGATAAACGGGAAGTCCTATCACATAACGGATGGCACAATCTTCGTTGAATTAGGAGTGATCTTCATCCTTGGTCTTATGACTTTTATCGTATCTGTATCGCTTATACGTTAGATCCGTCTCTATTTCTCGATTTTAAGTAAATTTGGATTCTTTACCTATATAATTCATACTTTCAATCACTTACAGGAAAGATAGTATGATCAAACTCTACACGAACATTGGCCCACCCAGTACCCATATGTGAGCCAAATGCTATGTCACATAATTATCCGAAAAGTAATGCAATGTAAGATAATCTTACACAAATTTCAACCTATTCAACGTTTCTGACTCAGTCTGACCCATGAATAGATGAGATGCGAGAAAATATCATAGGACCAGCCATTTAAATCACTCAATACTGCGCCTTACGGTGTAATCCTTTGTCAATATGACGTACCGTTTAGCAGCAGTTAATCTGTAAATGAAGGTCTGCAATATTGTAAACATGCATATACTTTCGTATGTCCATCTATATATATCCATTGATGTCGATTTGTGGCGATCGAGAAAAGGTCTATCTGCTATTGTAATCAGTACTCCCTACACCGACTTTGACTGCTGGCAGTAGGAATGGGGTTCTTCTCCAACACCTGTGTATCTGGCATTAGTAAGGAGGGCCTACCATTTTAATGAATAATTCGCTTCTCGATTTGTCTTGCAGAAGGCAAGGGATCATGCAGTTTTGTTCGAAAGTCCTACCCTATTGTGTTTGGCTCTAGGCCAGGGTGCCCGCCATTATAAACAAATGTTCCAATCTAAAATTTTACTAGCATTAGGCATAGTGCCTGCTATTTTCATGGAAACTCATTAATTCTGCGTGACTGGCAGTAAGCTGGCTGGCAGCAGTAAAAAGGACCTGTCATTATAATGATAACTGCACAACTCAATTTTGACTGGTGGTAGGGAAGTTGCCTGCTATTATAATAAAAACTCCTCAACTGTAATCTGTCTGAAAGTAGGAAATGGGTCTGCCATTGTAACTAAAACTCCCCAAATCGATTGTGGCCGCGCAGTAAGCAATGGGGCCTGCAATTATAATGTAAACTTGCCAACTCGATTGTGAATGGCAGTAGGCAAGTGAGCCTGCCGTTATCATCACAACTCCGCAACCCTCACTTTACATTGGAAACAACGTATGGGGACATCCCCATGGTATTTCTCGGATAAGGCTAAGGGACAAGCAATTTTAAAACAATCTCATTGACTGCACGCACAGTCTTTACGTCGATATCCATATACAATGTAGAATACCGTAGCGAAGCACGGGTACATTTGCTAGTTTCTAAATGTTTCCCATCCTTTGAAGTTTGCTTTTGTTGTGCAACAGACAGTAGGACTGAATCCTTGTCACTGTACATACTGTAGTTACATAAGTCTAGTGAAACACTTCTACATAGTACTTCATGAAATAAAAACCACCGCTCGGTTAATTAAACAGTTCCGATATCGCTCCCTGTGTAGAACCTCTTTTGTTGGACACTAGTTATTTGTTTTCCGTCACATCGACTCAGACATAGAAGGAAGCGAATGTGGCCTTAACTAAGGAATAGCTCATGCATTCGCCTGATGTAAAAATGGGATAACATGGAAAACTATCTTCATGGTTGCCTACTGTTGGGTTGAACCCACCATCTCCCGAATGCAAGCTAACGCCTACACGCCTCGAACTACGCAGCCAGGTCGCTCTGTTTTTGGACGCTTCAAAGGACAATAATTTTAGTAAAGTTCTAAATAACAGTAATACATATACGTAAGCAGGTAAATAAGTATCTACAGTTATGCTCTAATTGTCTTTAGGCTGGCACTATGGCGTTATGTGCTCACCAGCCGCTAGTTGGCACCGTTGTCTACGTCTGTGGTATGTTTCAGCGTTATCAGATCAGTACAGCTTGCGCTGTTGCGACCTACAACTGGCCGCACCACTCTCTATTTGCACAAAGGAAGAACAGCGCTCTGTAATAAGTTTTTTGTGGTCTGAGGGTGTAACAGGAGCGGAAATTGATAGAAGACTTTCAGCACAATACGGGGACAGTGTTTACCAGTGGATTGAACAGTTCAAAAGGGGTCGCACAGGCGCGAAGGATGAGGCGTCCATCTGCAGCCGTAACTGATGCCAATATTGAACAAGTCCAGAATAACAGACGAGTGACTGTTGATGACGTGGCAAACCCTATGCATATTAACCATGGTTCTGCATATGACATCATGAATAACACAAAGTCTGCTCGAGATGGGCTCCAAAACAGCTGAATGAAGAGCAGAAGCGCAATCGTGTGAGAACCTGTCCGCACCTACTGGACCGTCATGCTAACGAAGGTGAAACGTTTCTGAAACGGATCATCACTGGTTATGAAACATGGGTTCACCACTTTGAACTAGAGAGCAAACGTCGGAGCATGGAATGGAAGCATCCCGGATCTTCAATCAAAAAGAAATTTAAGGGTCAACCTTTTGCAGCAAAAGTGAACAGTGTTTTGGAACTCTCAAGGGCCAATCCTGGAACATTGCCAGGAAAAGGGAGAAACAATAAACAGTGAACGTTACAGTGATATGCTTTTAAACAAGCTGAAACCTGCAATTCGCAACAAATGTAGACGTCGGTTGTCGGAAGGAGTTCTTTTGTTGCATGACAATGCGCGTCCACATTCCGCCGCCCAAACCGCCCAAACTCTTCATATGCTGCATTTCGAGACGTTTGAGCATCCTGCGTACAATCCGGAACTCGCCCCATCGGATTACCATCCGTTTGTTAATTTAAAAATGACCTAAGAGGCCGTCGATTCAGCTTCGATCGACAGGTGAAGGAAGCTGTGTACACGTCGCTTGCTGCGTCACCAAAACCCTTTTTTTCTAAGGTTACCAGAAAGCTTGTGAAACGGTGGACACCATGTGCATTGAAAAGCAGGGTGACTATGTTGAAACATGATATCAATAAACAATGAGTTCTTTCTATAAGAAATTATAAAATTGATTGCAGATACTTATTGATTTTCCCTAGTATATTAGAAAACTATTTGGTTCTTGACGTGTCAAGGAAATACTGAGCGAACTCTGATTTACTACAGTTGTAGTCGTGGGCAGATGTTTTCATCTCCTGAGATGCCGTTAAGCTGTAGTCGGCTGTGCATATCATTATCCAGAAACATCTGAGCCATTCAAGTTGCCTTCTCACTCCTTGCTATTTAAGTTATATCAGAAGCAGTTGCAATATATCAAGCTGAAAATGTACCGGTGTTTTAATAATTTCAGACTCTCTCAATGTTCCCACAATGTTACAGGCTCCTTGTGGATATAAGCCTCCAAATATTCACCATATCAACATCATCGGAAAACGAATTGCCTCAAACGACAGGGAACATCCGTTCACTTTCTGTGGATCCTATCACATATGGGAATTAAGAATAATGAACATGTTGATTAGTTAGCCAGAGAAACGGCCCAAAATGCACCACTTTAGAACATTCCCATATACCCTCCTGATTATTTCCCACGGATTAAAAAACGATTACTACACGTTTGGAACGAGATCTTGATCAAAACAAACCAACACCGCAGGCATGGGTACGCTATTATCTATCCGCACCCGCCACTCACACCAAGTGGAACACGAGTGGAAGATTTATCGCCTCACTCACATGCATACGACTCAATCACGGATCTTTCACTAGTCATCTAATTGTTGTCATCAACTCACCATATTGCTCCTACGACGGCCAGTCATCCAGTCATTGGGAGACTTAAATCATTTGTTCTTCGCTTGCTCATTACATCTAATCCATGTCGTATGGCTTTTAGTGCCGGGATATCCCAGGACGGGTTCGGCTCGCCAGGTGCAGGTCTTTCTATTTGACTCCTGTAGGCGACCTGCGCGTCGTGATGAGGATGAAATGATGATGAAGACAACACATACACCCAGCCCCCGTGCCATTGGAATTAACCAATTAAGGTTAAAATCCCCGACCCGGCCGGGAATCGAACCCGGGACCATCTGAACCGAAGACCAGTACACTGCCGTTCAGCCAACGAGTCGGACATCTAATCCATTAAAATACATTACTGAAAAGACTTCAATAATAACAACAATTTCCAATAAACATTCAGTGTCTTCTCGCTTCAAGAAAGATATAGATAGATAGATAGATAGATAGATAGATAGATAGATAGATAGAAGTATACCAAGCTATAATAAAATATTTAACTGATATTAACTTTTAAAATGATACTAAGTGTACTCTGCCTGCTGTCATTTCTTGATGGATACAGTAATTTTGCATCCATCTCTTGGCACAGGCCAGAGTAAAGTGTAGCTTCCACCGAAGTCCCAGTCAACATCCATGGCTGTGACAATATGGAAGTTGCTGGGGTATGGGTAGTGCTGAGTAATGACATTCAGAGCATGACTAGTGCATCTGAGTGTTATGAAAGGTGCTGCTCATAGGGTCAGTTGTGCTGCAATAGTACTTTCTGACCCAGTGAGGAAAGCAATGGCAAACTACCTCACTCGTCATTTTGCCTAGTACGCCTCATTTTAGTGCTGCCATTGTTTTTTTTTGGGTTTCCTCATAACCGCATAACCTTTCGTGGTGCTATTTGAGGATCCAACCAGCCTCTGGGCTGATGACCTAACAGACAGACTAAGTGTACTAAATTGGTAGCTACCCATTTAAATACAGTGTGCGGATAAAATGAACAACACCCATTCTAAATTTCAAGCTCAGTAAGTGGATACTGTACAAGTCCGCGTGGTCTGTTCGTTCTTTCACCTATTCCTTCAATCATTCGCTGTTTGTAAAATAACCAACTTATGTACCGTATGTAAAATAATTTACTGTGTCTTCTATAAATTAGCATGCAGTTGGCTGTGTGCACATCAGTGCTTAAAACCACTGAATACTTTAAAAACAAATATGTCAAAGGCCCCGTGATCGCCAACCCATGCTCCGAAGTTCAGATCCCCTGGGGCGCCATTTAGTCGCCTCTTACGACAGGCAGGGGATGTTGTGGGTGTGACTACCCCAGCCAGGATCCTCGTTGGCAAGTTCTAATACGCGTTTATTTGCAGAGCGAGCACGTCTAGGTCCGATGTTCATGCGTGGGCATCACGTTTCCCGCGTCGGCTATTCTCTGTGGAGCTGCTGTAATCGTATGTCCGTATGGATCTTTTATTTGTGGAAATCGTTCAACACACGCCTCAGCAGCTTCACTAGCACTCTGATGGACTTCGCCATATTATATTAAAATTATTCCCAGCGAACTGTGCCAGGTCCGTCTCCGCTAGATGCACACATTAGTCATGCCAACATGTCAACATACGTCACTGCCCCTAGTTGTACTTTCTCTTAAAACAACCATCACCACCTTCTCGCCTCTTGAAGTACCAGCCCATGGTACTGTTGTGTTCGTGAATAGCACGCACCCCTTTCGCATCGTTGCCAGACGTTCTGTTGACGACTGACGGAACATTGCAATACTTATTTACGACTCTTCGCTTGGAGATACACGTAAATGAACCGAGAAGCATTTATTCAGATACTTGGTAGCCATGCATTTGTAGAGTCGTCGGCCTCATGTTCTGAACTATAAACGCGGTGCATCGCTGTCAGCATTTGATAGACTAGTCTGCTGATATTCCTGATTAACGGTACAAGCTACACAAGTGTATGAATTTTCTTGCCAAGATCTATTAATAGTCTTCATTCCATGCATACCGAGCTCGATAGCTGCAGTCGTTTAAGTGCGGCCAGTATCCAGTATTCGGGAGATAGTGGGTTCGAACCCCACTGTCGGCAGCCCTCAAGATGGTTTTCCATGGTTTCCCATTTTCACACCAAACAAATGCTGGGGTTGTACCTTAATTAAGGCCACGGCCGCTTCCTTCTCAGTCCTAGCCCTTTCCTGTCCCATCGTCGCCATAAGACCTATCTGTGTCGGTGCGACGTAAAGCCAATAGCACAGCACAATTCCATGCATCACTCGTCTTCAATCTGTACACTGATATGCCTTTCACCTTCCGTTTTACAAAGTTATGTTAACGAAAGCCCGCTTTTAGCACTGTAGTCGCTCCTCAATGAAGTTAGATGGGGTTCCCACTGACAGGTTTAAAAATTAGAATCCTAACATATATCAGCTTAACTCAGGTACTTCTGGGGTCACTAGAGCCACTATGGCACATTTTGGATTTTGTATACCCGACAAAATTAATTTGAAATCTCATCAACAGATAGTCCGGTACAGTTCAGGTTTCTGCGAACGTCGAATTTGACATGCAGGTAGCCTAAACGACGTTAGATTAAATTACGTATGCACAGTGGATTAGGCTGCACGAGTATTATGAGTAGTAGCAGTAACAGTAATGGAAGTAGTCTTATCCAACTGCGTCAAGTCTAGGGTATAGATGTACTAGTACTTACCTGAAAGTGAGGTAGGTACTGTATCAGTAGCTTAGATAAAGGACAGTTCAGCCACTTACCCACAAGGGAATATGTAATAATAATTAGGGTAAGATTTTAATGAGAACGTTTTAATAGTTTACTATATTTTATGTACGTGGTAACAAGCTGACAACGGGACACATTCCAATGCTGAGAGATGTTTAGCCCCAACCTACTCTTAATCTTGCAACATTATGGGCATTTATTTTTTAAATTTTAAAATAAGGCATACAAGAAAACCACAGGCACGTTTATCTATGTATTATCGACATACGGTAAAATTATTACATTATTCAATAAATAGCAGTCTTGTCTATTTCACTGTTTGTTTATTTTATGCATAATACAAATAACACTCTTGTATCTATGTCTGGTTATCTGCTTACTATAAACACACGGCAAAATCATCGCATGAATCGACAAACAACACTTTCGTTTACCTATTTACTATGAAAGTAAGAAAGTCGCCTTTTCTCTCAAAACAGGACAAATAGGCGTCTCAACAAAATCTATCGGTACATTGGGAAACAGGTTTAAAAATCGTACTGCCCCGTTCAAACCGGAACATCTGTAACACCTGTCCGATACCTACTGTTATGTGCTCATGCAACTGCCTGCCCTCTGGAAACCATTACAGCATTTCCTGAAAGGGCTGAGTGAGTCAGGTTGGAGAGCTCCCAGTCGGCTTGAAGGCATGTGCCGGCCTCTGCTTCAATTCTATTTTAAGTCTGGTGTCTCCGTGGATTTTCTGGAAGGTGAAACTAGAATGTTTATACACTGGACGCAGCCCGAAGATTATAGTGCTTCATCGTCAGACATATAAAAGCGAGCTCACCACGAACAGATAGAGTAGTGTTGCTGGAATAGAGGAGTGAGTGCTGAAAGAGTGTCATCGTCGTGGTGAAGTGTTGGAACAGTTGTTGTTTTTGTTATTCTGGTTGTTGTTGTTTTGTTGTTTTGCAGTATTGTTGGAGAGTAGTTGTTGATAGATTGTGCCGTGAGGAGTGTCGGAGACTAGCTGAATTAGTGCTGTGTTATAGTTGAGTGATACGTATTGAGTAGTTCAGTGCGTGCAGCAGGCACCGGAATTTATAATAACAAATGTAATAACACCTCTCAGCTGAACAAGCTCTGAGAGCTGACTCATTGAATTAAGCAGTGTTGTCAGAAATTTCCTTTTAGCCGTGCCGTCGTTAATTTGCAACAATACTCTTTCATTTGTCAGTCAATCATCGCTTCGGAGGAATGCGACAGGCTTCGGCAGCCGTCAGAATTCCTATCCTCGCCGCTAGATGGAGCTTCATTCATTCCATCCCCGACCCAATCGAATGGCTGGAAACAGCCTGCGGATTTTCATTGTCACTCTTATAAGCTGCACTTCTATATTGAAATTTCGATCATACAATATGGGGCGCTGCTCTCGTGTGGGCCTTGTAACAGAAAGTTCTTCACGATATCACATCGCATCGTATTACATCTCGTATAGCGGTAATTTAAACAGAGGCTTGGTTCTCGTTTTGAAATATTGCAGCAGACGTCTCTAGCGTCACGAAACGAGGAGTGGGAAGAAGTATTTATATTGCTATCTCCTTAACGTCGCACCAACTCAGATAGGTTTTTGGCAACGATAGGATAGGCAATGGCTAGAACTGCGGAGATAATGGCCGTTTGAAAAAATGCCATTTATTCGGGGCGTCGACCTAAGAAGATCTTTTGCCTCTACTTTGCACCATATGTTATGAACCTGTGTGTATTTGGAAATTGCGGAAGTGTAAAGTGTTGAATGTGAGGAAAGGAACGTTAAGGACGACGCAAACACCCAGTCCCCAGGGCAGGGATATTAATCATTTACAATTAAAAACACCTGACCCAGCCGCGAATCGAACCCGGGGCCGCCGGGTGGCAAGCAGACGCGTTACCCCCTACACCGCGGGGCCGGACAGATAATGGCCGTACAGCCTCAGCATTTTCTGGTGTGAAAATCAGAAACGGCGATAAAACAAGCATCAAAACCACCACCTCCCGAATGCAAGCCAGTTCATTCAGTGTGGGAAGAAGTGCAACAATACAATGGTTGTGACTCTTGTTAAACTCGAGAACAGTTCTTTGTTTTCGTGCAACAGTGCTAGCAAGTGCTGTATAATAACGTTTGTTTATCACCGCTATGAGGATCGCTTATGGCTAAATGCATCAACTATTCTTAGAAGTTCATTATGCCAAGCTGCTTTTCACGTCATTATTATTATTATTATTATTATTATCATTATTTTATGTCTCTTTAATCAGTTTTATGGTTTGAGAAGATGCCGAGATTCCAGTGTCTTGTCCCACAAGATTCCTTTTATTTGCCAGTAAATCTACCGCCGCGAGGATGACGTGTTTGAGCACTTTTAATAATAATAACAATAATAATAATAATAATAATAATAATAATAATAATAATAATAATTGTACCGGGCGGTACACCTCTACACCGTTTATTTAAAAGTTGCGCCAGTTGAAACTCCTCTTCTGGAGGAAGGTTGAACTTTATCTATTCTATTAATTCTCTACTTTCTCAGAAGATGTCACCACGTGGAAAATTTTGAGTTTTTGAACTGTGTCACTTTTGATGTGTTTTTGTTTCGCTTGAAGTAAGAAGTGTGAACTTTCTCTTCTAGAGGACACTACTGAAGATCAACAATAGCGCACCCTAGTGCGGAGTCAAAGAACTATTTTGTTGGAGAAATTTTTATTTCAAAAGTTTGTTTCTTGTTAAATTTCTTTCTGTTATTGTTGAAGTTGGCTGTATACCCCTCTTTTTCCCCTTGTTTTAGATTTATCCAATCCCGAATTTCTTTTAGTAATTTCTGACCAATCTGGTGTATCTTCCCACAACTTGTATCTGTTGCGGGGTCCTATCCAATAAAAACATTGTGGGCGGGTGTTTTCATTCCCCTAACGCCTAGAAACTTCCGCGAGAGTATATAAACTGCTGATTTTGGGGTCTCCGGGCCACTTCTGTTCCATCTTTCAGTGTATTAAGTACATAGCAGGAGGCGGGAAGCGCCTCTTTCTTCTTCAGCCGTTCAACACCAGGTAATGGCCTATTAATAACTTCTTTTCTTGCTAGGTCGGCAGTTTAACACTCGCGGCGGGTTCGAAGCATTTCCATCATGTAACCTTTTCCCAAAATGTAATTACTCTTTTCATCTTTTTCTTGTAAAGCTACATATTGGGATAGAGAGTGCTAACCCTCTCGAGCTCCCACTCACATTTGTTTTGAGGTGAACTTATTTTCTCAAACTATTCTTCGTTTATGTAATGTAAAGTGTTCTTCTCTAAGTCACCTCTGTAGTATGGGATTAGCCCTTGCGTTAGCGGCCCAGAGCCAGATTAGGTTTTAAAAACAAAGTGTATTAGGAGTGCAAGATCGCCTCCTCTCAAATTGTTATTTTAGAGGTCATGTAATCAACATTCTTTTCATGTAATAGACCTCCGTAGGTTGGGTATTTTACCCCTGTGAATACGTCCTTAGAGGACAGCTTGAAGGTAGAGTTTGGTGTGGCCTTGTGATAGGCTTACAATTTTGAGAGCGGATCGCTCTTTGAAATTTGTTTCTGTATGCCTCGTGCAGGCTTTATGTGTAATGTTTGGAGCCAGTGCTCCGGGGCATGAATGGGGTTTTCTGCCCCTTGGCTAAATTTTTTTTTTGGAGTAAGGCGGGGCTGATTGCCCAAGAGTTATGAAGTAAGGGCACTGAGCCCGAATCCAGTAATATTGTACCTACTTTTCTGCTACTCTGTACCTGTCATGATTGTTATCTCTTGTTTTTGAAAAGAAAATATAACCTAGTTAAATTTTAAATTAATTTTACATTGCACGTTAATTTCGTAGCTTGAAACCCATTCACACCCGCACCTTCTTTCACCTCTACCTACCACGGATATCTCCGTAACAAGTGGTAGCAGAGCGTGGTTGAATGGGTCTCAATTTAGCCCCTTTTGACGGCTAAACATTGCTTTGATTCGAACTCTAACAATTTTCTCAGTTGCTGGAATTTTTTGAGTTTTTCAAAATTGTTCTGTCATCATGCCCGGCCCTCGCGATGTTCTCCTCCTTAACTACTTGCGCAAAGAGGAGTTGATATACGAGTTAACTATCAGAAATGTGCAATCTGGAGGCACGGTTGAAATCGACACCAACAAGCTTAGAGAGTCCCTTGATTTGCCCATTTCCATCCCCAATTTGGGAGAGAAAGAAATTGATGACTCTCTTTCCACGATCGTAGAGAATATTACTGGGCTAGCATCTGTAGTCAGCTTTTTTGATGAAAACGATCCGTCTCCTAATCAAATTAAGCGTGTGCAAGGCAGGCTGTATCACTTTGCAAATAGAGTTAATGATCTGTTGTCTCTAAAGGTGAATGACGTTCAGAGGAAGGACGCTAATACGCTCCTTGAAACTATTTCTGAATTGTCTAATAAGGTCACTCAATTGCTAACCGGCGAAGTTCCTCCCAAAACTGATCAACCCGCCACGGTGAATGTAGGTAACGAGGAAGAGCCTCCTCAGGGAGAAGTCAATAGGATAACCGTTGCAGCTCAAACTATCTCTGCCCCATCGAACAACGAATCTGAACGCCGTGCGTCATTGGGTAACATCCGCTCTGAATTAACTTCTTTGCCATTGAAACCTTTAACGACTATGTCACCTGGGTTCAGTAGCTTGCCTCATCCATTGGCAATGTTGCTTAGAGGTATCTCTAAGTTTTCCGTCAACACCACCAGTGATGTAATTTCATTTTTAAGATTTCTAGTGGAATTTCAGGATCATGCTCTTGTCTTTTCTCTTTCGCCATGTCAAATTTTGCAAATTATCTATCCGTATGCTATTGGTATTCTCTCTGATAAAATCGTAAGAGCCATTGCCGAGCAATCATCTATTGAGGATTTCCATGCCCATTTGCTAGCTAACTTCATCCCGGCTACGGCCAGGTCCTCCCTGATTCAGAAGTACTATTACCGTGTACAGCGCTTGGATGAAAACTTGGCTGATTTCATTCAAGATATCAAATTCTACACTAGGGTGTTTGCTCTGCACTTTCCTGAAGATCAGATTGTGCAGGCTATTGTAGAAGGTATTTCGCCATCCTACAGGTCATATTTGTGTTTCGCGGCGTGTCCGCAAACCTTCTCTGAACTTGAAGCATTGGCCGTCTCAGCGGAAGGAGTTAGATACGCCGATTCTTTGCGTGTCGCGAAAGAACCCCCGCCTTCCTTTAGTAACACTCGGCCTCCACCTCGCCGACCAGTCAATCCCCGTAAATGTTATGCTTGCGGGTCGCCTGACCATCTGCGGAATAAGTGTCCTCTGATCAAGTCAAGTGGGACAAGGAATGGAGCAGGGTCATCACAAGGCTGTTTTAAGTGTGGGGCCTTCTCACATATCGCCAAGAATTGCCCAAACTCAAATAGCACCCCCTCCTGCTCAACTTCTGGTGCAAATTCCAGCTATGCCAATAATAAAAAGTGACTAGTGGCGTCGGCTGAGCCGACTAATCCATCTTCCCGAGACTTAGCCCCTAGTAAACAGGTTGTAAATGCAGAGAACGACCAGCCTTCAAATTCATCTTTTGAATGCCCTAAAGAGTGTCTTAGGATTGCGGCGGATACCCCCGCACCTGTTCCTTTTCTTAAGATTGAGTTAAATAACGAGCCTATAACAGCTCTCTTAGATTCAGGCAGTGTTTGTTCCATTATTTCGGCTGATTGGTATTCTAAATTGAAATCTGTTTGTAAACTCCCTGACTATGACTCATCTCCTGTTAAATATGTTTCGGCTAATTCATCTCCATTAGAAATTCTAGGTTCCTTACATGTCAAAATTCGGGTTTTTAAATTTACATGGAAGATCAAATTGTTTGTGGCCAAGCGTTTGTCTTGCCCCATCATATTGGGAGCGGACTTCATTTCTCACACTGGTCTTGTGCTCGATCTCCAGAGTAGGTCGTGCACATTCAAATTTGCGTCCAATTGTAGAATTCCCTTGTTAAAGTGTAATTCTGTATCATGTTCATCTATTTCGCCTACCCAGGATGAGATGTTGTTAGACCTTAGACATCTACCTGAGGAGCAGGCTGATAGTATTCGGAAACTGTGTCAGTCGTTTCCCGAGGTGTTCTCTGATACTCTTGGTGTTACTGACCTTATTGAATACAAAATCGAGGTCACGGATTCGATTCCTGTCCGTTTTCCACCGTATAGGCTATCTCCACCTAAAATGAAGGCTCTGAAAGAAATCATCGATCAGATGTTGAAGGATGGTATTATTAGGCCCTCTAAGTCAGCGTATTCTTCGCCTATTTTTCTAGTCCCGAAACCCCAAGGCGGCTTCAGGCCTGTCATTGATTACAGGGCTCTCAATCGGAAGGTGGTGTTGCAATCTGTGCCCCTTCCCGACCTTCATTCTTGTTTTTCATGGTTTCGTAAGGCCAAGTTCTTCACGATCTTGGATTTGAATCAGGCCTACAACCAAATTCCCCTTGCCGAAGAGTCTAAACATCTTACAGCGTTTGCCACGGACTGGAATTTATATGAATACAACCGCGTGCCTTTCGGGCTCCCCACGGGGGCAGCTGTGCTCACTAGGCTACTAGATAGGGTCTTTTCCGACATCAAATTTGAGTACTTATATCACTACTTGGATGATGTCGTCGTATTTTCCGAAACCTTTGAAGGCATCAAATTCGAGTGGGGACCGTCTCAACAAGCCGCTTTTGAAGACCTTAAATTAGCTCTCTGTAATGCCCCTGTACTTGCTATGCCTGATTTCTCGAAGAAATTCATCGTCCAAACCGACGCGTCGTCGTCGGCGGTAGCTGCAGTCCTTCTTCAAGAGACTGAACTAGGGAGGCGCCCCATCGCCTATGCATCTAGGACTCTCTCGGCTCAAGAAGCAAAGTACTCCATATATGAGCTTGAAGGTTTGGCAGTTTTATTTGCCTTAGAAAAGTTCCGTCTCTATCTGGAACATGTCAAATTCGACTTGGAGACAGATAATCAAGCCTTAAGCTGGGTCTTAGGTAGGCCGCGTCGTACTGGTCGTATAGCCCGTTGGGCCATCCGTATTTCTGCCTTCCAATTCGATGTACGACATATCAGAGGTACTGAAAATGTTGTTGCTGATGGACTCAGCCGTATGTTTTCTAACGACGTCGAGACCCATGAACCTGTCGACAGTTCATCACCTTCCGAGTCCATACTATCTGAGGTTAATGCCATCCTAACAGATGCTCCCATGCTCTTTAGGGATATCGAGAAATACCATCGTGAAGATCCGACGCTGGGTCCGATAATGGAAACCCTTTCTTCTGGGGAACATGTCGTCCCTTATGTTCTGAGGAATGGTGTTTTATGTTGCCCATCGAGGCATGATAAGATGACGAAGGTTGTCGTGCCAGCGGTTCTTGTGCCTATGATCTTCAAGTATTATCATGAGACCCCATTAGGAGGGCATCTTGGAATCTTTAAAACCCGTGAAAAAATTCGTGAAATGTTCATTTGGAAAGGTATGGACGGTGAAATCCGTGAACTTGTAAAAGCTTGTAAATCTTGTTTGCTTAGTAAACCCACCATGTCCACCAAGGTAGGCCTTTTGTCTTCGCATCAAGCGTCGCGCCCCATGGAACGCCTGTATATCGATTATGTAGGACCCTTCCCCCAGTCAAAGGGTAATGCTAACAAGTTCATCTTTGTGTGCGTAGATGGCTTTACTAGATTTTCTTGGTTATTTCCAACTAAGCTGGCTACCGCTCAGTCCACCATTACTTGCCTAAATTCTATTTTTGCTTCTTTTGGTCCGTGCCAATACATTGTATCTGATAATGCTAAAGCTTTTACATCAAATCTGTTTCGTAAATTCTGTTTTGACTTGTCCATCTCTCATGTAACTACATCTGCTTATTACCCTCAACCATCTCTGGCTGAACGGGTTAACCGTAATCTCAGGTCCGCACTTATTGCCTATCATCATGAAGATCATTCTAGGTGGGACACGTCCCTGCATTGGTTAGCTTTTGCTTTGAATTCGGCGGTTCATGAATCACACAAATTTACTCCAGCTTCTTTGATGTTTAAGTTCGTTCCCAACACGCCGCTCTCTAACCTCTGGTCTCTGAATGACATTCTGCCCGAGACAATAGATCCGGACAACATTAAAGATCTTTGGAAGAAGGCTAAAGCTAATCTTAAAGTATCTCATGAAAAGGTTAGGGAAAGGTATGATCGTGGACGGAGACCCACCACTTTGAAGGTAGGTGACCAGGTTATGGTCAAAAATTTTGTTCCCGCGGGCAAGCTTGCCCCCAGATTTCATGGGCCTTGCATCATTCTCGATTTTCTTACGCCGGTTACCTTATTGCTAAGTAATCCAGCCACCGAGAGGATATTTAGAGTTCACCTGTCCCAGGTGAAACCGGTGTAATTTCTGTGTTAACTTGCTTCATATTATTTTGAAAGGATATGAAGGTTATATATTTTTTTTTTTTTTGAGTTTCACTTTTAAGGCATTCTGCCCCTTCTGTAATATTTTGGTTTTAAATGTAAGCCTTGTGTAAAACCTGCCCCGACCCGTTAAACTGCCGTCCTGTTCTTGCCACGGCCATTACCACGCTCCCGTCTCCTGCTCCACCTTACACTGTGGCTTCATAATAGTAAATGCCATGGATATCTACACGCCGCTGGCCCCTCAACCTCTCCACAAGCCTGTACCCTCAAAGAAGATGATAGTCCAACACAATTCTGCCGCCTAGCTTTAATGTTTCAGCGCCCCCGCAGCCGCGCAGCGCCGTGCAGCGACTGGGGAGGGGGATGGGCCCCCTCCTCTCCAGCGAGGACGACATGTGCACGGCGAGCCGGAGCTCTCCTCCCGGCCAAGGCTGATGTGCGGCGCACGACCTGCTACATGCCCGCAGCCTGTATCTGTTCACCGCGGGCGCGGCGTACTTCAACACCTCTGCTCCCCTCATAGTGCGGGCGAGCGGTATCTCAGGGTACTTGAGGGGTCCGAGCGGCCTCCGTTGGACGCAAGCTGCAACGGCCGGTCTGGCCATCCGACTCAATCTACATCAACTACATGGACAGTCACCATAAGCAATAACTACACTTGGGAATTCAACAACAATATTTGGTGGACATTGCAAAATTTTTCTTCACCTTTAAGTATTAAAAGTTTATCTTCAGAAATTCAAATTCTACAAACATAAAGACTTTCATTCACCTGCAACAACAACATTTTGAAACTGAATTAAGAAATCTTGTAAATGCTTCTGCTATCTATCTTCGTATCAACATCATTACTTGGACTTTGTTTCAAACTGATTTCATGTGTCACCCCTGGAGGAACTTTTGGGGGGGGAGGTCTGTACCGGGCGGTACACCTCTACACCGTTTATTTAAAAGTTGCGCCAGTTGAAACTCCTCTTCTGGAGGAAGGTTGAACTTTATCTATTCTATTAATTCTCTACTTTCTCAGAAGATGTCACCACGTGGAAAATTTTGAGTTTTTGAACTGTGTCACTTTTGATGTGTTTTTGTTTCGCTTGAAGTAAGAAGTGTGAACTTTCTCTTCTAGAGGACACTACTGAAGATCAACAATAGCGCACCCTAGTGCGGAGTCAAAGAACTATTTTGTTGGAGAAATTTTTATTTCAAAAGTTTGTTTCTTGTTAAATTTATTTCTGTTATTGTTTAAGTTGGCTGTATACCCCTCTTTTTCCCCTTGTTTTAGATTTATCCAATCCCGAATTTCTTTTAGTAATTTCTGACCAATCTGGTGTATCTTCCCCCAGCTTGTATCTGTTGCGGGGTCCTATCCAATAAAAACATTGTGGGCGGGTGTTTTCATTCCCCTAACGCCTAGAAACTTCCGCGAGAGTATATAAACTGCTGATTTTGGGGTCTCCGGGCCACTTCTGTTCCATCTTTCAGTGTATTAAGTACATAGCAGGAGGCGGGAAGCGCCTCTTTCTTCTTCAGCCGTTCAACACCAGGTAATGGCCTATTAATAACTTCTTTTCTTGCTAGGTCGGCAGTTTAACACTCGCGGCGGGTTCGAAGCATTTCCATCATGTAACCTTTTCCCAAAATGTAATTACTCTTTTCATCTTTTTCTTGTAAAGCTACATATTGGGATGGAGAGTGCTAACCCTCTCGAGCTCCCACTCACATTTGTTTTGAGGTGAACTTATTTTCTCAAACTATTCTTCGTTTATGTAATGTAAAGTGTTCTTCTCTAAGTCACCTCTGTAGTATGGGATTAGCCCTTGCGTTAGCGGCCCAGAGCCAGATTAGGTTTTAAAAACAAAGTGTATTAGGAGTGCAAGATCGCCTCCTCTCAAATTGTTATTTTAGAGGTCATGTAATCAACATTCTTTTCATGTAATAGACCTCCGTAGGTTGGGTATTTTACCCCTGTGAATACGTCCTTAGAGGACAGCTTGAAGGTAGAGTTTGGTGTGGCCTTGTGATAGGCTTACAATTTTGAGAGCGGATCGCTCTTTGAAATTTGTTTCTGTATGCCTCGTGCAGGCTTTATGTGTAATGTTTGGAGCCAGTGCTCCGGGGCATGAATGGGGTTTTCTGCCCCTTGGCTAAATTTTTTTTTTTTTGGAGTAAGGCGGGGCTGATTGCCCAAGAGTTATGAAGTAAGGGCACTGAGCCCGAATCCAGTAATATTGTACCTACTTTTTTGCTACTCTGTACCTGTCATGATTGTTATCTCTTGTTTTTGAAAAGAAAATATAACCTAGTTAAATTTTAAATTAATTTTACATTGCACGTTAATTTCGTAGCTTGAAACCCATTCACACCCGCACCTTCTTTCACCTCTACCTACCACGGATATCTCCGTAACAATAATAATAATAATAATAATAATAATAATAATAATAATAATAATAATAATAATAATAATAATAATAATAATAATAATAATAATAATAATAATAATAAGCTTTATTTTGCTATTGGCTTTACGCCGCACCGACACAGATAGGTCTTATGGCGATGATGGGACAGGAAAGGGCTAGGACTGGGCAGGAAGTGGCCGTGGCCTTAATTAAGGTACAGCCCCAGCATTTGCCTCGTGTGAAAATGGGAAACCACGGAAAACCATCTTTAGGGCTGCCGACAGTGGGGTTCGAACCCACTATCTCCCGAATACTGGATACTGGCCGCACTTAAGCGACTGCAGCTATCGAGCTCGGTAATCATCATCATCATCATCATCATCATCATCATCATCATCCAGGTGTTTTAATTTTGCCCAACACAAGCTGCCTGCGTATCAATGTGGACGTTACGTTTTACTCCGCCAGGTGTCCGAGTTGAACGGACCTCTCTTGGGTGATCTATGGCTGAATTTAATTGTGTCTCCAGAGATGTATTACCTGCCGACAGCGTACGTCGTGGAATCCGAATGGACTTTCTCCACCGTTCAAAAATTCGTCTTCTTTTTTCTTTCTTTTCCCGCCGCTTTTTCCCACACATGTGGGGTCGCGGGTGCGAACTGCGTCGCACATGTGGATTTGGCCTTGTTTTTACGGCCGGATGCCCTTCCTGACGCCAACCCTCTATGGAGGGATGTAAGCACTATTGCGTGTTTCTGTGGTGGTTGGTAATGTAGTGTGTTGTCTGAATATTATGAGGAGAGTGTTGGGACGGACATATACACCCAGTCCCCGAGCCAGAAGAATTAATCAGAAGCGATTAAAATCCCCGACCCGGCCGGGAATCGAACCCGGGGCCCTCTGAACCGAAGGCCAGTACGCTGACCATTCAGCCAACGAGTCGGACTGTTCAAAAATTCGTCTATTTCTGTAGAATTAGAACCAACGATCTTGGAATCCGGAGGCCGACGCTATCACTGATCCACAGAGGGAGCTTGGTCGGTGCCTTCAAATAAAACCAGACCAAGCTGGAATCGAATCTGCGAAGTTGAACTCAGAAGATGTCCGAGCTATTCAATTTGGCCACCTTATTATTTCTGGGACCGCCTCTGTGGTGCAGTGTTTAGTGTGATTAGCTGCCATCCCCGGAGGCCCGGGTTCGATTCCCACGGCCACGGAGGCCAGTGTCGGTATCTATCGACTCATGAAGCTGGTTGTTACAAGTCTACAGCCTACAAACGATTTTCCTGATTATCTGCAGATATGCCTGGCTCCATAGTGTAACGGTTAGTGCTATTAGCCGCTGTCCTCGGAGGTCTAGGTCCGATTCCTGGTAATGTCAGAAATTTATGATTTCCAGTAGAGCTGTTATTTGGTTAAAAAGGCACAATACAGTTCACCTTCATTGGGAGTGTGCTTTAAAAGAGATGCACTACTTCGGGATGAGGACGCGAGTTTACACCTCCAGATACAGACCATAATGGCTTTTTTTTTTTCTTTTTTTTGCTATTTGCTTTACGTCGCACCGACACAGACAGGTCTTATGGCGACGATGGGATAGGAAAGGCGTAGGAGTGGGAAGGAAGCGGTCGTGGCCGTACTTAAGGTACAGCCCCAGCATTTGCCTGGTGTGAAAATGGGAAACCACGGAAAACCATCTTCAGGGCTGCCGACAGTGGGGCTCGAACCCACTATCTCCCGATTACTGGATACTTGCCGCACTTAAGCGACAGCAGCTATCGAGCTCGGTAGACCATAATGGTACTACTTGATTTGATTAAGGTGCTAAACGGCAAGGTAATTCATCTAGGCTGTAGACTACAAGAAAGCGTAATACGGTACATTCGAAACACTACCTCGTATACAACTGAGCCTTTATATTGCATGTCAAGTTAAAATAATATCACTAATTCTATGTATTAATAGCAAAATCATGTACCAATGTATTCCATTAAATCTGTTGTAGGAGCTGTCACTCTTTACCTGCCCTTATTTATCACTGTTCTGAGCCTGAACGAGAAATATGATAGCAGTATATTATGGCAACGACTGCCGTCAGTTCTACGGATAAATGTATTGCACTTCAGGATTTTTCCGATAGGTATGACTGACTGAAATAACGATCTGAAGTGATTAGAACAGATATATATATTTAATATTATTTAATCAGCTTTGTACTTAACGAGTTAAGTAAAGCAAAGATAAGCCATATTCGTACATACTATGACGGCCATTGGATGAGTGAAAAGCGAAGTTTTCCACCATCTGTAACATTGACAATAAGCGAGATAGTGGTTATCTCAGTGGCTGGCCGTCTGTGGCCCCAGTAATTAACATGGTATTCATGTTTTGAGTGAATCGACGAACCATGTGCTTCTCCATATGTGGAAATCTCAGTTGTCAATCTTCAGAGGTGTCTACGGGTGAACCGAAGACGTCCTTACTACCGAAACTTGACAGCTGGTAATTCACCGGGTACACAGATATAAAAATCATAAAATATGAAAACATGACAATCTGAAACACAGAGGATCTCTGGAGAATATCCGCATACTGTACTCTGATCAGGTCTGTGCAGTTAAGTAGCGTTAAAGCAACAAAGAAAACAAGTGTTAAAATAAAGCATCAAAAATCGAAGCTGCTTTGTAATCGGTGAGTAGCTTTTAATTACAGGCTAATGTTCAATTTTCTTTGTGAACATTCATACCATCACTGAGTTACACTAAGCTATTAATTTGTGGAGGTCTAGGGAATGAGTAAGATGTTCTCGGGTAAAAGTAGTGTCAAAGGAAAAACATAAAAAATGTTTTGTTGTAACTTGCCACCGAGCAAATGGCCGTGCGGTTCGCGTCGCGTAACTGTGAGCTTGCATTCGGGAGATAGTGGGTTCAAAACCTACTGTCGGCAGCGCTGAAAAGGGTTTTCCGTGGTTTCCCATTTTCACACCAGGGCTGTACTTTAATTAATGCCACGGCCACTTCATTCCCTCACCTAGCCCTGTCCTATCTCACCGTCGCCATAAGAACGGTTAAAGGGGATCAGAACTATTAATATGAGAACAGATAGCAACCAGAGTCATCTGGGGATAAAGTGGGGTAATCTACTTATGAAATCATAATTTATCGGATGGGAGTCTCAGCGGTCATCCTGTATCGTCTCACCTTGACCTTGTTCTTACTTTTGATGGATGATACGAGTGAAAGAATTCGTACGGAATATCAAACTTCTGTTTTCCACGAATCTTGACGTTTCGTGACCTCTAGACACTGAGAAAGTGGGTTAGAACCATAACTGTTAATTTATGACGTCATGAGAGTTCCTTATACGTATTTGGGTTGCAGACGTCGTATAAAACGACATCACGTTACTTGCCCTATTTGAATATGGTTAATTAGAGGGTTGGTTCCTGTCTTCATATTAAAACTCTCAATCTCATTTACCATGGCCGTGGATGCCATGTTTTTTCCTATACACATCACAATATTTCATGAGTCACCCTGCCAATAAAAATAAAATTATGTTGGCATTTATAACCAAGAAATTCTTTTGAAATATTGAAGCTAAGGGTAAACATACACATTCTTGAAGCGATATGTATGATACTTAAATCTTTTGCTCCTTGATAACTATGATAGTTCACGCCCTGTTATAATGTCGTGTTTTTATGGTCCTAAAATTAAAATCACTACTCAGAGAGGTCTTATTATCCACTACATTTTCAGTATTAGACTATTAATGCACTCGCCTTTCAGTTTTCCACTCGACAAAGTTTTTACTCGTGGACGTAATCGAACACAGCTCTCTGGCACGCCAAACTCCTGTTCTTCAACACTACCTCTCACAGCACAGTATTGTTCCAGAACAGTTCACTTCACAACAAACCAACCTCGTTGAACTCCGCGTAGCCATCTGACGGACTCTCCTCGCTGAATCACTCGTCACGGTCGTCTCTTATGCTTGCATTCACTTGCGACTTGTTCGAGACTGACTGGCGTCCGCTGACTTCGGTCTTTCTGTGGGTTAACGGGAGTTTTTCGCAGTTTCCATTTCCATATCATTTTGGGCGCCTTCTACAGCTTCCAGCTTCTTCTAAAGAACCTTATCGCGAACCTCAACTGCACTGGCATTTGTGCTTCAGGCCGGCTTTGTAGCTTTGCCAGCTCCCCCCCCCCCACACACACACACTCTAGGCTTTCATTGTTAGAACAGTTAATTCTTATGCCAAGTGGTAATGTGAAAAAATCACACATCTTCCACACACGTCGCAATTGTTCACATCTCATTTCATTATCATATATTATATTGAGTTTCAAAGGCCTTCATTGAAAATATTCGATCAAACAGAGCATCGTAATCATAGCTGCTTTGGTTCTAATAAATTCTCTAATCCTCAAATCTCTCTCTCTCTCTCTCTCTCTGTTGTATGTTTTTTAGGAACGTACATTCAGCAATAATGAATGCTATCAACGTGATCACGTTTAAAAATAAGGGCAACTTCAGAAACTTTTAAAGACCAGGGACATTCCAGGAACAGATTTTAGTCGGGGACAAAAGAGTGAATCGTCTAATCTTAGGTACCTTCACTCTACCCGAGGACAGAATGTGATGCATATTCTACCTTAACTTCGATAACGTATCTATTGCCTGGAAGTTTGACGTCATTTATCCTCTGTCACGAGGTAGAAATTTGTCTGCATTTCTCAGGTAATGGCTAAGGTCAGAAGAACAAGTTAGAAGATCGAAATAACTCGGCAAGATCAAACAGAAGAAACACGCTTCGTTCAGTGACGTCACACGCTAATAGCATTTACATTCGCATCGCACATTGCCGCTGTTTCTTGTGGGCTTAGGTGTATGCACGCTGGTGACAGTGACAAATCGCTTCCACGAAACTGGGTCACACCAGTTTAAGTCAGAAAAACTTGGACATTGTAGGTGAAAGTATACAGCGTTCAGTACAATTTATGTCGGTCCTCCCTTTTTTCTTTTTGGGTATAAGATGAATTTATATTATTATTATTATTATTATTATTATTATTATTATTATTATTATTATTATTATTATTATTATTCCGGGGTATTTGTGGATCGCAGAGATAAGAGAAGGTGCCGGGGTGAATGTGTCTGACTACAATGTCAAAATTAATTAAAACTTAAACTGTAGGTTATATTTTCAAAATTTAAAATTTCACAATTTACAGGTACAAGTAGCCAACATTAAACAAGTCTCTGAACGACAAAATTGGTGCTGTAAACAGATTGTGGGCTTCAAGCCCTCACTTTACTTTTCCTGAGCTCCTAGCTCAAATTTACAAAAAAATCACAATTTTACAAGGGCAGAAATCCCGTAATACATGGAGCACTTGCTCCGAAATTTACAATATCAAGCCTCCCAGAGGCACTTTTACAACACTTGAAAAAGAGCTAATGTGCTCTCAGTTTTCCAAGCATACTCAAGGCAGCATAACATGAAAATCTAATAATCACTGGCCTTACAAGGCACTATTTACAAATAGAAATCTAATTACACAGATGTATCTAGTACCCAACCTATAGGGCCTTAGTGAAAAAGAACGGGTTTAATAAACGGCCCGAGTACAATTTGAATGGAGTCGAAGACTGAGCTCCACAAATTTAAAAACCTATAAGGCGCTCGGCCGACGAAACAGGGGCTATTCCCAAACTACTGAGGTTGCTCGCATGGAAATAACTTGCAGAAACAAATGCGTTGCACCTCAAACCAAGATGAAGGGGAGCTCTAGAGGGTACATCACTCTCTATCCCCGATTTACAGTTAAAGATTTAATGAAGTTATTACATTAGCCGGCAGAAAGTTACATTTTTAGAAAAGAAGGTTACATAATGGATGATTCTGACCTTTCCCTCGTGTTAAACTGCGGAGCTAGCAAGAAAGAAAGATGTTATATGGCCGTTACCTTGTAGAAGTTCTAGCAGCTGACGAGGCCTCCCGCCTCCTGCTTGACACACACACACTCAGTGAGATGACGATAAATTGGCCAAGAGACGTGAAAATCCGCAGTATACAAACCCTCGGGGAAAGTTCGAGACCATTCAAGATTAAACTAGCCACACCATCTCATGTTTATTGGGTACTTTCAAAGTTACACTCAAAATCGAAGAAGAATACAGTGATTGGTAGAAAATTAATTACAGAAATTAGGGATTGGCTGGATTCAAAACTGGCGGAAGGAAAATATAAATATTGGCAACCCAAAAATAAATGAACATCAATTAGGAAAAAAAAATTATGAATACCAAACTTCTTTAAATCAAAAGTTCTTTCACTTCGCACCAGGGTGCAGGAGCATAGTTTTTAGTAATTACATCTACGGAAGAATGTCCAAACTTCTTGATGAACGGCAAACAAAACAAGTAGAAATACAGTCAGTTCAGGAAACTTCACAATAACAAAATTACATCATATTTTAGCGGTGACATCTTCTGAGTAAATTTATAAGTTGGCCTAGTTTAAATTTCACTGTTTCACCATTAGTAGAGTTCTTTTAGGCGCTAGATTTAAATGCGCGGCGTTGGGGTGTACCTCCCGGTACAATTATTATTATTATTATTATTATTATTATTATTATTATTATTATTATTATTATTATTATTATTATTATTATTATTATTATTATTATTACCGTGTTTTGGTGGGAGTTATGCATGAAAGAAGGTGCTGGGTGGTGAATAGGCCTCAAGCTACTAAAGTGAAATTAATTTTAAAATTTAACAAGGTTATATTTTCTTAGCAAAATTAGGTAACAACAAATAGAACAGGTACTTAGTAGCCGAAACACGATTGAAAAATACATTTACATAGGTACCCCATTTGGGGCTTCAAAAGTCAGAAACATAATTCTTGAGCAAAAAGCCCAACCTTACAATGAACACCATACAACAAAGGGGCCGAAAACCCCCAAACATGCCAGAAACATTTGCTTCCAATTACACCCAAAAGCCTCCTTGAGGCAGAGACACAATTTTCAATAAAGGGCAACTTCCCCTTAAAATACAAGCCTATCATAGGCCACTCCAAACTCCACTTTTAAGCTGTCCTCCAAGGACGTATACACAGGGGTAAAATACCCAACCTACTGAGGTCTGTTAAATAACAAGAAAGTTAATACATGACCTCTAAAATACAATTTGAGAGGAGGCGAATTTGCACTCCAAATACACTTTGCTTAAGACCTACTTGGCACTAGGCCGTTAATACAAGGGCTAATCCCATACTACAGAGGTGACTTAATAGCAATTTACATTACATTACGGAAGAATTGGTTGAGAAAAATAAGTTCACCTCAAGACGATGTGAGTGGGAGCTCGAGAGGGTTAAGCACTCTCTATCCCGATATGTCGTTTTAAAAGGGAATATATGAAAAGAGCAGTTACATTTTAGGAAAAGGTTACATGGTTGAACGCTTAGAACCCGCCCCGAAAGTTAAACTGCTGAGCTAGCAAAGAAAGAAGTTATTAATCGGCCATTACCTTGTTGTTGACCGCTGCCGAAGAAAGAGGCGCTTCCCGCCCCCTGCTATGTACTTAACACACTGAAAGATGGAACAGAAGTGGCGCAGAGACCCAAAAATCAGCAGTTTATATCCTCTCGCGGAAGGTTCTAGGCGTTAGGGGAAAGAAAACACCCTCCCACAAACTCTTTATTGGGTAGGAACCCGCAACAGATTCAAGTTGGGGGAAGATACACCGGATTGGTCAGAAACTAATAGAAGAAATTCGGGATTGGATACATTCATAACAAGGGGAAGAAAGGGGTAAATATTGCCAACTTAAACAATGACAGAAAGAAATTTCACAAAGAACCAACTCTTGAAATTAAATTTTCTCCAAAAAAAAGTTCTTTGACTCCGCACTAGGTTGCACTATTGTAGATCTTCAATAGTGTCCTCTAGAAGAGAAAGTTCACACTTCTTACTTCAAGCGAAACAAAAACACATCAAAAATGACACAGTTCAAAAACTCAAAATTTTCCACGTGGTGACATCTTCTGAGAAGGTAAACAATTAACAGCGTAGATAAAGTTCAGACTTCCTCCAGCAGAGGAGTTTCACCTGGCGCAATTTTTAAATTAGCGGCGTGGAGGTGTACCGCCCGGTACAGACCTCCCCCCCAAAAGTTCCTCCAGGGGTGACACATGAAATCTGTTTGAAACAAGGTCCAAGTTATGCTGTGGATATGAAGATTGATTGCAGAAGCCTTTATAAGATTTCTTAATTTGGTTTGATTTAGTTTCAAAATTTTGTTGTTGCAGATGAAGTAAAGTCTTTATATTTGTAGAAGTTGAATTTCTGAAGATAACTTTTTATACTTGAAAGTGAAGGAAAAAAAATATTTCAAAGTCCACCAAATATTGCAGTTGAATTCCCAAGTGTAGTCATTACTTATAGTAACTGTTCATGTAGTAGATGGTGATGAAGTGGGATGGCCAGACCGGCCGTTGCGGCTTGCGTCCAAAGGAGGCCGCTCGGACCCCTCAAGTACCCTGAGATACCGCTCGCCCGCACTATGAGGGGAGCAGAGGTGTTGAAGCACGCCGCGCCCGCGGTGAACGTATACAGGCGCCGGGCAAGTAGCAGGTCGTGCGCCGCACATCAGCCTTGGCCGGGAGGAGAGCTCCGGCTCGCCGTGCACACGTCGTCCTCGCTGGGGCCGAGGGGGCCCGTCCTCTGCTCCAGTTGCTGCACGGCGCCGCGCGGCTGCGGGGGCACTGAAACATTAAAGCTTGGCGGCAGAATTGTGTTGGACCATCATCTTTTTTTTTAAGGGCACAGGCTTGGTGAGGAGGTTGAGGGGTCAGCGGCGTGCAGATATCCATGGCATTTACTCAAATCAAGCCACAGTGTGTATTGAAGCAGGAGACAGGAGCGTGGTAATGGCCGAGGCAAGGACAGAATGGCAGTTTAACGGATCGGGGAAGGTTTTACAAGAGGCTTACATATAAGACAAAATATTATAGAAGGGGCAGAAAGCCTTAAAAGTTGAACTCAAAAAAAAAAAATATATATAACCTTCATATTCCTTTCAAATTATATGAAGCAAGTTGACACAAAATTTACACTGGTTTCACCTGTGACAGGTGAACCCTAAATATCCTCTCGGTGGCTGGATTGCTTACTAACAACGTAACTGGCGTAAGAAAATCGAGAATTATACAAGGCCCATGAAATCTGGGGGCAAGCTTGCCCGCGGGCACAAAATTCTTGACCATCACCTGGTCACCTACCTTCAAAGTGGTGGGTCTCCGTCCACGATCATACTTTTCTCTAACCTTTTCATGAGATACCATAAGATTGGCTTTAGCCTTCTTCCAAAGATCTTTAATATTATCCGGATCTATTGTCTCGGGTAGAATGTCACTCAGAGACCAAAGGTTAGAGAGCGGCGTGTTGGGAATAGACTTGAACATCAAGGAAGCTGGAGTGAACTTATGAGTTTCATGAACCGCCGAATTCAAAGCAAAAGCTAACCAATGCAGGGACGTGTCCCACCTGGAATGATCTTCATGATGATAGGCAATAAGTGCGGACCTGAGATTACGATTAACCCGTTCAGCCAGAAATAGTTGAGGGTAATAAGCAGAAGTAGTTACATGAGAGATGGATAAGTCAAAACAGAATTTACGAAATAAATTAGATGTAAAAGCCTTAGCATTATCAGATACAATATATTGGCACGGACCAAACGAAGCAAAAATAGAATTTAGGCAAGTAATGGTGGACTGAGCGGTAGCCAGCTTAGTCGGAAATAACCAGGAAAATCTGGTAAAACCATCTACACATACAAAGATGAATTTGTTGGCATTTCCCTTCGACTGGGGGAAGGGTCCTACATAATCAATATACAGGCGTTCCATGGGGCGCGATGCTTGATGCGAAGACAAGAGGCCTACCTTGGTGGACATGGTTGGTTTACTAATCAAACAGGATTTACAAGCCTTTACTAGTTCACGGATTTCACCGTCCATACCTTTCCAGATGAACATTTCCCGAATCTTTTCACGAGTTTTAAAGATACCAAGATGCCCTCCTAATGGGGTCTCATGATAATACTTGAAGATCATAGGTACAAGAACCGCTGGAACAACAACCTTCATCATCTTATCATGCCTCGAAGGGCAACATAGAACACCATTCCTCAGAACATAAGGGACGACATGTTCCCCAGAAGCAAGGGTTTCCATTATCGGAGCCAGCGTCGGATCTTCACGTTGGTATTTCTCAATATCCCTAAAAAGCATGGGAGCATCTGTTAAGATGGCATTAACACCAGATAGTATGGACTCGGGAGGTGATGAACTGTCGACCGGTTCCTGGGTGTCGACGTCGTTAGAAAACATACGGCTGAGTCCATCAGCAACAACATTTTCGGTACCTCTGATATGCCTGACATCAAATTGGAAGGCAGAAATACGGATGGCCCAACGGGCTATACGACCAGTACGACGCGGCCTACCTAAGACCCAGCTTAGGGCTTGATTATCTGTCTCCAGGTCGAATTTGACATGCTCCAGATAGAGGCGGAACTTCTCTAAGGCGAATAAGACTGCCAAACCTTCGAGCTCATAGATGGAATACTTGGCTTCTTGAGCCGACAATGTCCTAGACGCATAGGCGATGGGGCGCCTCCCTAGTTCAGTCTCTTGAAGAAGGACTGCAGCTACCGCTGACGACGACGCGTCGGTTTGGACGATGAATTTCTTCGAGAAATCAGGCATAGCAAGTACAGGGGCATTACAAAGTGCTAATTTAAGGTCTTCAAAAGCGGCTTGTTGAGAAGGTCCCCACTCGAATTTGATGCCTTTCCTACGAAGAAGGTTTAAGGGCGCCGCTCTATTAGCAAAGTTAGGAATGAACTTTCTGACGAAATTCACCATACCAATGAACCTGGCGATACCTTTAATGTCCTTGGGAGGTTTAAAATCACGGATGGCCTGTGTTCTAGAATGATCGACTGATACACCATCGAGTGACACAATATGCCCTAGGAATGACATAGAGGGCTTAGCAAAGGCAACCTTGGACAACTTAACAGTTAACCCAGCCTTACGAAGGCGATCGAGAACTTTTCGCAAATGATCTAGATGTTCTTCAAAAGTCTCTGAAAATACGACGACATCATCTAAATAGTGATATAAGTATTCGAATTTGATGTCGGAGAAGACCCTATCTAGTAGCCTAGTGAGCACAGCTGCTCCGGTGGGGAGCCCGAAAGGCACGCGGTTGTATTCATATAAATTCCAGTCCGTGGCAAACGCTGTAAGGTGTTTAGACTCTTCGGCAAGGGGAATTTGATTGTAGGCCTGATTTAAGTCCAAGATGGTGAAGAACTTGGCCTTACGAAACCATGAAAAACAAGAATGAAGGTCAGGAAGGGGCACAGATTGCAACACCACCTTCCGATTGAGAGCCCTGTAATCAATGACAGGCCTGAAGCCGCCTTGGGGTTTCGGGACTAGGAAAATAGGCGATGAATACGCCGACTTAGAGGGCCTAATAATACCATCCTTCAACATCTGATCGATAATTTCTTTCAGAGCCTTCATTTTAGGTGGAGATAGCCTATAAGGTGGAAAACGGACAGGAATCGAATCCGTGACCTCAATTTTGTATTCAATAAGGTCAGTAACACCAAGAGTATCAGAGAACACCTCGGGAAACGACTGACACAGTTTGCGAATACTATCAGCCAGCTCCTCAGGTAGATGTCTAAGGTCTAACAACATCTCATCCTGGGTAGGCGAAATAGAAGAACATGACACAGAATTACACTTTAATAGTGGTATTTTACAACTAGAAGCAAATTTGAATGTGCACGACCTAGACTGGAGATCGAGCACAAGACCAGTGTGAGAAATAAAGTCAGCTCCCAATATAATGGGGCAAGACAATTGTTTGGCCATAAACAATTTAATTTTCCAAGTGAATTTAAAAATACGAATTTTGACCAATAAGGAACCTAGAATTTCTAATGGAGATGAATTAGCCGAAACGTATTGAACAGGAGAAGAGACATAGTCAGGAAGTTTACAAACCGATTTCAATTTAAAATACCATTCAGCCGAAATAATCGAACAAACACTGCCTGAATCTAAGAGAGCTGTAATAGGCTCGTTATTTAACTCAATCTTAAGAAAAGGAACCGGTGCGGGGGAATCCGCCGCAATCCTAAGACACTCTTTGGGACCTTCAAAAGATAAATTTGAAAATTGCTCGTTCTCTAAATTTACAACCTGTTTACCAGGGGCTGAGTCTCGGGAAGATGGATTAGTTGACTCAGCCGAAGCCACTAGTCACTTTTTATTATTGGCATAGGTAGAATTTGCACCAGAAGTTGAGCAGGAGGGGGTGCTATTCGAGTTTGGGCAATTCTTGGCGATATGTGAGAAAGCCCCACATTTAAAACAGCCTTGTGCTGAACCAGCTCCATTATTTGCCCTACTAGTTTTGACCAATGGACATTTATTGCGAAGATGGTCAGGCGACCCGCAAGCATAACATTTACGGGGTGTGACTGGTCGGCGAGGTGGAGGCCGAGTGTTACTAAAGGAAGGCGGGGGTTCTTTCGCTACACGCAAAGAATCGGCGTATCTAACTCCTTCCGCTGAGGCGGCCAACGCTTCAAGTTCAGAGAAAGTTTGCGGGCACGCCGCGAAACACAAGTATGACCTATAAGATGGTGAAATGCCTTCCACAATAGCCTGTACAATCTGATCTTCAGGAAAATGAAGGGCAAACACCCTAGTATAAAACTTAATATCTTGGATGAAGTCTGCCAAGTTTTCATCCAAGCGCTGTACACGGTAATAGTACTTCTGAATAAGGGAGGACCTGGCCCTAGCCGGGATGAAATTAGCTAACAAATGGGCATGGAAATCCTCAATAGATGATTGCTCGGCAATGGCTCTTACGATTTTATCAGAGAGAATACCAATAGCATACGGATAGATAATTTGCAAAATTTGACATGGAGAAAGAGAGAACACAAGGGCATGATCCTGAAATTCAACCAGAAATCTTAAAAATGAAATTATTTCACTGGTGGTATTAACCGAAAACTTAGAGATACCTCTGAGCAACATTGCCAATGGATGACGCAAGCTGCTAAACCAGGGTGACATAGTAGGTAAAGGTTTCAATGGCAAGGAAGTTAATTCAGAACGGATGTTACTCAACGATGCACGGCGTTCAGGCTCGTTGTCCAATGGGGCAGAGATAGTTTGGGCAGCAATGGTTTTCCTATTTACTTCTCCCTTAGGAGGTGCTTCCTCGCTACCTGCATTCACTATGGTGGGTTGATCAGATTTGGGAGGAACTTCCCCAGTCAACAATAGAGTGACCTTACTAGATAATTCGGAAATATTTTCCAGGAGCGTACTAGCTTCCTTCCTCTGAACGTCATTCAGTTTTAGAGACAACAGATCGTTAAACCTATTCGAAAAATGATACAGCCTGCCTTGCACACGCTTAATTTGATTGGGAGAAGGATCATTTTCATCAAAGAAACTAACGACAGAAGCTAGCCCAGTAATATTCTCCGTGATCGTGGAAAGAGAGTCGTCAATTTCTTTCTCTCCCAAATTGGGGATGGAAATGGGCAAATCTAGGGACTCTCTAAGCTTGTTAGTGTCTACTGCAACCGTGCCTCCAGATTGCACATTTCTGATAGTTAATTCATAGATCAACTCCTCTTTGCGCAAATAATTAAGATGGAGAACATCGCGAGGGCCTGGCATGATGACAGAACAATTTTGAAAAAGTCAAAAAATTCCAGCAACTGGGAAAATAGTTAGAGTTCGGAACAAACAATATTTAGCCGTCAAAAGGGGCTAAATTGAGACCCATTCAACCACGCTCTGCTACCACTTGTTACCGTGTTTTGGTGGGAGTTATGCATGAAAGAAGGTGCTGGGTGGTGAATAGGCCTCAAGCTACTAAAGTGAAATTAATTTTAAAATTTAACAAGGTTATATTTTCTTAGCAAAATTAGGTAACAACAAATAGAACAGGTACTTAGTAGCCGAAACACGATTGAAAAATACATTTACATAGGTACCCCATTTGGGGCTTCAAAAGTCAGAAACATAATTCTTGAGCAATGAGCCCAACCTTACAATGAACACCATACAACAAAGGGGCCGAAAACCCCCAAACATGCCAGAAACATTTGCTTCCAATTACACCCAAAAGCCTCCTTGAGGCAGAGACACAATTTTCAATAAAGGGCAACTTCCCCTTAAAATACAAGCCTATCATAGGCCACTCCAAACTCCACTTTTAAGCTGTCCTCCAAGGACGTATACACAGGGGTAAAATACCCAACCTACTGAGGTCTGTTAAATAACAAGAAAGTTAATACATGACCTCTAAAATACAATTTGAGAGGAGGCGAATTTGCACTCCTAATACACTTTGCTTAAGACCTACTTGGCACTAGGCCGTTAATACAAGGGCTAATCCCATACTACAGAGGTGACTTAATAACAATTAACATTACATTACGGAAGAATTGGTTGAGAAAAATAAGTTCACCTCAAGACGATGTGAGTGGGAGCTCGAGAGGGTTAAGCACTCTCTATCCCGATATGTCGTTTTAAAAGGGAATATATGAAAAGAGTAGTTACATTTTAGGAAAAGGTTACATGGTTGAACGCTTAGAACCCGCCCCGAAAGTTAAACTGCTGAACTAGCAAAGAAAGAAGTTATTAATCGGCCATTACCTTGTTGTTGACCGCTGCCGAAGAAAGAGGCGCTTCCCGCCCCCTGCTATGTACTTAACACACTGAAAGATGGAACAGAAGTGGCGCAGAGACCCAAAAATCAGCAGTTTATATCCTCTCGCGGAAGGTTCTAGGCGTTAGGGGAAAGAGAACACCCTCCCACAAACTCTTTATTGGGTAGGACCCCGCAACAGATTCAAGTTGGGGGAAGATACACCGGATTGGTCAGAAATTAATAGAAGAAATTCGGGATTGGATACATTCATAACAAGGGGAAGAAAGGGGTAAATATTGCCAACTTAAACAATGACAGAAAGAAATTTCACAAAGAACCAACTCTTGAAATTAAATTTTCTCCAAAAAAAAAGTTCTTTGACTCCGCACTAGGTTGCACTATTGTAGATCTTCAGTAGTGTCCTCTAGAAGAGAAAGTTCACACTTCTTACTTCAAGGGAAACAAAAACACATCAAAAATGACACAGTTCAAAAACTCAAAATTTTCCACGTGGTGACATCTTCTGAGAAGGTAAAGAATTAACAGCGTAGATAAAGTTCAGACTTCCTCCAGCAGAGGAGTTTCACCTGGCGCAATTTTTAAATTAGCGGCGTGGAGGTGTACCGCCCGGTACAATTATTATTATTATTTAAAAGAGAAAAGCTCATTCGCACTCATTCGATCATTGTAAGCCACTGACATGACCAACCATGTTTCGCCTTCCGTGCTCAATGCCGGTGGAGTGAATCGTGCTGATATTGATTGAAAATGGAGAGTTCATAAATGCGAAGAAGTTATTTAGTTACCATATCTGCAGCAGAGTATAAGGTTAAATGTAGAAATATATGAAAAATGGAGAAGGAACGATGAAATACCAGAATACTTCATTTAGTGAAACGTGAAATTTAAAATTTCAGAACACACAACCTAAACACGATTTTTAAAAATTATCTATAAAATGACGTCAAAATCCAGTTAAATGATCCGAATACTTTAAAGAATGACATCAAATTTTAAATGAAATAATTACAATAAATTTACTAGTCCAGCTGGTATAGCCTGTATTGTGTTATAGACATTACTGTATTATCTTTTGAGTTTTTGGCGTGCCAACGAAACAAGATGAAATCCTTTACTCCGATCTTTTCTGTTCACAACGAATATTTTTCCAATTCGAGATGTCTCTTCTAGAATGTGGACATTTCCAAGAAGTAATGAGTGACAAAGGTTGTGAAGATTCTTCGATCTCCGTATTTATCCTCACTTAAAGTTGCGATAATACCACACGCGTAAACTCTTCAAAATCCTCAAACATGTAAGACAATTACTCAACAAGTATAAAATAGTCTAATAAATTCCATAAAATGACCTAAACATACAAAATGTTAAAAAAGAGATGAATGACCTAATAAATTAGCATTTCTACAATGTGGGAACTATGATCAGGATTTCTGTACAAGTTAACAATGTCTGTTGTGAACCAAATAAACGATGACATGTCATCAAAATCCTAGCCCTGCTTATGATATTGTCCTTTAACACACCGAAAAAACCATTATCGTTTTCCAAATATTTGTGTACAGAGCGAGTTACCTGTGCGGTTAGGATTGAGTGGGTGTAATCTTACATTCGGGAGATGGTGGATTCGAATTCCACCGTCGGCAGCCCTGAAGATGGCTTTCCATATTTTATCATTTTCGCATCATGTAAATGCTGGAGCTGTACCTTAATACGCTACCTTCCAAATCATAAC
This sequence comes from Anabrus simplex, assembly GCF_040414725.1. NCBI lineage: Eukaryota > Metazoa > Arthropoda > Insecta > Orthoptera > Tettigoniidae > Anabrus > Anabrus simplex. Next base: position 1,071,436,569 of record NC_090265.1, on the reverse strand, counting down.
CCTTGCCAAATCTTCCGTTGCCGAAAACCTTCGAGGTGTTAGTGCGATGTTGAACCACTAGCAATGTCTCGTGAGCGCCGTACTTTCTACTGGAAAGTGTCCCGCATGCTCTGGTGTTGCATGGGATGCCTAATCACTTGTTTTCGAAGAATTGATAAAACGTGTTGTATAGTGGATGTTGTAAAACAAACAACAGTCATTTTACTGCACATGTCCCATAACAAGGTGCATTTGTAAATACGCCAAAGGTGCAGAAAAGAAAATGTAATAACTTTTTCAATTATACATGTGCAGACATTACATTCTACAACAGAGTTGTTTGTATGAAACAAAAACTAATACTGTTCGGCGACATATGTGTGTAGAAGGCGGAGATCTGTTGAGCTTCGTCTGCATTCTCACCAGATTCTCCACAGATTAAAATGATGTCTATGTATTCGTCGTTGCTGAACACACTAGCCATTGCCGATATGCAGACAGCAAATGTAGTGCTGCCGTCCACTAGTACATACACCAGCCTAGTACTACGTTTACTAGTAGTACGTTTACTAATCCAAGGGGTTGCATTAGACGGGTTTGCGGTGAGGAACATGCTGCGAGCGACCGTCCGGTTGTTATCCCTTCATATTCTGACGTAACCTGCCTGCTGGCAGCAGTGCCCCTGTGAAAATCAGTTAGTAGATATCCCATTCATCTTTCGTGCATGAGGGATATTTATAAGTAGAAAGTATGACGCGCGCGCGCGCGTGTGTGTGTGTTTGAAAAACGGAAATACATTTAATGTTCAGTATCATTCCAGACAAACAATGTGTTGTGTGTGTCCTCCGCGCCTACAATCTCCGCAGCCGGCCCGACATTTGGATGTTTCCAGAGACCACGAGGCAGACTGCAGTGCGCTGACGTGATCGCCAGGTGACATCAGCCAGCGCTATAAAAGGAGCAACGTTTCTCGCGTCTCCAGGACTCCTACAGTGTCCAACGACCAGACTACACCGCAAGTCCGACACGGAGGTACCCTCTTAAAAATGTGTTCTGAATAGGTGGACTGATTCCTGGCCGTGAGGTTTCACCTCTGGACATTGCGTCATTCATCCTGCAACCCGTAGCCACGTCGAGCACCCCGTTCAAGCATTCTGCTACTCACTCAAGTCCCCTACTGTGCTCCAACTCCAATCATAGCTGTCACTTGTCGCAGGGTCATAGCGGGTCAATCCAAGGGACAACCGCAGCATTGTCATCTCCATGATGTGGAGAGCCTGCCCTTGTTTCACCGTCAAAAGTTTGCATTCTATTCCATAGAGGGCTACTGGTAGCACTACTACCTTACCAGTTTTGGCCTTCAGCTGCTCAGGCATCTTCTTGTCACAGAGAACACCAGTGACTTGAGCCATGCCACATTGTCTCAAATCTGGGTGCCCGGGTAGTGTCATGCAAGGATCTTACCAGGGATCCAAGGTATTTAATAAGTTTGGTTTTCTTCAAATAACATTCGTGGGTGCTAATGGAATCGCTGACCTAAGAACTACTTTACAGATAGGCCTATTCTATATTTCGAGGATTGAGATGTATTCCATTTTTTCTAAACTGTTTTTTCCATTTTTGCGTATGATTTGAACACACAACGGGTTTACTACATGAGCACTACGTGCCTACATACAGAAGCGTAGGTCAAAGACGTAGGTTTGTTCCATTTTTTGAAGGAGGCCCCCCAGCCCGGTGATGTGGCCAGGTCATTAGAATAGCCAGACAGCATTCCAGATCGATCCTGGAGGACATCGACAGAGGCGTATACTTGCAAGGAACTTGCGTGTTTTTCATTCATTTTTACATAAGGAGTATTCAGGAAATTATCCTTAACTAAGTCCGGGGCCCTTCAGAATTACGTTAAATTGATAGAAAACGTGCCCATCAGCCAGTAGGCCATCTGAGGGTGGAGGAAATAGTTTATCAGTTACTCAGGCAAATGAAAAAACATGGCAACTCAGCGAGTCAGTCAGTCAACCAGTCAGTCGTTAGTATTTTGTGTCCAGTGTAAATGGGCTTGGTCCCTGTTGTGATCGGTAGTATTTGAGGGCGTTTAGTTTTATTTCGATTTTCTGACATTTAGGCTTCCCTTACAATAATAATAATAATAATAATAATAATAATAATAATAATAATAATAATAATAATAATAATAAAAATACACTGACTGACAGTGACAATGCAACACCAAGGAGGAGTGGTTCGAAATGGATGAAAGTTGGGGAAAAAACAGAGACGGCGCGGATGAAAAATTGATGTTTATTTCAAACCGATATGCAGGTTACACAATGCGCACGGCATCGACTCAGTAGGATGTAGGACCACCGCGAGCGGCGATGCACGCAGAAACACGTCGAGGTACAGAGTCAATAAGAGTGCGGATGGTGTCCTGAGGAATGGTTCTCCATTCTGTGTCAACCATTTGCCACAGTTGGTCGTCCGTACGAGGCTGGGGCAGAGTTTGCAAACGGCGTCCAATGAGATCCCACACGTGTTCGATTGGTGAGAGATCCGGAGAGTACGCTGGCCACGGAAGCATCTGTACACCTCGTAGAGCCTGTTGGGAGATGCGAGCAGTGTGTGGGCGGGCATTATCCTGCTGAAACAGAGCATTGGGCAGCCCTTGAAGGTACGGAAGTGCCACCGGCCGCAGCACATGCTGCACGTAGCGGTGGGCATTTAACGTGCCTTGAATACGCACTAGAGGTGACGTGGAATCATACGCAATAGCGCCCCAAACCATGATGCCGCGTTGTCTAGCGGTAGGGCGCTCCACAGTTACTGCCGGATTTGACCTTTCTCCACGCCGACGCCACACTCGTCTGCGGTGACTATCACTGATAGAACAGAAGTGTGACTCATCGGAGAACACGACGTTCCGCCATTCCCTCATCCAAGTCGCTCTAGCCCGGCACCATGCCAGGCGTGCACGTGTATGCTGTGGAGTCAATGGTAGTCTTCTGAGCGGACGCCGGGAGTGCAGGCCTCCTTCAACCAATCGACGGAAAATTGTTCTGGTCGATATTGGAACAGCCAGGGTGTCTTGCACATGCTGAAGAATGGCGGTTGACGTGGCGTGCGGGGCTGCCACCGCTTGGCGGCGGATGCGCCGATCCTCGCGTGCTGACGTCACTCGGGCTGCGCCTGGACCCCTCGCACGTGCCACATGTCCCTGCGCCAACCATCTTCGCCACAGGCGCTGCACCGTGGACACATCCCTATGGGTATCGGCTGCGATTTGACGAAGCGACCAACCTGCCCTTCTCAGCCCGATTACCATACCCCTCGTAAAGTCGTCTGTCTGCTGGAAATGCCTCCGTTGACGGCGGCCTGGCATTCTTAGCTATACACGTGTCCTGAGGCACACGACAACACGTTCTACAATGACTGTCGGCTGAGAAATCACGGTACGAAGTGGACCATTCGCCAACGCCGTGTCCCATTTATCGTTCGCTACGTGCGCAGCACAGCGGCGCATTTCACATCATGAGCATACCTCCGTGACGTCAGTCTACCCTGCAATTGGCATAAAGTTCTGACCACTCCTTCTTGGTGTTGCATTTGCTCTGTCAGTCAGTGTAATAATACTAATAATAATAATAGTCTCCATGCAATAAGTTCATGTGTAGATTTCGTGCGCAAAACATAGATCTGTTTTTCAGAATTACGCTTCATTTGTGATTTCAGGGGAGTAATTGTGACATTGTTTTGTATGATAATTATGTGTTAGTGTTGTCTGGTGAATCTATTACATTTTTATCGATTTCAGGATCATATTTGTTATCAGTTTTGTGCCCTAAGTGGGAACCATCATTTATTTATTTGTTTACATTCTTGCCCTAAGTGTCCGATATCTTGTTTCAATTTGCCATCACTCTCATAGAAATCACAAAGAAGACTGGAACTCGACGTTCTCTCCATGATGTTGCCAAGGTCACATAATATGCATTGTTTGTTTACTACTTCTGACGTAACTAAGACAGCCATCTTTAAAACGGGCAACCTGCAGCCTTCGCATGGTATTGCATAGGATACATGATCTACATTTTACTCAAACCTGGCGGTAGGTATAAAACGTGACCCAGTTTTATGGAGATTACGATAAAGGAAGATAACCTCGGAAAACAGGCACTGCCTGGGGATCGCCAGGGCACTCTTGGAACCACTGCAAGGAGTGACAGCATGCAAGCCTGTGGTGGTAGGATGGTAAGCAGACGGCCTCCTACCGGGAGGAATCCCGAAGAAATTACAGTTGCCGAAGCCATGGAACACAGTGTTGCGCAACACCTCTTGACAACAACCACCGAAGGTGCTTTTGCAGAAGATGCAACCACCAAAGTGCGAAAAATCCGTACTCGAATGAAATGGGAAAATTCTGTCAATGAGTTTATAATGAGGGCTTACTATAGAGTTACCAGGCTGGAAAAGGACATGACAGATTATCGACAGAAGCTATACACGGTTTTCAAAGCACAGTATCCTACCACACAGGTCTCAAAACAACGAATAGCAGATCAAAGACGTGAAATTGTCATGAAGAACTTTATACCAGAAACAGTTCTCAGTAAGATTAAACAGGAAATTGAAACTGAGCTAATGGGTCCCTTGGAACCTTCAGGTGAGCATGAAAGAATTTCATTTGAAACGAACAGAGCCACATCCTACACCAACACCATGGCCCCACAAAATCTCCAAGAAACTGTAGTTTACACATACCAACAGAATGCAGAAAATGAATGGCAAACTGAAATAGAAGATGAATTCCAAAGAGCACTGAGTTTGAAGGTACAGATCCCACGTTCAGACCTATACTACCCAGGCAGAAGAAATTCACACAAATAATTGAAAAGTTGAATACAAATATTCTACCAATATATTTAGAAACACACCAGACATTCCTCCAGGTACATACTGCAATCTACTGTGCTGCAGTGGCCGCAATCAGGGCAAATGCGGGAAAAGTAAAATCTGCAAATAGATCAATGAACCGAATACATAGAGAAACACCATGGCAGCGCCGACTCAAATCACAAATTGAAGACCTACGACAGAACATCAATCAACTTACTGAATACACCAATGGTCATCGAAGTCCTCGGTTTCGCAATCACGCAAGGAAGATATTGAGGAATACCAAAAACCACTCTACTAACGATAAAGAAAACTCTCTCATTACCGAATATCTAGATACAATGAAACAAAAACTAACTGCCCTTGCTGAACGCCTCAGGCGCTATACTAAGGCAACGAAAAGAAAGGCACAAAACTCTCTTTCCAATGGGAATGAGTATATTACAGCAAACTTAGGACACCTGAGACAGCTAACATGCATAACAGCAATGGGATACCAACTGCGGAGAACATAAGAGAATACTGGTCAACTAGATGGGATGAATCCATAGAACATAATGAAGAGGCACATTGGCTTAAAACTATAAAGAAGATAGCCGAGAATATTGAAAGCATGGCCCAAGCAGATTTCACTTTAGAGGAGGTTGTAACAGCGATTAACAGTTTACACAATTGGAAGACCCCAGGAATAGACCGCATACATAATTACTACTATAAAAAATTTACCAATGTTCACAGATTGTAGTGTAGTCGTATATTAATTACCTTATTGTTGTGTACTATCCCAGACAATATATCCCTCCGTTCATTTACTTTTTTGCAAATAAGTTATTTTATTTTTTTAATTTAAAATTTTCCCCCCGTAAAGAATGGCTAAGGAGCGCGAGTGAACTTATTGTGGGTGTGCTGAGGCATTGAGGGGTATGAGGGAGGAGTTGGAAAGTTTGAAGGAGATAATTAGGATTCTCACAGAAGACAGGAAGGAAGATAGGACTCCCTCAAACAATGTACAGGTTACAGTAGGTGTACAAGAGGGAGGGGAAGGAAAGGGAGGAGTTGTAGAAGACAGGTGGTCTAATGTTCTAAGGGGAAAGAGATTGCAGGCCAAGGGCTCAGGATCAGAATTCAGGACAGGTGTCTGTGCGAAATCGGTACGAGTCACTCCAGGTAGAACAACAGAGGGAAGATGAGGGACAGGGAACTGTTGCTGAGATGCGTGGAAGTAGGAGGAAGGGAAAAGGTAGGAAAGGGAAATGTAGAGTAGAGGATAGGAAAAGACAGGTGGAACAGGGTCATGGGAAGGAGAAAAGGGAGGAGGAAGTAGCTTCTGCAGCTATCAGGAAAGATAGGGCTGACCAGGAGGGGAGGGGATCAAATGAGGTGGGTAGGGTTGAGGCTCTGGTCATGGGGGATTCCATCGTTAGACAGGTGGGGAAAGTGTGTGGAGGAAAGGGAACCAGGGTAGAATGTTATCCAGGAATTAGGTTGAGGCAGATGTTGAGGAAAGTAGAAGAGAGGGAGGAGGGGAAGGAGAAGGTGGTAGTGTTTCACGTTGGTACCAACAACGTAAGGCAAGCTGATATAAGTACCAACATAGTTGGAGATGTGTGGGATCTGGTAAATGCAGCACGGGTGAAGTTTAAGAAAGCGGAGATTGTTATTAGTGGAATACTGTGTAGGAGGGATACTGACTGGAGGGTGATTGGGGATTTAAATGAGACTATGGAGTGGGTATGTGGGAAACTGGGAGTGAAATTTCTAGATCCTAATGGGTGGGTAGGAGATAGGGATCTGCGCTCGGATGGCCTTCATTTAAACCGCAGTGGTACGTATAAGTTAGGAAATTTGTTTGGAAGGGTAATAGGGAGGTACATTCAGGGAAACGGGATGGCCTAGGGAGCGGTGATAAGGGAACAGGGAACTGGAAATCAAGTAGGGATGACATAAAATTGTTAGTGTTGAACTGTAGAAGTATTGTAAAGAAAGGAATAGAATTAAGTAATTTAATAGATATATATTTACCAGATATTGTAATAGGAGTTGAATCATGGCTGAGAAATGATATAATGGATGCAGAAATTTTCTCACGGCACTGGAGTGTGTATCGTAGAGATAGGATAGGAAAGGTGGGAGGGGGAGTTTTCATTCTGGTGAAAGAAGAATTTGTATGCTACGAAAAAGTTAAAGATGAGACACATGAAATTCTAGGTGTAAGGCTCATTTCTAAAGATAATAGGCAACTTGATATATTTGGAGTGTACAGATAGGGAAAGGGTAGCACTGATGCGGATTCGGAATTATTTGATAGGATAGTCAGCTATGTGGGAAACGACATGGAAAGAAATGTGATTGTAGCGGGAGATCTGAATTTGCCAGATGTCAATTGGGAAGGAAATGCGAACGACAGGAAGCATGACCAACAAATGGCAAATAAGTTAATATGGGAAGGACAGCTGATTCAGAAAGTGATGGAACCAACCAGAGGGAAAAATATTTTGGATGTGGTGCTGATAAAACCAGATGAGCTCTATAGGGAAACTGAAGTAATAGATGGTATAAGTCATCATGAAGCTGCTTTTGTGGTAGTTAAAAATGAATGTGATAGAAAGGAAGGTCTTAAAAGTAGGACTGTTAGGCAGTACCACATGGCTGATAAAGCAGGTATGAGGCAGTTTCTAAAAAGTAACTATGATCGGTGGAAAACGGTAAATAAAAATGTAAACAGACTCTGGGATGGGTTTAAAGAAATTGTTCAGGAATGCGAAAAGAGGTTTGTACCTTTAAGGGTGGTAAGGAATGGTAAAGACCCACCTTATTATAATAGAGAAATAAAGAGACTAAGAAGGAGGTGCAGACTGGAAAGAAATAGAGTTAGAAATGGCTGTGGAAGTAAGGAGAAATTGAAGGAACTTACTAGAAAATTGAATCTAGCAAAGAAGGCAGCTAAGGATAACATGATGGCAAGCATAATTGGCAGTCATACAAATTTTAGTGAAAAATGAAAGGGTATGTATAGGTATTTTAAGGCAGAAACAGGTTCCAAGAAGGACATTCCAGGAATAATTAATGAACAAGGGGAGTGTGTATGTGAGGATCTTCAAAAGGCAGAAGTATTCAGTCAGCAGTATGTAAAGATTGTTGGTTACAAGGATAATGTCGAGATAGAGGAAGAGACTAAGGCCAAAGAAGTAATAAAATTTACATATGATAACAATGACATTTACAATAAGGTACAAAAGTTGAAAACTAGAAAAGCGGCTGGAATTGATCAGATTTCTGGGGATATACTAAAGACAATGGGTTGGGATATAGTATCATATCTGAAGTACTTATTTGATTATTGTTTGGCCTAAGGAGCTATACCATATGAATGGAGAGTTGCTATAGTAGCCCCTGTGTATAAAGGAAAGGGTGATAGACATAAAGCTGAAAATTACAGGCCAGTAAGTTTGACATGCATTGTATGTAAGCTTTGGGAAAGCATTCTTTCTGATTATATTAGACATGTTTGTGAAATTAATAACTGGTTCGATAGAAGGCAATTCGGTTTTAGGAAAGGTTATTCCACTGAAGCTCAACTTGTAGGATTCCAGCAAGATATAGCAGATATCTTGGATTCTGGAGGTCAAATGGACTGTATCGCGATTGACATGTCTCAAGCATTTGATAGGGTGGATCATGGGAGACTACTGGCAAAAATGAGTGCAATTGGACTAGACAAAAGAGTGACTGAATGGGTTGCTATATTTCTAGAAAATAGATCTCAGAGAGTTAGAGTAGGTGAAGCTTTGTCTGACCCTGTAATAGTTGAGAGAGGAGTTCCTCAGGGCAGTGTTATCGGACCTTTATGTTTTCTTATATATATAAATGATATGAGTAAAGGAGTGGAATCGGTGGTAAGGCTTTTTGCGGATGATGTTATTCTCTATAGAGTGATAAATAAGTTACAAGATTGTGAGCAACTGCAACATGACCTCGGAAATATTGTGAGATGGATAGCAGGCAATGGTATGTTGATAAACGGGGCTAAAAGTCAGGTTGTAAGTTTCACAAATAGGAAAAGTCCTCTCAGTTTTAATTACTGCGTTGATGGGGTGAAAGTTCCTTTTGGGGATCATTGTAAGTATCTAGGTGTTAATATAAGGAAAGATCTTCACTGGGGTAATCACATAAATGGGATTGTAAATAAAGGGTACCGATCTCTGCACATGGTTATGAGGGTGTTTAGGGGTTGTAGTAAGGATGTAAAGGAGAGTGCATATAAGTCTCTGGTAAGACCCCAACTAGAGTATGGTTCCAGTGTATGGGACCCTCACCAGGATTACCTGATTCAAGAACTGGAAAAAATCCAAAGAAAAGCAGCTCGATTTGTTCTGGGTGATTTCCGACAAAAGAGTAGCGTTACAAAAATGTTGCAATGTTTGGGTTGGGAAGAATTGAGAGAAAGAAGAAGAGCTGCTCGACTAAGTGGTATGTTTCGAGCTGTCAGCGGAGAGATGGCGTGGAATGACATTAGTAGACGAATAGGTTTGGATGGCGTCTATAAAAGTAGGAAAGATCACAATATGAAGATAAAGTTGGAATTCAAGAGGACAAACTGGGGCAAATATTCATTTATAGGAAGAGGAGTTAGGGATTGGAATAACTTGCCAAGGGAGATGTTCAATACATTTCCAATTTCTTTGAAATCATTTCGGAAAAGGCTAGGAAAGCAACAGATAGGGAATCTGCCACCTGGGCGACTGCCCTAAATGCAGATCAGGATTGATTGATTGATTGAGATTACTCACCTACCACATACAAATTTTCATCAGTAAACCAGATGCCCTCCCACACTTTCTCACTACAGGAATCACGTACCTAAAATCTACAAATAACAACACGGCAAATCCTGCTAACTATCGACCAATCACGTGCCCACAAACGTTATACAAAATTATAACATCACGTTGCAAATAGAATCCAGAATCATTGCAAGGTCAATGACATCATCGCTGAGGGACAAAAGGACTGCAAACGGTTCACAAAAGGCTGTAAAGAACAATTAATAATTGATAGTATAATCATGGAACAAGCATACCATGTGTTTATTGTTTGATTCATCAGTCCATAGACTGGTTTGATGCAGCTCTCCATGCCACCCTATCCTGTGCTAACCTTTTCATTTCTACGTAACTATTGCATCCTACATCTGCTCTGATCTGTTTGTCACATTCATACCTTGGTCTACTCCTACCGTTCTTACCACCTACACTTCCTTCTAAAACCAATTGAACAAGTCCTGGGTGTCTTAAGATGTGTCCTATCATTCTATCTCTTCTTCTCGTCAAATTCAGCCAAATCGATCTCCTCTCACCAATTTGATTCAGTATCTCTTCATTAGTGATTCGATCTATCCATCTCACCTTCAGCATTCTTCTGTAACACCACATTTCAAAAGCTTATATTCTCTTTCTTTCTGAGCTAGTTATCGTCCATGTTTCACTTCCATACAATGCCACGCTCCACACGAAAGTCTTCAAAAACATCTTTCTAATTCCGATATCAATGTTTGAAGTGAGCAAATTTCTTTTCTTAAGAAAGCTCTTCCTTGCTTGTGCTAGTCTGCATTTTATGTCCTCCTTACTTCTGCCATCGTTAGTTATTTTACTACCCAAGTAACAATATTCATCTACTTCCTTTAAGACTTCGTTTCCTAATCTAATATTTCCTACATCACCTGCCTTCGTTCGACTGCACTCCATTACTTTTGTTTTGGACTTATTTATTTTCATCTTGTAGTCCTTACCCAAGACTTCATCCATACCATTCAGCAACTTCTTGAGATCTTCTGCGGTCTCAGATAAAATAACAATATCATCGGCAAATCTCAAGGTTTTGATTTCCTCCCCTTGGACTGTGATTCCCTTTCCAAATTTCTCTTTGATTTCCTTTACTGCCTGTTCTATGTAAACATTGAAAAGGAGAGGGGACAAACTGCAGCCTTGCCTCACTCCTTTCTGGATTGCTGCTTCTTTTTCAAAGCCCTCGATTCTTATCACTGCAGACTGATTTTTATACAGATTGTAGATAATTCTTCGTTCTCGGTATCTGATCCCTATCATCTTCAGAATCATAAATAGCTTGTTCCAATCAACATTGTCGAATGCCTTTTCTAGATCTACGAATGCCATGTACGTGGGCTTGTCCTTCTTGATTCGATCCTCTAAGATGAGACGTAAAGTCAGGATTGCTTCACGTGTTCCTACATTTCTTCTGAAGCCAAATTGATCTTCTCCCAACTCAGCTTCAATTTGTTTTTCCATTCTTCTGTAAATAATATGTGTTAAAATTTTGCAGGCATGAGATACTAAACTAATGGTGCGGTAGTTTTCACACCTGTCAGCACCGGCTTTCTTGGGAATAGGTATAACAACATTCTGCCGCAAATCGGATGGGACTTCTCCTGTCTCATACATCCTGCACACTAAATGAAATAACCTTACCATGCTGGTTTCTCCTAAGGCAGTCAGTAATTCAGAGGTAATATCATCAATTCCAGGTGCCTTGTTCCTATTTAGGTCACTCACAGCTCTGTCAAACTCTGACCTCAAAAGTGGGTCTCCCATTTCAACAGCATCAACAACCTCTTCATGTTCCAGAACCAAATTATCTACATCGTTACCTTGATACAACTGTTGGATATGTTCCTACCATCTTTCTGCTTTGTCTTCTTTCCCTAGAAGTGGCTTTCCATCTGAGCTCTTAATATTCATGCACCTAGATTTCCTTTCTCCAAATTTTTCCTTGATTTTCCTGTATGCAGCATCTACCTTTCCCAGGACCATACAGCCTTCGACATCCTTGCACTTCTCCTTCAGCCATTCTTCCTTAGCTATCTTGCACTTTCTATCCACTTCATTCTTTAATCGCCTGTATTCTTTTCTGCCTTCTTCATTTCTAGCATTCTTGTATTTTCGTCGTTCATCAATCAGGTCTAGTATCTCCTGAGTTATCCACTGATTCTTAGTTGATCTTTTCTTCCTTCCTAACATTTCTTCAGCAGCCCTACTGACTTCATTTTTGATGACCCTCCACTCTTCCTCTATTGTGTTTCCTTCAGCCTTTTCATTTAGTCCTTGTGCAACATGTACCTTGAAACAATCCCTCACACTCTATTCTTTCAACTTGTCTAGATCCCATTTTTTTGCATTCTTTCCTTTCTTCAATTTCTTCATCTTCAGATGGCATTTCATGACCAACAAGTTGTGGTCAGATTCCACGTCTGCTCCTGGGAAAGTTTTGCAATCCAACACCTGGTTTATGAATCTCTGCCTAATCATAATGAAGTCTATTTGATACCTTCCAGTGTCTCCAGGTCTCGTCCACGTATACAGCCGTCGTTTGTGATGTTTGAACCAAGTATTAGCAAGGATTAAATTATGATCAGTGCAGAATTCAACCAGCCGACTTCCTCTTTCGTTCCTTTGTCCCAATCCAAATTCTCCTACTGTACTACCTTCTCCTCCTTGGCCTACCACTGTATTCCAGTCTCCCAACACAATTAGATTCTCGTCACCTTTTGCATATTGTGTTAAATCTTCTATCTCCTCATATATTCTTTCAATTTCATCATCCGCTGAACTAGTAGGCATATAGACCTGCACTATTGTGGTGGGCATTGGTTTGGTGTCTATCTTGACGACAATAATTCTTTCACTATGCTGGTCGTAATAGCTTATCCGCTGCCCTATTTTCTTATTCATTATTAAACCAACTCCTGCACTTCCCCTGTTTGATTTCGTGTTGATAATTCGGTAGTCGCCTGACCAATAATCCTGTTCTTCCTGCCAACGTACTTCACTTATACCAACTACATCTAACTTTAGCTTATCCATCTCCCTTTTCAGATTCTCTAACCTACCACAACGATTCAAACTTCTAACATTCCACGTTCCAACTCGCAGAATGTCAGTATCCATCTTCCTGATGATCGCCCCCTCTCGTGTAGTCCCCACCCGGAGATCCGAATGGGGGACTAGTTTACCTCCGGAATATTTTACCCGGGAGGAAGCCATCATCGTACACCATTCATACAGAGAGAGCTGCATGTCCTCGGGAGGTAGTTACGGCTGTAGTTTCCCATTGCTTTCAGCCGTGTAGCAGTATCAACACAGCTAAGCCATGTTGAGTGTTATTACAAGGCCGTATCAGTCAATCATCTAGACTGCCGCCCTTGCAACTACCGAAAGGCTGCTACCCCCTTTCGATGAACCATTCGTTAGTCTGGTCTCTCAACAGATACCCATCCGATACGGTTGCACCTGCGGCTCGGCCATCTGCATCATTGGGACACGCAAGCCTCCCCACCGCGGCAAGGTCATATGGTTCGCAGAGGAGGAAGCATACCATAACAAACGAAATTTTCACACTTGTTTCATAGATTACAGAAAGGCATTTGACTCAGTGCCACATTCCTGGCCTGTTGAGGTCCTTAGAGTTTATAAAGTTGATCCTAAAATAGTGACATTCCTAGCAACTACCATGCAGGCTTGGAGAACTACTATTAACCTCCGAAATGAAGAAGAATGTGTGATAACTGACCTCATACCCATTAAAAGAGGCATTTTCCAAGGGGCTTCCCTCAGTCCGCTATGGTTTTGTCTTGCTGTGAACCCACTATCAGACTTACAGAGTTCAACAACTTATGGATTCACTATCAAAAATAAGCAAAGAACAATCTACAAAATTTGATATCTACTGTATATGGATTATCTGAAATTGCATGCTGCATCACAAAGACAACTTGAACACCTTGTTTCAATTACCCACAATTTCTCCACAGACATCTGCATGAAATTTGGGCTCGATAAATGTGCTACTCAGACAATTAGGAGGGGTTCTTTCTCGGCTCACGGCATCCACTCTGAAGCAACAGATATCTCACAACTGACAACAAATGAAACATATCGATATCTTGGATATAACCAATCAGCAAGGATTCAACACAAGGACACAAAACTGGCATTGAGGCTGACATATACTGAACGAGTAAGACGAATCTTGCTTTCTAAGCTCACGGGAAAAAGCATCGTTAAGGCCATCAACACGTTTGCTATACCTGTTCTCACATACTCGTTAGGAGTCATAAAGTGGACTACAACTGAGTTGAAGGATCTACAAACGAAAGTGAATGTGTTACTGACAAAACACCACATGCATAATCCAAAATCAGCCTCAGAAAGACCCACCCTGCCTCGTTCTGATGGTGGTCGTGGACTAACAGACCTTGAGAAATTACACAATGAACAAATTACATCACTAAAGTGCTACTTCAAACATAAATCAGAAACCTCTGCCCTACATAGTGCAATGGTTGTAGCAGATAACGGTTTTACACCCCTCAATCTGAACAGCCCGACTTCACTTACAATGTCATTCTCCACAAATGAGGAAAAGATCGTTCTGTGGATAAAGAAACCTCTTCATGGACGGTATCCAAATGAGTTAAATCAGCCATATATCGACAAACAAGCGTCGCATGAGTGGCTGACACATTCGGATATATACCCAGAAACATTAGGCTTCATGTTCGCCGTACAAGATGAAGTCATTGCCACAAGGAACTACAGAAAGCATATACTACATGATCCGTCTGTCAATTCAGACCTGTGCCGACGATGTAATACATCTCCAGAAACCATCCAGCATATAACCTCAGGTTGTCGATTAATGGCAGACACAGACTACAAGTATAGACGTGACCAAATTGCAAAAATCATTCACCAGAAATTAGCCCGACAAAGTAACCTAATCCATTGTACCACAGCATATTGGAAGTATAAACCCCAATCAGTCTTGAAAAGTGAAAATTACAAACGTTACTGGGATAGAAGTATCATCACTGATCATCACTGCAATAGACCAGATATAACTTTTTTAGGCAAAAACAAGAAAATCTGCTTCATAGTTGACATAGCATGCCCTAATACTCAGAACCTCCAATCAACACATACAGAGAAGATTTCCAAATACACAGATCTGGCCACAGAGATAAAAACCATGTGAAAACTCAACAATGTTATTATCATTCCAGTAGTGATTGGATGTAATGGTATTGAACCAAAGACACTACACAGGAGCACTGAAGCCCTCAATCTCCACCCTCTCACTTACAGAGAATTATAAAAATCAGCAATCCTGGCCACTTGCCATATAGTAAGGAAGTTTATTAGCATGAACCATCCACCATGTCCAGAGGACTAATTAAAATCATCCACTAATCATTTTGGCCATTTATGTATAGTAAATATCTCATAAATACCTATCAAATTTAGTTGTCAGCAATATAAGTATATACCGATATGTATGAGGCATATGTGCGTATTTACTAAGTAGTACTTCTTCCATGTACATTGTACCGAAGAAGCTCATAAACCCAATTATAAAATTGCGAATTATATATATTATTAATAATACTCATAATAATAATAATAGAAGGAACATCATCAAACTCCTCTTCTTCTTCTGTCACTTTTTCCACACTCTTGTGTAATCGCAGGCCCCAACTGTGACGCACATGCGAACTTGGCCCTGTTTTAAAGCTGAACGCCCTTCATGATGTCAACTGTATGCGTACATTATATGTGTCTGTAGTCGTTGGTAGCGTGATATATTTGGTATCAATGAACATGTGTGTATTGAGACAAACGCAAACACCAAGTCTCAGCAGAAGCAATAAAACCCGAACATAATATTTAGGGTGACCAACTGTCCCGCATTTTAAAGTATTTTGTAAATGTCCCGCGCGGGACGTCATTTGTCCCACAATTGTATCATTTTCTATCTGAACGAACTATCGTGTTATTGTCATCGGAACGAGTTTTCACAATAAGCAACTGTCTGCCATCTAGCTTCGACTAAACACAGAGTAACCGTTGCCAACAGTACGATTTTTGAAAATGCAAAGAAGCAGGTTATATCAATTTTGAAGAAGTGTTCTGGATATATTGAATGACAAAGACATTTTGGCTTGGGCAAGAGTGGTGGTGGTGGTGGTGGTGGTGGTGGTGGTTATTGTTTTAAGATGAAGTACAACTAGGCAACCATCCTCTATAACATAACACTAATCAGAGAGAAAAAATGGAAGGGATTTGAAACTTAAAAAAAATGAAAGTATTGGCCAAAGAAAGACAAGGGCCACAAAGGGCGTGAAAATGAAAAATACCCTAGGCCTCGAATGTTCTAATACCATCGGGATCGGAAAAGAATAAAAGTTGAAAAAGAGAGCTTGAATAGGATAGATGAAAGTGAGGAGCGTGACACAAGTAATTGGAAGCAATGCCAGGACTCAGCTAAGGCCCCGTGGTCTCCAACTCACGTTCCAAAATTCAGAGCCCCTGGGGTCCTTTTAGTCGCCTCTTTTGACAGGCAGAGGATACCGTGCTGTGTTATTCTTCCGCCCCCTCCCATAGGGGTAATTCAGACAAGAAGTGACTCTAAATACAGTTTCAAGCAAGACAAATGATGTAACAGTTTTGTTTATGTTGAGGTTCTCAGTATCTCTACACTTAGTAGTTACTGACATTTAGATGATGGTTGTTTGTTGTTTAAATTAACTAACATCTAAGTCATCGGCCCAACAAGTGATATTAGAAAGTATTTCATCTAACTGATAAAACTAGTAAGTGCCACGAATATGCATTTTCCCTCTATTTTAATTCAAAAATTAACTTGTTATAACATTTAGACTATAATATGTTCAATATTTATTTCTTTACTAGCAAGATACCCGTGCTTCGCTACGGTATTATACTGAAATTTATAATTGAATGCTTAATGTTTTAGATATATAATCCTCCGAAATTCGCGATCTGACTCGTTTTCTGCGAGAATCCACCATAATTCCCGATCTGACTCGTTTTCTAATATTTTACGGCATGTTACCTCCCATTTTTTCAATCTTCCTTTTCAGCAATCGATTTCGTACTTCCCGGGTTAGGCTCAGGTATTCCTCCCGGTCAGTTGGGTCCGTAAATCTGTGCCATCTTTCCCTATAATCATTTTTAATATGGATAAAATCCTTTAGGAGATCCAGCGTGGTGTAGTATTGGGTGCCTTGGCGGCACTGACCCGCGGCCGGGCTGCATTCTTAGTCAATACCCGTCCAGGAGCCGTTTCCAGCGCAGTCCGCACATTTGACGATGGTCCTGAACATTATTATTATTATTATTATTATTATTATTATTATTATTATTATTATTATTATTATTATGTGTTGCTGGAATGGCTGATGACAGGGAAAACCGGAGTATCCGGAGAAAAACCTGTCCCGCCTCCGTTTTGTCCAGCACGAATGACACATGGAGTGAACGGGATTTGAACCACGGAACCCAGCTGTGAGAGGCCGGCACGCTTGCGCCTGAACAACGGAGGATCCTTATAAGTACATTAATAGCAGTAAAATCAATTGGTACCGGGCGAGTTGGCCGTGCGCGTAGAGGCGCTCGGCTGTGAGCTTACATCCGGGAGATAGTAGGTTCGAATCCCACTATCGGCAGCCCTGAAAATGGTTTTCCGTGGTTTCCCATTTTAACACCAGGCAAATGCTGGGGCTGTACCTTAATTCAGGCCACGGCCGCTTCCTTCCAACTCCTAGGCCTTTCCTATCCCATCGTCGCCATAAGACCTATCTATGTCGGTGCGACGTAAAGCCCCTAGCAAAAAAAAAATCAATTGGTCTCACCTCCTTCTACACCCCACCGCCGTTAAGTTTATTTACCGCCACCTCCCCCACCCCAAGAAAAATTAAAAGAAGGCTTCTTTCTTTATGTTTAAGGGAGATTCCAAACACCAATGTTCACGTCTATTACCTTCAGCTTTGAGATATAAGTATCCCCATAAAAATAATTTACTTTTTGCACTTCATTTCACACTACTCCTCCCCCTCCCCAAGTGAATTTTCCCGCAAAAAATACTTGTTTCTTTAATAGTAAAGGATCTTCTAAATACCAATTATCACGACTCAAAATTCTTCAGTTTTTGATTTATGTGTCCTCATTAAAGGAATTCAACTCCTTTACACTCCCGCCCTCCAAGATGGTTCCCCCCCCCCAAACGCGTTTTTCTTTGTTTTTAAAGGAGATCCAAATACGAATTATCACGTCTGTAACAACTTTAGTTTTTATTAGATGTATGTATTCTCATACAATTAAGTCAATTAATTTTTCAATTCTTTCACCTCCCCCCCCCCCATTGGATTTTCCGACAATACGTGTTTCTTTATTTTTAAAGCAGATTCCAAATATCCAATTTCACGTCTGTAACATCTTCATATTTGAGATATCAGTAGCCTAATTAAAATAATTCAACACCATTTTCAGTCACATTTACCCCTCCCCCCGCTCCACCCAAGTGGTATTTCCGAAAACTAAAAATACACGTTTCTTTATGTTTAATAGAGATAAAAAATACCATTTTTCACTTCTGTAACATGTTAAGTTTTTTGAGATATACTGTAAAAATTCTCATTTTAAAATTTCACCCCTTTTGAGTTCCCCTTAAGTGGAGTTTCCCAAAACAAATCACCTATGTTTCTTTACATTTACAGGAGATTCCAAACACCCACTTTTTACGTCTGTAACATTTTACGTTTCCAAGATATTCTGTAGATATAGTCTTTCAAAAAATTCACCCCATTTTGTCACTCCTGTTTAACCGCCATTAATTGGATTTTCCAAAAACTAAAAAATACGTGTTTCTTTACTTTTAAAGGAGATCCCATATACCAATTTTTAGTTCTGTAATATCTTTCGTTTCTGGGATATATATGTATCCTTATTAAAGGCATTCAACCCATTTTTCACCCTTTTAAACCCCTCCTATTGGGATTTAAGGAAACAAAAAAAGACGTGTTCCTTTATTTTTAGAGGAGAATCTAAGTACCAATTTTACATCTGTAAATTTTAAAGTTTTAAGATGTAGACACACTCATTTTAAAAATTCACCCCCCCCCTTTTCACCCCCCAATATTTGGATTTTTAAAAACCAAAAAATACGTGTTTCTTTACTTTTAAAGTAGATCCCAAATACAAATTTTCAGGTCTGTAATATCTTCAGGTTCTGAAATATAAGTAGCCTCATTAAAGGCATTCAACCCATTACTCACCCTTTTACACCCTTCCTATTGGGATTTTCCGAAAACAAAAGAATACGTGTTTCTTTATTTTTAAAGGAGATTCTAAATACCAATTTTTACGTCTATAAACTATAGAGTTTTGAGATATAGATACACTCATTTTAAAAAATCACCCCCTTTTCACCCCCACCATTAATTGGATTTTCCAAAAACAAAAAATACATGTTTCTTTATTTTTAAAAGAGATCCCAAACACCAATTTTCAGATCTGTAATATCTTCAGTTTCTGAGATATAAGTAGCCTCATTAAAGGATTCAACCGCTTTTTCACCCCTTTTCACTCCTCCTATTGCGATTTTCCGAAAACAAAAAATACGTGTTTCTTTATTATTAATGAAGATTCTAAATACCAATTTTTACATCTACAAACTTTAAAAGTTTGGAGATATAGATTCACTCATTTTAAAAATTCACCCCCTTTTCACCCTCCGATTAACTGGATTTTCCAAAAACAAAAAAATATGTGTTTCTTTATTTTTGAAAGAGATCAAAAGTACCAATTTTGAGGTCTGTAATATCTTCAGTTTCTGAGATATAGGTACCGGTAGCCTGATTGAAGGCATTCAACCCATTTTTCACCCTTTTTCACCCCTCCTATCGGGATTTTCTGAAAACAAAAAAAATATGTGTTTCCTTATTTTTAAAGAAGATTCTAAATACCAATTTTCACATCTGTAAACTTTTAAAGTTTTGAGATATAGACACACTCATTTTAAAATTTCACCCCCCTTTTTCACCCCTTTAGCGACGGAATATCCAAAAACCCTCTCTTAGCGAGCACCTACATCTTAGTATGAATATATCCCCAAAATTTCATTTCTTTATGTGCAGTAGTTTTGGCTCGGCGATGATGAATCTGTCAGTCAGTCAGTCAGTCAGTCAGTCAGTCAGGACAAGCTACTTTATATATATAGATTACAGAATTTGTTTTCTTTTATGTGTTTTCATTTACATGAACAGACTGAAAAAATTACATTGTGCAATAAATATGAGTGAAATGAGAGAAACTGGCAACACAACACAACACAATGCTTTTGATAACGTTAAAATTAACGCTGGCAAGGTAGCTGCTCTACAAAATTGTTAAATGTCCCACATTTTTTACTGTCTTTTCCCTCATTTCTTCCTTCAACAGTTGGTAACTCTACTAATACTCGTACTAATTTCATAGAATGACAGAAAATGTTCCACAGTCGTCTTAATACCAGATAGTTTCAAGAAAATTTTGACTAGATGACAACTCTGATTTTCAACTGCTCGAATCACGTTACACACCATTCACAATGCAAACGTAACCGTAAACTTAACGACTTAACGTAACCGTAAAACTAAAATAAAATTTGAGGTATTCACAATGGAGGAACGTAAAAGAGTACTCAGCAGCCAATCAAAACATTGCCATGTTATTTAGCACGGAAGTTTTGGGATATCTCGCATTTTTATATTTTAATACCTCCATGGAATCAAACAACGTGGTAGTGAAATTCATATTACTTCAAACACCTCTTGCTTTGCTCCTGGGAGCTGTGTACCTGAAAAGGCGAACTAAGCAACGGTGCAGAAAATGGGTTCATCCCTTAAATTAAAGAAGGTTATCTCAGGGAGATTTCGGTAATCTACTGTAATAAATGACCCTCATCAGTTCATTTTGTACCTGTGGATGAAACCTGAACTGTTTGACAATATCTTACGATTTGATTCCCCTTTGCTAATAAAAAGAAGTGTAAGGTCTCCTGTGCCCCTAGCTATCACACCCCGATGAGATGTTTGGATCTATTTGTTTGGATGATATCGTTTTCGTAAACTAGCAGTCTAGCATAATGTTAAGAAATATACAGGGACACTGGTTTATCTATGAGAAGGAATGTCTCTCGTCCGTTCGCCAGTTCTGAGAGCATGTCTCCCGCCATTTACCGTCAGATTTCATTGCTACAGGATATTTATTTCCATGTACTATTTTTCGGTACAGCGTCTTTGTCATTATTTTTTCCTTTTATCATACATACACACAAAGATTATTTTGAAAGAGAATTACAAGGATTTCATCGAAAGAAGTCATTATATCGTGCACAAAATACAATGTTTACATCTGCTCTGATTGGCTGGTTCTTAAAGCTAACGAAAAATTTACCGCAAGAGCTTGGAGTTTGCAATCCCTTAATTTTATGGACTCGGTGTTGAGTTTACGTCGGCGCATTGTGAATGGTTCCGTTAGATGACATGGCCGCTAACTTCTAAGTTAACGTTAATTTTAAGTTTACGTTACGTTTGCATTGTGAATGGGGCTTTACGGAATGGGATCTATTTAGGAATCAATCTCCAAGCTCTCAACGGAATAAGCCGCCTGGAATAGGAGGTAGTCACGGTGTGCAGTGATGTAGCACCCTGTTGCTTGCCATGGCACCATGGGGAACATACCTGATAAGGAATGCAAACACTGACAACTATCTTGGGAATGTGCGGCTACGAGACTTACCGAACTCTGTACGTGCAGTTTAGAACATTCACGCTAGATAGATATCTGCAAGACAATAAACAGATCTCTAATTTGATTCCTAACAGCAATTCCGTGATCACTTCTATTTCATGAATGCCTAATAACTTTATTCTTACCTTTTCAGAAAGCGATGCACGCAAATATTGAACTATACTGTAACTTATTTTCACTTGGATCACAATATCCTCCAAAACATGTAACTTTGATTGTAAATAATGATGATATATTGTAAAATGAAATACACTTAAAACGGGGGCCGAATATTTATTGCAGTGGTAGGTGAGAAAGTAATCGAGCATACAACATCCTCTTACTCACTCTACGATAGTATAGTGACAGTTGCTAATTTACAGTCAATCAATCAATACTGATCTGCATTTAGGGCAGTCGCCTAGGTGGCAGATTCCCTGTCTGTTGTTTACCTAGCCTTTTCCTAAATGATTTCAAAGAAATTGGAAATTTATGGAACATCTCCCTTGGTAAGTTATTCCAATCCCTAACTCCCCTTCCTATAAATGAATATTTGCCCCAGTTTGTCAACTTTATCTTTATAACAAGTGATTGCAGTAGGGAATAAAATAGATCAGGGATGGGAAATCTTTTCTGACCAGCGTGTCAGTTAATGCCGTGCTTAATACTTTTTTCTGTCTGTTGTGCCATCGGTTATTTTCCTTAAAACGGTCATGAAACCCCCTCCTATTAGACTGAATATTTCATGATTTTATTTTTCAAACATCACTGAAAAGTTACATTTCAAAACCAGGTAATTTTTTTTTGCTAGGGGCTTTACGTCGCACCGACACAGATAGGTCTTATGGCGACGATGGGATAGGAAAGGCTAGGAGTTGGAAGGAAGCGGCCGTGGCCTTAATTAAGGTACAGCCCCGGCATTTGCCTGGTGTGAAAATGGGAAACCACGGAAAACCATCTTCAGGGCTGCCGATAGTGGGATTCGAACCTACTATCTCCCGGATGCAAGCTCACAGCCGCGCGCCTCTACGCGCACGGCCAACTCGCCCGGTGGTAAATTTTAAGAATAGAATAAGTCACGTCCTAGTTCGTGAACCATGGACAACGGCTGAGTGGCCTAGTAAGTGGTCCTGAGAGTCGGGATACCAGTTGGTACGGAATAGGAGTTGGGCATCTCGGACATATTCTGCGTCCTTGCCCTCCCTGTGCTCAGGCTGCTAGGACTATACAATTCACCGGTGGTCCATAACCCGTTTGAGCAGAGATCCTCACTTGGACTATGTGCAAGTAGGGTAGCATCCTTCTTCACGAATTTACCGAGCTCAGAACATTTTAAGCAAGCCTCGGACCTATGGGAGTAACGGAGTCCCACTCCCATTTGACAGGCGAGGGACTCCTTGGAAACAACTTTGCGAACGAAATGGAATTCGATGGGGAGCTATCAATATTAATGGGGCTTATAAAAGAAAAAGTAGAACTGGCTGAGTCAGCAAAGAGGATGCATCTGGATGTGTTAGGAGTACGTGATATTCGGGAGGGGAGATAACGAGGAAGAGATAGGAGATTATAAAGTGTACTTGACGGGTGTTAGAAAGGGAAGGGCAGAGTCTGGGGTAGGGCTCTTTATCAGCAATACCATTGCACGCAACATACTTTCTGTTAGGCACGTAAATGAGCGAATGACGTGGGTAGATTTGTCAGTGGGAGGAATTAGGACAAGAATTGTGTCCGTGTATTCACCATGTGAGGGTGCAGATGAGGATGAAGTTGACAAGTTTTATGAAGCATTGAGTGACATCGTGGTCAGGGTCAACAGCAAGGATAGAATAGTGCTAATGGGCGATTTCAATGCGAGAGTTGGAAATAAAACTGAAGGATACGAAAGGGTGATTGGTAAATGTGGGGAAGATATGGAAGCTAATGGGAATGGGAAGCGTTTGCTGG
Organism: Anabrus simplex; assembly: GCF_040414725.1. Taxonomy (NCBI): domain Eukaryota; kingdom Metazoa; phylum Arthropoda; class Insecta; order Orthoptera; family Tettigoniidae; genus Anabrus; species Anabrus simplex. The sequence goes on along the minus strand of NC_090265.1, from coordinate 1,071,413,107 downwards.
ACTTCTGTACTAGTATGGGTTTAGCAGTTACGAATACATTCTTCAGGCATAAGGTTATTCACCGCTACACATGGCAGGCTAGGGGTACCAGATCCATAATAGACAATATCTTAACCGACTTCGAATACAGGAAATCTGTTAAGAATGTACGAGTTTACCGGGGATTTTTCGATGATACAGACCACTATCTGATCTGTAGTGAACTAAATATCACTAGGCCTAGGGTAGAGAAAGTGAAATCTGTCTGCGAACGAATAAGGGTAGAAAATCTCCAGAACGAGGAAATTGGACGGAAGTACAAGGATATGATTCTTGAGAAGTTTCGAACAGCAGATAGTATGCAGGTTCAGGATATAGAAATAGAATGGGTGGCATACAGGGATGCTCTAGTAGAAGCAGCAAGGGAATGCTAAGGAACAACTGTGTGTAAAGATGGGAAAAGGCGAACATCTTGGTGGAATGATGGTGAGAGCAGCCTGTAAACGTAAAAAGAAGGCTTATCAGTAATGGCTCCAAACAAGGGCCGAGGCAGACAGGAATTTGTACGTAGATGAAAGAAACAGAGCGAAACAAATAGTTATTGAATCAAAAAAGAAGTCGTGGGAATATTTTGGTAATAATCTGGAAAGACTAGGCCAAGCAGCAGGGAAACCTTTCTGGACAGTAATAAAGAATCATAGGAAAGGAGGAAAAAAGGAAATGAACAGTGTTTGGAGTAATTCAGGTGAACTCATAATAGATCCCAGGGAATCACTGGAGAGGTGGAGGGAATATTTTGAACATCTTCTCAACGTAAAAGGAAATCTTCCTGGTAGTGTTGCAAACAGCCAAGCTCATGGGGAGGAGGAACATGATGGTGGTGAAATTACGCTTGCGGAAGTGGAAAGGATGGTAAATAAACTCCGTTGTCATAAAGCAGCAGGAAAAGATGAAATTAGACCTGAAATGGTGAAGTATAGTGGGAAGGCAGGGATGAAATGGCTTCATAGAGTAGTTAAATTAGCGTGGAGTGTTGGTAAGGTACCTTCAGATTGGACAAAAACAGTAATTGCACCTATCTATAAGCAATGGAACAGGAAGGATTGCAACAACTATCGAGGTATCTCATTGATTAGTATACCAGGCAAAGTATTCACTGGCATCTTGGAAGGGAGGGTGCGATCAGTCGTTGAGAGGAAGTTGGATGAAAACCAGTGTGGTTTCAGACCACAGAGAGGCTGTCAGGATCAGATTTTCAGTATGCGGCAGGTAATTTAAAAATGCTACGAGAGGAATAGGCAGTTGTGTTCATGTTTAGTAGATCTAGAGAAAGCATATGACAGGGTGCCGAGGGAAAAGATGTTCGTCATACTGGGGTACTATGGAATTAAATGTAGATTATTAAAATCAATCAAAGGCATTTATGTTGACAATTGGGCTTCAGTGAGAATTGATGGTAGAATGAGTTCCTGGTTCAGGGTACTTACAGTAGTTAGACAAGGCTGTAATCTTTCACCTTTGCAGTTCGTAGTTCACATGGATCATCTGCTGAAAGGAATAAAATGGCAGGGAGGGATTCAGTTAGGTGGAAATGTAGTAAGCAGTCTGGCCTATGCTGACGACTTGGTCTTAATGTCAGATTGTGTCGAAAGCCTGCAGTCTAATATCTTGGAACTTGGAAATAAGTACAATGAGTATGGTATGAAAATTAGCCCCTCGAAGACTAAATTGATGTCAGTAGGTACGAAATTCAACAGAATTGAATGTCAGATTGGTGTTACAAAGCTAGAACAGGTCGATCATGTCACGTATTTAGGTTGTGTGTTCTCCCAGGATGGTAATATACTAAGTGAGATTGAATGAAGGTTTCGTAAAGCTAATGTAGTGAGCTCGCAGTTGCGATCAACAGTATTCTGTAAGAAGGAAGTCAGCTCCCAGACGAAACTATCTTTACATCGGTCTGTTTTCAGACCAACTTTGCTTTACGGGAGCGAAAGCTGGGTGGATTCAGGGTATCTTATTCATAAGTTAGAAGTAACCGACATGAAAGTAGCGAGAATGATTGCTGGTACAAACAGGTGGGAGCAATGAAAGGAGGGTACTCGGAATGAGGAGATAAAGGCTAATTTAGGAATGAACTCGATGGATGAAGCTGTACGCATAAACAGGCTTCAGTGATGGGGACATGTGAGGCGAATGGAGGAGGATAGGTTACCTAGGAGAATAATGGACTCTGTTATGGAGGGTAAGAGAAGTAGAGGTAGACCAAGGCGACGATGGTTAGACTCAGTTTCTAACGATTTAAAGATAAGAGGTATAGAACTAAATGAGGCCACAGCACTAGTTGCAAATAGAGTATTGTGGCGATATTTAGTAAATTCACAGAGGCTTGCAGACTGAACACTGAAAGGCATAACAGTCTATAATGATGTATGTATGTATGTATGTATGTATGATGTATAAAATTTGTTAAAAATATGGCCATTTAATTAATTGTGACATCCTTCTTTATTAAAGCGTGATGTTAAAATATGCTCTGTTGCTACATTCTCGACCTATTTATTACATGAAAACATTAAAACATGTTAGTATGTTGCGCGGTGTGCCGCACAAGTCATAGCGGCACACGTGTCATAGGTTCGCCATCCCCGAAGTAGGTCGTATTCCAAATAATAAAACCGCATGATCGTTGAGCTGGTTCAGCTTATGAAATATTTCACAAATAGCCTTTGAAAATATTTCCAATCTTAGCAGTTGAAGGGACATAATAATAATAGTAATTATAAATATAAATATAATTAATTATAAATTATAAATATAAATATTATTATTACTTTTTTTAATTCGTTGTGCCCAACTGTGGAGCGCGTTTGAACTTATTTTGCACAATGTTTCTTCTTCTTTTCTTCCCAATATCTCTTCATTTTTTCACTGTGTTCCTTTTTGCGTGTTTCTGTCCAGCCTGTATTTTTTCTTGTTGGTTTCTCTGCAAATTTATGTTTGTTTCCTAAGCTTCTAAATTTCATTATATCTTGAATGGTTTCGTCCTCAATACCCATTTCTTGTAGATCTTCATGAATTTCTGCTAATCAATTGTTGCGGATTTTCAGGGTTAGAGCTAGATTTAGAATTTTCTCTGTCAGCCTGTTGTCATCCATTCTGTGTAGGTGTCCGTAGAATTTTAGTCGTCTCTTTCTGATGGTATCTGTGAATTTTTCTGTGAATTGAAAAAATTCGCGTGGTTTCTTTTTCATCCAAATTCCATTTTCGAACTTTGGTCCTAGGATATTTCTGAGAATTTTCCTCTCTTGTTTCTCAATACTTTTCATTTGTGACCTGCCGCCAATAATCAGTTTCAGATGCATAAAGTGCCTCTGGTTTGATGACTGTATTATAGTGTCGTAATTTTGCATTTTTTGTTATACATCTTTTGTTGTATCTGTTCCATGTGATTTTGTTTATTACTTATTATTATTATTTAATTATAGGAAAATTTTCCATAGTTCAGGTAATTACTTTGTTTCTCAAAACCAGCAAGCGCCACGAAATGTTTTTCTACGGATATATTGGCAACTCTGTTTTACTCATGAGTAGATACAACTTCTTTCCCCAATCCCCCTTTTTTCCACCACACAGCTGATCTCTGCAAGACTCACAAGTCTTCAGAACAGCTGAAGTTACCTAGACTACAAAACATTCATCTTGATCTCTCTCTCCTATCAAATGTCACATTTAAGGCTTAGCACACGGAAGAGGACCTGCCTGGCCAACCGAGAAAGGCGTGCTCGGTTCACCCAGCAGAACATGGGTTCGATTTCTCATCAGGAAGTCCAGGAAGTCGAAAATTTTAAGAAATTAGATATTCACTTCCGGAATGCACATGGCCCTGAAGTTCACTTATCCTACACCAAAAATGAGTACCTTATTAATTCCTGGAGGCAAAGGCAGCCAGGTTTTCAGCTAACAACTCTCCCCCACTACTTACGGAGGTTACGAAAGACTTTGCCTCCCACCCCACACCTTAGGACCTTCATGGCCTTTATGGACATCTTATCTTTTTGCTTTGCATTTCAATACAAAGAAGAAAATATTCTAGGACAAAGCATAAATTGGAGTGTACAAATTCTAAGAAAGAAAGAAAGATAAAAATCACCGACAGTTCATTGTTCCATACAGTATGCAATATAAAGAAGCCAGGCGGTTAACTGACCACTTGTGACAACCCTGATCAAAAGGATAGGATATTGTATTTGTTCCTAATGCTTGTAAAGACTACTGTCAATCACAAAGAGTGGAGAAAACTGTAAAGTGAACTTTAGAATGGCTTCAATTCCCAATGCAGCTATGAAAATATATCTAACTAATGAAATATTACTTTATTCAGAGTAAACAATTCCCTCACTCCCTGTATAAATTTCATTTACTTGCTCCTAACATTTTTAATTAACTTTTATTAACTAGAGATAGTTTCCTCTCCCGGTCGATCTGTGAATAAAACTTTCTCTTGTTCTCTCTCCCACCATATCCTTGCTAGGCTATATGAATGCGTGAATGAGCATTACCAATATTTAATCATTAGCGAAATTTGCCTGAGCGATTATTACATCCAATCGCAAAACATTGCAGTCATAACAGCAGTAGTAATGGCAATAATTGTAAAACCAATACAGATATCAAATGTAATGAAAGGGAACATTTTTACAAATTATTAATTATTCCGTAGATCAACAAAGCTACAGAAATAATCAGACTAGTGTTTGCAATAGCGTTGCTAAATCGTTACAAAAATAATAGCCATGAAGTATTCGATTAAATAATTAATGGTCTGGCCATAACAGTTTTACCGTTCATTATCTCCAAAGCGTTATTATCGCTCGCTTGTAATCCCTTAAATACATTATCATTCACAGTCACAGTGGTTTTTTAAAATCATTCACCTGCTTAGCTACAATATTGTTGGGAATTTGCTCCGTTCAAGACTAGCATGAGGTTAGAGACATCAGAACAAGTACTGGAAATCTTACTACGATAGAGGATGATACGATTGTCTTGCAGTTTCCTTCGAGCAATAATCACCACCTATATTCCAAGAGCTATGGAGGACTATCCAGGACTAGTACATTTTTACAAGCGCTGGAGCATCCATCCCAATTAAATGCTCAAGTAACTACAGAACAAGGAGGGTTAATAGTCGAGTGGCTTAGTGACTGGCTACTTACTAGGGTGTTCGCGGTTCGAATTCTGGCCAATGCATGTGAGCTTTCTGAAACGAAAAGTACCGTCCCTGTGGCTCTGATTACACGTAAGATTGGAAGTCCTATAGCTACTACCAGGTAAAACTAAAAACTTGCATTTTTTAACAAGATAATAATAATAATAATAATAATAATAATAATAATAATAATAATAATAATAATTTTATTTACTTTACGTCCCACTAACTACTCTTTTACGGTTTTCGGAGACGCTGAGGTGCCGGAATTTAGTCCCGCATGAGTTCTTTTACGTGCCAGTAAATCTACCGACACGAGGCTGACGTATTTGAGCACCTTCAAATACCACCGGACTGAGCCAGGATCGAACCTGCCAAGTTGGGGTCAGAAGGCCAGCGCCTTAACCGTCTGAGCCAAAGAGAATAATAAATAATAAGGTACCCTATAGTAGCTTGGGAGACTATGGTAATCTAATTTCACACCACATTGCAGTATTTACATGAATTTGAGTACTCGCTCATCTTCTAGGATTGCCCAGGGATGGGTTTCTACCCACCTTGAGTCTGAAAGTACTACACTATTCCAATAAACTCGTACCGGTTTCAAATGCTGAGAACTGAAGTCAGACCATTAAGCTATTCTGGGTGAGAGAAGCAATCCACTCATTATGGCTCTCACGTTAGACTTTGTAACTGCTCTATCCCTCATAAAGGAAGAGTTATGATGAACTTTCCAGTCCATTACCTTGATGTTAATGCGGTTACAGAATAATTACTTGATGAAGTCTGTGGTAAAAATGTAATTACTGAATCAGGAGTAAACATTCTGCCTGCACCTAATGAGATTACGGTTTGTCGATTGATGACGCGAGCAGAGCTCGGGGAGCGATGAACGTCAAGAAGAGATGTGGATTTCTTCTGCAGGTAGTTCTGTGAACTATAACAGAGTCCAATTTAAAGAAGAATGTTAATACTGTATGTCGTGCTTGCTACGAGATTACATTGCACGGGAATTTTTAATTTGCTACCTGCACTAAGTGCATCCGACCATGAGGTGCAGGAATTAAAAAGGAAGTTTTCTCATTTAAGAACACAGTCACCGAGGGGCATTTCATGACAACAATATTCTATTCTATTCTATTCTATTCTATTATATTATATTATTATTATTATTATTCGTGAATAAACCCAGTTAACACTATATGAAGTACTTAGATGCTATTCGTTGCCTTCCTGTGTGTCCACATTTTTTCATATTTTGAGGGGTTCTTTTCGCTCTTTGGTTTATTTAAGTTGTTCCAGTTGAACTCTTCGGTTTGTCTTCTTGGGCAACTTGCCAGTTGTAATTTTAAATCTAAATATTTCCATGATTTTTTGTCCCCTTGTGTGATTTCTAACACTTTTAAGTCGTTTTTGATTTTGTGGATCCATTTCGCAATGTGTGTTATGACTTTATTCCTGCTTTCATGGCGTTCGACTATTTATTTTGTGATTCTGTCCTGGTTTTATTTGTTGTATCCATAGAATTTTAATCTGCGTTTCCCGATGTCACTGTGAATGTCTATGTAGCGAGCGGTTTGGCTACGTGGTTCGGTTCATATAGCTGTGACCTTGCATTCGGGAGATAGTGGGTTTGAATCCCTTTGTCGGTAACCCTGAAGTTAGTTTTTCATGGATTCCTATTTTCATACTAAACAAATGCTGGGTTTATCTTACACGTTAACTAAGATCATGCTCACTTCCTCCTCATTCCTAGCCTTTTTTTTTTTCTATCCCATCATTGCCACAAGACCTCTCTTGGTGCAACGAAAAACGCATTGCAAAAAAGGAATGCCTGTGCACTGTTTGATTTCCTGTTTATTTCTAAGTCTGTATTGTCCACCTGTGAATTTAGGGCTTTATTTTTTCTCAAATTTCTCGAAGTCTGCGTTCTTGATAATTTTAATATTACTGTTATTTCTTTGCTGTTCTTGTTGAAGGAATGCATATTATTCGAGTGTTAAATCTCTTACACGCACACCAGTGGTGTAGGTTATGATCCCACGCCCTTGGTCATAGGAACAAGGGGCTTACCAAGTGAGACACTCAGATGTGCAATATTCAACTATGAGAAGGAGACACTTTCCACAGCGTTCTCCCCACATATGTTACACTGATTAGCATGCAGTTGAAGTCACACATCAGGTGGCCATGTCCACACTGGGCCTCTCATTAATCGGCAGCCCTGAAGATGGTTTTCCGTGGTTTCCCATTTCACACCAGGCAAATGCTGGGGCTGTACCTTAATTAAGGCCACGGCCATTTCCTTCCCACTTCTAGCCCCTTTCTGTCCCATCGTCGCCAGAAGACTTATCTATGTCGGTGCGACGTAAAGCAACTTGCAAAAAAAGAAAAAACAATTTGAATGGCCTTGCTCTACAAGTTGTTTAAAGCAAATAGTTAACAATAAATGGCGGACGAGTCGTGCAGTCTTAGTGATAGATTTTATCGCGTTCTGGTATATTTATCTTGATGCTCACAATCAATGCATCAATGTTAGCATACACTTTGTAAGGAAATACGTGGTTGGATAAGTTTAAAATAGCTTGAAAAGAATATTTTAAAAAGTGATACTACACACTAAGTTACTAAAAATATCATTGGTGGAAAAAGTGAACATCTGTATCTACTTCCTGGACTTTGCTCAATTAGTTGGGGCCGACACTTTGAAGAGATTTGACCTAGTTTTACGGCCGGATGCCTTTCCTGCCGCCAACCCTATGTGGTGGGATGTATTCACTACTGAACTGCGTGTTTCTGCGCTGGTTTGTCGTGCGATGTGCGGTTCTTTTTTGTATTTGAAGATGTGTATTAAGACGAACACCTATCCCCCGCAGCTAGAGGGACTATCCAGACGTGATTAGAATTCCCCGACTGGCCGAGAACTGAACCTGGGGCCATTTCAATCGAAGGCGAGTACGCCAGAGTAACAGATTTCAAGTAAACAACATAGATATACTTAAAAAGAACTAGACATTATGCACACCATCAAGAAGAAAAAAAACGAGTGATTTGGCCGTGCGGAGAGAGGTGCGCAGCTGTGAGCTTGCATTCGGCAGATAGTGTGTTCGAACCCCACTGTCGGCAGCCCAGAAGATGGTGTTCAGTGGCTTTCCACTTTTACGCAAGGCAAATGCTGGGGATATAGGGTACGTTAATTACGGCCACGGCCGCTTCCTTCCCACCCCTAGCCCTTTCCTTTCCTATCGTTGTCATAAAACCTATCTGTGTCAGTGGGACGTAAAGCAAATTGTACAAAACTACATACATACATACATACATACATACATACATACATACATACATACATACATACATACATACACATTATCATTATAGCATTATAGGCCGTTATGTCTTTCAGCGTTCAGTTTGCAAGCCTCTGTGAATTTACTAAACGTCGCCACAATCCTCTACTTGCAACTAGTGTTGTGACCTCATTTAGTTCTATACCTCTCATCTTTAAATCGTTAGAAACTGAGTCTAACCATCGTCGTCTTGGTCTCTCTCTACTTTTCTTACCCTCCATAACAGTCTATTATACTCCTAGGTAACCTATCCTCTTCCATTCGCCTCACGTGACTCCACCACCAAAGCCGGTGTTCATTCCCCGAGCTCATTCCTAACTTATCCTTTATCTCCTCACTACGAGTACATTCCTGCCATTGTTGCCACCTGTGTGTACCATCAATCATTCTCGGTACCTGCATGTCCATTACTTATAACTTATGAATAAGATATCCTGATTCCACCCACCTTTTGCTCCCGTAAAGCAAAGTTGGTTTGAATATGTACGAGATGCCCACTCCCGTTCCATAGCAACTGGTATCCCGTCTCTCAGGGCCACTTACTAGGCCACTCAGTCGATGCTCATGGTTCACGAACTAGGACGTGACTACAATAAACCACACCATGAACCATAATTGAAAGAAAAAACAACAGTATAATACATTATGTGAAATAAGTACCAGCTACTTCAAATTATTACCCAAGGCAATACTGAGGAAAGAAGAGGCTGCGAATGAAGGTGAAAAACCTGCGTGACTTGTATGGAAGGAGTCCTTCCACAATAATAGGAGTTGCAGAGAACAAACCGTGAATCGCCATGATAACAGGCGGCATGCTATGAAGATATGGCAGAATAAGAAAGGAAAACATACTGTGCATTGTCATATCTTGATGTGAAGTGACGACCAGCAGTCAAGATTAGCGTACACGCCAATGTGCGTGGCGAGAAACGTCACCGATGGAGCGAAACCAACTTTATAATGTTCTTTATTCTGTTATCCCTCTGGAAACAATGAGGTTTATTTCACTCACGACGTTCGACTCTCTTCCAGTCTGCGTCACACAGTGACTGGTCATAGCCCAACCACGAGCAGAATATTCAGTTGTTGGGCTCGTCGAGGCTGAAAGTCCAGAGATATATCGATGGTGTGGTATTCCACAGAGCATGGCTAGGAAAGGAATCATGCAATCCATGGAAACTGTAGACCTAACTCCTGACGATGCTTCTGATTCATGGAGGATGTTATCTCAGAGTTCCATTTCACACTTTTTAGTAACACCGCAGCTAAGGAGATCTGCACAGCTGAGCTGAGTAACTCGGAAGGTAGAGCGCTAGTCAGATCTGATCTGGGTTCAGTCCGGTGTTATTTGAAGGCTCTCAAATACGTCAGCCTCCTATCAGTAGATTTACTGGCACGTAAAATAACTCCTGTGGGACAAACTTTCAGCACCTTGGTGTCTCCGAAAACCGTAAAAGTAGTTATGTATGCATTTTTAGTCCTCGTCTCGAAGGCTCTTTGGATCCTCAACAGCTCCACCACTAGCTGTCCTGGATAGCCTACTAGGGAAATGAGGAGTGAGGTAGTTTTCCGTTGCTTTTCTCAATGAGCCAGAAGTTGCTATTACATATCAGTCTGCCAAGCCTACTTAAATGTATGCATCAACCGACCCCATGAACAACATTCTCACACCATTCATAGCAGGGACTGGCTGTGCAAGGAATGGTATTACTAGCACCACTCATACCACAGTCATTTTCATATTTTCAAAGCCAAGGATGAGACTGAGACAGATAAAAGAAAGTATCAAAATTGCTCTAGCCCATACCAGAAGACACAGCGGACTGTAAACACTAGGTCTCGCCTGCAGGGGCAGGTTAGCGGGACGTAAAAACCAATAATATTGTAATCTACACTCTTTCACCTAAATGAACCAAGTCTGAATTCCTGGCGTACTGCTAGGAAAAGGAAATAGCTCACTGATTAACAAAGTGCGTATCCCCTGAGGCTTTCCAAGGACAACATACAGAGTGATTCGGCAGATCTTATTTCTTCCGATGGTTTATCCTTTGCACGGAAAATAATGAGCCAGTACGCACGTTTAGATCTTCCGGCATCCAACACAATCTTGAATACAGGACTAAGAATTAGCACTCCAGTCGTGCATTTGCTGGCTTATGAGCGCATTCGGCATAGTTGTGTTGTGCAAAACCGAGTAAGACCATGTTTATAATATTCATTTTGTGCCAACATTGTTAGCTTGGTGTAACCCATGTAAGGTGGACCGTACTCTAAGGATGGGTGGCGGTATTAGCAGTTCCAAGCCGGATCAGCCTCTGGTCTACAGACACCTTCAAGCGCGGTCTGCAAGTAGGATTACAGTAAGTCAATCTCTTCGTCTGGCTGCTCAATGGAGCAGTCTTGAGTCTGACTGAAAAGGTAGGACTGGAGACGAAACACAATGTATACGAACTGAATCGACCCATCATCAACCACCGAGGATAATCTACGGACTGACGTAAGGAAAGTTCAGGACGAATTAATATATGCTGAGATCTATGTCCTTGTCCTGATTCTGAATGTCTGCAGGAGAGGATTGCGTGTTTCAAATAGGCTTTTTCAGGACCGCAAAGACAAGCACGAGTACACTAAATAATAAAACACCCAAAATTTCGTCACTAAAAATTAACGTCAACATTGAAATTATACGAGTGCTAATAGACAAGACTGGAATGACAGACATATTCCGGTCTTAACACACGGGTGACGGGCCCCGAGAAATCTCGGTTTTATTCTCGACATTGTTTTCGGTCTTCCTGTGACATCTCTTGACCATATATTGAATTATTTCGGACTTGCACATTGAGTAGAATAAATCGTAGATGTATATCTGCCACTTTTCTTTTATTCACGTCCTCTTTTATTCTTTGATTTAGTTTCGAAACGTCGACTTTCTTTCTGTCGGTTCAGTCAATGACAAGATGGAGCGCCCGCGGAATACGGTGTTAGCTGACGACGATAAGAATTATATGCCGATGATCGTTCAAATGGATATAGTGATAATGAATTAGTGGAAACTGAATGTGAGAGTGATGGTGAAAGTGATATTCAAGCCTCTACACGCCGTAATTTACCTAGTGTCTTTATTTATTCAAGTGACTGAGACGACGACAACGATGTAAACATTAATGATGTGTTGTTGAATTAACACGCATTTGCTTGCTTATCTTACATATGTTGAAGTACTACTAGGGGCATTGGTTGAGTACTCATACCAACTTTAAAGATAAAATCTTGACTGGTTTAATATTTACGTACATCTTTATAATAGAGTGCACCGTAGTATGCTTAGTAGAAAGATGTCCGGTCCACAGGGTATGTGACAAGCTCAAGCATCCGGTCAGCAATGTGTTTAATATGCTCAACGTTATTATCCCAAGGCGAAGGTGGTCTTGAATAAAATACTAGTCTGAAAACATAATATGTAATGAAGACTAATAGAAAAGAGAAAAGAAGAAGACTGGCCAGAAAGCATGAAGTTTCACGCGGTCCACAGTAGGCCAAATTCAGAAGCAAGAAGAAGAAGAAGAAGAAGACAAATAGATAATAAACAAATTCATGTCAAGGAACTATGCAGGTCACGTTTGTTACCAATCAACGCATGGAACTAAGTACGGTATACATTGAAAACGCACTAATCTGAAATGAACTGGAGTCCGTTTGGATCAGCACATTTTCAGATTATCTGAAATTACTCCCAAAATTCAGCATTGCACCAAAAATATTAATATGTCGTATAATATATTGTAAAGTTGTCGGATTTTCTGTAAGAGGTGACATAAAGTTGTCGCATTTAAACTGCCGCAACAACCGACATCAAACAGAATTAAACCTGCTGATTTAGAAAGATAAAGCAAGTTTTGTGTAACTTCAACAACAGTGAACATAGCCATATGATATTTAGTCTTACGTAAAATAGAAACCACAAAAAATTTCAAAAATTCCACGTGCATTGTTCGGGATCGGACTGCGACTGCTTTGGTTGAGACGCCATGAGAAATACAACACGGCTTGCACGCAATCTATATTTCAAATAATAATAATAATAATAATAATAATAATAATAATAATAATAATAATAATAATAATAATAATAATAATAATAATGTGTGTGGATATTAATTACGAAGATTTTGCTCCTCAACCCACCAAACGTTGAGAGATCGCCGTGTGATTGATTTTCTCTGCTAGCATCACGTGTGGTACTAATGCACTCTAAACATCCTGCAAACTATTCTCAACACAATTATTGTTCCTGCCACGTCATTATAGACCGCTCGAAAAATATTACATCCTTTCTATTATACTTCGTACGTCAGTCTAGCATGTAAGTATATTCAGATGTCGTGCCAAGTGACCAGGTAAAGCAAACTCTAAATGGACGCTTGAAACCACGATACAGTGACGTGAAGCGTGTACGAATTAGCGAATTCGAGGGATAATGTACTCTAGGGCATTCTTAATACAAGTCTCACTTACATATGTGGCATAGTGCATATCGCCAAACGCTAGACTACCAATTTCTTTTTAGAAGTTGCTTTACGTCGCACCGACACAGGTAAGTCTTACGGAAAAGATAGGATAGGAAAGGGATAGGAGTGGGAAGAAAGCGGCCGTGGCCTTAATTAAGGTACAACCCAAGAATATGCCTGGTGGGAAACCACGGAAAAGCATATTCAGGGCTGCCAAGAGTTGGGTTCGAACCCACTATCTCCCGAATTCAAGCTCACAACTGTGCACCCCTAACCGCAGGGCCAACTCCCTTGGTGAGGCTACCAATGAAAGGAATGTATTATTGAGAGTTCGAATCCTACATCGAACTCAATTTTTTTTTACATCGATATGAAGCTTCAATGCTCAAACACGCAAGCAGTTAAACGCCGCTTTTATTATTTTTGAGCGCTGTGGTCGGAATGAAGTCGCTTCAGTCCCACTACATAGATTCCAATACGTTGACATCGCTTTGTCCACGGGGAAGCAAGAGATAAATCGTTGCAGATAATACGTCTGTAACACAAAAGTTATCCGGACAGGTTATACTGCACAAGCAGCACAATGCTTGTACATTACAGTACATGTGACAGTTTTAACATGGTCGCGAAGTCCGCTTCATGTTTCACAGAAGCTCCATTTAAAGATCGTTGGTAGGGGCAGCTGATTGGACAGGTATAACCACTATTAAGGCTCAGACGGCAGCGCGTCGGCCTCTCACCGCTGGATACCGTGGTTCAAATCCCGGTGACTCCATGTGAGGTTTGTGCTGGACAAAGCGGAGGCGGGACAGGTTTTTCTCCGGGTACTCCGGTTTTCCCTGTCATCTTTCATTCCAGCAACACTCTCCATTATCATTTCATAGCATTTATCACTCATTAATAAATCACCTTGGGAGTGGCGACCCCATTGTAATAACAGCCTATATATGTTTCATTCATTCCATCCCTGACCCGGTCAAAGACTGGAAAACAGGTTGTAGGTTTTCAACCACTATTAAATATTTTCCATGTCGTCTTCTCATTCATAGACGGAAGGAAAATGATATAAGCTGAATACAAGAGAATGTTTCCTCCTTGTAAGTCTTGGTGTAAGTCTTGGTCATAGTAGATGATGATGATGCTTGTTGTTTGAAGTCGCCTAACATCTAGGTCATCGGCCCCTAATTGTATGACGTAGAATGAAATATAATAATTACAATTTTAAAATATATCTAGTGATAAATGGTGATGAAAAAATGATTATGAATTTTAAATGATCAGTGGATCTAGTTCGAAATGCATTATTTTCTTCAAAAATCACAGAAAAATAGATTAAAATAGAATAATGCGTTGCCTTGAAGTGAAATCATTTTATTCAAATTAAAATACATAAAATATAACCAAAGGAGAATTAATAGAGTAAAACATAGTTAATAATAAAATACAAATAGTGTGACTTCCCCTCTCGGAGAACAATCATTGAACGAGAAATGCAACCATCCAAGCTAAGGGCGCCAATCTTTAAGTTGATGACTTAAAGATAAAAATTTATAATCAAGCTTGGACGGACTCTTATCACAGGGGTGGGGTGATAGTGCACTAATCATTAAGCCGGAGAATTAGAAATCAAAAGGCTAATTAAGGCAGATTGATTAAAGTAAACTAGAAAAATACTATTTATTATATTGAATATAAATGACGACGGTTTAACGAGAACTGAATTTAAAATAGGAAATGAATTTAACAAAAAGTTGAATGACTCTACTTCGCGAAAACTTGCAATATTTTTAACTCGCTTGCTCACCATGTAGTCTTGTTCTGCTGGTCCTTGGAAAGCTTCCATCCTTGTAGCTGGAACATCACCGGTCGTCTTTGAGATCTCTTCATCTGCAGCTAAGTACCATTCCTGCCTTGCTAAGTGCACCGACCATTAATTGGAAGATGGCTTCAACACTAACACTCCCTATTATGCTCTATCCCATATATTGGAGATGAGCCCTAAGTCATAGTTAGAAAAACCTCCTTGGGTTATGTGGAGAGGATACACAATTAATAATCCTTCCAACTTTACTGAAAATGTGCCCTGAAGTTTCATTTCTATCTAGTTTAATACTACCTATTGTCTTAGACTGGTACAAACCGGTCTAGTAGCCGAGCTGTACGTACTTCCCGATGAGAGTGGCTATACACCCCTCATTCAGAAATTCCTAAGTACCACGTCGTGGTAATGAAGTAATTAATGTAGAAGTGATAAACTATCACACTAGTCCACTATGGTACAACAACCATAAGACAAGTTCTCAGACCTACAGCGAAATACAAGATCGAAGAATCAAGAAGATTAATAATAACGAATGCAGAATCAAGAAGAATCAAGAAGAATGAAGCCAAGAGCTCCAACACGCCCTTTTATAACCTTCTCTGGCTCTAATTACAGGTCGCTACACGTGGTCCAATCAGTTGACACGTCTCTCCCCACTCCAGATATTAGAGTTGATGGGTCTTAACCATGATATCAACTGTTCTTCTATTAGCCCTTTCACTCAGTATCCATGGCAACATGACGCTCCTTTGAAAATATAGGCGGTGATCAGTTTGAATTATTCTGGTCGAAATACGGTAGCTGTCGTTATAACGCTTGAACACGTGCTCGCTTTTCCCAGAATTTGATGTCTAAATTTGTCCTTCCTTCTTCCTCGGTGATGTGGCAAGATAGAGGAAATCTACTGCAAGTTAAATTTAAACGAATGTCGCAAGAATCTAAGTGAATATTAGGATATTCAGCCCTCGTTTACAAGTCGTAGTTACAAAGTAATGAAATGATAGTGAGCAAATGATCAACCATGAATTATAATACAATTACATACCAAGATAAATATCATGACGTTAAATTCCTGAATTAATTACATATAATAAAATTAACATAATTACACTGTGACGTCTGGAACGTTACATACGCCCCCATGAGTTCTTAACAAATATCACATGAGTTGAGAACTCACACTCTTACTCCCACATTGACTTGAAATACCTCTATTACCTGCCCATTACGAGCGACATTATTTTCATACAATTAATTATATCTCACTGTTTCCATATCTCTCTTAGACTGCTTACCATTGCGAATGTCTGTTATTTCAGTTCATCTTGAGGTTTAGATACTAAATTATGCCCAACATGAGCAACTTTCCATTTTTTAAAAAACAAGATTATCTTTGAGAATATAACATAATATATATACAATTCAGATTACAAACTCTCCCGAGTGTCTATTAGTCCTTTTACTCTCCATCTTTCCGACATTCTTTGCTAGATAGCAGTAACACATTCTCTTCCAATCTTTTACATTAAAACCATGGAAAACAAATGATACAACCAATTTACACCTTAATCACTCTCTCGAATGTTTCAATCTTATCTTGAAGCAGGATGCAATACACTTCACACGAATACACCCGCGATTTAAGCTCACGGTAAAATTATTGCAAGTTAGAAATGCACATACGGGAAAATTAATTATTTGCCGTCGTCAGCTTTAATTAGCCTTCGGTAACATCTCAGAAAACAGATAAAATATAAAATTTCATGGCCTCACATACAGAAAACAGACGATCTATCGGCAATGAACGAGCGTAACTCTACCGCTACACACAAACACCTCCCTTGTTTACAAACACCACTAGGAAATACCACCACAATTGAGACGTAAACTCATTCCGCTCGTAGTCTGACATAACAGGTAGCAACTTCCCCGAGTTACTGACCTATATCTCACAATCCGGTTCAGCCACCTCACACGACAGGTATCTCCGTAAACTACTAATGTTATATGAACCATTCATTACGCTCTCGCCTTCAATACACAGACGTATTGATCCATCACACTTGGGCACGACAATTAAAGGATTAACGTATTGACTGTTTGATAATTCAATCACATCGTCTGCTAACATAGCTTGAATTTGATCCTCTACGGCTATGGCATATTTGTGTGGTATCGGATACCGCGGTCCGCTGAATGGAGTCTTATCCAGCACAGAAAAAGAATGCTCGTACAGATGGGTAACACCAGGTTTCTCAGAAAAAATCTCCATGTGTTCACATAACACTTCAAATAACTTGTCCTTCTGGACTTCATTTAATTGATTTCTACTTACGGCTTCTTTCAAGCCACATATTTTATCCTCATTAATCCACAACTGGCACAACTTCAGGCCCTCACTAGCCTCTTCATTAACTTTAGAAACCTCTCTCATTCTCCACACTGTACTAACTTCCGTTTTCCTCTGAATTTCCTCCTCAAACTTGACCTTGATATCCTCATTATTCCACCTCAAATTTAGCACTAAATCATTGTAATTTAACTGAGCCAATTTTAACGTTAACCAGTCAGATCCCAAGATAAGATCAAATATCAAATGCGGAATTACCAAACATATCTGAACGCTAATAAAATTATTAATACAGATCGGAACAGCTACTTGTTTACAAATTTGCTTAGACCTCTTTCCAACAGCCGTAATGATGAAAGTAGACTTAACAGGCATTTCCTCCAACTGAATACCCTGTTTTACTAATGACTCATACCACTGAGAACTAATACATGATATTTGGCTACCAGAATCAATAAAAACTTTAACCCACGCCCCCCAGACTTTCAATTTAACAACGGGATTGACTACTTTATTACTTGAATCTCCATTATTTTGCTCGGGTTCATACAACAAATCGTCTCTAACATCTAGGTCATATGGTAACACTTTCATGACAAGACACTTCGCTACCTTCGTACTAGGCTGGAATTCTGACCTAACATTACAGCCTCTAGTTAGTTTAAAGGTTCCCTTTGTGTATTGACGTTGGACTCATTAGTACATTGCTCTGGCCTCCGTTGGGAATTTCCTGTCCTATATTCAAGTGCTCCGCTCCTACTGTTATGCTGAGGTCTGAACTGATTGCGAGCTTCGTGATTCTGTGTTCTTCCGTTATGTCTCATTCCGTTGTGATGACTAAAGCTCTGTATATTCTCCGTTCTACTCCTAAGGTTACCTAAAGAATCAAAACTGCCTAGTAGGTTCTCCATCTCCTGAATAGTACCAACTCTTTGCATGCAGGCCGCTTCTCTCACCCTGTCCGGAAAATGTCTCAAAAGTAGTCTTACTACATCAGACCCCTCGGTTATACCATCTAAGTTCTGACAAATCATGACATGGGCCATGAAGTATTCGGTCATAGTGACTCCCTCATGCTGTTTGTACCTCCCAAATACCACCCTTTCTCTCTCCCGAGCTTGTATCGCTTCATTCCAGAATTTCTCTCTAAACTTATTTCTGAATTCTTTCAGGTTCGTCATCGTTTGCCTATATACCATGAACCAAGACCGAGTTTCTCCTACAAAAGCATGGTCAATATTTTCCATAACGTCTTCCCAGTCCATAGACCCTTCCTCTAGACGCTTTTCAAATCGTTTTTCTATCATCTTAAGGAAATCTAGCGGGTTCGTTTGTTTCCCATTAAATTTAGGTAGTTCAATTTCCCTAATGTAGCTATTTCATAGACATTGCTTTCCCGTGAAAACCTGTTTATCCTTTGCCACCTGTTTTAACTGATTTTCTGCTTTCTCCATCCGGCATTCTACATCTTTGTCTCTCCTATCAATTTCGCTCTCCAAATTAACCTGCTTCTCTTTTAATGTCCTAATTTCAATCTTATTCTCTTCAGCTATCGCAAACCTTTCTTCACTTGCCCGGGTCTCATCTTCTATTCTAAGCTTTACTGTGTCAATCTCTTGTTGGACGTGGTCTTTGAATACCCGTATTTCCCCTCTTTGAGTCTCAACTCTCTTATCAATACTAGTGACCTGCCTCATTACTTCCTCCATAGTAGAGTTGTTTTCCTTCCCCATTAATTCCAGGAATTTACTTCTCTGCTCCGCAAACTTTTCTTCTACCTCTTTCCCTTGCCGTTCATATTCACTTTTCTGGTCCTCTAATCGCTTATTAAAATGTTCATTTTTTACCACCAGATCGCGTAACTGCCTACTGTGTTCGTCCATTCTCCGATTCGATTCCTCCTTATTTTCCCTCATCTCCCTGCTTAATTCAGCTTTAGTTTGCTCTAACTGTTCTTTAAGTTCATATTTAATATTCTCAATTTTAGTGTTAGTTTGTTCTATATCTGTTTTAATGTGTTCCAATTCGTTTTTTATTTCAGATTTACTGTCCTCTATCTTACTCAACATTAACTGCATCATTCCCATTAACTGATCATTATTATTACTTTCATTGTTAGTGTTTACTTCCGCTTCGCCCCCCATCCTACTATCATCTGACTCCATACTGACTTCTTTCTGCTTGCCTTCACTCTCCATACTACTTACACTTCTATCTTCAATTTCCTCTACTAGACTACACAACTCTTCCTCTGAACTCAATACGTTATTGCCTTTTATCGCCCGTCCACTGCGCAACATCCTCTCCTCTTTCGTCTGATCAGCCATGACCCTCCCCACAATCAAACACTCCTAATGCAACGTGGATATCCAAATTTTACCCATAATACGAATTCTGATATCGTTACTGTCATTAACTGCTCCGTACTTAATGATTTTCTCGCCCTACGTTGGAGCGGCATTTTTGTGACTTCCCCTCTCGGAGAACAATCATTGAACGAGAAATGCAACCATCCAAGCTAAGGGCGCCAATCTTTAAGTTGATGACTTAAAGATAAAAATTTATAATCAAGCTTGGACGGACTCTTATCACAGGGGTGGGGTGATAGTGCACTAATCATTAAGCCGGAGAATTAGAAATCAAAAGGCTAATTATGGCAGATTGATTAAAGTAAACTAGAAAAATACTATTTATTATATTGAATATAAATGACGACGGTTTAACGAGAACTGAATTTAAAATAGGAAATGAATTTAACAAAAAGTTGAATGACTCTACTTCGCGAAAACTTGCAATATTTTTAACTCGCTTGCTCACCATGTAGTCTTGTTCTGCTGGTCCTTGGAAAGCTTCCATCCTTGTAGCTGGAACATCACCGGTCGTCTTTGAGATCTCTTCATCTGCAGCTAAGTACCATTCCTGCCTTGCTAAGTGCACCGACCATTAATTGGAAGATGGCTTCAACACTAACACTCCCTATTATGCTCTATCCCATATATTGGAGATGAGCCCTAAGTCATAGTTAGAAAAACCTCCTTGGGTTATGTGGAGAGGATACACAATTAATAATCCTTCCAACTTTACTGAAAATGTGCCCTGAAGTTTCATTTCTATCTAGTTTAATACTACCTATTGTCTTAGACTGGTACAAACCGGTCTAGTAGCCGAGCTGTACGTACTTCCCGATGAGAGTGGCTATACACCCCTCATTCAGAAATTCCTAAGTACCACGTCGTGGTAATGAAGTAATTAATGTAGAAGTGATAAACTATCACACTAGTCCACTATGGTACAACAACCATAAGACAAGTTCTCAGACCTACAGCGAAATACAAGATCGAAGAATCAAGAAGATTAATAATAACGAATGCAGAATCAAGAAGAATCAAGAAGAATGAAGCCAAGAGCTCCAACACGCCCTTTTATAACCTTCTCTGGCTCTAATTACAGGTCGCTACACGTGGTCCAATCAGTTGACACGTCTCTCCCCACTCCAGATATTAGAGTTGATGGGTCTTAACCATGATATCAACTGTTCTTCTATTAGCCCTTTCACTCAGTATCCATGGCAACATGACGCTCCTTTGAAAATATAGGCGGTGATCAGTTTGAATTATTCTGGTCGAAATACGGTAGCTGTCGTTATAACGCTTGAACACGTGCTCGCTTTTCCCAGAATTTGATGTCTAAATTTGTCCTTCCTTCTTCCTCGGTGATGTGGCAAGATAGAGGAAATCTACTGCAAGTTAAATTTAAACGAATGTCGCAAGAATCTAAGTGAATATTAGGATATTCAGCCCTCGTTTACAAGTCGTAGTTACAAAGTAATGAAATGATAGTGAGCAAATGATCAACCATGAATTATAATACAATTACATACCAAGATAAATATCATGACGTTAAATTCCTGAATTAATTACATATAATAAAATTAACATAATTACACTGTGACGTCTGGAACGTTACATACGCCCCCATGAGTTCTTAACAAATATCACATGAGTTGAGAACTCACACTCTTACTCCCACATTGACTTGAAATACCTCTATTACCTGCCCATTACGAGCGACATTATTTTCATACAATTAATTATATCTCACTGTTTCCATATCTCTCTTAGACTGCTTACCATTGCGAATGTCTGTTATTTCAGTTCATCTTGAGGTTTAGATACTAAATTATGCCCAACATGAGCAACTTTCCATTTTTTAAAAAACAAGATTATCTTTGAGAATATAACATAATATATATACAATTCAGATTACAAACTCTCCCGAGTGTCTATTAGTCCTTTTACTCTCCATCTTTCCGACATTCTTTGCTAGATAGCAGTAACACATTCTCTTCCAATCTTTTACATTAAAACCATGGAAAACAAATGATACAACCAATTTACACCTTAATCACTCTCTCGAATGTTTCAATCTTATCTTGAAGCAGGATGCAATACACTTCACACGAATACACCCGCGATTTAAGCTCACGGTAAAATTATTGCAAGTTAGAAATGCACATACGGGAAAATTAATTATTTGCCGTCGTCAGCTTTAATTAGCCTTCGGTAACATCTCAGAAAACAGATAAAATATAAAATTTCATGGCCTCACATACAGAAAACAGACGATCTATCGGCAATGAACGAGCGTAACTCTACCGCTACACACAAACACCTCCCTTGTTTACAAACACCACTAGGAAATACCACCACAATTGAGACGTAAACTCATTCCGCTCGTAGTCTGACATAACAGGTAGCAACTTCCCCGAGTTACTGACCTATATCTCACAATCCGGTTCAGCCACCTCACACGACAGGTATCTCCGTAAACTACTAATGTTATATGAACCATTCATTACGCTCTCGCCTTCAATACACAGACGTATTGATCCATCACACTTGGGCACGACAATTAAAGGATTAACGTATTGACTGTTTGATAATTCAATCACATCGTCTGCTAACATAGCTTGAATTTGATCCTCTACGGCTATGGCATATTTGTGTGGTATCGGATACCGCGGTCCGCTGAATGGAGTCTTATCCAGCACAGAAAAAGAATGCTCGTACAGATGGGTAACACCAGGTTTCTCAGAAAAAATCTCCATGTGTTCACATAACACTTCAAATAACTTGTCCTTCTGGACTTCATTTAATTGATTTCTACTTACGGCTTCTTTCAAGCCACATATTTTATCCTCATTAATCCACAACTGGCACAACTTCAGGCCCTCACTAGCCTCTTCATTAACTTTAGAAACCTCTCTCATTCTCCACACTGTACTAACTTCCGTTTTCCTCTGAATTTCCTCCTCAAACTTGACCTTGATATCCTCATTATTCCACCTCAAATTTAGCACTAAATCATTGTAATTTAACTGAGCCAATTTTAACGTTAACCAGTCAGATCCCAAGATAAGATCAAATATCAAATGCGGAATTACCAAACATATCTGAACGCTAATAAAATTATTAATACAGATCGGAACAGCTACTTGTTTACAAATTTGCTTAGACCTCTTTCCAACAGCCGTAATGATGAAAGTAGACTTAACAGGCATTTCCTCCAACTGAATACCCTGTTTTACTAATGACTCATACCACTGAGAACTAATACATGATATTTGGCTACCAGAATCAATAAAAACTTTAACCCACGCCCCCCAGACTTTCAATTTAACAACGGGATTGACTACTTTATTACTTGAATCTCCATTATTTTGCTCGGGTTCATACAACAAATCGTCTCTAACATCTAGGTCATATGGTAACACTTTCATGACAAGACACTTCGCTACCTTCGTACTAGGCTGGAATTCTGACCTAACATTACAGCCTCTAGTTAGTTTAAAGGTTCCCTTTGTGTATTGACGTTGGACTCATTAGTACATTGCTCTGGCCTCCGTTGGGAATTTCCTGTCCTATATTCAAGTGCTCCGCTCCTACTGTTATGCTGAGGTCTGAACTGATTGCGAGCTTCGTGATTCTGTGTTCTTCCGTTATGTCTCATTCCGTTGTGATGACTAAAGCTCTGTATATTCTCCGTTCTACTCCTAAGGTTACCTAAAGAATCAAAACTGCCTAGTAGGTTCTCCATCTCCTGAATAGTACCAACTCTTTGCATGCAGGCCGCTTCTCTCACCCTGTCCGGAAAATGTCTCAAAAGTAGTCTTACTACATCAGACCCCTCGGTTATACCATCTAAGTTCTGACAAATCATGACATGGGCCATGAAGTATTCGGTCATAGTGACTCCCTCATGCTGTTTGTACCTCCCAAATACCACCCTTTCTCTCTCCCGAGCTTGTATCGCTTCATTCCAGAATTTCTCTCTAAACTTATTTCTGAATTCTTTCAGGTTCGTCATCGTTTGCCTATATACCATGAACCAAGACCGAGTTTCTCCTACAAAAGCATGGTCAATATTTTCCATAACGTCTTCCCAGTCCATAGACCCTTCCTCTAGACGCTTTTCAAATCGTTTTTCTATCATCTTAAGGAAATCTAGCGGGTTCGTTTGTTTCCCATTAAATTTAGGTAGTTCAATTTCCCTAATGTAGCTATTTCATAGACATTGCTTTCCCGTGAAAACCTGTTTATCCTTTGCCACCTGTTTTAACTGATTTTCTGCTTTCTCCATCCGGCATTCTACATCTTTGTCTCTCCTATCAATTTCGCTCTCCAAATTAACCTGCTTCTCTTTTAATGTCCTAATTTCAATCTTATTCTCTTCAGCTATCGCAAACCTTTCTTCACTTGCCCGGGTCTCATCTTCTATTCTAAGCTTTACTGTGTCAATCTCTTGTTGGACGTGGTCTTTGAATACCCGTATTTCCCCTCTTTGAGTCTCAACTCTCTTATCAATACTAGTGACCTGCCTCATTACTTCCTCCATAGTAGAGTTGTTTTCCTTCCCCATTAATTCCAGGAATTTACTTCTCTGCTCCGCAAACTTTTCTTCTACCTCTTTCCCTTGCCGTTCATATTCACTTTTCTGGTCCTCTAATCGCTTATTAAAATGTTCATTTTTTACCACCAGATCGCGTAACTGCCTACTGTGTTCGTCCATTCTCCGATTCGATTCCTCCTTATTTTCCCTCATCTCCCTGCTTAATTCAGCTTTAGTTTGCTCTAACTGTTCTTTAAGTTCATATTTAATATTCTCAATTTTAGTGTTAGTTTGTTCTATATCTGTTTTAATGTGTTCCAATTCGTTTTTTATTTCAGATTTACTGTCCTCTATCTTACTCAACATTAACTGCATCATTCCCATTAACTGATCATTATTATTACTTTCATTGTTAGTGTTTACTTCCGCTTCGCCCCCCATCCTACTATCATCTGACTCCATACTGACTTCTTTCTGCTTGCCTTCACTCTCCATACTACTTACACTTCTATCTTCAATTTCCTCTACTAGACTACACAACTCTTCCTCTGAACTCAATACGTTATTGCCTTTTATCGCCCGTCCACTGCGCAACATCCTCTCCTCTTTCGTCTGATCAGCCATGACCCTCCCCACAATCAAACACTCCTAATGCAACGTGGATATCCAAATTTTACCCATAATACGAATTCTGATATCGTTACTGTCATTAACTGCTCCGTACTTAATGATTTTCTCGCCCTACGTTGGAGCGGCATTTTTGTGACTTCCCCTCTCGGAGAACAATCATTGAACGAGAAATGCAACCATCCAAGCTAAGGGCGCCAATCTTTAAGTTGATGACTTAAAGATAAAAATTTATAATCAAGCTTGGACGGACTCTTATCACAGGGGTGGGGTGATAGTGCACTAATCATTAAGCCGGAGAATTAGAAATCAAAAGGCTAATTATGGCAGATTGATTAAAGTAAACTAGAAAAATACTATTTATTATATTGAATATAAATGACGACGGTTTAACGAGAACTGAATTTAAAATAGGAAATAAATTTAACAAAAAGTTGAATGACTCTACTTCGCGAAAACTTGCAATATTTTTAACTCGCTTGCTCACCATGTAGTCTTGTTCTGCTGGTCCTTGGAAAGCTTCCATCCTTGTAGCTGGAACATCACCGGTCGTCTTTGAGATCTCTTCATCTGCAGCTAAGTACCATTCCTGCCTTGCTAAGTGCACCGACCATTAATTGGAAGATGGCTCCAACACTAACACTCCCTATTATGCTCTATCCCATATATTGGAGATGAGCCCTAAGTCATAGTTAGAAAAACCTCCTTGGGTTATGTGGAGAGGATACACAATTAATAATCCTTCCAACTTTACTGAAAATGTGCCCTGAAGTTTCATTTCTATCTAGTTTAATACTACCTATTGTCTTAGACTGGTACAAACCGGTCTAGTAGCCGAGCTGTACGTACTTCCCGATGAGAGTGGCTATACACCCCTCATTCAGAAATTCCTAAGTACCACGTCGTGGTAATGAAGTAATTAATGTAGAAGTGATAAACTATCACACTAGTCCACTATGGTACAACAACCATAAGACAAGTTCTCAGACCTACAGCGAAATACAAGATCGAAGAATCAAGAAGATTAATAATAACGAATGCAGAATCAAGAAGAATCAAGAAGAATGAAGCCAAGAGCT
Organism: Anabrus simplex; assembly: GCF_040414725.1. Lineage (NCBI taxonomy): Eukaryota > Metazoa > Arthropoda > Insecta > Orthoptera > Tettigoniidae > Anabrus > Anabrus simplex. The sequence goes on along the minus strand of NC_090265.1, from coordinate 1,071,387,292 downwards.
CCAACACGCCCTTTTATAACCTTCTCTGGCTCTAATTACAGGTCGCTACACGTGGTCCAATCAGTTGACACGTCTCTCCCCACTCCAGATATTAGAGTTGATGGGTCTTAACCATGATATCAACTGTTCTTCTATTAGCCCTTTCACTCAGTATCCATGGCAACATGACGCTCCTTTGAAAATATAGGCGGTGATCAGTTTGAATTATTCTGGTCGAAATACGGTAGCTGTCGTTATAACGCTTGAACACGTGCTCGCTTTTCCCAGAATTTGATGTCTAAATTTGTCCTTCCTTCTTCCTCGGTGATGTGGCAAGATAGAGGAAATCTACTGCAAGTTAAATTTAAACGAATGTCGCAAGAATCTAAGTGAATATTAGGATATTCAGCCCTCGTTTACAAGTCGTAGTTACAAAGTAATGAAATGATAGTGAGCAAATGATCAACCATGAATTATAATACAATTACACACCAAGATAAATATCATGACGTTAAATTCCTGAATTAATTACATATAATAAAATTAACATAATTACACTGTGACGTCTGGAACGTTACAATAGGAATATATAGAAAACTCACTTTTATACACGATAAAACAGGTCACTATCCCTCGTAAAATGGATGACGAGTTCTCCTGAGTCTCCCTTCAGAAAGGAGTGCCTTGCTATACAGTGGCCGATCCAAAGACAGCATAGTACTACTGCTTCTCTCCGAGAAACTCGAAGGGATGTCTTCCATACCTTGGTAGTTCCTTTAATTGTTCTCAGCTTATTTTGAAGACGGGTGGCCTGCCACTCCATCTCCCAACCGGACATAACCAAATGTCTCAGCTGAGAACGAATATCACTGGTTGGAACCTTGTAAGACAGTGGAGGGCATTGTGATCGCGGTCATAGGAAAAAAACTGTCTTTTACAATTTTCAGAATATATATTTACGTCGACGATAAAAGATGACACAGTATATCGTCGCTGAGCCTAGAAATACCGTTATGTGAAAATGTTGAAGAAGGAGTAATCTGACCTGCAGCACATGTGTCACTTAGATCGAAAATTCGTTGATATATTTCATGCAATAAAGAACTCTAAACGGCAGAACCTTTCTGGTCAGAGTTCAAAGCTGAAATATTATCACTCAGCGGTTTTTCTAGGCGCAGTGACGATATAGCACTGTGATGACAGTCCCGATTGTTTGTCTGATCCATCAAAACAAATTAGATTTACATTTACTCCCGTGTTATATCTGAGGGCAAACAGGAAGCCAACGCTCACTTCCTCTCAAAGTCGTGAGAACTGACGACCTGGAGATCAAAGGAGATTTGCCACTCGTTATGCGCGCAGACTGTGGTCACTTTGTCATCCACTGTCGAGTGTTACTTGGAAGCACTGACTGGAATTCTGGATGAACTGAACCGACCTACCTCAGAATTGATGAATTTAACGTTAATTAGAGAGTGAGATACTCTAAATGATATCATATACAGTGTGTTCTCAAAAATGTTGGAAGTAATGTGTGTGCTATTAATATGCGTATTAAAGCCGATCGTTTACGAGTTTCATAAATTCAAAGTTGCCATGTTTGTGCAAAAGAAGTGTTAAAACCTGTCACACATTTGATGGCTTTTCGGCCATTGAACAGCGTATTTTCAAGTGTTGTTAGGAATAGAGCCTACTGTATAAGTCGCTGACGTTACTTTGGCCAACGATGTAGGATGGGCATCATCAACTCGTAATGATCGAATTGTGAATAAACTTAAACAAGACCTTAGAATTCCTTCTTCCAAATTACGTAAGTAATATATAATTGGATCGTTCGGCCGCCGGCACCACCACCCGCACCTGGACGAGGCCTGATCCGGTGGGTGACGACACAGCGCGTGCGGGCTGCTAGCTAAGTGCGCGCTCTTAACCTCGCATGACCTTATGCTGGCTACGTATTCAGGCTTAACCTTACAGACCTTGGGTTCGACCCTAGACCTAAGGGTATTAACCATACAGACCCAAGTTCGAAGCCAAAAAGTGCAAGTTTAAACAGCCATTGTGATTATGGCTAAGAGGGCAACCTTAACCTAACAGACATGACGTGTCTAGGCTTAACCTTACAAATCCCGGGTTTGACACCAGGCCTAAGGCGTTAACCTTACAGACCTAAGTTCGATGCCGAAGCTAACCGCATAACAGTGTAGGCTTAACCTGACATGATGTTAACGGCTGAGCGTAGTCTTAGCCTCACGCTCACCGTGCTTTAACCTAACTTAAACTCCCCGGAATGGGAGCCGAAATAGGAACAAAATGGCGGCTATAAGGCTAAGTACATATGCTTTATTCATAGGGGCGTATCATTGGAAAGCGAATAAAGGGAGCTTGGAGCAGAACTTGGGACAAGATGGCGGCTATAAGGCTTAATACGTATAACATAACCTCCAAGGCTAACCGCATAAGAGTGAAGGCTTAACTTAACAGACTAAGTTCGATACGCAGACTAACTGCATAAAAATGCTGGTCTAACGTTACGCTGACCACGCTTAACATAACCTAACTCACATCCTTGCTAAAAGTGCAGGCATAAACTTACGCTGACCAGGCGTTGAACTAACCGGTTGCCCCACCCTACACCCTGGCTAAAAGTGCAGGGATAACGTTACACTGACCAGCCGCTAACCTAACCGGTTGACCTTCCCTACACTCTGGCTGAATGTGCTGACTTAATCTTACGCCTTACTCCTGGAGGGGCGTAATGTTGGAAGCTGAGCTCGAAAGAAGATGGTGGCTACACATGAGACTAGAGAGACGGCGTAAGGCTTAATGCATGTGCCTTATTCATAGGGGCCGTAACGTTGCAAGCTGAACTCGGAACATATTGGCGGCTAGACATGGGACTAGGGAGATGGTGTAAGGCTTAAGGGAGCTTGGAGCAGAACTTGGAACAAGCTGGTGATTATAAGGCTTGATGCGTATAACATAAGATCCCAGACTAACCGCATAAGAGTGTAGACTTAACAGACCAAGTTCGATACCCAGACTAACTGCATAAAAATGCTAGTCTAACGTTACGCTGACCACGCTTAACACAACATAACTCACATCCTGGCTAAAAGTGCAGGCTTAACGTTACACTTACCAGCCGTTAACATAACCGGTTGACCTTTCCTACACTCTGGCTAAAAGTCCTGGCTTAATCTTACGCCTTACGCCTGGGGGGGCTGTAATGTTGGAAGCTGAACTCGCAACATGTTGGCGGCTACACGTGGGACTAGGGAGATGGTGTAAGGCTTAATACATGTATTATATTAATAGGGGCCATAACGTATATTATATTTTTCTTGGACCGAAGACTAGTGTAATCTAAGAACTCAATCCGCTACAGAAATGACAACGCTGTAAATGTATTATGAAGTGAAAAGGTCATACTCAGCAGAATAGTTTCTGCAAGCAGCAAGGGTTACTGACCTAGCGAAAATTTGCGAGTGTATCTTTCTGTGCATTTAGCCAGGTGTTCGTACATGCCATCGCCCCGGTCTGCGCGTGGTAAAATATGCATACGTTTGAACTTTGGCTGATTACCCTTCCCTACACCAGCTCGGACAAAATCTTACACCCCAGGTAATTGTGCAGGCTTGAACTCACGCTGACCTGGCATTCGCCTAACCGGTTGCCCTTCCCTACACGAGCTTAGTAGCTACGCGTTGTACTGATAGGACTAGGGAGTTAGTGCAAGGCTTAATACATATCCTTCATTCATAGGGGCATAACGTTGGCAGGCGCCCTCAGGGGGCATGGAGCTGATCTTGGAAGAATATGGCGGCCCAGTTCTAAGGAGATGGCGTAAGGCTTAATAGCTGCGCTTTTTATAGGGGTGTAACGTCGGAATGCAACCTCAGGGACTTGGAGCCGAGCTTGGAACAAGATGGCGGCCCGGTTCTAGGGAGATGGCGTGAGGCTAAATAGCTGCACTTTTTTATAGGGGTGTAACGTCGGAATGCAATCTCAGGGACTTGGAGCCGAGCTTGGAACAAGATGGCGGCAAGGTTCTAGGGATATGGCGTAAGGCTTAATAGCTGCACTTTTTATAGGGGTGTAACGTCGGAATACAACCTCAGGGACTTGGAGCCGAGCTTGGAACAAGATGGCGGCCCGGTTCTAGGGAGATGGCGTAAGGCTTAATAGCTGCGCTATTTATAGGGGTGTAACGTCGGAATGCAGCCTCAGGGACTTGGAGCTGAGCTTTGAACAAGATGGCGGCCCGGTTCTAGGGAGATGGCGTAAGGCTTAATAGCTGCGCTTTTTTATAGGGGTGTAACGTCTGAATGCAACCTCAGGGACTTGGAGCCGAGCTTGGAACAAGATGGCGGCCCGGTTCTAGGGAGATGGCGTAAGGCTTAATAGCTGCGCTATTTATAGGGGTGTAAAGTCGGTATGCAACCTCAGGGACTTGGAGCTGAGCTTGGAACAAGATGGCGGCCCGGTTCTAAGGAGATGGCGTAAGGCTTAATAGCTGCGCTATTTATAGGGGTGTAACGTCGGAATGCAACCTCAGGGACTTGGAGCTGAGCTTGGAACAAGATGGCGGCCCGGTTCTAGGGAGATGGCGTAAGGCTTAATAGCTGCGCTATTTATAGGGGTGTAACGTCGGAATGCAATCTTAGGGGCTTGGAGCTGAGCTTGGAACAAGATGGCGGCAAGGTTCTAGGGAGATGGCGTAAGGCTTAATAGCTACGTTTTTATAGGGGCGTAACGTCGGAATGAAACCTCATGGGCTTGGAGCTGAACTCTTGCTACTTGCAGGAACAATTCTGCCGAGAAGTGACGTTGTTCACTTCGTAATACATTAACAACATTCCTATTCCTGTAGTGGATTGAGCTCTTCGGTTACACACTGCTTCGGTCCAAGAAAAAATCTAGTGTACGTTATGCCCCCTATGAATAAAACAATGTATTAAGCCTTACACCATCTCCCTAGTCCCATGTACAGTTGCCATCGTGTTTCGAATTGAGCTTGCAACGTTACGGCCCCTATGAATAAAGCACATGTATTAAGCCTTACACCATCTCCCTAGTCCCATGTATAGCCGCCATCTTCTTTCGAGCTCAGCTTCCAACATTACGCCCCTCCAGGTGAAAGGCGGAAGATTAAGTCAGCAATTTTAGCCAGGGTGTAGGGAAGGGCAACCGGTTATGTTAACGCCGAGTCAGTGTAAGGTTAAGCCTGCACTTTTAGCAAGGGTGTGAGTTAGGCTAAGTTAGGTTAAGCGTGGTCAGAGTAACGTTAGACCAGCACTTTTATGCAGTTAGTCCACTAACACTCTTATGCGGTTAGCCTGGGATGTTAGGTTATACGCATTAAGCCTTATAGCCGCCGTCGTGTTTCAAGTTCAGCTCCAAGCACCCGTAAGTGGCTTAAGCCTTGCACCATCTCCCTAGTCCCATGTGCAGCCACCCTCTTGTTCCTAGTTCATCTCTGAGCCTTTCGAAGTTATCTTCCGACATTATATCCCTATGAATAAAGCATATTATGACATTCCAATGACGTGTAATTACATGTCAGGGAGTCATTGAAGGTCATAATTATGATAAATGCATATGGACGGCATAGATGTAAGATAAATTGTTGATGCACGGCGAATTTATATATATTCGTAATATATGAGCCGACACAACTCGCGAATTGATGGTAGATCTTATGGAAGAGAATCGGTAGATCAAGCTCAGAACCCCGTGGTATACATCGGACAGCATGAAAACAGTGTAGTCGCAGGCGGGTATCAATAAATATTTGCAGTAACAGCTGAGAAGAAGAAAGGCCAGACATTACATCTAGTATTACAGACGTCAAGGAGGCCATGGATTGAGCCGGAATTACATACAGTTAATCATCTAACAGGCGTGTGGTATGACGTACTTCAAGTGGAGAAGAATAAACAATAGTAGCGTGTGTTCCTTTGTGAATCTCCGTGATAACGTTTCCTCAAATGTCAAAATCATATGTAAAGAAGTCAGGATCATAGTTATGTGGTTCATGGAAAGCAGCCTCATTATTATTATTGTAAATAATGAAGTTAGAATTTGTTTCAATGTTAATTCTTGAGTAGCAGAAAAAGATCGGGAAGCAAATAGTGAGCACAGCTCTTGTATGCGAGTTAAAGTCTTTAAAATTTAAGAAGTTGAGGCCTAAATAACGTTTGATAAACTAAATATAGCATTGAGCGACACTAATTTATACAGGCCAGTATTAATCGATAACAGTGGACTTGTTAATCTGTATGAATTCGCTCTAATTATTTTGTTCGAGTTTCAGATTGAACCCAAGATGTTGCCTATATTTGTGAATAAGAAAGGCCATATAGAGGAGATGTTCGAGTAAACCAGTAGGATCCTGGTGGATCCGCACTCTGCCGGGATGAATGAGATGGCTGAAAAAATAACCTGACGACCAATACCTGTGGAGAAGCGAGGAAGTCAGATGAGTAGTCGAACCTTGCCCTTCTTGTTTACTTGTAGATGCGTATAGTAGAAGTAGATCTTTTGAATGTCACACAGGTGATATAAAGTGAAATAACTTGAATGTTCTAACGTGCTAACGGTGTTGGTTTAACGTCATATAATGCTACTGCGTATATTCGAATAATGTTTTCCGTCGGTGAATATTAGGGTCAGGCGATCTTTCCTGCGTTGTTTTCCGTGTTAGTGGAACAGCTGTGAGGCGAGTGTGATCTTGAATGCTACAGGTAAGTTTGAAGTACCGATGTGTGAGATATTTGATGTGGTGATCTTATAATATGAATAATTCCGCGGAGTGTTGTGATATGTTTTGTGGATCGATTCAGTGATGGTTGTATGAATAATAGTGAAGCTCTTCAAAGATATTTTAGCTCATTTATGCAGGAAATGATGAGTATTTTCGTTATGTGGTGGACATTGTGTGGCGTAAAATATGTAGGGTCATCTAAAGGTATAGTTGACGGTATAATTAGAGAATGATTTATTGAGTGGTGAATTGCGGTAGTAATTTAATTCTTTGAGATGGCCAATGGTTAGGATAGTGTTATAGAGAGGTATTTCCGCCGCGTATGTTTGAGTTTATTAGATGAGCGAGTTTCGTAGCGTTGATTGAATGCTTTTCGAAGAGATTGGTTAGGCATACGAGCTGACGTGAGTTTAATTTGGTATCACATGGATAGCGGAATGTATTTTACGAACACACGAGTAGGATCTTCGACAAGCTACTCGAGCGATAATTAGATTGTGGGAGTATTGTCACCTGTACTGTAGATCAACTTGTAGCATTGCTAGATGTAGTAAGTTGGTGCTGTAGAAGTATTTTCCAGCAGGATGGAGTGGAGCCGATGCAACGCAGATCGTCTGGCATTTGATCGTTCACTTATTTATGACAGTAGTTGGTACTTTATTTCAGGCGCAGCCATATGATACCGTTGGTTGGATGGAGACATGCATTTATTTATTTATGGAGCAATGATACTATTATTATGTATTTGAAGGATTTTCTGTGTTTATCATGCGCCGTTAGAAAATTTAAGTTATTATTCAGTTAGAACGTTATAATGAAGTAATAGGAAAAGTAGAACAGGGAGGACAGGTTCGTCTAATAAATGCGTCAGTGAATGAATAAACAAGATGAATGAATAGAAACTGAAATTGCTGATTTTCCATTATATTAATTTACATTTATTTAAGTGAATCAGTGTTGTGTAATGATGAGATTTTAATTTAATGACTGACAATTATTTTTCAAGATGGACTTGATTCTTTTTATGCGGTGCGATAAGAGATGCACAAGGATAATTTATTTTGCGTTGCATATTTCAGTTGTTCAATTGTAGTCAGTTAATTTCATTTTATTAAAATTATTATATTTACAATTTCTCATTGCAATTTTAATTTATGCCTAATTTAAGTAAACTCATTATTTTGAGACTGATATTGGATCATTACCAGGTTAATTATTGATAGGATGTGACCGCTTTCTTTCCGAAGGGCCATGCCCTGAGTGGAGGATCATGTAAACCACTGAATTCTAGTCGAGCGCATTATAAAATTTATTGTCATCTTCGAACTAGGCGTCCCACGAACGGTCACAATATGTACTAAGTCTTATAGCCGCCATTTTGTTCCAATTTCACCTCCAAGCTCCCTTAATTCGCTTTCTAATGTTGCACCCCTATGAATAAAGTATATGTATTAAGCCTTATAACCGCCATCTTATTCAAGTTCAGCTCCAAGTCCGGGGAGTTTAAGTGAGGCATTAACATCATGTAAGGTTAAGCCTACACTGTTATGCGGTTAGTTTCGACATCGAACTTAGGTCTGTAAGGTTAACGCCTTTAGACCTGGGGTCGAATCTGGGATTTGTAAGGTTAAGCCTAGGCACGCCGTGACTGTTAGGTTAAGGTTGCCCTCTAAGCCATAATCACATTGGCTGTTAGAGTAAGCTTGCGCTTTTTGGCATCGAACTTGGGTCTACCGGGCGAGTTGGCCGTGCGGTTAGGGGCACGCAGCTGTGAGCTTGCATCCGGGAGATAGTAGGTTCTAACCCCATTGTCGGCAGCCCTGAAGATGGTTTTCCGTGGTTTCCCTTTTTACACTAGGCTTATGCTGGGGCTGTATCTTAATTAAGGCCACGGCCTCTTCCTTCCCATTCCTAGGCCTTTCTCATTCCATCGTCGCCATAAGACCTATCTGTGTCGGTGCGACGTAAAGCAAATAGCAAAATATAAGAACTTGGGTCTTTACTGTTAACGCCCTTAGGTCTAGAGTCGAACCCGAGGTCTGTAAGGTTAAGCCTTTAACACGTAGCCAGCATAAGGTCATGGGAGGTTAAGAGCGCGCTCTTATGTAGCTAGCAGCCCGCACCGCGCTGTGACGTCACGCACCGGATCAGGCCGCATCCAGGGGCGGGTGGTGGTAGTAGTGACGGCCAACCATTCAATTTTATACTACTTACGTAATACAAAATGTTACCTCCCTTCCAGTTGATAACACACGCCATTATAACTCGTAAATCATCAACCATTATGTTTTGTTTTTTCTACTCACGCCCCGACTACCTCCCGTATTTTCGGGAATATCCTGTTTAGTTACTAGTGGGTGGCCGTGGAGACAATGATAGGCCCAATGTTCGAAACCTCAGAAGAACGTCCCTAACAGAGTCAGTAAAATCTATGCTGAGATTTTAGAAATATGATAAATGTATGAAGAAATAGAGAAATAGGAAACAACATTCCAGTCGGTAAATTGGTTACTTTCTTTAAATGCAATGCATGAACATTCTAATTGACACGGGAGGAGGAAATAGCACGTAACTGGAAATCTCAATACTTTTCAGTTGGCATATACGAAATATTAGATGAGTATACAAAATTAACCCGCGGCACAATATCCCTTTAGGGCCTTAGCCTTCAGGATGATTGCTGCCTAGCCAGGTGGCCAGTATGATGTCATCATCACCTGTATGCGTGGCTTGTTTGGGAAATCTCCATATCTTGGCGCCAGTCGTGAAACCGTAAGCTGTTGTGTGTTCTGATACATCTCTACTGAGCCATTTTCGGTATATCGTGTTAAGGCCGATACGAGTCATCTAGAAATCAATACCAACTTCGATCTAACTATTTTGTTACATAAATATAATGTTTTTAAATTGTTTGTATATGTTTTCTTAATTGTTTTTATTTGTTTTATGTAGCCTTAAAATGGTTAAATGTAGAAGGAGGCCACCTAGCCTTAATTTTGCCTGAATAAATAAATCATTAATCAAATTCAAACTGTCACGCATAGTCTAGAGAAATGTTAAGTACGCTATTACTTTTATTATACATTCTATGGATATCATACAAGCGCCATATTGTAGGATTAACCCGAAGGCCTAGGTTTAGATTATGAGCCATTCAAGAGATTTTAATTCTGGACTGAGGGCTGGAATGGACCTGACTGAGATCATCTGAGGAGCTGCTTAATATGAAATATCGAATCCGGCCTAGAAAGCCAAGCATTACTGCGGAGGATGGTGGCACTACAGTATCTGAACTGCAAGCCACCTTGTTGCGCAGGCCATGAATCTAATTGGCTCCTGAACCTCGGGGTCTTTTTTGTGATATCGTACTCGGCTCATGCATTTGCATCAATTGTAATCAAAATTTACGAGAAAGGAAGGCTACGATAAAAATCACGAAGAAGTAGAAGGAGAAATGCAAATTGGAACGATGTGAGTTCTTTGAAAACTATTATCAAATATCAGTGCTTGTATTTTCAACAAGATCAAAGATTTAACATGTGCCTTCACCGCACGTCCTAAACACTGCTGAATGTACATGATTTTGTTTTACTATATTATCATGCCGAGAACTCTCTGTTTCTATGAAGGACATTCTTATTTACTGTTGTTCCGTATGTCACTGTTTCTCGTGGATGAAGTATTCCTTGTCATCTGTCTATTGGCACAGGTCAGATAAAACTGTAGCCTCCACCAAAGTCTCATTCCATTTTATGGCTGCGAATGTATGAAAGCTGCTGAGGTATGGATGATGCTGAGTAATAACATTCGGAGAACAAGTAGTGCGTTTGAATGTAAAGAAAAGTTCCATTCATTAGGTATGTCGAGCTAAAATAGCATTTTCTTACCCCGTGAGGAAGGTAATGACAAACTATTTCACTCCACATCTTGCATAATACGCTCCATTTTAGCACCGTCGTCGGTTTTGGAGATTTTTCTATAACCGCATAATCATTGATGGTGCTATTTGAGGATCCAATCAGCCTTCACACTGATGATGCAATACGCAGAGAGACAGACAGAAAGACAGTTTTGCCAGTTTTTATTATCACTGCACTGTCCTTGTTGATATCACTGCACATATACACCCCTCAAATACAGTATCAGTGGATCTGGTGAACGTATAGATATACGCTACCTGAAAGCTCTTACAGCACACAAGAAAACACATTTTCTTTAAGTTATCCATTGTACCATTTTATATCAATTTCCGCAGTGAACTGTACCGTATGTTTTGAAATACGGCATCGATTAAGAACTGGCTACAACCCGATGCCGTCCCGCAACACACAAGCACAAATCATGTACATTACACCTGTATTGCGGGCAGGTATTGTCATGCATCGCAAGTGGTTACTGGCACCTGTGATTATTTTAACAATATGAACAATACGACACGCTATAATATAAATTATGAAATATGTGGAAGGCGATCAATGTATCAGAATATGTAACTTAAGAGCTCTTTCGTTTATATTTTTTCAAGGGCTTGTTTTAGGAAAGTTTAGACGATAGATATTATGAAGCAATCTTACAATCAAATAATAGAAATGAAATACACTAATATATGAACTACTAACAAGTAATTAGACATCTTCTACATACAAATTGTACTTCAATGAACATGTCAATAATAATAATAATAATAATACTAATAATAATGCTGGAATGTTGTCCTTAGGAAATTCTTAACTTGCCAGAAGTGAATGACAAGGAATTATTATACATAAATACCCTCAAATGTCATTACTTAGAAAGTCAGACCCTACAATGAGGGTAGACGGCGCCTGTCATTTATATATTAAAACAGTTTACTAAAAACAGCTTTGGCAAATCCGTCCGGGCATTCTAATGGACCGATTTACTTCGTGTGTGTTTTATGATCTCTGGAATTACCTGCCCGTGAATTATCAGAAATTGAAAGGTCTCTAAGTTTAGCCAGTTTTGAGTAATCATGAAATAAAATCTTTAAATGATCACTCCAATAATTGGAGGCGAGGGCTTACCATAACCCGTAATACATTCTGTGCTTAGCGGGTTGCTAAGAGACTCTTAGGCCCGGTTTCATCAACACATGTTAGTACTTAACAAGGTGTTAAATCATTTTAACATACGATTTAAGAACATTTGCGTTTCATCAACAACTGTTAACGCTAACAAATGTTAAACTGCGTATTAAAGTTAACATCAGCTATTTCCAATGTTAAATGGCTAACATTAGCATTTAGCAACCTGTTCCAAAATAGCTGCTGTGAATCTCCCTTTAGACGCGGAATCTCTATTTTGATCTTTTACACAATAATCATTATCGAAGAAGCGTTCCGCGACGTAATGACTTTGAAAATTTGATGGATACAAAATTTCTTCATAGACAAAGGTTATCGAAAATAGTCGTTGCTAAGATTGTTGACGAAATTCGAGTAAGTTTGGAATATCCTACGAAGAGAAACTTACCTCTTTCTCCAATGTTGCAGGTACTGATAATATTACTATTTTATGCTCACACAATGGTCGGAGACAATGCTGGAATTTCTAAAGCCACTGTTAGTAGAGCGTGTGCAGCAATAACATCCATGATAAAGAGGTATATAACCTTTCCTTCAGTAGAAGAGCGTCAGCAAATTATCCGCGACTTCTATGAAATAAGCCGTTTTCCTGGTGTTTGTTCTAGGTGCAATAGAATGCACACATGTAAGAATCCAATCACCTGGAGGCAATTGGGCCGAAATATGTCGTAATCGGAAGGGATATTATAGGTTAATGTTCAGGTGATTAGTGAGCCTAACCTCCAAATCAGGGATATACTTGCTAGGTGGTCTGGTTCTGCACACGACAATACAATATTTAATAACTCCCATATGGGAGCACAGTTTGAAGTTGGACAATTAACGAAGTGATTTTGTTAGGTGACAATGGATACCCGCTAAAAAAGTATCTGTTTACCCCATTGAAAATCTCGCGGACTTTCTCACACGCCTCGTCCTTTTCTTTTATCATCAAGCCATCTGTGCGCTTGCACTCAATAATTTCTATATATTTACTAACTAATTCAATTAACAACTCTTTTTCGAAGAAGGAAAAATAAGAACTACGATTCCGTTTCACTTCACGCGCCATATTTTACAGCTGTGCTCAAACAAAAGCGCATCGGAGCGCGCTGTAAAACAGCATTTTCTTACCGCTGCCTCCTTGATTCGCACCAGTTCGCAATACAGGGAGAGTTAACAGTCGATTAGTTAACATTTCACAAGAAAAGTTTGATGAAACGCAAGAAACCTAACAAGATGTTAAATTTTTAACTTCGTATTAACTAACTACTTGTTAGTATATATTTAACATGTGTTGATGAAACCGGGCATTAGAATGTCTGACCTTCCCCAGCTTCTGAGTATACTCAACAAATGGCAAAACATTCCTAATATTTTACATATCGGTAAGAGAAAACAGTCTACGTACAGACGGGGAGGTATCAAGCCGACTAGCCTTCTGTATGACCATTAATAAAGCGCAGGGACAAACTCTTGAAAAAGTGTGTGTCTACTTCCCCGAACCAGTATTCAGCCACAGCCAATTGAATGTTACACTACCTCGGGCAATATCGTCTGAAAATGTTAAGTTCCAGATACGATCGAATGGTCGAAGAAGAGAATATGGTATGGAAAGAGATGTTATAAACTTCATTAGAGGTGTTAAATTTTCAGAAAACTGTTGAAAAGAGCAGACAAAACAATCTGACTGACAGGCGTATCAAGGCGAGTTATCTGACCTATTTATACGGAATTCTGCGGAGCATCCCGGGTCTTTTAGTATATCAGAAATTGCTTTCTAGTGCAGTAGATAGTAGTGTTGTGTCTGGCGTGTGAATTGCAGGAATCCTAGAGACCATACACCCAGTCGCTTATACAAAGGAATTATCCTTCCACAAAAATTCACACGACTCGCCCGCAATGAACTCCTCGGTCCAAAGGTCAAGGCACAGACCAGTTTGCCATACACATGGTCAATAATAATAATAATAATAATAATAATAATAATGTCCCCTTCAACAGCTACCAGATTTTAAAAGACAGTGCAGACTGAAGGTAAACGTGGAAAGAGATTCATTGTGGCACCGGTCAAGAGATGAATCGAAATAGTATCCCCATACAGTTGATTCTACATTTGTTGGTGCAAAGAGTGCTATAAGGTTAAAATAATACCTTCCAGCAATCTAGCTAATATCAAGAAACTAAATTAAATAACTAAAAATAAGTTCATACAATGAAATATTAAACTTCTGATTGCTCACAAATGTCAGGAGTGTTCGTTATCTGTTTGTGAAGTGAAAGCGCAGACACTGAGAGCGCTGTCTGATAAGGAAATGGTGTGGTGGCCTTACGAGCACAACTTGAGACTGCAAACATGTGGTCGTAACGATTTCCTTTAAACAACGATGTGGAAGCCGAAACTTCTGATTGGTATGGTTTATGGGAAATTAACTATCTAGAAACTTCAGGATTATAAGAAGTGTACAGATCATTATTTCTACAAGTAATTCGAAATTTTCCAGTTTTTTAGCAACACTATTTGATTTACGTCATACCGTTTATGGAAAACCTTTAAATATGTTTAGCTTAGCCTCTGAGTATTACTATTCGTAGTAATACTGTCACTTGAACTGTAAATATCAGTGCAATGTGGTTGCTAATCGAAATTCGTTCAGATACGAGTATATTTGAAATAGGACTATTTATTCATAAAAGCACACATTTGGAACTCGCAAATCATTGACAATATTTAAATTAAAATTATTTTCTTTCCACCCACTTCACATTGTGTTGCAAATTGTCATTTACTTTCTAAGTCATTACAAACAGGTTATGTTAACCAAAGATGACAAGCTCAACACATAACTAGTGAGTTTGTTACATGGTACGGGTAGTGTAAATGCAGGCTTCTATTCGTGACATGGAGGGTTCGATCCCTATCGTCGGCAGTACTGAATAGCTTTCAATGGTTTCCCATTTTCATACCAAGAAAATGCCGGTGCCATTCTCGCTACATTTCCATCCCTAGACTTTACCTAGCGTCACAGGAGAGCTGTGAATGATGATAATAATAACAAGAAGAAGAAGAAGAATGTGATCTTCTCAGCCTGATGCAGCCCTTGTAAGGCAGACTCGGTGATGAGAACATACGTGTTAATATGGTGGAGGGTAATGTGCTGTTTGGGAAACGTGAGCAGAAATACACACTCCTCGGTCCAAAGGAATAAACTTGGAAGATTAAAATTCCGCGGCCTTGCTGTGAATCATACCCAGAACCAGGTGAACCAAAGCAAGTAATTCTAACCAATAAACTAGAATTAAGTCATTTCACTAAGTAATAACAGGATTATAAGAACCTCCTTGATATTGTACCGTACCGCTATATTACGGTCCAAATATAATCATTGTACGTTAAAAGAATATTAGAATATAGCACCATGCAGAGCTCAAACTCCGTGCTTTAGGTGGAGACGAACCCAGTAGCTCATGCTGCAGTCCTTGCGGTTACTCATGGAAACCTCACCGGGAAGTAGTTTTAGTTTGAACGTACTCGTGAAGATCCCGTAGATAGCGTTCCCAAGCGAGTTAGAGTAAGAGAAAGAAGATCGCGCGACAGAGACAGAGATGTTTGAATTTGTCACGAAAAGCCAGTAGTGCTAACAACACACAGCCAAATATGAGCACTCCAGGCCTAGTAGCATACTAATCTGAGATGTTGTTTGTACACGAGTGCAAGATTCAGCGAATGTAAAACACTGGAAAATATTGATTGGGATTGTGGAGCACTATTTGTACCATAGCGGTGAAAAGTAGGCATGTTAAAGGTTTTCTTACTTAAATTCAAACAGCCGTTGGAGAAGCAGGACCGGTACACAAAGACAATCTTTTGTGAGAGGGAGGATGTACCCAGCCCAACGGAAACTGGCGGTACTATAAAGCCTAAACAGCCTTGTGAGCTGGAAGAAATTTCATGAAAGACCGGTGTATAGTGCGTGTCACTCGTATCAAACCTCGAGACAATATGCCTCTTTGTTGTTGTTTGAGTCATAAGTCCATAGACTGGTTTGATGCAGCCCTCCATGCCACCCTATCATTTACTAACCTTTTCATTTCTACGTAACTATTGCATCCTACATCTGCTCTAATCTGTTTGTCATATTCATACCTTGGTCTACCCCTACCGTTCTTGC